>NC_142316.1:8109988-8734988 GCF_054855325.1 Carica papaya
GATATCGAAATCCATAGAGGATTTCAATATAAAAGTAGAACTGATTCAATTGTAAAGCAAATATGAAAATTACAATCCAAACCTCTATATAAGTAATTAAAGATCAAGGAATAGAGTTGAATATTATAGGAATTAGACCAAATAATGCTGGCACCAGATTAAGGTTACTCTAATTTGAATTCATTTATCTTGGTTGATCATTCACTAATCAACATGCTCTATCATAGAAATGATGTTTTTGCAACATTTAAACTGCAAGAAAATAAGGAATGTAGCGTCTGAAACTCATCCCATCAAACTAATCACATTTCCAGATCTCCCCATAGTTCTCAAGCATCTCTCAGCATAATAGCATAATGTTATAAAATTGGACTAGTGTATTTATTTGGCTTTGGTTTTTTCTTTTTCCTCAGTTTTTATGTTTTTATTCTGGCTTTGGCAATTGAATTGCAAACCTCAGGCTTGTCTTGCCCACTAACAAATATGATAACCACAGAGACAAAGAGCTTGTGGTTACTTCTTTGGCCATTGTTGAGCTTCTGAATTCTATTTTGTCTTCCATAAACCTTCTAAATGGATCTGACAAATTCAGCTAAAAATTATATTCTATGGCCAGCATATGAAATAAGGTTAAACGAGTTTTATTTATTAGATAAGGACCTAACATCACACCAGGATCTTAAACACACTTGAAAATCTCATACTGTTGAGATCCTAAAAAATCATGAATAGTTACAATAGTTGATAACAACTCTCATGTACTCGAATAGTCATGGTTGATCGGATTCTCATGTACTCTTTTGTGTCCAAAAATAATAATTGTAAATCAAAACGAAGATACGTAATTTTTGAAGAATAAAATCTCAGTTTATTATTCTCTCTAAACTTTCTATCCCTCTCTCTCTTCTCTTCTCTCTCTGTTATCTCTTCTCTCTATATATTTTTCTCTTTCTCTCTCTAACAACCTCTCTCTATATATATTTCTCTCTCTTTCTAAAACATTTTTCTTTCTCTCTATTTCTTTCTCCCTCTAAAATCTCCACTCTCTCTTTCTCACAAACTCTCTTCTTCTCTCTTCCCAACTTCCTCTCTTCTCTCTTTTCAGAATCTTCTTTTCTTCCCTAAAATTCAAATTCTGCACCAATATTTTCTTAAATTCAACTTCTGCCCCACTATTTCCTCAAATACAAATTTTGCCCCAATATTTTCTCAATTTCAGATTCTGCCCAACCTTTCAAATTTTCTCATAATCACCCCAAAATCATTCAAAGTTTAATATTTTTCTAAATTGAAGGTCCGGTGAATTACATGTCAAAACCAGATCCTAACAATTTAGTATCAGAGGCAGGTTCCAGATCCCAATGGGAGCCGATGATGGCCGACATTGCGAAAATTTCGATCAGATAGAGGAAAAACTCAATCTGATGATCCAGTTGTTGAGTGCTGACGTTACCTCTCTGGAGGACGCAAAACCAATGGCCTCTATTGCAGCTGTGCGCGAAGTGCAGAGTGGGACTCTTCTTTTCCCTATGCGGCATGACGAAGAAGATGAAACAAAAAGGGGTAAACTGTCTTTTAACTAGGCAAACCCTAAAACTGGTTCAATGACTAAAT
Source organism: Carica papaya (assembly GCF_054855325.1). Taxonomy (NCBI): domain Eukaryota; kingdom Viridiplantae; phylum Streptophyta; class Magnoliopsida; order Brassicales; family Caricaceae; genus Carica; species Carica papaya. Next base: position 8,111,603 of record NC_142316.1, read on the forward strand.
CGGTTGAAAAAATCCTAAAACTGCTGGTTCGAGCCGGACTAATTCAAAGACAATATGAGGCCAGACTAAACCCGCGTCAAACCGAATTAGTTTATTGAACCAAACCGATCAGACCCCAGTGGACCGAATCGAACCACTCAATCTCTCTGTCACTCATATTCCCTTGTTCTCTCTTGGTCTCTCACTGATGAAAACAAAACAGAAGAAGGAGAAGCAGAAGAAGAGGAAGTGGAAGAAGAAAAAACAGAAGAAAAATGAAAAAAAAAAAGTGGGAAAAGAAACAAAAGAAGCGAAAGAAGAAAAGATACAAAAGATCCACATGAAGTTCTTCGGTAGCACATTAAAATATATACATATATATAAATTAATAATATCTATATATAATCATAATAAATAGTAATAATATCCTTAGATAGCAAATGTTGGAAGCTGAATTTCAACCTTGGGGACAAGGTTGATATCCAAGGAGAAGAAATTGTTGAGATCCTAGAAAATCATGAATAATTGTAATGGTTGATAAGAATTCTCACGTACTCAAATAGTTGCAATGGTTGATAAAAATTCTCATGTAACCTTTCATGTTTATAAATAATAGTTGTAAATCAAATCTAAGGAATGTAATTTTTGTAGAATAAAATCTCAGTTTATTATTCTCTCTCTAAACTTTCTATCTCTCTTCTCTCTTCTCTCTTCTCCCTTTTATCTCTTCTCTCTATAAATTTCTCTTTCTCTCTCTAAAAGCCTCTCTCTCTATATATATATTTCTCTCTCTTTCTCTCTCTAACAGTCTCTCTGTTTCTAAGACAATCTTTCTTTCTCCCTCTAAAATCTCCACTCTCTCTCTTACAAACTCTCCTCTCTCCCTGACTTCCTCTCTTCTCTCTTTTCAGAATCTTCTTTTCTTCCCTAAAATTCAAATTCTGCACCAATATTTTCTTAAATTTAACTTCTGCCCCACTATTTCCTCAAATACAGATTCTGTCCCAATAGTTTCTCAATTTCAAATTCTGCCCCAACCTCTCAAATTTTCTCAGAATTACCCCAAAATCATTTAAATTTAAATATTTTTCCTAAATTCAGGATCTGGTAATTTACATGTCAAAGCCAGGTCCTAACACATACATTACAAATGAGTAAATCTAGACTCTGTATCCTTATTGCAGAGAGAGATGCACTTGATTACTATCAAATCTCTTAACTAAAGAAGTTTCCTTCGACTAGGCTTGGCAAGGAACAATCTCCTATATTTTCAAGCCTTAACATTAGTTTTCATTAATGATCATATGAATTAGACATGACACTTACACCATGTTTTTTTGGTATAATAATAATGTTATGCAATTAATAGCACAAAATAATGCAACGTAATGATCTATTATATTTTAATGCTTAAATACACAAATGTACAACAATGTAATCATATTTACATTTTCAAGTCTTGTTTATTTTAAATTATTTTTAATACAATTAAAAATTTTCAATTTTTTTCCTTATTGCATAAAATGTCAATAATTAGCACATTCTTGGGTCCAAGGTGAAGTCCCAGGACAGACAAAAGCCCAAGTAGCAGTCCCAAGTCCAACCCAGCTCAACCTAATCCCAAGTAGCAGTCCCCATGTCTGGCAAAAAAGCTACACAAAATCCAATGTTATTTTCTACAGAACGGTTTGGAGGAGTGTGTGCGGTAGCACCTTTTCGCTTGGGACCTTATTGAGCATCCCGAGGAGCTGGGAGAGCTTGGAATTAGATCTATGCTGGCAATCAACAATTCTCTCATGGAGAAATGGCTTTGGATTTTATGTCTTCCGAGAGATGCTTATGAAGGCAAGATGTTGCTATGTATAACCTGGTAGGGAGAGGATGGGAAATAGCTAGGAGCGGACAAGCTTATGAAACAAGTCTATGGACGTGGAATTGCAGGAACAAGGATCAAGTGTTTGAGCATGTGCATTAGAAGTTGCGGACAAGCCGAGGATGTGTTTCTCACCATCCCATTGAAAGAAAAATGCCGAGGATTTTTGAACTTGCTAGGGATAAAGATGCATAGTTGGGGACCTAATGTCTTGCTCAACTCCATCCTCAAATATTTCTCTCCTGCAACCTGAATTATTGGGAGATTGCTTACATGGCTGTCTTATGGCCTTTTTTGAATCGTCAGATCAATCAAGGGGGTGTCTGATCTATTAAAAAGAACGACTGGATCATGAGTCAACAAAAGCAATAAGATGAATGTAGCTTTCAGATTCCCTGGAAGCAGATCTGGAAGAAGAAGGCATTACCTCAAATTGCTCTCTTCTTCACTTGGGAGGCTATCAGGGGCAAAATCTTCATTTTTGACAACTTAAGGAAATGAGAGAGTTTGCAGTCAATGGTTGTCTATTGTTCCTTCGGAAGAATGAATCCACGAACCATCCACTCCTCTAGTGTCTAAAGTTTAGACAATTATGAGAGTGGTTCTCACTCTTGGGTTGTCAGCAGCTTGGTGGCGGAATTATTTTGGGCCTGTAATGGCATTTCTTTGAGCAAAGAGAGGAAGAAGCTCATATCCTTAATCCCATTGGCTGTCTGGGTGATATAGAAGAAAGGGAAGAACATATTTTTGAGGACACTGCTTCTTCTCTTGTTAGTATTAGAGATCATTGATTCCGAACTAAAAGTTTTTTAGGTCACTCCATTCTGTCAGGAGAGGATTTTGGAGCGCTTATTGAAATATTAGTGATCATTGGCTCCAAACCTAAGATTTCTTTCTTTACCATCTTATTCTTTTATTTTTTTCCTCTTAGGTGTTACTCCTGTATGTTCCCCATATTTAGGCAAATACTATGGCTCCCAGCCAGTTTATGTCCCTTTCTAGTGGTTTTTCATCTATAAACTACATAAACATATAAATACACCTCTGAGATATTTGCAAAAAGTGCTTTTCTGCACTCTTGCTAAAAATTATGATTGCCATTCCACCCTTCATAAGAAACATAATATAAATCGATTTGCTAAGAAATTAGATAACTAATGCATCTCTAAGTGGAAGAAGAAAAAAAACAATAAATCATTTTTTTAGAATAAAAATAAATCTCAGTGTAACTATTCTAGAATAATTTCAGCAATGTGATTTGACAATTATGTTCAAAAAGCAGATAAGTGGTGCAGGAAACATTTCGACCAATAAAAAAGGATTTAATAAACAATCCTCCGATTAAGTAAGCAAAGGCATCAAATGTCAATTTTGACACTTTTATTAACATGGTTTGATTTGCATCAGCAGTAAAATTTAAACGAGAGATGATCACACATTTTTGAAGGGGGAAAAAAAGAAAAGAGGCTCATGCTGAAACAAACCAGGGACTAGATAACCTTAAAAAAATGATTGTGATGCCTTAAGAGAAAATAACATCGAGTAAATTACAACATGGGTCATGTCAATTAAATGGGGAAACTTAAGGATGTACTATAATTTATTATGGGAATATAGATTGAGAAGCATGTTATCCTGTTTCAGCTGCATATTTTTTCCATTGCCAGTACCATTATTTAAGAGAAAAAACACACCTTCTCAATGTTGTCCATCATGATCCCTTTCACTTCAGTTATTTGAGCCTTTAATTTGGCAATCTTGCTTATTTCTTCTGGGTGATTCATACAATATTGCATGTGCTCCTTAAGCCTAGGCCTGTTAAACAAAATGAAGAAAATCTCAGTCTATTTTTTCAATATTCTAATAGACGACACAAACAAAGTTAGCTTAATCAAGATACCCAAATTCTCTGTCAAGATTGTACGCAATGCTAAATCGGTCCTCAAATAAATCATCGTCATCGTCATCGTCAGCAAGGGGATGAGAACCACCATCTGTTATACTAGCACCATATCGTTGCTTAAAATCATCCTTCACCCGTTCTAGGAATACAAAAGGGACACTCCTCCCAGCAGATTCATCTGCAACTACAAGAAAAACTACAGAAACCAAGTCGACATCATTAACCAGACATTTCCAGTCAGAACTTCAAATAAAAACTGTTGAAAAAAGAAAAGATACCGAAGCCACTGTCAATGAGGAAATTAAATGTGTGACCATCACATGAATATGTGTACTTGTTGCTATTTGACGGTAGCTTCTGTAGGCACTGAACAGCAATGGTACTAAAGTTCCCTGAATATGATGTGTGTTCTGCTAAAACAATTGTTCCTTTTGCAACAAAACTATATATTAAACCTTTCTGACTCATCTCCGAATTTCAATTTCAGAAACCAAAATTACGTTCTCAACGTCAAATCCTATGAAACCCAAATGTTAAAGCAACCTGCAAAATGTAAACCCAAGAACTATGATATTTAAATTCTCAAATAAGAACATAAGCGACACATCCAAACAAAATCAAAGTGCATTTCGCAGCTGTTTATCAACGACTACAAAGCTTATTTGAAAATCCTCACTGAGAAATCAGCTAGCAAAGAAGATAATAGTCCCAAGCAAAATAACTACGCAACAATCGAAGTACATAATGATCCATAAGCATCTGATCTTAACAAGTTGAGAAAGCTACAATTCGAAGAGGCGCAAGAGAAACAAAATAACCGAATATTGACGAGAACCAAGACTCCAATTATTCCATATGCTCCGTCAAATTAGCAACAGACATAAAAAAAAAAATATAGAAAGGAAATTAGGCGTTTGAATCATTAAATTACTGCAGATCAAACAACAGCGTGAGCACATGCTTTTTTCTTTTCAATTTTCAAACAAATCTAATTCAGCGCAACATTTTCCTACCAATCAAACAAGACGCAAACGGCCACGAAAAACACATACCGAGAGAGAGAATAAACTGGATTGACAGTAAACAGTTAAAGATAGAAAGAAATAGCTAGTAATGGATCAAATTAAGGAAATTACAGAAAACTATAAAATCAGAAAAGTCAAGAAAACGAGAACCGTAAGGGGAAAAAGAAGAGAGAAATAAAGAGAAAGAATGGAGAGAGAAAGAGAGAGAGAGAGAGAGAGAGAGAGAGAACCTAGGGCGGAAGTCCGCTTGCTTGGTGGATACGACTTGGTGTGTTTCGTTAAAGGAACGTGGTAGAGGGGTTTGAACTTTAAATTGAATTCCATGATTTGATTAATTGTTAAACCATGTTTTAACTGTTACCTAAAATTATGATTCTTGTCAGGTAATTGGTAAGTGATCGTTAACCATCTCCCTCCCTTTCCTCTTCTGTCTTCTTTAAATACATATATATTTCAGATTGCATTACAAACTATTGTTATTTCAATTTTTAAAAATGTGGTTTAATTTTTTATTTTGTCTTTAATTTACTTATTGTACTGTATTTTCAAACAAAATACATAGAATTTAATATTCAAATGTCATATTATTAAAAATAAATTACATAACCATCGCATCTTAATCAACAACTTCTCTATTTTGTTCAAAATTATACCACAAAGGAGAATTTGGAGAAGAAGATTGTATGCGGTTTATTCAACAACTTGGTCAAATTTATCTCATTGTATCTCATTGATTTGATTAATTAATTGTCTAAAAATATATAACTTTCTCACGGTATGGTTTTGACATCTCATCTATACTATGAGTTGAACATATATATATATATATATAGTATATGTGTATAGGGACAACTGATGCCACTAGTTATAGATGGAAAACAAAAACAAAAAGAGAAACAATCACATATTTTTAGCTATTACCTCAGCCCCAACCAAATATCACATACATATAAAATATTAGGCAATTCTAGAGAGCTTCACGAGCCTAGTATATCTCTCGTGAAGATGGTGCGTCCAACGAGTCAAACGCTGTTAGATTTCCAAGAAACGTGGTAACTATAAACTTTCTAATCTTTATTATCTTCGCGTCGCCATGCTGACTTGAAATGTCCAACCAACGGTTATGTCTGACTTGGGTATTTCATTTGATCTCAACTACAAGTATTTTGTAATTTTACACAATCAAAAGTTGAGAAGAGAACCTTATTACTAAAATTCCCCAAAAATGAAAATTAACTGATAATAATAATGAGTTGCAGAGACATCATAGCTAGATAAATATAGTTAAGAGGGGAGAAACCAAAACGAAATTATATATATATATACATGGAAGCTTGGATTGAAAAATTATATATATATATACACGTAAAAGTTTCTCCATACCAACAAAGTCAAGTATATGTAGAATAACAGCTATTCAGTACAACAATGCACTGAAAAGTATTAAAAAAAAAAAAAAAAAAAAAAAGAAAAAGAAAAAATGGGCATCACCACCACATACTCACGATAGCCTGCCAAAGCAAATGAACAATATTAGAGCAAAAACACTTCTGAAGCTAATAACAAAATTTACCCATTTGCACAATACAACACCCAATAGAGTTATTTTTTAAATCTATTTACTTCAAATAAAAAATTAAAAATACAATAATTTGCCACCTTAATGTTAACTGGTAGAAATTATTAATACAAAAAATACAAATCCATACAATGCCAGAACACAAAGCATATATAAGTTACTTAAGATTCCAAATTCAAACGCAAAAATAGTGCATATGATTTTTATATATGTTTCTATACAAAACCCAAAAAGCCCGAAATTAATATAGTCTGGTATACGCAAACAAAAAAAAAAAGCATCAAATTATTTAAGAGTCCAAATCCAAAAATCAAATGGTGCACGTAAGGCTGACAAATGTTTCTAGATATTCCCAAAATTTTAAATGGAAAATACACTTGGGAATTTGATTTTTTTAAGTTAAACAAAATTTTAAAACCTGAAAACCAAATACGAAATTCCAAAGTTTCTTAATTAGAAAAACCAAAAGAGGAACTAATTACAAAGCCAAATTTTGAAATGCAAAAAAAAAAAATCGAAAATGGAACCCAATGAGGATGATAAAGGCCATGGAGCTGCAATATCGTCAGTCAAGTCACATGCAAAACCATATCCAGTTGAATTATCCAATATTATATCGGCAGGAAAGCTTTGAAGCAGACACCCTACATTTATATAAACGAAAGAACATATCAAATATTTAATCCATCTTGTCAAAAACTAGTGCAAGTAGTATCAATAACATATGAACAAAAGCAACATAAACCTCGAGCGAGCAGGACCCCAAAGCATAGAAACAGTAATTCAGTTTTTGAAACTTAGATTACTTCTTATACATCCAGTAAAAAGTAGAACAAACTATTCGGAAGCATCACTACCAGGACCAATTTTTCAAACCTCAAGCTTGCGGCAATAAACATTTATTATGTGAATCATGTCTCAAACTGCACAGTTGCCAAAGTAGAATAAGCAAGTAGCAGATCGAACCTTTTTGTCCACATGCTTCTCGAGACCATAAATAAATCCATGAAACCACCTAAAATAAAATATTAGAGACAATTTTCTGTAAGAACTTCTCTAAATTAAAAGAAAAGAGAGTTAGATGAAGAATATATATTTACAATAGCTACCTTGTCTACTAAAATCTTTCAAGTCAACATCACAGAGTTCATAAATATTTGTCATGACACCACTTTCTCTTAACATGATCCCAAAAGCAGTTGCACAGACTATGGTTTGTTTATTTGTGAGAAACATTTGCTTCTGCATCCGAGCAATGTATTCAGTTATTGAGCTACAGCACAAAGGACTAGGGGTGGCTAAACTGCGACACGCTCAAATAACTTCTTAAGGCTTCTTAAAATTCAAAGGACAGACAGCATGCAAATTACTTCACTATAAGAAAAATCATTCACAAAAATAATAATGCAGTTGACCAATTATCTCCCAAAATCAATATGAAGTAATAGCAGAAATAGAGGAGAGCGGTGAATGGTAAAAGCTCCACCAAACAAAAAAGAGCATAAAGCAAAAAGGGGATTATGAGAATGAGGATGATAAACCATGAGTTTTGGCATGGATATTAGTCAACATGAAACTTGTTTCATTTTGTTTTGTTTCAATGTCTTTACTATCACAAGAATTAAAATTTCCTTTTATATCTTGATGAGGTACCAAGGTATAAGAAATTCTCCTAAAACAAAGAAGATTTTCGAGGGTGATAAATCTCATAAGTTTTCTGCCCATTAAGAACACTGTTGACAGAATAGGAGAAATTCTCCAAGACAAGAAGTCAACGACAAAGGCAGTACGATTTCCAAAAGCAGTAAGAAGAGAAATATCCTAGGATGCTCAGAACACCCATGTATAAGAAATAAATGCCATACTCTTGTTTACTTTGCAGGAAGATAATATCCGGAAAGCAGTATTGGCTGCATCGGCAGAGAGTTTCCTTGAAAGATACGAATATACCACTCCCTTGCAATGAGTAATGGCATCAATATGATTAGTCTCACCTACTGCATTTTTATTATCATTGATGGTTAACTGTATTCCTGAGATCTGAAGTGCAGCTTCCGCAATGGCAGGTTGGCAAATTGATCTTCAACACACTACATGCATCTAGCAATCTGTTTGTGTTAATAAGTTTCTCAAGGCACTGACATTTTTCACTGGACAAGAACATCCTGTTAGATTTGATGGTTTTACAGCGCAAAGTGCAGGTATTGTAGTGTTGACCCCTTTGCTCACTAAGATACTAATTGTATCTGAAAAACAATCATTAGCCACCGTGTTTTGCAAAACCAATGAATCAGAGTTGATACCATGGTAACTCTGGAAGATGTGGAGTAAACTACTAAGCTGGGGACAGCATATTACATTTCCCACAAGTGGTGTCATGGACTGAGAACAGTCAGATGCTGTTTTGCTCATGTGACTCGATATAGCAGAGAAATTTACAGTGCACTTCCCAGTTAACTTTGGTTCAAAAGAAATAGGAAAAGGAGGGTAGATAGGTGGCGAAGGCTCATCAGGACATGAGTAGTTTGGAATGACTGCAGGAGATATTTGAATAGGATCAAAAACTCCAGTACCAGGTGGACTAGACAACTCGAATTTGGAGGATGCATAACTAGTCTTGGGCAACACCTGTGATGCAACTACAACTTGAAAACTGGATAACCAGATTGGAAAAAACAAGAGCTGCTGGCATAATAGACCTGTCAGTAGATGAAAAAAATTCATTAGCACCCACATACAGAAGTGTTCAAGAGGTATATAGTGCAGCATAAACAAAACATGAAATACACAACTGAATTTTCTTCTGGTTCTAAAGCAATAGTAATTTTGATTTACTTAAAATCAAATAATCATGATTTATATTTCAACTTTGCAATTTATTGTATATCAACTTTTATTTCTTTTAATTTTTTGTTGAATTCATGATCGATTCAGGTTATGGATACTTTGGTACTTAATACTTTAATGGGGTTTGATAGACTCGCTAATAAGTTCCAAAACTTATGAAAGTGAAGGAATTTATCTTAAGGTTTCTTTTGATGCAAAAATTGCTTATGATTTTTTCAATTAAATGAGTAATATATGTGTGTAGACCTATATATATATTGCACGAAAATAAGTCTTTCTCCATTATTAATCTAATTTCATTCTATTATTTTTTTTTCTTTTTTAATTTCTGTACAAGCATGGGAGCATCTTGATAGCTACGTCACAACACATGATATTGAAGCTCTCTGGAAAAAGAATTCAATAGTAAAGGAGTTGTAACTTATCGATTTTAAAAAAGAAAAAATAACCATGACTTATCCATTAAAGTGAGATCAGCCACCTAAACATGCATTGGTCCAACAAGAACTAGATCCAGAAAATGGTACTAAATGAAAAGAGGTGAGATATTCATCCTGTGATATAAGCTAAATAATGACGGCTAAAAGTTCTATGTTTAAGCTCTAAACCTATGCATTCAACTCAAAAAAGAAGCAAACAGAAGTTAAAAAACAAGGTATGCACGGATATTATGCATACACGCTGACACAGATACATGTATGTATCTACATGTACGAATATGCCTTCATGAATCGCTGAAAACCAAGACTGAGAGCTTAGTCAGCATAACCAAACATGTATAGGAAGTAAAAAATAATAATAATAATTAATAAAAATAAATAAATAAACAAATAAATAAAAAGAAAAACCAAACCATCATATTGGAAGCATAATCAAGTCTGTTCATAAGGAAATCAAGTCCAAGCTATGGGTCGAATGTCCAATCTAGTGATATCAAGAATTGTCTCACAACCATCAGAATTTCTCCCCAAATATCAAGAACACTTTTAACTAATGAAATAAGGATGGAAAAACTTGGTTAATGTCTCTTGACCTTTAGAAAACATCCACGTTCTGTAACGGTCCCGGAAATTTAAATAAAATATATGTATAAAAAAGGTCAAATGCGGAAGCGAAATAAAAATTTTGATTAACATCTCTTACACAATAAAGAAAACGTACTCAAAACATGAAAGAACAAACTAACTAAAAGAGATACTCGAAATAAAAACTATAAATATAGCTATAGAGTCTTTAAGCGTCCCATTCGCCGTCTTCCTACGGAACGGGATCGGGAACAATGTCTTCCTGATCTGAAATGGTTAAATAAGAAATGAGCTACACCAGTTCAGTAAAGACATCACACTATCTCACCGCCACAGAAGTAAATGTGGGTAGAAAACAAAAAATGACCAATGGAGCATAATTTATAACGAACTCGTTTATTGACATAAAAACCTTTACTGTTCATTTTTCTCGGTGAGATCCATAAAAACAACATATGAAAACAATAACCTTATAATATCATGAAATCATACACACTTTATAACATAACATATATCACACATTTACATTTCAATCATCAGGAAACAGATTTCCTCTTTTACCAGCCCACTAGTATCCCTGGGGATCCATAGGGGGTCCCCTCTACGCGTGAACCATTAACATTTACAACCTGATTCCAGGGCCGTCCCCATACCCCGTCCGGTATGGACGCCAAAACCATGAACCTCAATACCCCGTCCAGTATGAGGGTGAAACGGGCCGTCCCCATACCCCGTCCGGTATGGGCGTCAAAACACATAAGGTCTCCATACCCCGTCCGGTATGAGAGACCACGTTCCCGGTAGGGTTCCCCACGGACCCGATCCGTACACCATCTCCCAGGATATCTAGTCAGGTTGTTCACATTATCCACTCATTAATTCACATAACCTTTTTGCCTTTTTCCTTGATCTCAATCATCCAATCATACACAACATGTAAACCAGTAATTGATACCAAATAAGACAATACAGTACCGGGTTCACCATAATACAAACCATAATAAAAAAAACTATAGTTCATGCATACGAGACCATAACATAATTACATCAAACATCATGCTGCATTTACTACTGGAAATTAGATCAAACAATAACAGACCAACATTGTATCAGACTCGGGCCCCATTGACAACCTAAATCAATTATACATCTATAAAGTCACACAGTATAGTTTAATTATTTATTTAGTTTTAATACCGTGATAGGAAATAGGGTGAGGGGTGCTTACCTGTTTTGGGGTCTGAATTCGACTCTACAGTGTGCCTACAGGCTGTCCCTAATTTCTTTGAATTTTTTCTAAAAAACTGAAACGCACTACCGGTACCTGCACGTGTCCCAAAAAATTTCAAATCAGACCTAGGACCCCTTTCGGCCAATATCGAAATTCCGGCACGGCAGCTCCGCCGTGCTCCGGCGACAAGCGGCGGCGATTCGCCTCGGGTTGGTTGTTTTCGGTCGTTTTCGGCCGAATTCGGCCACACTTGCATCTGTCCCTGTGATAAAACAACCCTACGACCCTCGGTGGGCCAAAAAATCACGAAAAGCCGAGACTTACCTGCGGCGGTGCTCTCGAGTGCGGCGGCTCCCCCGGCGTGAGTCGCGTTTTGATGTTTGGCTCCGATCAACCTGTAGAGAAAAGAACGATGATCACAGTAGTATAAAATTTGCATCGAACGGAGACCGGGAAGGGCCTCATCGGAGGCAAAAACCGAAGAGGGGCGCGGCGGCGCCGCTGGGCTTCGGTTGGGTTTTCCGGCCGTTTGGCCGGTGGTTTGGCTCCGGTTTGGCCATAGGCGGATTCAGCATCGAAAAACGAGCAAGGGAGAGAAAATTTACCTCGATCGGCGGTCAGAAACTTCCCCGGTGCGGCGGCGGGTGGCGGCGGCCGACTCCTCCGGCGTCTGATTCTTCTTCTCCAGCAAGGCACTAGCGACTAGGGTTTTTGTGGTCAGGTGTGGGTGGGGTTATTTATACCTTTTGCCTTTTTATCTCAACCGTCCATCAAGATTAAATCTGAACCGTTTGATCGCGATTTAATTGGGATTAAATCTGGGCCGTCCATCGCGATGCAATCTGGGTCGTCCGTGCGCGTGAATCTGGGCCGTCCGTGCGCACGTTTGATTTGGGCCGTCCGTGCGCGCTGGAATAGATCTGGATCGTCCGATCGCGCGCACGCGGATCGCCCACGTGGCCCATTCCCTGGTCAACGTTGCCTTGCCACGCGGCGGGTCCTGGTTGGCCGGAGCTGCTGACCGGGCCGCTGACGTGGCTGCTGAGGTGGGTGCTGACGTGGCACAATTTTTCTAAATTGCGTTTTGACCCCCGGTTTCCGATTTTCTTTTCAAAAACACCCCCAAAATCCAAATTTTCACCTTTTTTTTTTTCAAAATCAATTTCAATTAAATCCAAATAATATTTTTACCCAATTTTATCATTATTATTATTTTTATTTTCATGAAATTAGATTAAATTAAATCAAATTAAATTAATTAAAAATAAAAAAAATTCAAATAATTACAAAATAAAAATAATAACACTTGGGTGTTACACATTCAATAAAAATAGAACCTTTTCCACTCACCAATGCCACATGCATCAGCAAACTAAAAGCTCTCCTTGGCATTTTGTCTAACAAATCATGGGCTCAGGTTATTCAATAACCCTCTGGTGAGTGGTAAACAAAAAAAGTATACTGGCATGAGGGAATATACCATGTTCAACTAATCCTGTCAAGAGCATATAAGAAAACCTTTTTATCCAACCTAAAGGATATTCGAAGTCCAAAACCCACATAGACTGCTCAATATGGACAGACTCCATCCAACATCTATGGCAGCATATCCCAATGGCTTACAAAAGGGTAACCAAATAACACATCAAAACCCTCACTAACATTCATGGGCTAAACCAGGAATAAGAGACCAAGCCAAAGATAGAAAATGCAAAAGCAAGCAACAGCCACTCAAGAACCTTCATGAGTCAATTATAAGGAACTTTAAATGTGAACAACATGAAGACTGGCATGAAAAATCGGTGCACATGCCATTCAACCTGTCATTACAGGTCTGATGTTACCATGTAATTTAATACATTGAACTACATTTCCGCAAACTCATTATCATTGATGAGCAGAAGATTGAGATTCATTCAGGCTTTTCCCTGGCACAAATTAAATACAAGCTATTTCCAACACTTAGGACAAACTACTAAGGTACTTACCAATTGCAACTTAGAAGAAAGCAATCAAACGACTTGCAACTACCAGCTGAACCAATCAATTCCAAACAAAGATGCTATTATATTGCTCAATCTAGAATGGAAAGTAACATAAAAGAAATATGAAAAGATGTTGCATTCGTCACAGAAGAGTGAAGACTAGAGTAAGGTTTCTTCGAGAAGATTCATCTAGTTGTCGCTTGATTCTGTAATAAAAGAGGCTAGAGGAAAAACCAAACTTCATCGCTCATAAACTTTATTTAAAAGTATCCAAATATCTCCGAACTCAATCATCATACATATAATATTGTTGAAAGGCATTATTTCGAAAAAAAATATGGTTAAAGGCATTTCTTTATCAACATCGAGACTGGGATCCTAAGCTAGATACTTTTCATGATAGCCTAGTGCAGGGTGATCTTTACCTAAAATGTGCATCCCAGATCAATCGAAAGGGAGTCACCACGTATCCTCTGAATTCTACCACGTCTCTGTTTTGCGTTTTTCACTAGTGAAAATGCTCTTGCAATTCTCTCTTTTACAACCGACGACCACCTGATTTTCCCCAAGACTAGCAGTAAATTGGCCCCAAAAGCTCTCTGTCAATTGCGGGCATCCTCTTTCTTTTTCCCCTTCGCTTCAAGTGGGGCCTTAAGAGGGCAATGCCTCTGAGAAACCCTAGCCGCCAGCCATCAAAACTATAGGCTATACTCCATGAGTCCCAGCCAGTCATTTGCTTTCAAGGACCCGCGCAAGGAATCAATCAATATCCTCTTTGTACTGTTCTTGCGGCCGCGTCTACACTACCCCATTTCCACTTTCCCTCGAGGTGTCAACTTCTCTCTCTTTCCGCTCAGCGACCATTAGTGAAACCCTTTGGAGGATTCCTCTTCTTCGTCCCTTCACCGACCTTCTGTGTATCTTCCATCATCATTAATCGTTGAACGGCTCGACAAGCATCACCGCTTGAACCAGTTATGCCCAGCATATTGATTTCATTCCACATTTTCCACTACACAGAAGTATGAGCCAGATGTGAACTCTGCATTTGAGCTGAAGCTCAACTTTTTTTTCTCTTGAAATGATCTTGATTTCTTTTAATATGCAAAATAGGTACAAATTAGATATATTTTCCTTCATTTATATATTTTTTATTTCATTTTCGTCTTTTTATTTCTTTATAAGATTTAGACCGAACATAAATTTATATATATGGTGTTTATTTTGTTCTACTTGAAATGATCTTGAGAACATGTTACTAATTCATCCACATATCTACCTACATTAAGCAATCCATTAATTGGGAATAATAACACCATCAAATGTGCACATAAATTGCATAAAGTTCAAATGTAGAAAATAAATTGGGTATGTCATGTCAAAATTTGTTTTTGGAAGAGATTCTGATACAGCCATTGATGAATATGTAAGAGAAATAAAAAAGATGTAAAAATCAACAAAGATGCTAACATGAGTGAGATGTTTATCTTTTTGTACAAATTAGATATTTATACCATGAGTTTTTTAAAAAAGTGCAATATTATAGTAAATTTTTAAATATATTTATATTTAAGATTTTTTTAAATATCCAAAATAAATTTTATGTCTCTTAAGATATTCAAGTAACTTGTAACAGTTACTCATAGTATGTCATGTTATCTTACAATACAAACAAATAGATGAGTTAGATTTATAACATCTCTTTAATGAGTGCCTAATGATTTTGCTGTGGGTATATTAATATTTTTTTTTACGAGAGCTAGTTCCTTTTATAGTTTTATTTGTATACATAACACTAAAACTTAGGATTTTTTATGTTTTAGAGTTTAAGAAAATCTCTTTTTACTTTTCTTTTTGTTAAACTATTTAATAAGCTTAATTTAAAGTACGAAAAGATTTTATAAACACAACTTGAGCTTTAATTGTCATGTATGACTCTGTAGAGATCCGAAACTTAAATTGAAATAAATATATGAATTGAATGCAGAAGCAGAATAATAGAGTTATGGTTTACATTTTATACACAATAATTTAAAATACCCAATAGGGATACGAGAATATTCATTTTAAAAGAACAAATGAAAATCAAAGAAATAAACGAAAAGTAAATAACTGAGTATCTTATGACGACCTTCACTATCTTTTGAAGGAGTCTGGGCGGTAAACTATTTATAACTCTCTTGTTAATCGAAATTTGGGTCTTGGTCCTCTTAATCTAAAATAGTTAATGAAATAGTGAGCCACACTAACCCAGTAAGAATATCACACTACTCACCGATACAGAAACTAAAGCTTGGTAAAAATCATAAAAAAATAACTAATAGAACTCTTGATTTAAGTAAATTTATTTATCATAAAAAAAATCATTTATTGCATATATTTACCATTTGTGATATTTTTAAAATTGACCTATAGAGATAATAACTCAAATAACATTCCAATCTTATATTCAAGTGAGCAAAAACAATAACTTTCTCTCTTTATTTGCCTACTGGTATCCTTGAGAGCCCATAGGGATGTCTCATTATGTGTGAACCATTATTCAACATTGTCAACTAACCGGCCGCCTCCATACCTTGTTCGGTATGAGCCTCAAGAATACCATCCCTCAATACCTCGTCTAGTATGAGGGTGAAACGGGCCGTTTTCATACCCCGTCTGGTATGAGGCGACGTTCATGGTAGGGTTCCCTATGTACTCAGTCCGTCTACCATCTCCCAGGATATCTAGTAAGACTACCATTCATTCATTCACTTAACCAATCAATTTTTCGTTTATATTTAATTTTCAGTTTTATGATTTAATCGTAAATCAACGCAAAACAAACAACACATGCATCAAGAAAATACAACTAAATCATTTTACCAATTCCAGTATATTATCATACATTTAAGGCTGTAAAATCAAACAATCAATCAAATAGGACAAACAGTAATAAATAACTAGTTCTGTCTCCATTAGTAACTTGTAATTAATTCTCAAAGTTTTCTAAATTACGCAAAATATCATATTATTGATAATTAAATTTTAATTCCATAACAGGGAATAAGGTAAGAGATTCTTACTCAAATCGGTGTCCAAATACTGAACTTTCTACTGCACCTACTAGCGATCTCCTAGTTTTCTGAATTTTTCTGCGGAGATTAAAACACGCTTCACGTACCTAAAAATACTCCAAAAAATTAAAAATCGGTGTTAAAAATATTTTACGACCAATTTTAGAATTCTAGCACGGTGGCATCGCCATGCTCCAGTGATGACACCATTGCTTACAGCAGTAGTTTGCCTCAGTCATGCCATTTTCAGCCACTCTTGACTGGTTTCAGCTGATTTTATATTTATCCTTACGAGAAAATACGTTAGGGGGGCTCAGTTGGTTGAAAAAGTCAAAAAATAAAAACTTACCGGCGGTGAAATTTTTCGGTGCGGTGACTCCACCGGCTCACCTTCGCGGCTGGACATTTTTCTTTGGTGAACCTATAGAAAACAGAATGGTGAACACAATTGTGAAAAAATCGCACGAATTGGGAAACAGGAAGGGGCTCATCGGAGGTGATTTTAGATTTTACTCGTGGCGACACCGCTGGTCTTTACCCCTGATTTTCGGCTCATTCGTCGTTCTTTTTACTCCAATTTGGCCATGGAGGTGTTCGGAATCAAATTTCAAGCAAATAGGAGAATATTTACCTTTTTTGGCGGTCGAAAGTGACTCCAGCGCGGCAACGAGCGGCGGTCGATTTCCTTCTCCGACAACTGGTTCTTCTTCTCCAGTGGGGGGCTGGGGGGTAGGGTTCGGGTTCGGTATGATGTGAGATATTTATACCCATCTCTCTTAAATCATGACTGTTCCTTGCGTTTGATCTCCACCGTCTGATCATGTTTAAAAAAGAACTGAATCTGAACCGTTCATTATGATTTGATCTCGACCATATGATCATGTTTAAAGAGAGAATGAATATGAACCATTCATTGCATTTAATCACGACCATCCGATCACACCTGAGATGGGAACAGATCTTGACCGTTCACACGCGCGGAAATGCATCCGGACCGTTCGATCGTTGGCACGCAGATTGCTAGTGTGGCCTCCCGCGTGGCACCAATTCAGTGTGACTTGCCACCCAACATGCTCCGGTTCGTTGGGGCTACTGATTAGGCGGTCCTACATAGTGCAATTTTTCTTAATTATGTTTTTACCCCCTAGTTTTTGATTTTTTTTCAAAAAATACTCTCCGAACTTAAATTTTCACTCATTTTTTTCTTAAAATTATTTTCAATTTCATCATCCACCTATTTTTTTCTAATTTTATATTAAATAAAAATTTAAAAATTATATTTATATATATATTTTTTTAATTTTAAAATTAATTTCTGACTAAATTTTGGATCTGGGTATTACAACTTTTTCCCTTTAAAAGAAATTTAGTCCCTCAAATTTATCACTCTCTCACTCAATCAAATAGTTGGGGATACTGAGGTTTAAAGTCTAATTCTAACTCCCATGTGGCCTCTCTCTGTATGTGATTCGTCCATAGGACCTTAACGAAGAAAATTTTCTAGTTGCGGAGTACTCTACTTTTTCGGTCCACATTATCCACCAGTACCTCCTCATATGACAGATCCTCCTAGAGTGAAAGGAGCTCGTGGGCCAAGACGTGAGAGGGGTCTGTGTTGTACTTGCGTCGCATATACACATGAAACACATTATGAACCATGGATAGTTCTGGAGGTAGTGTCAGTCTGTAAGCGGCGGTGCCAATTCTGTCTAAGATTTCAAATAACCAAATAAACTGGGGATTTAGTTTTTTCCTCTTGCCAAACCTACTAATTTTGTTAAAATGAGTGACCTTAAAGAACACTCAATCACATATCTCAAATTCCAAATCCCTCCTTTGAGTGTCTGCATAATTCTTCTGTCTGCTCTGACCTATTTGGATGTTCTTCCTGATCTTAACTATTTTGGCCGTAGTCTCCTCCATAAGATCTGGGCCGAATAATTTTCTATCATCCACCTCTTATCAACAGATCAGTAATCTGCATGGGCGGCCATATAACGCCTCGTATGAAACTATGTCGATACTTGCTTGATAGTTGTTATTGTAAGCAAACTCTATTAACGGTAAATGATCATCTCTATGGCCCCCAAAGTCAAAAACATAAGCTCGGAGCATATCCTCCAGTGTGCGGATCGTCCTTTCTGATTGTCCATCAGTCTGATGGTAGAATGCGATACTAAGAGACAATTTCGTTTCATGGCTTGCTGAAAAATAGACCAGAACTGAGAAGTGAACCTGGGGTCTCTGTTGGATACTACTGTCACTAGCACTTCATGTAACCTGACTATCTCTCCGATATATATTCTTACTAGCTTGTCTAAGGGGTCGGTCATCTTAATAGTCAAGAAATATAATACTTAGTGAGCTGGTCAATAATTACCCAAATGACATCATGTCTCGAGCGTGCCCTAGAAAATCCTGTCACGAAATCTATTGTGATGTGTTTCTACTTTCACTCTAGAATTGGTAATGGTTGAAGAAGTCCACCTGATCGTTGATACTCTGTCTTGACTTGCTGACACACCAAACACTTGAAAATAAAGTCGGTCACCTCTCTTTTCATCCCGTTCCATCAAAATTGGGGTCGCATACTTTGATACATCGTAGTACTTCTAAGATACATGGCAAACTTTGAGTTATGAGCCTCTGACATGATGTCATTTTTCAGCTCACTATCATATAGAACACACACTCTATCCTAAAATCTGAGCAACTCATCGGCAGAGACTCGAAATTTTAAATTTATTACATGTTCTGCATCTTTCTTGAAGAATGCTAGAGTGGAATTAATGGATTAGACTTCCTTTATTCTCTGAATTAACTCAGGTTGAACAGTCAGGTGGGTTAAACATGTAACTTTCTTCAGGTCCTGAAGTCGTACCTGTTGTGCGGCCCTTATTACCCTGTATTCTAAAATCATTAGGCGAGCTAATATACCTGCATTTTTTATGCTGAGTGTGTTGGCTACCACGTTGTCCTTGTCTCGATGATACAAGATGTTGCAATCGTAATTCTTGAGGAATTCTATCAATTGTCTCTGACGCATGTTAAGATCCTTTTGAGTGAATATGTATTTCAAACTCTTATGGTCGGTATAGATCTAAAAAGTCTCTCTATACAAGTAATTGCGCCAAGTCTTCAAGGCATGGATAATCGCGACAAGTTCTAAGTCATGGGTGGGGTAGTTTTTCTCATGACTCTTCAACTGTCTGGACCCATAAGTTATGATTTTTCCATACTACATCAAAACACAACCCAACTCTAGGTAGGAGACATCACTATAAACTGTGTATCCACCTGTTCCACTCGGTAAGGCTAACACAAGTGCAATAGTCAACCACTCCCATCAATTCATGTCCTCCTACAAGATTGTTAAAAGTTCCCCATTCGAACCCATGTCCCTAGAGTTGAATGAGCAAACATTTTAAGTCTCCCAATCTCATGTCCGATGTTGTTCAGATATGGCTTAAATTGACCATCATCATTATAAACTAAATTTTTTTATAATCTCTTACATGTGTATGTATGAATTGGTTTGAATTACTAATCACTTTCAACTATACTTTTTTGTATCCTCTAAAACACCCATACAACATATCCTTGTAATACTACTCTACACTCGGTTATAATCTCAATTTTGTTTTATGTCAAAAATGAGTCATTATTTACCTACGTTTCTAGTAGAAATAACATATTCAAGTTATGTACTTTTAGCATGTGATAATGTTTCTTGGTTCCTAATGCCCCTATAATTCCACATTTATGAAGTTATAGTTCAGTAAGTGGATATAATAATTGCTCAAGTACATGGTCTTCCATTCCTTTATCATCTCCAAATTTCTCTAATGAGTTAATGCTCCCTGTAAAGCATCCATTTCCTTTTGCTTTGACCATCTCTATTAGACATTTCAAACAAAGATACATGTCTATTAGGGGGTCGTTATATTGACGATTGTCAGTATCCCTCATTTTTAGCAAACTTCTCACAATGCCTTTCCTTGTCCATCTTTGTTCGAGTCTGTAGATAAGAGTCACCTCTCATTTTTGCTGCAACACGCCCTTTATTTTTCAGACACCTATCTCTATTATGTTGTTATAGGTTATCCATTAACAAAATTCTTAAAGCTACATGAGAATCTGAAGTGCCTAACCTGTCATATGTTCTTCCATCAATGCCTTTCCCTTATCTATATTTTCTTTGTTCCCATATATAAATATATATATATATATATATCGAGTCTCAATATATGAGCTGTCAAATAAGTCTTCATGTACTTCTGTATTAGTGAGACAAACATCTTCAACTTCTAATACCTGAAACCTGCTTCCACTGTCCTTACATTTTAAGTCTCTTTGCACCCTTGCTTCTACTAGTACAACTCCCCTACGGCCCCCAACTCTCCTGTTAACATCCATTATAAATATCAAATTAAATTATTTTAAGAACTCAATAATTTATTTATGTTTTTGGCCTATGATATAGAGGGTCATATATTTTCCATCTAAAACATAATTGTTTTGCATTAAATTAAATTTTATATTACTAATTAAACTAGAAAATAGTATAAAAAATTATGCAATTTCAAAAAATTTAAGGACTGAGTAATGTATTTAAACTTGAAAACTTATACAAAGTATAAAGGCTCAATGATTAGATTTCCTGACATTTTACTTGCAACATTTTGATTACACCAGAACCACCAGAAGAATCAGAATGAATTTAAGTCTTCCAAGATACAGGGTACTAAAATTAACATTGTAATATCTGAAATTCTGTATAATTTCTGGGTATTCCTCTCCCATAATAATGCCCTGCAACTGCAATCAGCTTTGTAAAAGACAGTATCAGGAACACACAATATTTTCGTAAAATCAATTACCAAGTTTCAATTTCCAGGGTCAATTTAACACCATCTACAAATGGGGTTGGCGTGATATCTAATGTTTGAACCAATTTAGTAATGTCCATTGATATGTCACTTGGGGAGATGACACCACGATTAACCTGAAAGAAAAGAACACGATGATTACGTTCTACTGCAGATACAAGTGATTTAGATTAGAAAAACGACTATAAAAATATACAATAATAGAAAAAGAGAAGTTTGATCAGTTGCAAGAAAAATATCTGCTAAATATATTACTTTCTGATTTCACAGACAAGCCATGGAACAGTTTGAAAGCAACGTAAAATTTTTTCTAGCTTCTTACTTACATTGTATAAGGTAATGTCCTCTCAATGTAGAGTTCCAAGGTTATGTTTTGTTTAAATCTATTTTATTCCTATATCTTAATTACTTAGTCCTAGAATTCATTCATAGTCATAACTTACATATTTAATTCATAATTTAGTCATCTCCACTCGTATCTTAAATTTCCAATCATGAATCCACATTCACACTTCCTAGAGGATAAATCACAAAAACTGAATCTTTCGAAATTAAAATATGATTTTCATTTAAATCTTTATCTCATTTATATAATATTTCACTTTTATTCCATAAAATTAAAAGTTGAACTGAGCTTAAACTAATAATTAAATAGTTGGGCATCAATATGAAACCACCAATCCATAATTAATGAAGTAATCCAACATAGGAAAAGCCACACAGCTAAACATGAAGATTAAAGAGATTGAAACTGATTTTTCACATACTGAGGATGCAGATACAGGCTTTATCAAGGAGGTGTTGTATCCTCTTATTTTTGCCACAGCCTCTGCCATTTGAACACGAGAAACCCTGTCTGGTCCACCAACATTTAGCAGTAACTGCATATCTTTACCACCTGGAACCGTAAGATTATATCATAGTTGAGTATTAATTACAACATGGACAGGAGTAATCCAACAGTTATGGTGAACAAAATAAAATCCAATCACTAGCATACAAAGGGTTGTTGGTTCGCTTAAGACAGGCTTTAATTAACAAGTGATATATAGGACTTTTGTCAATTTTTTGTCAGTTATGAAAAACAAAGCAGCGCATTAAACTTTCCCACAAAATTAGTCAGTGTAAAGACCAATTAATGAGAACATGTAAAAGAAGAATGGATAAATTGGTCATCTAATCAAATATCTAAACATGGATACCATATTACACCTGATAACCATATACGTGCCAGAGCTAGTATGATAGCCACAACATCCTTTACATATATCGGGCAGCGGTATTCATCATAAAAAAATTCCACTCTATCTCCTTTGGAGAGGACACCATCAATCCACTGCAAACAATGAGGTTGAAACCATTAGTAACTGATATAAATAGTCTCTTTTGTACATTCCCAGTGCAGACTCTATATATCTAAGCATATAATGGATAAGTGAAATCATGCTACTCCTAGACTAATGTACACTAGCTCATTGTGCATTTCTAGTATTATCCAGCGCTATTCAGGCAAATGCTCTAAAATTGAACTAGGAATGACAGTCACAATTTCTTGCCATGACAACCACGATTCATCCAGGAAAAATAATAATACAGTTTATTTAAGTGCAAATTGCATTCAAGAGAAAATTATCTTCTACAGCACACCTGAATTGGAAGAGACTTCGGAACAGGTGAGATAGTTTGTGGCCCAAAGATGATGCTACTTCTCAAGATTGCAAAGTTTGGCCACTTTTCATAAATAAACTGCTCTGCTGCAACTTTTGATTTTCCATAAACATTTACGGGAATGGTTTCATCTTCTTCCTTATAGAAGGACTTCACGCCTTGATATACTGAGGGAAAAATTGCATCATCCACAATAGAACATGGGAGACATAATTGAAAGAAAATGGCTTGGTAGTAGAATAAAATATCTAAAATGTGCATTCCTCAGAGCATAGTTTATATTCAATTTTATTTTTAGTCACTAATGCTGATGAAAATTTGCTTATATTTCAATGTCTTACCACTTCAGAAATTTGGAAAGCATAAGAATTTTTTTTGGTGGAATTACGTTTTTAGTACTCCTATGGAAACTAGTGGTACAGTATCTAAGATTATAGTCTGTAAAACACAAGACTGAATCTCTAGTCTATTAGTGTCCAATGCAAGGAGAAACTTGATACACTATTTGTCAATTTGCTACTGTTTTCCTCCTTACATGGTAGTTGTTTCCAATTGTCTTTCCCCCTTATTTCCCTCCCGATAAGGATGACTAATTGCAAAGTTTGCCAAAAATTCTTTGAGATTTTTGAAGATATTTTTGGAGCTTTAAAACTCTAAGTCGAGTATTCTCCTAGGAGACAATAATGCAGAAAGGATTTAACCAAGTTTTCTAAAGACCTTGTTCCTTTTAAATTTAGAACTTATTCTAACAGTTGGTAGTCTATTATATAATTTAGTAACATTAACATTTTATTAATGGTTTAAGATGTTTTAAGTTTCTTATTAGAATTTCTTAGTTCTAATGATATTATGATTAAATCAGATCCTAAAATACTTTTTAGATTCTTTCATTATAATAGAAAGATATATGCAAAGAACTACATCACCAGAGTGGTTAAGTATGATCGTACAATGCTATCAAACTCAGCTCAGGTTGGATTTTTAAGGCCTAGTTTCTTCTCTAGTTATTTCCTTCCTGTAAAATCCCAATTTCCAATTCCTAGATGTGACATTCAGATTTAAACCTGATTCCTGAGTGGTGGGATTCTCCATGCATGTCCTACATCAGATGGCTGTCTTGAGTCTTGCAAAAGCATCTTCCAGTTCTGTAGTCAAAATATGTGATGTCATTTCAAGATTTTTGTATCAGGGTGAATTATGGAATTAGATTTGCATATACAGCATATTTATGTGGATTTTGGAGGCTTATATGCAAGTTTAGCTCCATTAGCAAAACTCCATGCCTGTGTTATACAGCATCCTGGCACCATCACGCTCAGATATGAGAATTACTGGCTCGTCATGTGAATATTGAAGTGGACCACCATAAGGACCCACCATTAATAGTACATTAGTGCAATAAGGATTTGCACCGACCACTACAACTTGGTATCTGGAGGAAGAGCTTACGAGTTCAACGCCGTGCGGGACTATTGCATTCTTGAAGAGGAGAAATGAACCATACATGTTCTCACAGATCATCACTGATGACGAAGTAAATCCCACCTCTAATGGGACGTGGATTTGCACTATAGAAGCAGAACCTTTTTTCCTTGCCTATTGGGATTTTGCACAAACACATCTCCTGCTGGATCTTCCTACCAATTTCGAACATCTCTAATCTGTTTTCCTGCATCTTCTGTAATTTCCCTTGCATATAGCATGCTTGTTTCTACCAATTTGCTTCCAACCTTTTGGGGCCTGTAGTAGTATGATGTATGCCACTGATTTCAGGAAGGAGATCGAACAGAATAGCAATATTCAATTGGTAAAGAAGAACTCAGCAAGAGGATTGAATATTCAACTATTATAACAATTGTTTTGAAATGATTTACAAGAATATAAAAGGAGAGAGGGAAGAGAATAAGGAGATTTAGAGGAAAGAAATCATGGTTAGGAATTGAAAAGAAAGAAACACAGGACAAGAGGGCTATTTCCTTCATGTAATTTTTTCCTCTTTTCTTTCTCCCGTTACATATCTCTGTAGAAGCTTCCAATGACCTCCTGTAATTAATCTCTAACAATTATCGAACTTACTCATTAACTAGCTGTCAGGACCATGTGAAATGTATGGCTGACTAGGTCAAATAAATGGCTGACCAGGTGGAATGTATTGTTGACTAGGTGAATGGTATGGTTGATCGATTATTTGTCTCGTCTATTCCTACCATTACAGCATAAGGAAATAAATAAGGCAGAGTGGGAAGTGATTGAGGGGAAAAATTTAATCAAAAATTACAGTTTTTCTCTCAAAAATAATTACTCCTCTCTCTTCTACCTTTTCAACCTTTCTTCTCCCTAAGTCTGTTCTCATCTTCTCCTAAACTCTTTTCTAATTCTGCTGCAAGTCTTCTTCCTCCTTAATTTCTTCACAAGTTAGGTCAGACTCCTAACACTATTCTATTCATTTCCACATGTTGCAAGGCATCACAAGCTGATTGAAGAGCTAAGAGCAATTCTTCAAATTAATATGGAGTTTCTCATGTCAAAAGAACTACCAACACTCCATTATATCCAATTTACATGTTTATTTTGTTGTCAAGTTTGCCAACTATAGATTGTTCCCTCTAAATAGACAACCACAAAAGAATTATGAAAAATTTGTATTACCTTTGTCGTAAGCAATACGAATGTACTTCCATTAAAAAAAGTTATGACTGTACTAGGTCCTTTCTTAAGAAAGTACTTGCTTGCATTTGGAAGTTCATATTTTTCACATCAAAAGCTTGTTTATAGTAATCCTTTAAGCGAGTTTACATAGAACTGAAACATTTAATCCTCAAAAGTCAATTTATTGCAATTACATAGTTTGTGAATGCCCCTATTCAATCCTGTAAAACAAACATCTTCTATTATATTCATTTGAAGCCTCCTCAAATTGTTGAAACTGTTAAATAATTTATTGACCTAGCAATTTATCTCAAAAAATTTAAATGATAGGAAATGATTCAACTTTATCAGTTATAGGTCTAACAGAAACCACCAAGTAATTCGATTGAATCAAATAGCTTAAAGGCATAAAAGTAAATACCCAAAACCCATCAAGACAAGTTATCATAATGCAGAGATTAATCAGAACATCATCAACTATCTGTTCACTAGACAAAACCCAGTAGCAAGATTCCTTTGACTTACCTTGATCGGTAGAAAGATGGATCAA
The DNA here is from genome assembly GCF_054855325.1 of Carica papaya. Lineage (NCBI taxonomy): Eukaryota > Viridiplantae > Streptophyta > Magnoliopsida > Brassicales > Caricaceae > Carica > Carica papaya. The sequence continues at coordinate 8,137,862 of NC_142316.1, forward strand.
AAGGGTAGTCTTCTCATTAAAGCTCGACAACCAGCCAATAAGAGAAGAAGGCACATTAATAGACATAGCAGCTCCAGGATCCGCCTCACAGGCCCGAGGCACAGACAAGGCAGCACAATTTACGACCACATGAGGCTGGCAATTGCAAAAATTATTTCCTTCTCAGCATCCAAAATATGTAAGTTATATTTCATTATTTAAAAACCCATTTTTCTCCTCCAAGCATCTGATAAATAATTTAAGCCCAAGTATCCCCTACTAATTTGTTTCAAAAAGAACACAGTAGAGTGCATTTTAGGAAGAATTATTCAATCAAATTCCAAAGATCCTGGATAAAATTTGGCAGTAGTGTGCATTTCAGGTAGAATTATTCAACCAAATTTCAAGATCCTGAATAAAATTTGAAAGCAACGGCCAAATTTGTAAAAAAGAGAGACCAATCACTAACCAAATTCATATAACTTTTCTCAGTAAGCTAAACGAAGATTGCGTCCATCGATCCAAGGAAGAAAAAAATAACCAGACCTGACCAAATCTGCGAGAAATTCCATCGAATCCATGCCCAGTCTTTAAATCAAGGGGAAAGGCGAGAGAGGAAGGAAAGGCATGGAGCAGAGAGTGAGGGGGAGGGAAGGAGTGGTGAGTAAATGCGACGTCGTAAGGGCTGCCATTGATATCTGAGAATCCTTGCAGCAAATGTTGTCCCAAGTAGCCTGTGCCGCCCACCACCAACACTCTCTTCTTGCTCATCGCTTAATCTCTGAAACTGAGAGCAGATATATCTTAATTTTGCTCAGTATAAGCATGGCACCCATGCTTATACTCACTGCTCGGACGGGACCTTTCCCTGTCGTTTCACTGTCATATGTGAATGTGAATTTTACACTGTAAAAAACAAAATTTTCATGGACTAAAAACAATTTCTATGGCGAAAAATCAGACATGGACACAATTACAAAGGCTAACACAATTATAAATGTGTATAAAATATTTAATAGCATATATACTATATATTATGATATATGTATATAAATTTAATGTACATAATAACATGTTGAGGTAGCATGATCATTAATTTTTAAAAAGAGATAAAAGAATTTTGTGGAATTTAAAAAACAATAATATAAGGGAAATTTTGAATATTTTTGTATAATATAAGAGAAATTTTAATATTTTAGCTCAAAATCCTTATACATATTTTTCATGGGCAGAAGTACCTTACCAATTCTTCCATTAGTTAGGTTTTTTCTGTATAAGTTCATGTAGTAATTTTTTGTCTATTTTAACACAATATTTTTAAATTTTTACTGAATTAATTTTTAAAATTAACTATCGTTTAAGAGCCTTTAACTTTTAGATACATGTTGAGAATTTGTCAAAAATCATGAGAGTAAATAATCGTGACATACAATATATACTCACATTAAATTAAAATTTTAAAAATTAATCAAAATGTATATTAATTTTTGTACTAATTTATTTTTTATATTTAAGTTCTTATACAAATTTTTAGTTTATTTTAACCATATACTTTTAAATTTTTATCAAATCTACCTTCAGTACTAATAATAAGGTAATAATTCTAAGTACGTGACTTATCACGTATTAAAATCATGACAAAAAAGTAATAATATGTCATTCGCGTAAGATTAAAAATTTAAAAAATCTATTTAAGTGCCTGAGAATCATCTTTTTGTCATTTACATTTTAATTTCAAAAAATCTCAAATCTCAACTCCTTATTTCTTCTTATCTTCGTCCCTAAAACTAAAGTAAAAACAACATGATCTTGTCATCATTTCCTTCTTCTTTGTTAATCACGATCCTCCAAACAAATAAAAAAATTTACGAAATCTTCACTTAAAGAAAAAAAAAATAGAAAAAAAACTATAATACAATATTTATGGTTTATATGTGTTTATGATAAAATGATAAAACAGTATAAACAGGTACAAAAAACTCATGTAAAACTCGTTTTGCCATTTGTCTTTTTCCTACTTCATTCTTCGAGCAAAGATTTCATGAACTTCTTTGTTTGTTTCGAGAAGCACAATCGGTAAGGAAGAAGGAGATTATGAAGAGATCGTGTTGTTCTCTCTTTACTTTTGAGGAAGATAATGGGACGAAAGACAAAGGACATGATGAGAAGATGACTTTTAAATTTGGGAGTTGGGGCTTATGAAAATTAGGGCATAAAGGAGATAAATGGCAAGAAACTAATTGTGTCCTAAATGAATTTTTTAATATTTGCATCTGACATGGATAAGACGCCATGTAACGTGTTATCAATTACATGTTATGATTTTGATAAATTATTGATTACGTGTTTAGAAGTTAAATTTAAAAATATAGGATTAAAATATATTAAAAATTAGTACATAAGTTTGGATAGAAAGAACGAACTAGTATAAATGTTAATAGAGTATTTTCAGCAAATTATTTAATTTGACATGAACAAAATGTCATGTAACACGTTATCGCTTATGTATTATGATTTTGATACATCATCAGTTAATTTTTAAATTAATAATACCTAAAAAATAATTAGTATTAAGATTAATTCAGTAAAAAATTAAAAATATATAGTTAAAATAGACCAAAAATTAGTACCCTAATTTAATTGGAAAAAAAAAATTAACTATTTTAAAGATTGATAAGGGCATTTATGCCTTTTTATCATGTTTATGAAATCGCTGGTTTATGTTTTAATTAAAGAAATTAAGCTCCTACAATTTTGCAATGAATAAAAATGGTGTATAACAAATTCAATTAACTTTAATGGAGTTTGTTTTATTAAATTATATTATTTATTTCAATTTTATTTTTATTTAGTATTTTAAATTACTAAAAGAATTAAAAGACAATAAAAGCCAGGCGCATGAGAAGGATTATAACCAAACAAAGAATCAAAAGTCAACTTCAATATTTCTTTTTAATAAAAGTACTTTAATGTTTTATCATCATCATCATCATCATTGTTTAGCATGCACATATCTCGTGTTTTATTATAAGCAATGCAAGCTACTCCTATATGGTAAGGGTGGGAAAAACATCCATTGATAAACAAACACGCTGGGACTTTTAATATAAAAGAGTTGTACAGGAGGACAGCTTCCCATCAGAAGCTGCCAAACATGGTCTTAATAAAATAGAAACACCAGAATCCAATTCAGGCGTTCACCTTAATTTCCTTCTTCAAAATCAAATGAGATTGAAGAATGATATTGACAGTTCATGACAATTCCATATGCAACTTGAGCAGGAACAAAATTAAATCTATTCCAGCCCCACTTCTAAAAATTAATTGTTTTAACTTACTCCAATCCAGCTTCTTGTGGTTTTCACAAGAAAGCTTTGGAGAATAATCAATGGGTGCTTGGCTTGGCTCCAGCAATAGACGGAGCTGCGCCTCTGGTAGCTTTCACATACGAAGCATAGTCACTGTAGTGCAGGGTGAATAATGTACTCTGGTAACGGGTCAGTCGTATACGCTTTCTCAGAGACTCGGTGATTGCGCCACCATACCCTGCTTTGCGCATCAGTGAGTCAATTGCCTCCATTTTTGTCCAACCTGCATGCCAAAAAGACACAGGAGCATTTATTACCAGCACCAGCAAGCAATACATACCCGAATGATTCATTGGTAACAGAGAGTTCACACAGCAATTTGGTGAACAAAGCAAACTGAAAAAGAAAAAAGCTTAAAGAGTTCGTTTGATCTTCCTAAGATTCTAGTCTAAGCTGGCTAATTGCCTTGATTTTGAAATATCAAAACGAAGAGCTTTAGTGAAAAGAAAAAAAAAAGTTAGAAGACACTAAAACCAAGAACTGGAAAAGCATCACTGGGATAGGATACCGTAAGAAACGTAGAGAAAAGACACGTCAAACAACCATTCAGAGATAGATGAGCATTCGAATAAAGACCTATTCTTTAATCTGTCAGTCAAAGAATGAAACAGTTTGACTTCTAGATCAGCAACATAATAAGCAGCAGAGGTACCTTCATGGGCTGCCACCTCAGGCAAGTATGTGGCACTTCGCTTAGTATTGTAGTCAGGATCAGTAAACTCAATAATTATACCATGCTTCCCAACCTGCAATTACAACTCAACAGATCAGATAGAAAGGAGGCTAATAATTCAAGTATTATTCTATGTACCCCTCAGAAGATGTAGTTTTTCCTGTGGGTATTACTAAAAGTTCAGCATGTCATTACCCATATATAAAGAATTAATGGAGGACAATCATGTTGGTGATTTACAATTTATACTGCAGTACAGCAAGACTATTTGATATCATTTTCCAAATTCTTTTGGGATAATAGAAGAAGATTCATTAAAAGAAAGAGAAATAATGCAATGCAAAACCAGAGGATAAGGGATCCTCTTCAAAAAATCATGACATCCAAAATAAAAATAGGTACAATTGATTCCACCCATGAAATGATGAGACACTAGTGTTGTGAAAGCATCCATGCGCTGCCAAGAAAATGGCCCTTCCCCACAGCTCCTGAAATGATGATGTGCTGTATTCACTAAAAATCCGATGGTTCCTAGATATACAAAATTCAGTGACATTATTCCATCTGACCATTCTGACTATACTTCGTTATAACATACTGAATACCTGTGATAGTAAGGAATGGAACATATTTTATAGTAAAATCTTCAAACTATCTCATTTTTTAAAAGTCAATTGGCTCAGTTAGTATTATGCTGTAAGGTAGTAAAACTGCTTTTGAAACAGTAAAAACAGCTCTAAGGTAAAATCAGTCCAGTGTTTGGTTAAGCTTATTTTGATACAAAAAAAGGCAATCAATATAAATATGATATTGTATTTAATAAATTATATTATAAAATTAATAATAAATATAGAAATGATAAAAAATTGCATAATAGTAAAAAGAAAACAAATTATTTAACTAACAATAAATATTTTTTTTAAATTTTTAAAATTTTAAAATAGTTAATTTAATTTCATTACTCATTTTTTTGTTCAATATAAATATTGGTCATTATCATTTAGTTTTAAAATGATAATTATTTAAAATAATTTATAATAAATATAAAACTGTTGATAATAAATTTATATTTATTTTATTTAAAAATATCAAATCACAAAATAGTAAGACATAAATTTTATAAATATACATTAACAATATTATTAATCTCCCATAGCAAAACCATTTTTTAAAAACATCTATTAAAATCTTTGAATATACTCATTAAAAATATTATTCACCTCATACAGTACAATCATTTCTTAAAAGCATCTATTTCCGTCCTTTGATTTCGCGCTTATCAAAAGACAATAACAAATTCTGGTTTTATGCAGAAGCACTTTTATTTCTTAACATTTGGCTCGGTTCATGCTTTTGGCAACAATCAGATGCAGAAAATAAACCAGGTGGGCACTAAGTCAATTCTTACACTAAGAAATGAAATCTACACAATGCACAAGATTGACCGCTAGTTTGCTATTATTTTGGGGAAGGTGAAATAAACATATCATAGGTTATGTAAGTTTTGCAATTTAAAACTGCAAGTGAATATGAAATTTTTTTCAAACCATACCAACTGCCATGACCTGTTAACTGTCACTTCTCAGTTATGAAGAAACTCTTACACTGTTAGGATTGAGGGAAGCAGGAGAACTGGAAAGGAAAGAAAAGTAATGGATGCTCGCTTTCCCTTCTATTTTTTGGAAATAATTAGTAAAAGGAAGTGAAAGATTTTATTTTCTTTCCTTTAAAAATTACTTCCTTTTTTTTCCTCCCCATTCCTTTTTGGATATTTACCAAAATATAGTGTTAGACAAACAGTAGCAAGGAGAAAATGAAAGATAAATGCTTCTAAACAATCAACTCAACAACAAAAAAAGCAATTCTCAACCCCCACTCAGTTCTCAGTTAATTTGCATCTACTATGGTGCTAACAAACAGTTAATAAGAAAATGAGGTATTAAGCAGTGAATGTTATTTCAACAGTATTTCTCCTGGCAAAATGTTTTCATGGGTAGAGATGTGAGGTGAATTTTTTTCATCAAACATCAAAAAGACTTTAATTATAGGTCAACAATTGCTATAGAATCTTTCAATTTTAGATATTCTAAAAGTAAATTATTTTTTCAGCTTTCTGTTTAAAGATTTCTTTTATTTGTTTCTTGCTATTCCATGCAGAAACATCATACTCCAAATGTTCTAGAATACCATAGGAGGTCTGAAGGCACTTACCTCATAATCTAGGTAGTTGTTAGCTGTTTCATAATTGGCCAGAATGGAAACCATACATTCTAAATAAGGCACTTACCTTCATGTCAAGGTAGTTGCTATTCTTAAGGTCCCTCTCAGGTTGCTTATTCAACCTTGAAGTACCTATAGATCATTTGAGTATTCTTCATATTCAAGGTTCAATCTAGCATGCAATTTATTTCAATTATTCTTCTTTCAATATTTCACCATAAACGTGTCAATAAATTCATAGCTAGAAAGCATGCAGAAACATCATGTTCTAAGACAAACTCTTTAAGGAAGATGAATCATTAGTGGAAAACTCAACTTCAAGAGTTCCTTATTCCTCTACTACATGCAGAAACATCATATTCCAAATAGGTTCGAGGGCACTTACCTCCCAGTCAAGGTAGTTGTTAGCTGTTTCATAATTGGTCAGAATGGAAACTGTACATTCTAAGTAAGGCAATTCTTTAGCTTGTATAGGGGGAAACCTGCGATCTCTCAAAGCACTGCAAGATGCAACAATGACAAAAAGAAAAGCATCACATAGCATTTTTTTCATTAATCTATAAACGAGCTCTAAATGAATTGGAAAAAAAAAAGTCATAACCAAGTAGTAAGCTTATGAAGTCAACAGAAAACAAATGTACAAACCACCTTTAACAAGTAAAGCTCATCCATGGTTAGTTAAATACATAAACACAAATGGGCTCTAATCAAGCTCATTCAAATAGCTGTTCCACAAGCACAGTGATTTCATCACATCATGAAGAATATCTATGAAGCCTTGTCAAACCTCTTTCCCTCAAACCACAAGTGAGCAAATGATTAAGGAGATTTCAAATACCATCCAGAAATAGCAGAAATTGAACCTTGGATACCCTTCATTTGAACTGCATTACCTATATCTGATATTAAAATATACATTCCTATAAAGTTACAGCTACAGAATAGTGCAGTGTACAAAGTTTCCAATTGGCCTAATAAAAGCACATTGAATCACACATGCACTTGATTATAGATGTTTGTTTGCCTCTTATGCACTGTCACCACCAAGGTATACTGTGATAAAAGGCAACTGTTGACACCTATTAATCGATACCACATTCTCCAAAAGGTAACACTGGGTACACATCCTACAAATATTGTATTCTATATTTTGGTTACTTCATTGACTGGCTGTATCTTTCCATAAGAAATGCCCTGTATGGATATGCATATCTTCTAGTGCCTTCATTCCATTTTTATCCTTGGTGGTCCAGAGAAATATATTTCTAGCTCCAGAAGCCAATGGGCACTTACTATCACTTCTTCCAACTCTATTTTACTAACAATCAATTACATAATAAGAAAAAAAGAAGGATACTAGTAACAGAGGTAACAATCTCAATCTGATGAATATCAGTTTTGTTTTAAATCAGATCAAATAAAAATCAGGACAGGGACAATATATCATCTTTAAGATTATCCACCAAGATTAAAGAAAAATTAAAACCTGCTGAAAAAACATCCCAAAAAGATATTTTAAGAAGTTTTTCCCACCTATTTGGTGTCATTAACAGAGAAATAGGGAGAGATTCCTTACAATGATTACACAACAAGAAAAATTCAGATGCAAATTAAATCCTTGAAGACAATACCTATTTAGAGCACAGTCCCTGAAGCCATTAATGAGGCAGCGGGCTTCTAGAGTTCCAATACATCCACGTAAACGAGGCTCTGAACCATTCACCACTTTCTTCCAAGTGACAAACAATGGGCTGAAGAGGAAGAGTTATGCATCAGATATGGGCATAAAGTGGAAACTATAATATTGTTCCGATCTAATAGAAAGCACACAGCTTATCGATTTTAATTGGAGTAATTTAATTTCAATAGATTATACTTCTCACAAGTTCTTTACTTTTTTGTTGTTGTCATGTCTGCCTAGTCTTATTTACAACAAGAACTTCATTTTCTCTGGTACATGGCCATCCATTACCTAAGAATATTTGTTATCCTTGCTTTCAGCTGAAGATTAAAATTTCTAAATTCATAGCTAGAAAATTCGAAAGTAAAGTGTTTTATTAAGTGGAGAATAATAAATAACAAAAATATAAAACATAATCAAAAGCCATCTTTAGTCTAAGAGATACTTAGTCAGAGAAACTTAGAATTTAATAGTTTAGATAGACTATATAACCATAGAGTGGTTTGTATTTGATTTTGTTTTTATTCTCATTGCTAACATAGGATGGAACCTAGCTTTCTATTACTAGGATGAAGTGACACCTAAATTTCTATTGGGAAGAAGATGATATCCAGCTTCCTATTGATAGGATGAAGTGGCACCCAAGTTTCTTATTTCCAATAATATTCTATCAATTCATTACGCCAATTATTTGCAATTAGTCTATCTTGAAAGACATCTGCCAGCAAATGGCACTTAAATAAGTCATTTCATGTGCTGTAACAGGACACCAAATTATGAGTAAATTCTGACAAACTAAATTAATGTTCCCTCCTCCCATTTCTCTCAAAATCCTGTTCCAATTTGCTCTTGCTTCCCGCTTATTCCTCTATTGCTTGCTTCTCTGCCTCTCTGCTCACTTGCAGTCAAGTCCTCTAGCAGATTTAAACTCTCTTATTTGTGGTATTTTTCTTTCTATTTCCCACCACCATGTGCTGTTATTAAAAAAATGCTCAGTTTTGTGTGCTTCAGTTTGTTCTGTTGCCTCATTAGCGCAAAAGTTCATATTTTGAAGTACAACCAAGGCGCCATCAAACCTGGTTCTCTGGAACAAAATCTAAGCATCAAGTGCTTTGGTGAAATCAATTAACAAAAAATAGGCACAATCTCAATGGCTCAACCATCTTGCCGAATTCTCAAGTAGATAATATGTCAATACAAACCATATTAAAAATGACCAATGGCCTTGAGAGAGCATTATAAGCATGCACAAAAAGAACTGTAAACTCTTCACCTTTCAAACAATGTTAATAGATGTAACAGTTGTCAAACTGCACTCAGCACATATGTGTAGAATAGCAATATGAACACCAAGATTATCGAAATAGATAAACAGAGAGACCCTTCCTCCTACCTCCTCCTTTCCACCCGTGAAGAAAACAAGGGGAGAAAAATTCAGCACCTTACTTTCTTGCATGGGCTCAGGTGAGGAGACTCAACAATTTCAAGTACGAGAAAGCTATGTTAGAGTAAATTACCAAGTGGAACCTCAACTATTGAATGCAAGAGGAAATATTGACATAAAAAATAAGAAAAGCTAAGTTTAAACCAAAACAAATGAACAAAAAAGACATCTTCTGGTCCAAATAAATGACAAGAAAAAAAGAAAAGAAAACACCCTCTGGTTTAAGCAGATTCTAGACAACATACTAAAGATTTTTTTTTTTTGACAGTTAAAACAAAGTAACTGTTTGCTCAATCACAAGCTGTACAACTATTCATAGTCTTTTCACAAAGATTTTGGGTGGCTTTGATAAACATTGCACCCGAAAAAACTCTTCATGCGTTGCATTTGAAAAAATAATTTTAGTTCACATATTTGGAAAGATTAGGAGAATGAACCAAAAGACATTCATAAATTTCTTTTAACACCACACACTAAATGGGCAAAGAGAATTAATCAAAATCAGTAAAGGGAATTGAGAATATATTTATATACACCCCCTAATATAGATGTAAGAAACTCAACATGAGAATCAGAATTGACCAGAATCATACCCTATATGAAAAAAACAAAAAAAAAAACTATCAATGATTTAAGAAAAAAAAAAGGACGAAATCAGAACAGAAGAAAGTAGAGGGAGAGTACTGTTGGCCCTCGTTAAAGGCAGGAGGAGGAGCTTCCTCGCTGTTGTAGTGAGCGATCAAAGCATCGAAGCAATAGACAGCCATCTCCCTATTTGCAGACACCATCTTTCCCCTCCAATTTCAGTCTTCTTCTTCCCCGAACACCAATTAGTGCGGAGAGGAATCCCTCTTTCTGTGCGTGAGGACCAAACCGGAGGGTGGGTGTCCTTTATAGAAAGCACAAACACAGGGAAGAAGATGAAAAAGGAATCAATTAATTTTTTAAACTTTAAATAAATAAATAAAGGGAGAAATGCAATGAAACTTGGACTCTTGCTTCATTTAATTGAAGGGAAAATAAATAATTTATTTAATTTTTGGTCCCTGAAATTATTGAAAGGTTTTAACTTTAAAGAAAGAAAGAAAGAAAGAAAGAAAGAAAGGTTTTAACTTTTCCCCTCTTTCTCTCTTGCGCTCTGCGTGTGTTAATGGACTTGGCAGTATTCATTTCACCTTCTTCCTCACAAGTTCTGCGACGTGTTTTCACCATCCTCCCTGTTTTTCTCCTTTTCTATTTTTTATTTTTGCCTGAAATTATTAAAATTTTTTCAGAAAAAAAAGTTTCTTAATATGTATAAATAACAACTGGATTTATATTCTTCAAAAAAACAAAAAAAAAAAATTGATTTCATCATTCAATTAAAACATAGATGTTAATTAAATTTAGTTTAGTACTTGCTAAATTTGATTTACTATGTATTAAGTGATGACTATGTAAATTATTAAATGATATGTAATTCATAATTTTGTTTAAAAACCATAAAAAAATACTTTTTTTTTTTATAAAATAGGGAGAAAAAGAATAATAAAAATAATAGTGTAAAGAGGAGATATAATCTATACAAAAACTTATTAAATTTTTTTTATCAAAGGTAAAACTTAAATTAATGAAATTAAATTTAAAATTTTAGTTAATAGTATAGTAGATTTAAAAAATTTGAACATATAGTTGAGATTTAAAAAATAGCAAATATTTTAATATGCGAAGGAAATTTAAGAGACATTTCTTCTCATGTGAACACATTATATTATAATACATAAAGTTTATTACTAACATATTATGAGTAATATATTTGACTTCAAAATCCTGCACACTTGATGTCTAGAGGATCTACAAATCCTTCTTGGCTACACAAAATTTTTTTAGGAATTACCTCGTGACATCCAAGTATAAAGTGTGTTGTATGTGTCAATTGCTATTTAACTAATAAGTCAGTAGAATTCAAAGTTCATTTTTAAATACCAATCAACACATAAATAATATTTCTATTCTAACACTAACCAACAAAAGAGGAGAAAAACTTTGTTTTGTATAATAATTTTTTTTTTTTTTGAACAAGTATTGTTGCAAAATTATATTTATGCCATTATAGTGAATAATAATAATAATACTTTGCTTACCTATATATGTATGTGAAATACACGTATCAATTTACTTCAATGGAGCACATATGCATACATATCTTGTTTTTATTTTTTTAAGCTGATTTGGTTTTAAGATATACAATATTATTAAGTCACTGAAAAAAATATTAAAATTTGTTTACTACCAATTTATTTGTTTTGGTTAAAATCCTACAAATATTAGTATTTTCTGACATTGTACTTTGAAATGCAGCCCAAATTTTGTTGAGTTCTAATTAAATATCAATATGCGAAAATTTTGTTTCAGAAAAGATGCTTCCTTCGAGAATAAATGTGGCACACGGTACATTTATGTACATACACATATACGTGTATGTGTTCTTAATATTCCTCAAGGTATTATTAAAATTTGCATCAAGATCTCCAAAAATCTCATCTGATGAAACTGATATCGAAATACTGAGAGTGAAATACACAGCTAAACTAATAAAGTGGAATCTATCGCCAACACCAATAATTCAGGTGATATAATCGGTATTATCATTGCTAAACAACAATAAATAGTACTAAAAATTTTCAAGTTTTGATCACTGCAGACGTTCTAAATTTGATCAAGGTAATTCACCACTTTCAAGCCAGAGAAAATGGCATGGCTTTTTTTTTTTTAACTACAATGATTCAACAGGTAACCCTAGGCCGTAGCCTCCAACTTTACAGAGAAAGGTTGACATTGCTTGAGCACCTTCTGACCGAAATATTTACGTGTTTGTCCTTCTATAATGGACTCCAAAGATATTTCAATCAGAGTCGGAATCATGTCTTCTCCTTTCCTTTTCTTTCCTACGTTTCTGTCTGTCATCTGAATTCTGAGAGTGCCGCTTCTCACGCCTTTCATGCTTGTCACGCTTTTCAGACCTGTCACTGTCATTCTTCTCGTGCTTCTTCTCCTCATGCCTCCTCTTTCTTTTACTGCTTTCATCTTCTACAGCAGTATCCCTTGAAGGGTTAGTAATGGTCACCTTCACTATCTCAGGTGAAACTTCCTTCTCACTGGATTTGAGTGTGCTTGGATCTTCCCAGGGACGAGGTGCTCTGCAGGAAGCAGTTAAGAAACAAATGAAATTGTAGAAACAACAGGAAAACGTGCTGTGCACTGACCTGAACCAAACTAGCCCATGGCTTCCAATGAACTATCTACAAAATAATGGTTTAATGGTCGAAATAGAAAAAGGGCTTAAATGCGCACAACAAACTCACAATAGTAATCAGATAGGTCGCACAAAGATTCAAGCATATGCAATTAACTTCTAGCTCCATGAATTGTATTTTGGGACTTTTCAATTTTTAATTAAATAACTAGTATCTTTGGAGAACATAACTAAGATCGTTTGAAAAGGATAATCACCACCTACCCTTCTCAAACCCCAGACAGTAAAAGAAAACATTCTTTCTTCCCCACAAAAAAGGGAAATGTTTTAAGCTATACAACATAAGGCAATGAAAAGCAAGCAAGCCAGCATGGTTATCTTCATTCTTCTTTTCAGGAACATACCTTGAGAAACCAAGACCATCCACACGTGCTGCTTCAGAATACCCTGCTCCCAAGTCCTCTGCAGTAGAGCCTCGCTTCACAAGTTCAGAAAACTCATGCTTATCAAGACGATTGCCTTGAGGATGGGTAGAACGCTTTGGTGCCAAGCCCAAAGCCTCCCTCATGGCTTGTTCCTCCTGTTCCTTAATTCTTTTTATCTCCTCTTTTACAGCATCAGTACTGGAAGCCCCAGATTTATCCCTGGTATACCAGTGTAGATCTTTCCCTATGAGGGTAAATAAAAAGAGAAAAAGAGCAAGGTTAGATTCTCCTGAGTCTCAAATGTGTCTCTTACATGATCATATATTATTTCCCTAATTGTGATAAAATTTGAATACATCAAGAATGATCAGATTATTGAACAATGAAAAGAGGTCCTTTACAGATCTATTAGGTCAGATATTTATCCTTATGAAAAATTTATTTCAGGTTTTGAAAGAAAAGTGACCATTTTGAAAAGACATGGCTCATAAATCTAAGTTTTGACCATTTCAAATGGCATGGCTATTTAATCTAAATTTTATGTATATTATAGAAGATAACATCTGCAATATATAACTAATTTACCACTTTATGTGGAAGAAAATACAACACTAATTTTTGTTATTACTGACATTATATAGCAACAACAATCCCAAATCATCAACCAAAGGCCTTTCACTCTATGTTTTACCTTAACAAGGAGAAGGAACCAAGATTAGATTAAATATCATACTGTTTGCTATTGTTGCATAAGTAACACCTCAAACCTTCCTAAGCCGGTTGAAAAATGATCTAGTCCACTGATCTGAGGATTTTCAAGTACTTCATACTCATATCGTAATCACCTGCCAAGATTTTTGTTTTTTTTTAAATAAAAGAGATTAATTTTATTTTCAAAGATACCAAGGGAGTATTATCAGTATACAAAATAGTTACAAATCTATCAAGTGATTCAGGACAAAACCTAAGTCTTCCCACTTCTTTCATATCATATCATAACCTAACAAGATAAACTTAAAAGTATGAAACCATCTATCTCTAACGTTTATAATATCAGTTTCAATGCCCTCAAAAGCCCTCGCACTTCTTTTCTTCCACACAACCCAAAAAATGGTAAGTGGTATAAGGAATCTATGCCTATTCTTTTTACAAAAACCCGCCCAAGCCCAAAGTTCCCCACTATCTTTACCGACTCTAATCCAAAACAAACCCAAGAGCCCAAAAACCATAGCCCAAATGTTGTTAATCACAGGACAGCCCAATAATAAATGGTAACAAGATTTCTCATCAGCTTTACAAAAATAACATCTATTCACCATAATGTTTCCTTTTCTTTTTAACATATCAATAGTCAAAATGCTGTTTCTCGCCGCCTCCCAAGTAAGAAATGCCACTCTAGGAGGCACCTTCACTTTCCATATAAGCTTGAAAGGTGCAGTCGCGTTCTGAACATCACTACTTTTGCTCAAGCTGTAGTAGAACGACTTAACCGAAAAATCCCTATTCGTATTCAGCTTCCACATCCTCTCATCATTATTTCCATTCAGCTTAATTTTATCTAAACAGGACAAAAGGTTGTTGTATTCTTCAATCTCCCAGCCTTGTAGATTCCTCCTAACTTTAACGCACCAAGTTCTATCACCCTCACCACCCCCAAAAAACTTTTCCACCTTCGCATCCTTATCACTAGCAATCACATAAATCCCAGGAAATCTGCCTTTAAGTTTTAACTCTCCCACCAACTCATCGTGCCAGAAATTAACCTCCTCCCCCTTCCCCACCTTCCACCCCAAACAGCTCATAAAATTTTTCCTGTCGTCCCTTATTCTTCTCCATAGACTCTTGCCATGTGGTTTAAACCTCTCTCTTCTCCCCCTCTCTCTCTCCCAATCTCCCCATCTTGCCTCAATCACCCTCCTCCACAACTTGTCCTTCTCGATGAGAAATCTCCATAACCACTTCCCATGAAGAGCTTTGTTCATATCCATAATGGATCTTAATCCCAAACCCCCCTCCCCCACCCTTTGCTTAACCTACTCCCATCTAACAAGATATTTTATGTCTCCAACCTCATCACCCCATAAAAATCTACATTGGATCTTTTCAAGTTTAATCGCGATGCTTGCCAAAATGGTTAATATAGAGAGGTAATAAATTGGTAAATTTGCAAGGGTGCTTTTGATTAACGTGAGTCTACCACCTTTCGACAAATAGTTTCTTTTCCAACCAGTCAACCTCCTCTCAAACAATTCCACAATAGGATGCCAAGTCATGACGTTTTTATAATCAGCACCAAGAGGTAAACCCAAGTATTTAATCGGTAGAGTCGACACTTTACACCCCAATACAGTCACCAGCCACCTTGCGTCACCCCCACCACCAATTCTAATTAATTCAGTCTTTCTCATATTTATCCTAAGTCCGGACACCATTTGAAACCCAATGAGAATACACCTCAAATGCAGCAAAGCCTGAATACACAATTCACAAAAAATCAGTGCATCATCTGCAAAGAATAAATGAGACACCTTCACCCGAGACATCCCACTCCCCACCTCAACACCCTTCAAAACACTCAAATCCCTACCCTAGCCATCATTTTACTAAAAGCTTCCATAACATTAATGAACAGTATAGGCAATAATGGGTCCCCCTGTCGAAGCCCTCTTGACGCCTTAAAGAATTTAGAAGACCTTCTGTTAACCAACACGGCAAAAGAAGTGGTAGAAATGCAACTCATAACCCATTTTCTCCATTTACTTCCAAACCCCAATCTACTTAGCATGTAATCCACAAAACTCCAATTAACATGGTCATAGGCCTTTTCCATATCAATTTTGCAAATAACACCCTCTTTTTTCTCACCCATCAGCTCGTCAACAATCTCATTAGGAATCATCACAGCATCTAAAATTTGCCTTCCCTCCACAAAAGCATTCTGATTTTCCCCGATGACTTCCCCAAGCACCTTAGACATCTCTCTTGCTAACACTTTAGATATAAGCTTATAAATGCTGCCAACAAGACTAATAGGTCTGAAATCTTTAATATTTTTAACACCAACCATCTTCGGGATAATAACCAAAAAAACAGTACTGATAGAGTTAACGAAAGAACCCGTTCTATGGAAGTCATTAAAAACAGCCACCACCTCCTTCTTTATCACCTCCCAAAACATTTTATAAAACATTAAATTAAAACCATCAGGACCCGGCGCTTTCTCCCCATTACAATCCTCAAGACAGCTCCTTATCTCCTCTTCAGTGAAAGGAACCTCTAACCTCATTCTACTCTCCTACCTTAACTGCTTAAATTCTAACCCCTCAAGGCTTGGTCTAATAGCCTCCCCCTCCTTGAACAGCTTCTAAAAATAGGATTTAGCACCCTCCCTCACAGCTTCATTTCCTTTAACCGGCTCCCCATCCAAAATAAGTTCCTCCACAATTATTTTTTCTTCTGTAATTGACTAAACTGTGAAAATATTTTGTATTCCTATCACCATTCTTCAACCACTTCTCTCTAGCTTTCTGCTTTCATGAAATCTCTTCCATATTCAAAAAAGTAGCAATTTCGCCCTTTATAGTCTCCCTCCTAGCTCGATCCTCTTCATCTAACCTCTCACAACTTCTTTACTGTCTAAATCCTCCAACTCTTTGAAATTGTCACTAACTCTCCTTTCTAACATCCCTTCCTCCTCTCTAGCATATTTTTTTATTTCCTCCTTCGATTCCTCTAATTTAGCAGCAAAAATGAAACTCGCCGTTCCCCTCACACTCTTCTGCCCCCACACCCTGCCAACCAAGTTCTTGAAACCCTCTACTTTCAGCCATTTATTATCCAACCTAAAAGGACATGGTTCCCAAATAATGCCATCAGGTATAAGACATATTGGGAAGTGGTCCGATATAGGCCTACATAGGACCTTCTGCTTTAGACCTTCAAGCTGTAATAACAAAATGTTAGATACTAAAAATCGGTCAATTCTCGACTGAGAGGGGGATCTCCTGTGCACTAGACCACGTCCACTCCCTGCCTCCAAGTGGCAAATCTACCAACTCAAGATTATTGATCATATCTCTGAACTCATCAATCTCTCCATGATTTGCACTTGCCCCCGTTCTTTCCTTTATGTACAAAACCATATTGAAATCCCCCCAACCACCCATCCCACCCCCCATCTTCTTTTACAGCTTAAAAGTTCCTTCCTTAACTTCCTTTTTTCCTCTCTGTTCCCTCAACAAGAGATCCCCGAGAATACCCACTCTCCACCACTTACACAATTTTCAAGTAACACAAATGGAGAAACCTGATCCACCTCATACCCTTTACAACTGTATTTTTCATTATCCCACATAACCAGAATTCCCCTAGCCGACCCCGTCGCAGGCACAAACTTCTAGTCCACCTTCTTAGCACCCCACAAACTATTGATAACCCCATTATTGATCTCTTCCATTTGGTTTCTTGTAGACAGACAATCTCCGGCTTCCATCTTCTCAGACACCCCTTTATAATTCCTCTCTTTTTCCTGTCATTTACCCCCCTCACGTTCCATGATATTGTTTTTCCCATCATAAGATATACCTAATAGACTGACTCCTCTCCCCCCTTCTATATTTTTTCCCTTCCTCCTTGAGTGACCACTCCAATTGTTTTAATCCTCTGCTTCCCCCCTCCCCTATTTTCTTACCCTTTTTTCTTTCATATTTACTCTCCCCCTCCACCATCTTATATCTATTTTCCATTTCCTCCAATAAACTAAACACCCTGTGTTCAAACCCATCAAAGGACATGCCAAATAATTTACTCACCTTTAAGAAGTTTTTTTTAACCCACGTGGAATATTGCTCCTTTAATTTTTCCTCCACTTCCTCGCCCAACCTTAGTGGACTTTCATACCGAATGGGAGTTACATCCAGCATTACATCCTCCTCATACCCAAGAAACGTCTTCCCATCAACATGCGTAACATTCACTAGAGCCATTGAAAGCGCCTTATCCATATGCATAAACCCATCAACATCACTCGTCTTCCCTGTGTCAAAACTCTCCTCAGATATCATGGAATTGACATATGTACCTTCATCAATATCAGCTTCAACATCTTCCTCATCCCCCAAACACCCCATTGAGACGTCCGTCCTTACGCTTTTGGGAACCCTAACCTCACTCTCCTCACATGACATAATATCATATGTTTCGACACCCCTCACTGCCCCCTTAACCTTTTCTTTTAATAAATTAATGGGCTTGTCAGATTGCACAGATTTGGGCCACGAGTTTCCTAACCCGCTTCCTTTGACTGGGCCTCGGTTGATCAACCCACTTTCCTTTTTCAACCCACGAAAATTTCATCTTATCTATCTTTCTCAACCCATTATACATGGGTCGAAAAGATGGGTCCACCCGAAACATCCCGGTTTGCCCCAGAAACACAACTTTCCCTACCCGTCTACCATTCTCCTCTTGCTTTCTCACCACCTCCGCAAAGGTCGCCCTCTTCCTTTCCAGCCGAACGCCCCACTCCGCCGTACAATCCGGGCATCTTATCACCCATTCTGCCGGAACCCCCATACACACACTATGCACCTGTTTCCTTCCTCCCTTCCCATTTAGCCAAACTGGAGGAACCAGCTCGATATCCGCCACCACATGGATAGCTTCCATTAACTACCACCAGTCATCTGCCTTATCTCCCTTCGGAAGAATAATTCTATTTAAATTTCTACTCACCACCTCCTTGTCTTCCGAGAATACTAAAAATTTACCTTGCTTGTTGCTTCCCAAAGACATACGAAGCGTCCTCCAACTGCTTCGGCAACATCTTTCCCATACGCCTTCACTTTTCTCCCACCTGAACTCCCTAAAGCTCAGAGCAACCACTTCAAATCTTCCTTCTGGAAAAATAACGATTTACAATAACCCTGACAATTTTCGTACACTCTCACCCCGCTCCCTTCCCCTACCACGTCGAAGGATTAATCCTCGAAAAGGACACCAATAGGCCAAAGTCTTAAAACTGCCTACATATGTTTACAACCAGGGAAGCTGATTCAAGAATTTAGAATTGGGAATAAATTTTAACCACAATCTAATACTCTGTTGATCCACAAGGAAAGATAATAATAATAGGAGTAGCCAACAGTTGTACAAACACAGAGTCTCTACGATACAAAAATAAGCTTTTAGTCACAAAATTGCATTTCTAATCACTTCAGAAGAATAAAATTCAGTAGTAGCAAGTCCAGCCAAGATTTCCACATTCATTCTTCAGGAAAAACATTATTTCATGATGAAAGAATAAAGCTCAACAAACTAGTACCTTTCTGCCATCTTCCAACAGGTGCCTTGATGCTATGACCAAGATAATTTTCTCGGTGTTTATCAACCTTCACATCATCCCAAGTAAATTCTGCATGTTAGAGAAAGATAATTATTTCCTTATTCTTGCTTGAAATGCTAAAGCAGTACAAACTAACAGATGCATGCCCCGGGATATTACATGATGAGAACAACTACTTATAGGTTTTAGGTTAATAGGACCAATATCAAATTTTTGAAAACAGAAATCAGATGACTGGAAAATGGACATAATTAACACAGTTGCTAGAGATATGACATTACACTTAACCAACAAGCAATGAACCATCCACATGAACACAAAAACTTTGATATGGCATTACTGTTTTATCGATAAACAGATACAGCATTACACTTAACCAAGAAGCAAGTCACCATACGCATGAGCACAAAAACTTCAGCAATTCTAAAGTCACACATAACAAACAATTTGATTGCACAACTTTTTAGGAGTGAAGATCTATCAGTTGAACAGATAATTCCATGAAGTTGATCGAATAAAATTAACAGACCTCTAAATATCAATAGTATCTAAGAATTTAGTATATATACAGACATGGATTTTAGTACAGTTATCTACAGAATTTTCATTCATAAGTTTTTCTTTTTGTCCTTAAAATCCATATGGATTTTAGTCTCAATGAGCTTGTTTCATAGTACTTTTAAGTTTCAAAAATATTTAGATACCCAACTTCTTATATAAACTTTTAGACTCTGAAAAACTTCAGGATTTGGTAAAGTTATGAGCTTTAAGCTGAAATTTCAGTAAAATGTAAAATGGCCAAAAGAGGAATTAGTTGCTCTTTCAATTAAAAATTATCTACGTATTTTATGTCAAAATATTAAAAGTAATTTCGTATAGAGTTTACTGTTTGAGATATTTTATTAATTTTTGAATTACATTTATTATGTTTATAGTAGAAATAATTGAAGTTACCAAATCGAAGTAGTGGTAAGGTTGTAATTTTTGTTTTGATGAGAGGTATAATGGTTTAAAATAATAGTCAATGGGACTAAAGCCCATTGGCCTTAAAAGCTTTTCAAGATAAAAGCTAGTGATAGGAACTTCTTATTTTGGACTAGAATCTAGTCAATTGCATAGTTGTGCTTAACTATAACAAAGAGAGATTTGTCAATAGCGGATGATTCATTCTCTCTTTTACAATTTTCTCATAACTATGAATGGGGATATTCTCAAAACTCATAAAGGAAAAAAAAATAAGTGAATTAGACAAAAGAAGAAGTAAATTGAACAAAAATAAACGAAGTGACTCAGACAATTTTTTTTGGTCAATAACCTCATACCAATAACTCAAATATTGATTAATATATAATAAATCAAACACTACTTGAAAACAGCTCTTCTGCTCAGAAACAAAATGTTCCAAATGCTCCTGGAAATTCTTGCTCCCACTGGACCATTTGTATCTACATGCACCCACATATTTAAAATTTGCATATAACATTGACTTTTGTTAAGAAAATTTCAAAGACAAGAAGAGCCAACAAAAATACTTGCGAATCTTTTTGAACGGCTCAAATCAGAGCAGTAAACTATCCTAAGTAAACTGATTTAGCCAAACTCGGTTAAAAAAGTTAAAGCAGAGCACAACATTACAAAGCCCATTCGTAGGTCACACATGTATGAGTCTCATGCGCCAGCATCCATTCACACAACAGCAGCAACATTTGGCAGTCGACTCAACTGGAGTTAGTGGCAATGACAAATCTGAGGTCAGTTGAGATATAGTTGCACAGAAGTACAAGATGAAGAGAGGCAACAGGAGAGTGGAGCTTTTTCCAGCAGATTTTCATGGCAGAGCTTCTGGACATTGTCAATCGAGGTCTTCTGAGACGGGTGGCAACAGCTGTGTTGATCACCACCCAGAGATTACTAGTGAGCAAACTAGCTTCGGCTTTATGGTTTCTGTGTATTTTTTTGGATGTAAAGTTTGAAGATTTGGTGTAGGAATCTTTTAGCTCTGATACCAAATTGATATAAGACGAATTAGGGAAATTTACCTACTTTGAAATTCAGAGGAAAAAATCTAGGCATTACACATTGTATCTCTTCGGCGTCATATTTAATAAGCCTTCAACACCACACTTAAGGGCTTAACTGAATCACACAATTAGAAAATTGAGAAACTCTCAAAATATTTTTATTGAATAATTAAAATCTGCCTCAAAAAATGAAATGAAAAAAATATTTATATTGTTTTCTAAGTAACATTTACTATATAGGGTTAACTAAGTAGTATATATAAGAAATACTACTAGTAAAATTGAAAACTAATATTAATAAGATTAGGAACTCAGCAAGTGCTTAGCGATAAAAAAACCTCCTTTACTTTCAAAAGGGGCTTCATCCTCTATGTCAATCTCTTATGATGAAGAGGAGGAAACAGTTGTCAGGGAAAACAAACCTCTATATGCAATAGACTCTAGCAAGCTCATCTGGTAATGCTTGCAACGCAAAGAAGCATCAGTCCAATGGGTCCTTGGCGCCTGGGTTAAGGCTTTCTGTTTTGCTAAGTTTGGATCCTTGAATCGATGCTACTTACCACTGGCAATGGTGGGATGAAAGTGGAAGGCAAGTTGGTTTCATGGGAGAGAGTTCAAAGAGGAGGTTTTATGTGAATGGGAGGGGAATTTGGTAGCGGTTGAGGAGGAAACAGAAGCTGTTGAGCAGGCTGGGCAAATGGAGACGTCACAATTGGTAGCAAACAATATCCAGAAAATTAGAAAGTTTTGGCGTGAGTTTTAAGGGGTTGGGATTCAAGGATCAGCTTTTGATTTGTTCAATGGTAATTACGGTAAAAGAGCAGAGAAAGGCAGTAACAAGACTGAAATCTCTAACGATGAAAAAACAGGATGTGAGTTTTAAGAGAGAGTAGGAGCATTCTCTGGTGATCAGAAAACTAGGTTGTTTGTTCCAGTCCTCAGTCAAAAAATATGAGGACTGAAAAATCTGGTTTATTTCAGTCCGATCCAGAATGAAACGGACCTGACTACCAAAAAAAAGTGAATTAAAAAAACTGGAACAAGTTAAAAAAATTAAAACTCGAATTCTGGAAAAATATTATCCATCCGGTCCCCAGTCCACTCTAGTTCCAGACCGATAAACACTCTTAAGAGAGATAGAGTATATGAGACCTCACAGCTCCATTGAATATTGATGAGTGCAAGGATCAGGTTGGTAGCCAAGAGCAGCTAGAATGTTGAATCACTATATTACATAGAATTCTCTCTTGGAATGTGAGAGTCTAAGAGACCTACACGAAGCTAATAAACATGTAATTACTTCTTGAAGACTCGATTGAGTATGCCTTTAAGAGTTTTAAGAACGCTTTTTGAACCAGTTGGCTTATTGTGATTTAGCAACAATTCACCCTTGTTTTGGGCTAAATTTTTAGCCTAAAATTCTCGGGCTTGTTGCAGTTTAAAAGTTTATCAGCAACCACAATGAACTTTGAATTTTTACTGTACCCTGATTTGAAAAAGATTGCTAGATGGAAAAAGTGTATGATAGAAGAGGGTTGGAGACCATGCCTTCAGGTCCTCCATGGGTCTCTAGACTAAGCCTCAAAGTGGACTTGCACACAGAACACAAGATCAAACAACCAACCTTCCCATCCTTTCTCACTTCTCTTCTGTTTCAGCTCCATGGATGACTGGCAACTAAGCCTTCCTCTTCAATATTTGACTGGCATGGGGAAACCAAACCTCTCTCCTTCCTTTAGACTGAGATCAAACACCACCAGACAAACTTCCAAGAAAATTCTTCACCATCCACATTCCTTTGTTCTTTCAAGAATCAATAGTCTCTTGGTGCGTCTTTCATTTTTTTCTCTCAACTATGGAGATATCCCTTTGTTGATGTATTTCAAAATGATAGAAGAATCCTATCCCCATGCCTGAAAGTTTTTACCCAAAAATTGTGGCCCTGACCCAAGAGAAGTTCCAAATGGCCTTGAACAACCATCTAATCCCAAGAATTCTTTTAACTTCGCCTTCCAGGATTACATTAAAAGATTTTTATAACCAAAAATTTCCTTGGTGATAGGAAAGGCATGCTAGAAGGCTGAAACAACCAGAAGCACAAGTAAGAGGACCAAGGTGGAGGAACTTCTCTCACTACTTTCTCTCTAAATGGTCAAATTTTTTACTCACCTAGTACTGAAGCAAGTTGGCATAACATGTTAGCATTCTAACCAAAACATCTCTGAAGGAGACAAGACTGGAGACGATATAGGCTGACGACCAGCCTTGCAATCAAAGACCATAGCCAAGCTCAAAATAATTGTCACCTCACCAAAAGAAACCAATTTTATTTTTTCTATATTCATCCTAAACCTATAAAAAGAAAAAATGAAAAAGGAAACAGAGAAGAGAGAATTATTAAAGAAAAAGGGAAAGAAAAATTAAAAGCTCTAGCACCTCAGCAGCTTCTAGGTTGCTGCTCCCAGGTATTTTTGCAAGCCTGTAAAAAGTGAATACTGATATCACCCACTCTATATCCAGAAACATAGCCTATAGCTGCAGATGAAAAGCCTATTTGATACATCCACAATCATAACATACATGTCCTTTTTTATAGTGAAATGAAAAGTAATCGGTTCCATGATCAGTCTTGAGAGAAATACTAACAACACAAGTCACTGCTAAACTGGTTTCCGGTACTTCAAACATCATTAGAAAAGAAGAGAAAATGACATAAATAACCTGATGCCCCAAGATTATTCTTTCTATTGTGTGCTTACAGGCCATACATATTTCAAAGTGCACTAAGAAGGGCTTCCCCGCTAAGTTATTCATATAATTCAATCAATGAACTAGACGGGAACACAATAAAACCTATGAAAATATCAAGTAATTTTAATGAATACAGTGAATTACAAAAGCACCTCAAAGCAAGAGTCAATTCCCATCAAATATGTAACTCTTTCCCTGCTAACTGCATCCCGCGTCCTTGTTATTACTTCGTTTCTCTTTTATAGGAAAAAACCATGATTGAAACTCCATATATGCAAAGTACTCTCAGAAATAGCTTTGTCAAGATTCAGGAATTTCAGCGAACCCTAAACCGAAACTATTGAGCCTAAATCTCGATTTATTTCCGCCAATCAATTAGCCGCTAACATTTCCCGTGAAAATAAGTTCACTCAAATTGAGATAAACAAGAATAGTAGAGCATTACAACCCTGGATGATCGCATATATAAAAAAACGTACATGTACGACAAGAGACAGAGAACTTACGATCTCGTCCACCGCGAACGCCACCTCTGGTAGGATGATACATAATTTCCTCGGAAGTCTTTCAAGGATGTAGGACGAGGAAGGAAGGATGTAGGACGAGGAAAACCGGATTATAGTCTCGAATCTAGAGTAAAACTCAAAGAAAGAAGTTAGACCTTGGAATTGACTTGGTATTTAGGAGAAAAAACCTCCGAAACCTTTGCCAAATTGCAAAAGTAGTCCTTATTTTTTATTATTTACAAATGTGTCTTTAAATCTTTACTTATTATAATTAAATGCCTAAAATTTCATTTTCTTCTAAATTAATCCGTCAATTTATTTATGTATTGAAATAAACATAACTTTTTACATATTGTCACATATACAATTATGTCATCAAAAATTAATAACATAAATGTTATTAATATTTTTATTTTAAATTTTGTCAAATTTATATATAAAAAAAAAAAGCTAAAACAAAAACAATGAAGAAGAATTGATAATTCAAGATTGCAGCTGCTTAAATTCTTTGTAAATTTAAAAAATTCTTTATACATATAATTTAATAAATAATGATCAAGTTTTAAATTTAAAAAGACAGAACATTATAGTTTTTCCTATTTTGCATCATGTTATTTCTATTACTGTCATAAACTAATAATTTATGATGGCTTGCGATAAAATTTTTAGATGTTCATTTTCTACCATCATCCCTTCATATGAATTTCATCGTATTTTTCAGTATAAATTATATCAGCAGTTCTGCTTTTTTCCTTCTTAAGTTGCAGCTCATTCACTAGCCACTTCGACATTCTCATGATGCCTTAGTTCTGATTGTCTCCTGAAGAAATTTTCTTACTGAGATTTAAACTTCAATTAAATTCGTTAATATATTATAATTCGTCAATATATTTTAGTCATTAATACCCAAATACACTTTTGTAGCCTCCACATTTTAGTAATTAATGCCTGAATGTATTTTTGAAGCCTCAGAATGCTCGCATGCATATTTTCTTTCTTTTCTCATTTCTTTAATCTTGTGCTTCATGATAAAATTGTACAACTCACTACTCTGTCAAATTCTTCTCAAACCATTCTCCAATGATGGATATTTCCAAATCTCAAATGGTTCGTGCAATTTTTGGTTTTGCATTTCCCAATTGAATACTTAAACAACCTCGGTAACTAATGCATTTTTTTGAAGTGAAACCAGCATGAATTTGTAAATATATTTAGTTAAAAAAAATCCTATGCGTTCCTAAACTATTAACTAAACGAACAAGATGAAGATGAAAGGGCAATGGAACCGCAGAAGTGTCCTGATATGTGTAAGGATAAATACAAAAATTGACAAACTCCTGTTTAATCAAGAGAGTGAACAGTGGCAGAGAAATTGTATAATCTACTAAGAAATATAAAGTTATATCTCAATTTAAATAACTAATTTCCTGTATCATGCACAAAACAGGGAGGATATTGTACTTCCACCAGATTCTACTTGGTGAAGGTTGTACTACATTGCACAATGCTAGATTCTCTCCACTAAGTAATCAATTAAATAACATTTATTATACTAAAGAATGGAAGTGACCACCCAATAATCAAGATAAACAAAACTCTTGGGCCCGAAGGCAAAAAGCTCTTCTTCCATCTTAGGCCTATTAAGTTGCTTTGTCATTGAGCTGGGCGAAGAACCAAAACTTGTTTACACGGTTTAGATGGCAAGAAAGATGACATACAGTTAATCCTCCTCCATTGGGACATCTGGGATATCAAATCTGTCTTCTTCAATAGTCTTATTAATCACTGAAACTGGGGATGGTAATGGCAAATCAAGGAAAACAAGGGTATGAGAAAAAGAGCACCATTATGTACCAGTAGCTTTATGGTTTGATACAATTCAAATATTTCAATAATAAAATTTGAATTACAAAAACTTACTTATGCCTCATAATAGAAGCAATCAAATTTTTTTTTTGAAATAAATAATAGAAGCAATCAATTAAAACATTTAAATGTAGGTCTAGCACATATCAATCTCAGTTATGCAACAAGTCTAGTTGTAAGTATAAACCATAAGTTCTAACTTTTTGAAATTAGTGTGTGGGTGCATAGTAGTAGCCTGATAATTGGATAAACTATTAACAATAGTAGATCTTATTAATATAATAGCATAAAAGCATTCGAGGAACGAGACTTTTTAGATAACTAAGACTATGTTAGGAACAAATATAAATTGATGTAATTAGGAAGACAGTGGACCAATTCCACATGAAATTCTATTTAAGTCCAGCTTCTATCATCTCCTTAAAAGAAATATGAATCTACAAATGAATTCTTGATGCAATTAATAATAAATTGTTTCAATTTCCAATTGAATCCCATATGAGCTCAATTGTTGTTATTTCAAATTTGATTTTCGTTATTTTCTAACTCAAATAATGTATATATGCAAATAAACTTTTACATATTTTTTTATTTCTTCCAGACATAGCCTAAGCTACAAGAATATAAATTCTTTTCTGATTTCTGAAGGAAAAAAATTTTATCCTGCTTCAGAACAGGCATTCTTTCCTATCTTTTCCTATCAGATCTTTGAAAAGTCACGATCATGTAACACAAACAGGCATTAGCTGTCCAAGAAGAAAGAAAGACAAAATCACAGAGCAAGAGAAGCTATAGCAGAATAAATTTTTTCTAAAAAGGATATTTATCAGCATAAGATCATCCTCCTTCTCCCCGCGATTACGGCTGTTATCTAGCTCCCTGATAATTTCAGGAGTCACCTGTGAAAACAGAAAGATCAAAATCACATTCTGAGAGAAAGCTAGATAGGGAAACTAGAGAACAAGCACTTAAGGTAAAAAATGATCATACTAATTTATGCTTCTGCTTTTCAAGCAGCCTTCTAAAGTTGTCTTTGTCTTCCTTCTGCAACTCATTCTTATACCTACAAAAATCTCAAGACAGCAACAGTTTATGGAAGGTAAAATCCCACCACTTGGACTAAAAAGTATCACATATAACATATTTCATTTCAGTCATATGGCAGTCAGATCTTAAGGCAACCAGCTTCTAGTTTGAAAAATTATGCTAGCGAGCTAATCACTAAAATCCATGTCCCTCAAAATAGTAGCGAACAAGAAAGGAAAATAGATCCAGCATCTGGAAAGAGAAAGAAGCACTATAGTGGTTCCTAGTCAAACAATGAAACCCAGAAAAAAAGGCACACCATCTTTACCACCCTCCCCCTCCTCTCTTGCCCTCTCATATGTTATACATGGACCTATGAAAGACAAGAAATGTAAATAACTGGGCAACATAAAAGTGTAATGCTCATATTATAAAAATTGAACAGTATTTATACATAAAAACAAAAGTTGAAGTGATATTTTTTTAGATAAAACAAAAGTTGAGGTGATTTTTTTTTTTTGAGATAAAACAAAAGTTGAGGTGATGTTGCACACGAGGCAAGAAAAGCTTCTACAGTGAAATGTACCTTTGGATAAAGGCAAGTAGTGACTGGTGCCATATTACTGGCATTACTCTTGTCTCATCCATAAATCTCAAGAAATGAGCAATCACTGCATCAACCACACGATATGGCAAAGCATATTTCTTCTCCACAAGAAGCTTTATGAAGTAACTGTAATAATTATCCAAGGGACCTCATTAAGTAACTTGTTAGAGCATGTTTTTGCAAAAAAAATTGATTATAATATTTATTTTAATATTTATAAAAAAGGCACTCGAACAGCCCCTCAGATATAAGGCAAAATGTCAGATCCACAAATCCAAGAGATTAATATACTTGTAGTACTGCAAATCAACTCCTTCACTCTCCACCAACAAAAAAGAAAAACTTTTAAACAAAATTGTTACCACCACCTTCAGCATAAGCCTGTATAATCTCTTCTAATATATGGTGGAGCTACCTCATCGGCAGCTCCCAAGCCTGAAAGATATGATACTCAAGCTGACTCCACTCAAATAAACTTATTAACAATGCAGTTCCTTTTTTTTTCCATATTTTCTCTTTCTGACTGTTGTGAGAAAATAAGGGGAGAAACTGAAAATATGAAACAGCTTTTAAGTTACCTTGTTGTGCCACAATATTCCATCTCTGCAAGCTTCATTAATGCAACACTGCAATTTTATTTGAGAATTAGATCCCTCCAATAAGGACTATTTTGAAGAAAATAAAACCATAAAATTCTAGAAGCTTATCAATGAAACATACATGTTTTGCTTAAGAAATAAATACTCATGAAACATACATAACATGACAACTTCTTGTTGTAAAAAATAAAATTTCTCTCTTAGTTATTGTTTATTTAGTACCCAGAAATGTTAAGGCCGGTAACATAAACATCAATTGCAACAAGAAGGCTGGGCAGATCTTGGTTTGACAAACTTGCATGGAGGTCTTAGATTGGTATCAATATAGGAGAAAGAAACAATAATAAAACCTCCCCCAAAAGAGAAAAAAATAGAGATAAGCAAACATCTTCTACAAACATATTCAAACAATACACATATAATTGCCCAAAGAACCACTATAAGTTAAGTATCAATTAAATAGCTTAGAAGTAAATTTTCTCCACCTTATGCGTTTCCTGAGGAAATACACTAAGGGAAATAGCACTACTAGGAGCTATTTCACAGTTACCCTTTTTTTTTTTAAAATAATATTTCACATCTACCCATTATTTATGGCAAGGCACTATCTTCTTTTTTTTTTTTGAAATAAAAGTATAGAAATATATTATTATAAGCATCTAGGGGGTGCAACCCATGTACAAAATTTACAGCTCATTCATCATGAGATAAAAATGGTAAAAATCATTCATAACCACTGTAGAACAACCCATCAACGAAAACTTCAGGGTTCTAAATTATCTATTTTCCAAAATATCAAAACCTTTACAATTATCTACTCCTCCAAAAGCTCAACTATTCCTCTCCTTCCATACCGTCCAAAGGATGGTGAGTGGGATAACTTCAGCTATCTTCTTTATGTGCAAAGTACTAAAGGCACAAGGCAAATCTGGTTTTGAAGACCAGTCATAAGGCAGAACGAGGAGGCACATAACTACATAATCTGATGTAAACATGGTGCATGAATAATAAAATGTTGATATGCACATAAAACAACCAACATCAACCAATTTCATAAAACATCAACTCTCAAAAAATTATTAGAGATATTTATATTCAATTTAGGCTTTAAATGTTCTGGTACTGATATCTCTTTATCTTGCAACAATAACAAACATAAGGTCCAAATGCTTGTTCCCAATCCAGTAGTCCAACATAGCAGTCATAGATAGCTAGACCTTTTATTATAACCAAAGTGAAGTTCAGGATAAACATTACTAAGAATAGCTTACCTTGAATGAAGCATAGGAATGGAGACTTTCTGGATAATGCTTCCAATAATGACAGCTTCCCTTAAACTGCATGTTCTTGACTGCATATTGACCATTGGGAATTAATAAGTTTCTTAGAGATACTAAATGATATAAGGTTGAGAAAAAGTCTTAATGATCCTACTATTCAAATTCAAATTTTAATGAAAAAATGGAATATGATGCATGGTAGAGACGTCTAAAAAACATAAAACAAAGATTAATAACAACAATAACTTATTATGATAGTTTTATCATCCACATGGTCTCTACAGAGTTTCAATTACACATGCACATACATATTACATGCATATAAGGAACCTCTGAAGCAGCAAAAGAAAAAAAAAAGCCACAAAACAAACGTCTTCCTAATAATACAGCAACAATTTGTTTTCTTTTAGGTACTCAACCTCTCCCAACCATGAACTTTGAAACAAAACAATTTTTTTTTTTCAAATAGAACACATTAATCCCTATAAAGCGAAACACTTTGAAATCAGAACCTCACACATATATCTTTTACAGACATGGCAGTTTTTCTGAAAGGATATGCCAATTAATACCAGATGCACTAGAACAAATTGTAGCTTAAGTTTGTAAGATCTGCAGAATTAGCTCAGGTTCATGTGAGCAGACAGACACCTATTGCTTGTATATCAAGAAGTTTATTCTGAGAGGAAAATTCATACTTTACATAATGGAAACAGTATCCCCTTGTTGAATGCAGCAGGTTTATATAGTGCCTTCTTCAAGGTTTGATATAGAGAAAAATGCAGTTTCTTGTTCTTCCTTATATCATCTCTGACTCGAGGAAGCAAGACAAGCTTATAAAAGCGTTCAGCCTTCTTCGCGTTCAAATTGGAAGCAAATATTCTTGTGGCTTGATACATTGCATTTGGTGACCAATTTTCTGGTTCAGTTAGGTATAGAACATCCTCCCAAAGTTGCATCGAAGGAATGTGCTTAAATGCTTTGGGCATTTTTCCTGCCGTGTATTTATTAAGAAACTTGCCCAGTCTGCATATTTTTCAAAGATTGCCCAAGTTAAATTTGTCATACAGTAAATTTGGAAAATGGAAAACATGATTCTTGTTAATTTCGATAATCTAATTGTAGGAACAGGCTTCATGCGCAAAAATACTAGAAAAGTACACGCATGCATCCATGTGATTTTTAACTCAAAAAAGGAATGAGAATAGTGAAATTACCCCTTGTACAACTCTATGAGTGAGTTATCCAATTTAGGCACTGGTCGTGCTTCTGCAATCAACAATAATAAATTAATTTTATTTTTTAAAGATAACTATCAAACAGAAAAATTTATAAATATGTTTTGAACTTTAATTAGTCTCTAGACCTATCTTCCAACTGCATCTTTTAAGACATCAAATTCTTAAATGTCTTAGTTACCAACGATCATGGATTCCAATGCACAAGATTTTGTAGCACTCACCAATGAGGCCCTATCGACTAGTATTACACAGAAAAAATCAATTATAAAACCCTGGGATTTGCTCATCCAGGTAAGCTCAGTTCAGGATCATTAGATCTTTCTCTATCATATAGGAAGGACTGGTGAAACTCATATTTTGATGTAATTTGCAGAGAGAGAGAGAATAACAGCCTTAGTCTGGGATGTATAAAAAGTGCAAATTCCAATGTATGAACGTAAGACATGCTGGTCGAATAAAAATTTTAGAACATTGTATAACACAAACCTGAAGAAACATTTGCATCTTTTTCTTTAATTTTCTCGATAATGATATCTGCAAGTGTCCGTTGTTGACCAGCATCCTTTGATAAGAATGCCTCTAGCAACTTCTCCTCATCTTCGTCAATCTCCTCCTGTGTGTTTAGGAAGTAACAACCAAATGGAAATTCCATAACTACCCATCATCCGACCAAAAAAGGGCAGAAAAATTTTAAATTCAAATTGGTCCTTTCCTGGCACCCTTTTATTCTCTCAAAATTAGTAATGGATCGTTCGAGCTATTTCTCCCTCAAATATTTTTTTTCAAAATAAATTTCTCCCTTAAATATGTAAGAACTAAACACTATAAGTGTACTATGTTTATGAAATCCATTTGGCTCACTATAATGCTAACTTAGAGATCAACTAGAAAAAAAAAAGCTGTCCAAAAGTATTTTCTTGATAATTTCCGCAGAAAACGAACATAAATCCAAACCAAAACAAAGCATTAATACAATTTTAATTTCCTTCCTGTGTTCTCTTAACACCCGTTTGAGAGTTAAATAATTTGTATACGTTTATTGCCTGTAACTTCTCAACAACTAAACATCAAAATAAAGACAATAAATAAATTTGGTGATAAATGAAACTCAAACTCAAACTTTGTTTAGCGAAAAATGGAACTCACTTCACAACCGCCAAATTGGCTTTGAGTCTCGGAGAATCCACCAAAATCGTCGAGATTATCTTCTTCTTCTTGCTTATTCCTTTCCTCTTCTGCTATTGCGGCAAAGGCGAATGCATTCTTAGGGTTTTGCTCTTCAGCTTCCTCTTCTATCTCCTTTTGTTGAGCCAAGGCTTCCTTCAAGATTTTCGAGCTAATACCAGAGGAAATTAACTATAATACCAAAACCAACAACATAACCGTTAAACATAACCCCTGAAGAGAAGGAGGAAGGGATAATAAACAAATTTTGCACTTGCAAATACAAATAGGCAGAAAGATAACACCTTCTCTTGCTTTTGGTGGTGTTTGGGAGCTTTGGATCGCTTCTTGGATGACGCAATCGAATCGTCATCTACGAGGAACGGCTGGGGATTTTGAATCCGATTGCGCTTCTTTCCCATTGATGAATTCACAGAAACTCGAGATGGTCGGACCGTTTATTATCCTGGTGGCGGTGGATGATTCTTAGCTTAATCGGTGGAAAGCTGTGACCGGTAAACGAGAAGAAGCACGAATTTCTCTGAGCGCGTGAGCAGAGCAGAGTGCCGAGAAGCAGTCGGCTTGGGGACTTTCTTAGGGTTTAGGGAGAGACAGAGAGACTGAGGGTTTTCTTTTGTGCGAAGTAGGGAATCATTTTTGGCATGTCCGAATTTAATTTCTTAAAATTGATTTTAATAAAATAGAACTACATACTTTGTCCTTAATCTAATTTTTAGAATGTTATTTTAATTTTTTTTTAAGAAATATTTTATTAATTTCTTACTATTTTTTAAGACTATATCTGAAATATTACATTAATTTTGATTTTTCATAGTCCTATTTGGAAGATAAGTATTTTAATTCATATGTTTCCAAAATAATTTAAGTAAGCATTGCAAGTATAGCGAGTCACAATGAATTTTTATTACTCTTAAACATATTTTAAAATTTTAATTCAGTATTTTGGTTTAAAAAATTAGTTCAATATTTACTACTATAGCACTTAAAAAATTATATATGATTCAATTATACAAAGTATGTTTTGGAAAACAATTGATTTAAGAATTGAATAGTAGTGAAATATTTATTAGTAAGCGTCTACTATATAACACTCTTATAATTAAAAAGTAATAATTTGAAGGCTTTCAGAAATGATAACTAACTACTCATTAGATAATTTTTAGACTAATAAAGCAATTGAAGAAAGAATAAAAAGAGTTAGAATTATTTTGAGTTGCTCTTAATAAAAACATGTAAAGAATAATAAAAAGATAATATTACTTTTTATACAGAATCCAACTTATTATGTGCATGAAAGAAGTGTTGATATTTGGAATTAGTTTGTAGGAACATATGATAGATTAACTCTATCAAATAAGTCAACCACAATTAAATAGAAGAGATATGAAGTTTGAAGAATGTCTTTATTTATGCTGTATTTGGTTAATAGATCATGAATGTGCAATATGGTAATTCACTAGATTTATCTTATTTGAATCACTTCTAAATAGATGGTATGGTTGGTTGGATAGTTTTTATTAGTAGATTATTTCTCTATTTTTTTCACATTTTTCAAACTACTGATTTCGTAGTTTTTAATGGTTGATAATTTTTCTTTCCGTTTTACTCTCACAATTATTTATTAATTTATGTTTTACCTTAAATCTAAATTTTGTTTTTCTTATACCTAAACCTACTATTCTTTCTTTATCGCCGCTTGTTTCATCTCTTCTCATCTACTTCTACTTCTATATTCTACTTCCATATTTTGCTCCTATTTCTGCTTCTGCTTGCTTCTCCTCTTACCTTTATTATGCTTCTGCTTATTGCGAGAGTCTCCACCGGTGTTAACTTGCTTCACCAAACACAGCATCAATCAAGGTATGTACTTATTCAATTTTCTTTTTGATGAAAATGGTTTTATAATTATTTCAAAATGTGTCTATCTGATCAATGAAGCATGGTTTTGTACCCATTTTATTACCTAACCTGTTCAGTCCTCTGCATAAAAACCTGAATTGAGACTTGTTACTAGGAACAGAGCATATGCATACTTACTAAACTCTCCCGTATTAGCAAGACCTATAATTTTAGAATGTGGACCATTAAAACAGTTTTCCAACTAGTTTATAGTCAGTTCTCTCTCGCTCTTTCTCTCTCTCTCTCTATATATATATTGTTCCAATCTTAATCAACTTTACCTCTTCTATTTGAGAGATGACATGATATTACTCCTGTTTGTCTGGTATTCCAAGTTAATATGGATATTGTGGATGTTGAAAAAAATTTCATGAGGATTTATACATTTTTGTATTACATGATATTCACATCTCAAAAAAACATGAAAGGTGTAACAAATGTCAGTAAAGTAGAAAAAGATACCGATATGTGTGTGTGTTTATGTATATATGTAAGAAAACCATACAAACAACTAAATCAGTTTATCTCAGGTTAAAATTAAAGAGTTGTACATGAGGGAGAAAGTTACTCCCTTGATATATACTTCATAGACCTGATTAGGAAAGAAAAGGTAAAAAAAAAAAAGAGCAAAGAAGCAGTAATGAGATGATTCAAAATTAGGGGTAATAAAGGCAAGACATCTTAGCTCGTTTAAGGGTGGAAGCAGCGATTGCTGCTGTTGCAATCCTCATTTTCTCTATCAATGCCTCTATATTTCCTTCCTTTGTTAATATCTCCTCCAACTGTTTAGTATTGATCATCAACTTCACTTTCCAAACTCCCTTTTTGTGAAGGCAATACTCAAATTCTTTCTCCATTCGCCAATTTCTCCATAAACGACACTCTCCGTTCTTCCCCTTGCTTCACACCCTTTCCTTCTTTGCTCTCTACTAATGTCCCTAGCGGAAGCATATAATAAAACTAGCCATTAACTAGACGTTCTTCGCTTGACACCGAAGATGATGCATGACCTTGTTTAAAAATACCGTATTTTGGGAGTATCAATCACATCCTTAGCCAATTTATATGTGTTTAGTTCTATAATATCCCCTAAATCTGTAAGAAGCCAAATGCAAAACTTAGGTCCTACCCAATTGCTTACCCCTTTGAAGGAACAATTACCTATTAAAGAAAATGAAGAGAAACTCCAATCAAGCTGGTATTTAAGGTGAGTAATCAGTGGAGGGATAGTGGATGAGGTGATAATTGAAAAAGTTTAATTGGTGCCATGTGAGAATAGACCATTGCTAATATATTTTAAGTAGAAACTTGAGGTTGATTCTCTTGTCAGAGGATTAAAAAAAGAAAGTTAGAAAGAAGAAAGAATTAAGAAGCAGATTTTAAAATTTTGGATTAGGGCTGGTTAATGTTAGGGACAAAGTAGGTTGTTTGTATTATGAATTTTGTTGAAAGATGGAGAGAAAAATGACAAAAGTTGTTCATGTTCATTTTGTCATCATGATAAGAGTGAGTTTAATTTATCCTATCCGTTTTGATGGTTTTGAGAGTTTGAGATGAGAAAATTTTGAGTGGGTAAGGCTTAAACATCTTTTTTGAGAGAGTGAAAAAATTATGGAGAAAGACCTGAAAAAACATAGGAGCGAGCGAGAGACATATATATTAAGCAGGTGGAATGTAATGGAAGATCCTTGGTAATCTCTATTGAAGAAATTTGTTCCTTGTTTGGTACTTGTGAAACATGGATTGGTTGGTAGCATTTTTTTATTTTTTGTGTTATTTTTATGGCTATATTTTTCTCCTAATTTCATGCCACCAAATCATTCACTTAACTCTCTCATACTCTGTAACACTTCATGTAGCGCCCGGGGAAATTGAAGAAATTGAAGAAAAAAAAAAAAACGAGCGTGCCACGTCAGCAGCCACGTCAGCAGACCCAGTCAGCAGGCCTGGTCAACCAGGACCTGCCACGTGGCAAAACCACGTCGACCGGGGACGGGCCACGTTGGCGATCCGCGTGCGCGCGATCGGACGGCCCAGATCAATCGCGCGCACGGACGACCCAGATTTAATCACACGGACGGCCCAGATTTAATCAAAAACGGACGGCCCAGATTAAATCAAAATGGACGGCTGAGATCAAAAGGCAAAAAGGTATAAATAAGACCCCCACACCAGACCCCAAACCCTAGCCGCTTGCCCTCGCCGGAGAAGACGAACCAGAAGCCGGCCGCCACCACCCGCCGCAGCACCGGAGGAATTTTCGACCGCCGATCGAGGTAAATTTCATTACCCCGACTCGTTTTTCCACGCTGATTTTCTCAGTGGCCAAATCGGAGCTAAAATCCCGGCCAAACGGCCGAAAAATACGGCCGAAAGCCAGCGGCGCCGCCGCGCCCCTTCTCGATTTTTGCCTCCGATGAGGCCCTTCCCGGCCTCCGTTTAATGCAATTTTTATATCACCGTGATCACCATTCTTTTCTCTACAGATTGATCGGAGCCGAATCACCAAAACACGAACTTCACCGGAGAGCCGCCGCACCTGAGAGCACCGCCGTCGGTAAGCTTCGGTTTTTCGTAAATTTTCGGCCCCCCGAGGGTCGTAGGGTTGTTTTATCGCAGGAACCAATGCGAGTGTGGCCAAATTCGGCCGAAAACGGCCAACCCGAGGCAAACCGCCGCCGCAAGCGGCGGCGCCGTCGCCGGAGCACGGCGGAGCCGTCGTGCCGGAGTTGCGATATTGGCCGAAAGGGGCCCTGGGCCTAATTTGGGATTTTTTTGGAACACGTGCAGGTACCAGTAGTGCATTTCAGTTCCCCGAGAAAAATTCAGGGAAAATTAGGGACAGCCTGTAGGCGCACTGTGAAGCCGTGTTCGGACCCTGAAACGTGTAAGGACCCCTCACCCTATTTCCTATCACGGTTTTAAAGTTCAATAAATGATAAAACGGTATTTCATGAATCAACGAATGTGTGAAATTGCTTAAGGTCGCTAATGGAGCCCGAGACTAGTGTGTTTATCGGTTAACTGTTATTTGGCCTGTTTTACAGTTTTAAATGCAGCATAAGGTTCGATGTTTCCATTTTATAGTTTCGTGTGCATATTTTACTGTTTTATTGATTATGGATTGAATGACCGGGATATTGATGCTGTATGTTGTCTGTTTGGCATAAATTATCGTTTTGCTTGTTTGTATGTGATTGATAATGCTGACTGAGGAAAAAGGAGAATGAAAGATTATGTAAATGGAAATTGTATAATGTGTTCAGCCTGACTAGATATCCTGGGAGATGGTGGACGGACCGGGTCCGTAGGGAACCCTACCGGAATTGTGGTCTCCCATATCGGACGGGGTATGGGGACGGCCCATTTTACCCTCATACCGGACGGGGTAATGAGGTCTATGGTTTGGCGCCCATATCAGACGGGGTATGGGGACGGCCCTAGAATGGATTTCAAGTGTTAAGGATTAACGGGTAGCGGGACCCCTATGGATCCCCATGGATACTAGTGGGCTGGTGAATTAGGAAAATATGTTGTGTAACGATGAAATTATGAAAAGTTTGATAGGTATTATGTTATACAGTTCATATATATGTTTTCATGATGATGATGATGTTATTGCTTTCGTATATTGTTCTATGAATTTCACCGAGGTAAGTGAATGGTAAAGGTTTTATTATTAATAAAAGGATTTGTTGTAAATTATGCTCCATTGGTCTTTTTGTGTTTTCTACCCACCTTTACCTCCGTGACGGTGAGATATCGTGATGTCCTTACTGGGCTAGTGTAGCTCATTCCTTATTTAATCATTTCAGATCAAGAGGACATCGTTCCCGAGCCGGTTCCGCAGGAGGACGACGAAGGGGACGCCTAAAGACTCCATAGTCACATTCGTAGTTTTTACTTTCAAGTTTCTCCTTTAGGTAGTTTAATCTTTTATATTTTGTGAGCACGTTTTTGGTTTTAGTGTAAGGGATGTTATTCAAATTTTGACTTCGCTTCCGCATTTGATATTTATAATATAAATTCCATTTTAAATTTCCGGGGCTGCTAC
Organism: Carica papaya; assembly: GCF_054855325.1. Lineage (NCBI taxonomy): Eukaryota > Viridiplantae > Streptophyta > Magnoliopsida > Brassicales > Caricaceae > Carica > Carica papaya. The sequence continues at coordinate 8,176,265 of NC_142316.1, forward strand.
ACTTCATCTCATCAAGGTATCATATAAATATAAGAGTCTACAAGCTTTTTAATTAGATAGAGAGAAATCCTGCATTTATTTATTCTCTCCATTTCACGTGTGGCAGGCAACTTTTGTTGTTTTTTACATGGAATAAAAAATTTGAAAAAATTTTACTTGGAAAAATTTAACCATAGGCATAAATTTATTCTCTCTTAATTTAGCCATAGGCATAGATTTGACTAGGACAAATTTGATTCATTACTAATTAAAGAATTTAGAATATGATTTGTTTTAACTATTAAAAATAGGTAATTCTCTTACTCTTATTTTCTATTAAAACTTATTCTTGTTTTATGTTTTCCATAAGGTAAGAAAAATGGATCTTGCGAAACATGTAGCTATTTTAGTGGGGTACTTTGTCATGCTTGTTACGATTTGTGTTCATAAAAGGAGAAAGCTTTTACTTACTAAATAATTACAACTAGAAAAAGAGAAATTTTGAGATATGCTAATGAAAAGCTTGGTCTCACGTGAGTTTTGTCGGCATATCATCAGTATGAGAGCTCCAACCTTTATGAATTTATGTCGTTTGCTAATTATAGATGGTGGACTTAGGCACATCATTCGTGCAACTGTTGAGGAACAAGCTGCTAAGACCCTTTACCTATTAGGACACAATGGGAAAAATCGAATCCTATCTTGGAATTTTCGACAATCCAGAGAGATGACAAGTCGCCATTTTTATAATTTGCTATGATACATAGTATAAATGGCAAATAAATTTCTTATTCAGCCAGATGGATCACAAGTGCATTCGAAAATAATCAATAATCCTAGATTCTTTCCATATTTTAAGGTAAGTATATAAGTTATTTAATTTATAATTTTTCATAACTTACTAGTTTAATTAAGTTTTTTTAAATAAGTATAAGTTTAACTAATTAGATAATAATTAGTTTTAGGATTATGTTGGTGCAATTAATGGAACACATATACGTGTGAAAGTGTTTAGAAGTGATGCCTCAAGGTTTCATGGGAGAGAAGATTACCCCACACAAAATGTATTGGTAGCTTGTACATTCGATATGAAATTTATATATGTCCTAACCAGGTGGGAGGGGACCGCATCATATTCAAGAATATTAAAACATGGATTAAATGAACTTGAGGATCCTTTAATTATTCCCAAAGATAATTAAAATATATTAAATTTGAATGTGTAATGTATAAGTATGTAGAAAAAATTATAACTCAAATTATTCATTGTTTGTAGGTAAGTTATACCTCAAGGATGTTGGTTTCATGTTGGGGGGTGGAATAATTACTCCATAAAGGGGAGAATGGTAACATTTGAGTGAATATTCAAGGAATCCACCACGCAATGCTCGTGAGCTATTGTTATGATGTGAACTCATCTAGCAAATGCACTAGTTCAAATATGTACTATAGCGGTAAATTCGGATATCGTCCTACGATGACTAATATAACAATTAATAGAATCACAACTAATTGATATTATTTGGCCAACGATTAAGGGTTTGTTTGGATAATGGTTCAATAATGATGACATGAATTTTTCATAGTTTTGTTCTGTTTGTTTGCATTTCCAAATACATGGTATAATTTTTTGGTGGTTGGATCATGGTTCTCAAAACTATGATTTTTTTCATTTTTTTAAACTACTGATTCGATGGTTTTATAATGGTTCAATTATTTTTTCTTATTATACCCTTAAATTTTTTTCGTATTTACTAATTTGCCCTTAATATTATCATTCTTCTTCTTCAACATATTTAGGGTTTACTTTCTTCTTCTTCAACATATCTAGGGTTTATCTTTCTTCTTCTTCTAAACCTGATGCAAAGTCGTACACCACAAACCATCTTCATCTTCAGCTTCTCTTGTTCGATCAGGTAAGGGCCTCTAATTTCTCTCTTCATTTCTCTTTTCTTGTTATGTTTCCAGTTTATTATCTTTACTGGTATGTGTTTTCCATTTTTTTATATTTTTTTGTCACCATTTTCATTTTGTTTGATTGGTTTTAGTTCCTTCATAGTCGATTGAGCGAAAATTGTTATTAGATGTTGTTGTCATTCTGTTTTGGGAAGCCTGAATAGGCGAGTCTATGTCTGTGTGCGTGACCATCTCTGTTGTGGTGTGTGTGTGGCCTATGTTGGCCGAGATTATGAATTGAACAGACCATATGGTTAGTTGGCAGAGAGGACCGGATGATAGATGGTCCGAAGGGAGGGAGATATGATAGATGCATGGAATTCTTGAGGCCAGAGAAATGGCCATTTCTGTTTTAGAGGCTGTAAAAGAAATAGTTGCATGGTAGAACGTAAAATGTCAGTAAATTGCATCCATTTGTGGAATTCATTTGCACTTATGCATAACTTCACTTAGATCTGTTATTAATTGCTAAAATAATTATGTGCTTCTGCATCCAAACATGCAAAATTGTTGTATACAAATTATGTATCCTTTTTGTCCTAGAAATATGTCTTTAAACTGAAGATAGAACATATAAACTTCAAAGCAATTCCAGCCTAGTGAAAAGATAAGAGCATAAGCAATAATTTTGAATAGATAATCAATATTAGTTATATATTCTGGAATTTTGGGAATATTACTAATCAATATTAGCAATTCCAGCCTAGTGTAATGTTGTTTTGAGTTAAAGCTGAAGCTGAATCTAAGCAGGGAGGCCAGAGATATGTTGTAATTGTGTGTAGTGGCTGTTGCTTATTCTAGAAACCAAGATTTTAGGTACAATTGTGTATTGAAAGGAAAAAGAAATTTTCAAACAAGAACTTAAGAAAAACAAAGAAAAGGAAAGGAAACTTGAAAAATAGGGTCGTGGAGAATAACAAGTTTCCTAGAAGTTTGTTTTTATGATTTGAAAGAAAGAACTTGGGAACAAATTCAAATTAGAACTAATGGATAATTGTAAATGGAACCTTAGTTTTATCTTAGAATATAAAATATTAGAATTTAGGGACAAAATAAAGAATAAATAAAACTAGCAGATATTTTAGTAGTTGTGATTTTAATTGGTTGTTTGATGGAAAACTTTTTGCTTTACCTTATCTTTTCTTTAATATATAATTTTGTTGCAAAAGGAACAGTTGTTTTAGCAAAACACACATCATATTCAAGGAACTCTTGTGTATGTGAGAATTGTGGCTCATGCTCTGCTTCTTTGTTATGTTAGAATTTAGCTCGATTATTTCTTGATTCATTGCTGTTAAAATCCTTTTTCTTTATCTTTATTTTTTTCTTTATTTCTCATGCAAGTGGCTGTTTGAATTTGAATGTTTTCCTCATATGTTAAAACACTACCGTATAGTTAATTACTTCGTCAGTAGATACACATTTAATATTTCATACTCATTTTCAGATGGATCATACGAAACTTATAGCAATGTTAGCAGGAGTTTTAGTGATGCTTGTAGGAATTTATATTCATATAATGAGAAAACTTAGTTATGTACATGAATTAAGACTTGAAGGTGAGAAAGTTCAAGTCAAGCTTATGGAAAGCTTGGTATCAAGTGAGTTCTGCCAGCACATTATTAGGATGATAGCTCCATCATTTACGAAGTTATGTCATCTGCTAGTTTCAGAAGGTGAACTTAAACATACCATTCGTGTAACTATAGAGGAATAAATACTCAAGACACTTTACTGATTCAGACACAATCAGAGAAATCGAGTCATGTCTTGGTATTTTTGACGATTAAGAGAGACGATAAGTCATCATTTTCACAATGTCATATGATCTATAAAAGGATTGACTAATAAAGTTCTTAATCAGCCTGATGGATCGCGAGTGCCATCAGAAATAGTCAACAATCCTAGGTTCTTTCTAATTTTTAAGGTAAATATGTTAAAACTGTTTGATTAAGTTTTTGTAAATGCGTATAATTTTATTTAATTAATGATCAATTAATTTTAGATTGTGTTGGTGTGATCGACAGTACACACGTGCGTGTTAAAGTGTCCAAAGTTGATGCTCCAAGATTCTATGGGAGAAAAGATTTCCCCACATAAAATGTTTTAGTGGCTTATGCATTCGACTTGACTTTTACATGCGTCCTTGCCAGGTGGGAGGGGACTGCATCAAATTCGAGAGTAATGAAACATGCATTAACGATAGCTGATGATCCTCTAATTATTCCAGAAGGTGATTAAAAAGTTTGAATTTCAAAATGTAGTGTATAGGTTTTAAAAAAAAATTATAACTTTACGTAATATTTCAAGTAAGTTCTAATAGTAGATACTGGCTTTATGTTGCGAGGTAGATTAATTACTCCATATAGGGGAGAATGGTACCACTTGAGTGAATACTACAGGAAGCCACCACTAAATGCTCGTGAGTTATTCAATCTTCGTTATTCTTCTTTACATAATATGATTAAACGTGCTATCGGAGTTCTAAAAAAATATTTTCCAATTATTTCAAGCACTAATGAACCACACTGTCGGCTGAAAAATCTCAATCGCATTATATTTGCATGTTGTATTTTGCACAACTTTTCGTGGAAAGAGGATCCAAACGATGAACTTCTAAGAGAGGTTGATGAAAAACTTATAAACGCTTCTCATGAAGAATCTATTTCATTTGGTATTAGGGATAGCCATGAGGAAACAAGAAGGGGAGAAGCTATTAGGGATATGATAGCAGCTGATATGTGGCTTACTTATAATAGTTGATTGCTTTATTATAATATCTATATTGGTTAAGGATTGTGTTCTTTGCAACTGTTTTGTTTTGTACGAAATTACTATACTTTACGTAACGTTTTAATGGTAACATTATATTTTAGATTTTTTACTATTATTCACGCTTTAAAATACATGAAGTTCTGCTTATTGACAATGATAACTTTGTCCACTAGACTGATGCGTTCTTTGTTCTTAATGGTAATTTTTTTTTATTAGTTCAGTATTGTAGTGTTGTATAAAATTAATAGTGGGAATAATTCTGCAGATCGAGTGAGTAACATTATCCATTGGACTGATGAGTTGGATGATGCACTAGTAGAAACATTTTACTCTCAACATTACTTGGGCCACAGATCAAGTGGGACATTCACCACACAAACTATTGATTGTATTGTTTTAGACTTGAAGTGCGTATACACAAACATGCCAATTGCAAAAGAGCAAGTCCACAATCGTATTAAAAATTTAAAAAGGTAGTTCTCAAAATGGTACGATGTATTCAAACATGGGCTTAGTGGATTTGCATGGAATCTCTCAACTAAAAAATTTGAAGTTGAAGAGGAGGTTTGACAACAACTAATAGAGGTAAATCAAAAAGTAAATCATATGTTATTTGCAATATCTTATATAGCTTAAATATTAATATCATATTTTATAATATCCTAATCCAGAAGTAGCTAAACTTTAGAACAAACAAGTTCGAAATTACGATAAAATGTTGGAAATGTTTGTAAGAGATAGAGCTAATAGAGTTGGTAGTGACTTGGTACGTACCACTCAAAGACAAACGAATATGAATGTTAATACAAATGCAGCGGGAGTTGAGGATGTGATGAATATGGATCTCGAAAATGTCAGTGTTAATATCAACACCAATAGTGAGGAATCTTTATATGATCAGTAAATGCCTCAAACTCCTACTTCACAACCTGAAGGTGAAACTCCAAGTTGTTTAAGACCAAGCAAATCAAGACATTTTGGGTACTATCCCAGAAAATGATTATCTGCTTGAGAAAATTGGAATGATTCCTAATGCACTCAATAATATGGAATCAACAAAGCATATTTCATCGACTCAGCTGTACGAAGAGATTGGCCGTTTGAGTCTCACTGAAAATTAAAAATCACAAGCTTATATTTATCTTTTGAAAGAATCAAACATGCGTCTGGTTTCTTGAGTTGTCCTCCTGAAGGTCGCAAGAATCTCCTAAAGAATTTGCTTCCAGAACTAGGTAATGATATATATTAAAACTCAAGTTTGTTTATAAAAACTTGTTACTTTGTAATCTTTGTTTTTTTAATTAATCTTCGCTTTTGCAGGTATTTGAAAACGGAAGATGTTATTGAAGTGTAAGACCCGAGTTTAGATGTAGGAATGTCACAAAATTTATGTTGCATGATGTATCATATTTCTTTTATGGTTGGTCAAAATTTATGTAAATATCTATACTTATTTACTTTATTACGATGGTCTAATTTATATTTTAATCTATGTTGGACTAATTTGCATTTAGAAATGAATGATGACGCTATAAAATGTTCATATTTGGAGTAGTTGAACTAGTGTTGTATTTTTGAAGCTCTTATATTTATAAAACTATGTATTTTTTTATATTTTTAGACAATGCAATTTATTTATTTTATTGTATATATGTGTTTATATATTTAAGTATATATATATATATATTATATATACATAAACATGTATTTATATATTCAATTAAATTTATCTACTTATATTTTTAATTATATATACATGTATATAATTTATTTAATTATATCAATTTTGTTGTATCTATATATATTTATATATATTATATTATATATATACATAAATTTATATATGTGTTTATATATTTAAGTATATATATATATTTTATATTTAAATTTGTATTTATATATTCAATTAAATTCATGTACTTATATTTTTAATTATATATACATGTATATAATTTATTTAATTATATCAAATTTATTGTGTCTATAAATATTTATATATTTAGTTATATATATTTTATTATATATATACATAAATTTATATATTTATGTATGTGTTTATATATTTAATTATATATAAATACATATTTATAATATTTTAATTATAAATATATATGTATTTTAATTATATATATGTATATAATATATTTAATTGTATATATATATTTAGTGTAATATATATATTATATGTATATATTTAACTAAATATATTTATATATCTTTATATCTAACATTACATATTTTTTTAATCTTTTCTCTTTTTTTATTATATATACAGTAAAGTAATGACAAAACAGACAATTTACTCAAATATATAATCATATTATACTGTCAAATCAAATAAATAGTTGTCACTATTAGACATTAATAGACTATCATCTAAATATGATTAAATTTGAACATTAATGAATCTTGCACATACCAAACCATACCCAACATTAATGAACCATTATACAATTCATTCAATTAGGCCCTAAGAGAATGAATATAAACTAAAACTTAACAACAAAAAAACAATGAATTATTATTAATTAACAATCAAGATATAATGACAGTTAAGATTTTAGAATCCACCTTAAGTTAAATTATGAATTTTCTTAATTCAATCTACAACCAGAACTTTTCTCCAATTTTATTCAATAAAGTAATAATCTCTTTCTCAAGATCAATTACCCTACCTACTTCATAATAACATACATATTTTTATGTATTAGTATGAATTAGTGCATTAACATTCAATTAGCAAATATATAAATCATGCCAAGTATCTCTGCTCATATTCAATCTATTGTGTTAACTTGATATTTAAATGAACAATCAATCTCTCAATCCAATCATTCATCATAAATCAATAAATAGGTGATCAATTTATTTATGCATTAAGCCACAAGATAATATATAGGGTTTGAGGAAAAAGACTTTCATATATTGAATAAGAAAATCATAAAGTATCTTTTAGGGTTTCATCAAAGATCTTAATAGAAAAGTTTAGTTACACATCCTAAATAAAATTGCAAGAATGAAATCTAAAAGAAACATGAAACGATTAAGAATAACCGACTGGAAGAAGCTCTTGACGTCTGCAGCCATCTTCTGTTTTCTCCTCCTTCGGTCTCCTCTGTAACACCCAACCTTTCTTTTTTTAATAATAATAATTATTTTTTATATATATAAATGTAATTATTATTTATATGATTTTAATTTATTTTATTTAATTTTAATTTGATTTTATGAGAATAATAATAAAAAGGGTAAAAAAAATTGGTTAGGGATTTAATTGAAAATAATTTTGGAAAAAAGAGGTGAAAATTTGGGTTCTGGGGGTATTTTTGAAAAGAAAAATCAGAAATCGGGGGTCAAAATATAATTTAGAAAAGTTACGCCATGTTAGTTGCCCGATTAGCAGCCCTGACCAACCAGGACGCGCCAGGTGGCAGAGGCACTGATGTGGGAGGCCACGCGGGGGGAGCCACGTGGGGGATCTGCGTGCGCGCGATCGAACGGCTGAGATCCATTCCTGCGCGAATGGACGACCCAGATCAAAAACGCGCACGGACGGCCCAGATTGCATCGCGTACGGACGACCCAGATTGAATCGCGCACGGACGATCCTGATTGAATCGCGATGAACGACCCAGATTCACTCCCTATTTAATCGCGATCGGATGGTCTAGATTAAAAGTGATGGACGGCCCAGATCAAAAGCGTATAAATAATCCCATCCGCACCCAAACCCTAACCCTAGCCGCCAGAGCCCCTCGCCGGAGAAGACAGCTCAGCTGCCGGGGAGCTGACCGCCACCACCTGCCGCCGTACTGGAGCAATTTTCGACTGCCAAACGAGGTAAAAATTTTTCCTCTTGCACAAAATTAAATTTTAAACCTACCCATGTCCAAATCTGAGTGAAAGAACCAGCCGATTGGCTGAAAAACGTCGCTGAAGCTCGGCAGCGTCACCGTAGGGTGTTTCAAAAAACGCCTCCGATGAGGCCCTTCTCGATTCCCGTTCGATGTGATTTTTCTACCGTTGTGACCACCATTTCCTTCTCGACAGGTTAGCTGAAGTAAAACACCCAACCGCAACGTGAGCCGGAGGAGTCGCCGCACCGGAGAGCCCCACCACTGGTGAGTTTCGGTTTATGTGTTTTTTCAGCCCACCGAGGGCGCTAAGTGTGTTTTCTCACAGGAACCGGTCCAAGTTCGGCTGAATTTGGCCGAAAACGGCCGAAAACAGCCAACATGAGGCGGATCACTGCTGCCCCATCGCCGGAGCACGGCGGAGCCACCGTGCCAGAATTCCAAAATTGACCGAATAGGCCCGGGGTCTGATTTTTGGGTTTATTTGGGACACTTGTAGGTACCGTAAGTGCGTTTCAGTTCTCGAAGAAAAATTCAGGGAACCTAGGGACCGGCCGTAGCCGCAGTAACCATCTAGTTTTCGGCGTCGAATCAAGTAAGTACCCCTCACCCTATTTTCTTTCATAGATGTGAAGTTTGAATAAATAATAATATGATCTTTTGTACAAGTTAGATAGATATGTATAATTAATTACGGTTTGCTAATGGAGCAAGAATCAGACATTCTTCTCTGTTGATTTCTATTGATTTATTTTACAGTTTGAAGGCATGTTGATATCTAGTTTAGGGTTTTAAATGCATATATTACTGTCTTACTTGATTACTATTTAATTTTAGAAATCTAAGATATGATTGCATTGTTGGATGCATATTACTTGTTTATGTATTTATGTTCAATTTGGTAAGGGAGATTAAAGATAAACAGGAAAGGGATGTGATCTAATGAACAGATAAGGTGACAGCCTCAGTAGATATCCTAGGAGATAGTGGACGGACCGGGTTCATAGGGAACCCTACCGTGAACGTTATCTCATACCGGGCGGGGTATGAAGAATTGGTCATTTGGCTCTCATACCGGACGAGGTATGGGGACGGCCCGCTTCACCCTCATACTGGACGGGGTATTGAGGTTTAATATTTTAGCACTCATACCGGACGGGGTATGGGACGGTCCTGGAATTAAAATTGTTAATGGAAAGGGTTCACGTATAGCAAGGACACCCTTATGGATCCCCATGAATACTAGTAGGTTGATAAAAAAGGGCAATTGTTATTTGATGATTTGAATATAAAAGTATAATATGTGCTATGTTGCAGATTATACATGAAATCATGATATTTATAATGTTATTGTTTCCATAAGTTGTTTTTATAAATCTCACTGCAGTAAGTGGACGGTAAATAGTTTTATTATTGATAAATAAATTTGTTTAAAATTTGTGCTCCATTGGTTGTTTTTGGTTTTCTACCAACCTTTACTTCTGTGACGGCGATTTATTGTGATGTCCTTACTGGGCTAGTGTAGCTCACCCCTTATTTAACCATTTCAGATAAGGAGGACCCAGTTCCCGAGCCCAATCCGCAAGAAGGCTATGAGTAGACCCTAGATGCTTTATAGTTTCCTTTATTTTTTCCATTTTTCGTATTTCTTTCAGAAAATTTGTTCCGTGATGTTTGTTAGTACTTTTCAGTTATCTTGTAACCGATGTTAACCTTAACCTTTATTTCGCTTCCATACTCATATTATTATATGCATCTCTTTTTAAATTTGCAGGGTCGTTACAGTTGGTATCAGAGCCGCGTTCCTCAGACCCGTCCTTACACAAAAATACTTAGAGAAACACCAAATAATGAATTATCACTCAACCCTTACTTGTGAAATGCAGGTATAGAGAAATGAGAAGAGGAAGAACACCACTAAACCGAGCAGCCCGGGAGGGTTCGCTCAGAGAAGACATGGACAGGATATTTGAGATGTTAGAAAGATTCATTGCGGCCCAGCAGGGTCGAGGGGAGAGGAGGGAGCTACCTGACCCTCCCCCGCTGCCACAGGTTGAACGACCACCGCAGCGAGAGGATCCGGAACCACCCCGGTACGACCCTGCTCCTCTACAGTACCACCCGATACCACCGCCATAGTATAATCCGGTGCCCCCACCGTATCAATAAGTACCACCACAGGGCCCCTCAGTCTACCATCAGCCTGGCCTAGTCCATTTCCCATGGGACCCAGTTCCTCTTATGATTGACCCGGGCTATATAGAGAGGTATAAGAGACTAAACCTATCCACTTTTGTAGAGGGATCCTCTTTTGAAGACGCTGAGTACTAGTTGGCAGAGATAGAGAAGGCTTTCAAGACCTTAGGGGTGACTTCTGAGTAGAAGGTCACCTTTGCTACCTACATGCTAATGGGAGAAGCAAACTGCTGGTGGGAACTCAAACAGACCACCCTGTCCGTTCCAGTTACTTGGGAGCAGTTCCTAGTAGCCTTTCATGCAGAGTACCTCCCAGAGCATCTTCGATATCTGAAGGAGATGGAGTTCGTCCACTTGGTCCAGGGGAACATGACTGTGTCAGAATATGCTCGTAAGTTCCTAGAGTTGGGCCGATACTCCCCTGAGACGCTATTGGATGAGGGCAGGAAGGCTAGGAGACTTTCCAGATGTATTTCCAGATGAACTACCCGAACTGCTAATGGACAGGGAAGTTGAGTTTACCATAGATCTACAGCCAGGCACCCAACCTATTTCTCTTGCTCCTTGCTGCATGAGCCGCGTTGAGATGGAGGAGCTGAGAAAAGAGATCATTAAATTGTGAGACAGTGATTTTATCAAACATAGTGTGTCCCCTTGGGGTGCCAAAGTCACTTTTGCCAGAAAGGGAGATGGAACGTTGAGACTATGTATTGATTACAGAGGATTGAACATGGTCACAATTAAGAACAAGTATCACATTCTCAGGATTGATGACCTCTTCGATTAGTTGTAGGGTTCGTAGGTCTTCTCTAGAATAGACTTGCGATCAGGTTACCATCAGGTGGAAATAAGGACAGAAGACATCTCCAAGACGACTTTTCGAACTAGGTATGAACACTATGAGTTCCTGGTCATGTCATTTGGGCTAACCAACGCTCCAGCCATCTTCATGGATCTGATGAACAAGGTCTTCAGATAATTCTTAAATCAATTTGTTATCGTATTCATCGATGACATCCTGGTCTATTCAAAAAGCAGAGAGGAACATGCTCACCATCTAACTCAGGTTTTGCAGGTTCTTAGAAGAAAGAACCTGTATGCAAAGTTGAGTAAGTGTGGATTTTGGCTTGAGAAGACCACCTTCATAGGACACATCATATCAAAGGATGGAGTATCAGTGAATCCTGAAAAGGTTGAAGCAATGCTCGGCTGGGAGAAATTGACATCAGTTAAAGAAATTCATAGCTTTCTGGGAATGGTGGGTTATTACCGCAAGTTCGTTAAAGGATTTTCTAGTCTAGCTGCTCCCCTAACCCGACTCACAAAGAAGAATGTCAAGTTTGAGTGGAATGAGGACTGTGAAAGAAGTTTTTCAAAACTAAAGAAGTGGCTGACTACTGCACTTATGCTAGCCTTATTGAGTGGATCGGGGGGATATACAGTTTACAGTGATGCCTCCTATCTAGGCCTGGGTTGCGTTTTAATGCAGTATGGGAAGGTCATAGCCTATGGGTCCAGATAGTTAAAGAGTCATGAGAAAAATTATCCCACCAATGACTTAGAGCTTGCCGCCATTATTTATATGAAGAGACCTTTCAGATCTATACTGATCACAAGAGTTTGAAACACATATTCACTCAAAAGGATCTCAACATGCATCAGAGAAGGTGGATAGAACTTCTTAAGAACTATGAATGTGACATCTTGTACCATCCGGGTAAGGGCAACGTGGTAGCCGATGCACTCAGCAGAAAAAGTGCAGGTATCTTAGCCCATTTGATGGTTTCAGAATGCAGGCAAATTGGGGCCACACAACAGGTTCGAATTCAGGACTTGAGGAGAGTCACATGTTTGGGTCATCTGACCGTCCAGCCTTAGTTAATCCAGAGAATAAGGGGAACTCAGTCAGCTGATCCCGCCCTAGTAGCCCTAAAAAACGATACAGAACAGGAAGTTAGATTAGAATTCTGAGGCTCCACCAATGGGTTACTCTGATTCCAAGACAGGGTGTGTGTTTCAGGTGACAGTGAGTTAAAGAGAGACATCATGATAAAGGCCCATAGCTCAAAGTTTACCATGTATCCCGAAAGTACTAAAATGTACCGAAGCATGCGACCTCGATTTTGGTGGAACAGGATGAAGAGAGACATAGCTGGCTTTGTGTCTAAATACTTGGTATGTCAGCAGATCAAGGCAGAGCACCAGCACCCAGGCGGGTTACTTCAGCCATTACCGATCCCAGAGTGGAAATGGGAACATATCACAATGGACTTCGTGGCAGTATTTCCTAAGGCACGCTCAGGACATGATGCCATCTGAGTAATTGTTGACCGCCTTACCAAGTCTTCCCACTTCTTGGCCATCAGGATGACCGATCCCTTGGACAAGTTGGTAAGAATGTATATCTGAAAAATAGTCAGATTGCATGGAGTCCTAGTGACAGTAGTGTCCGGCAGGGACCCTAGGTTCACTTCTCGGTTTTGGAGTAGCTTTCAGCAGGCCATTAGAACAAAACTGTCCCTCAGTACTACCTTCCACCCTTAAACTGATGGACAGTTAAAAAGGAAAATTCGTACACTTGAGGATATGCTCCGAGCTTGTGTCCTTGACTCCGGTGGCCATTGGGACGACCATCTACCCCTGATAGAGTTCGCCTACAACAACAGCTACCAAACGAGTATTGGCATGGCTTCGTATGAGGCATTATATGGGCACCCATGCAAATCACCGATTTGTTGGGAAGAAGTGGGCGATAGAAAATTATTTGGTCCGGAGCTGGTAGAGGAGACTACATCTAAAATAGTTAAGATCAAGAAAAATATTCAGACAGCTTAGAGTAGGAAGAAGAGTTATGCAGACACTTCGTGCAGAGATTTAGCGTTTGAGAAAGATGACCGGGTGTTTTTTAAAGTCACTCCTTTTAAGGGAATCAGTAAGTTCGGCAAAAGGGAAAAACTAAACCTCCGATTTATTGGACCATTTGAAGTCTTAGACAGGATTGGTATTGCCGCCTACAGACTAGCACTGCCTACAGAACTTTCTAAGGTCCATAATGTGTTTCATGTGTCCATGCTACGCAAGTACAACCCGGACCGCTCTCATGTCTTAGCCCACGAACCTCTTCCACTCCAGGAGGATTTATTCTATGAGGAAGTGCCAGTCGGCATTGTGGATCGAAAGAGCAGATTACTCCGCAACGGAAGATATCCTTTGTGAAGGTTATATGACAGAACCACACACTAAGGGAGGCCACATGGGAGCTAGAATCAGACTTTAGAGCCTAGTACTCTCAGCTATTCAATCAAGAGTAAGAGGCAAATTTAAGGGACCAAATTTCTTTTAAGGGGGGGAGAGTTGTAACATCCAACCTTTCTTTTTTTAATTATTATTATTATTATTTTTATATATAAATGTAATTATTATTTATATGATTTTAATTAATTTAATTTAATTTTAATTGGATTTAATGAGAATAATAATAAAAAGGGTAAAAAAATTAGTTAGGGATTTAATTGAAAATAATTTTGGGGAAAATGGGTGAAAATTTGAGTTCTGGGGGTATTTTTGAAAAGAAAAATCAGAAAACGGGGGTCAAAATGTAGTTTAGAAAAGTTACGCCACGTTAACTGCCCGGTCAGCAGCCCCGACCAATCAAGACACGTTAGGTGGCAGAGGCGCTGATGCGGGAGGCCACACGGAGGGAGCCATGTGGGTGATCCGCGAGCACGCGATCGAATGGTTGAGATCCGTTCCCGCGTGCATAAACAGCCCAGATTGCATCGCGCACGGACGGTCCAGATTGAATCGCGATGAACGGCCCAGATTCATTTCCTATTTAATCGCGATCGAACGATTCAAATTAAAAACAATGGACGGCCCAGATCAAAAGCGGATGGGTATAAATAACCCTATCCGCACCCAAACCCTAACTCTAGCCGCCAGAGCCCCTCGCTGGAGAAGATAGCCCAGCCGTTGGGGAGCCGACCATCACCACCCGCCGTCGTACCGGAGCAATTTCTGACTGCCAAACGAGGTAAAAATTTCTCCTCTTGCACGAACTTCAATTTTAAACCCACCCATGGCTAAATCAGAGTCAAAGAACCGGCCGATTGGCCATAAAATACCGCCGAAGCTCGGTGGCGTTGCCGCGAGGTGTTTCGAAAAATGCCTCCAATGAGGCCATTCCCGATTTCCGTTCAATATGATTTTTCCACCGTTGTGACTATCATTTCCTTATCTGCAAGTTGACCGAAGTAAAACATCCAATCGCAACGTGAGCCGAAGGAGCCGCCGCACCAGAGAGCCCACTGCCGGTGAGTTTCGATTTTCTATATTTTTTCGGCCCACTGAGGGCCCTAAGTTTTTTTTCTCACAGGAACCGGTGCAAGTTTGGCTAAATTCGGCCAAAAATAGCCAATTTGAGGCAGGTCACTACCGCGGGCAGTGGCACCGTCATTGGAGCACGGCGGAACCGCCGTGCCGGAATTCTAAATTTGGCCGAGTAGGCCATGGGTCTGAGTTTTGGGTTTATTTGGGACACTTGTAGGTGCTGTAAGCGCGTTTCAGTTCCTGAAGGAAAATTTAGGGAACCCAGGGACCGCCCGTAGACGCAATAACTATCTAGTTTTAGGCGTCGAATCAAGTAAGGACCCCTCACCCTATGGAAAGGGTTCACGTGTAGCAGAGACACCCCTATAGATCCCCATGGATACTAATAGACTAATAAAAGAGGGCAATTATTGTTTGATGATTTGAATATAAAAGTATAATATGTGCTATGTTGCAGATTATGTATGAAATCATGATATTTATAATGTTATTGTTTCTATAGTTTGTTTTTATAAATCTCATTGCGGTAAGTGGATGGTAAATGGTTTTATTATTGATAAATGAATTTGTTTAAAATTTGTGCTCCATTTGTTGTTTTTGGTTTTCTACCAACCTTTACTTCTGTGACGACGATTTATTGTGATGTCCTTACTGGGCTAGTGTAGCTCACCCCTTATTTAACCATTTTAGATCAGGAGGACCCGGTTCTCGAGCTCGATCTGCAAGAAGGATACGAATAGACCCTAAATACTTTATAGTTTCCTTTATTTTTTCTCTTTTTCGTATTTCTTTTAGAAAATTTGTTCCGTGATGTTTGTTAATATTTTTGAGTTATCGTGTAAGGGATGTTAATTTTAATCTTTATTTTGCTTCTGCACTCAAATTATTATATGCATTTCTTTTTAAATTTCTGGGGTCGTTACATCCTCTCTCTTTTTGAGATAATTCCCCCTTTATATAGTTTAAGACCTAATATTTTAACAGAATTCAAATATGATCTGACATATCCCACAGATGTGTTGAATTAACACACGGCTGTATTTTCCTCAAAATTACATCAATTTCTAGTTTTTAGACACGACATGACCGTGTCTCCCAGACACACGGTCATGTTTCTTTCACTGAGCGAAACAGAAATGCTGGCTTTTTAACACATGATTGTGTGTTAACTTGGTATAAGGCATACGACCGTGTCTTCTAGGAATAAGGTCGTGTCTCACTCCTCCTCAGAAATAGAAACATTGGCTCGTTAACACATGGATGTGTGTTATGGCTATGTCTCCACATCTTCATGTTTTAATCCTTTTTGCCCTAAATCTTGTTCCAATACACTCTAATTTGCTTTCAAGTCCCAAAATCATTCTTAAAAAGTGCCGAAGACAATCCAACAGTATATGTGCCAAAAGTTAATCAAAATTAACTCAAACAAAATAGAAAATTATCTATAAAATTCAATTATATCAACTCCCCCACACTTGAGTTTTTATTTGTCCTCAAGTAATCTTAAATCCATTCCATAGTAAAACCATTAATGAAGTCCTCCTCATCAAGACTATATTACCTCATGACAACACAAATAATATGTATAAAGACACAATCATCTATGAAAGACAATTCAGCAACTTCAGAATATAGACTCTATCCAGTCCCATCTTATTCTTAGAAACTAAGTATCCAAAATATTTTATGAGTCATTCAATCATTTGTAATATCCAAGCTTTATAACCCAAAACATAATCAACCTCAATCGGCAAAAGAGTAGGTATACATGCAATTTTATTTTTACTTTTTTTAAAGCACCTTATTAGTTTGTCCAAAATGTCAGTCAACCTTTTTATGCAAGTGTAGACATTAGTGATGCCAGCCCCTGGTTACTTAGTTGGTCACACTTCCGAATGACCATTAGCTCTACTCATAACCACCATTTTATTTTTCGAGTCAAATCGATCCACTAAGGAGTAAATCCTCCCTACTAAGGTAGTTGCATTCCCAAGGCTCAAATTTGAGACCTCTGGTTAAGCTAGCATAGTGCCGAACCGGTAAGCTACGCCCATTGGTGGTGTAAAATTGAGTTATCAGCATAGTATTTTATTTTTATTTTTTTCTTTTTGCATACATATATATATGTATCTAATTTTATACCGAAATACATTTTTTTTGGAAAGAATTATTTAGTTTAGACAAAATAACGGATTTCACGACTCAAATAATATAGAGGATTCTAAACTCTTAAAACTAGTAGAAACTAAATAAGGTCAAATACTTCCATTGCTAAACTATTTCCTCAAATAATCTTATCCCAGTACATATAAATTTAATGTCATAACTATCATGATAGGTAGTCATGACACAACAGGACACATCAAGATCAAACCATAGAACTTCATTAAGATTGAAAGGATAACAACAATTATAAAGATTTAGAATACTACTCCCCCACACTTAAAAGCGACTATGTCCCCATAGTTCGAAAAATAAAAAAATAAAAGAAATGACAGTAAAAGAAACAAAACTTCCGTAAAATTTTAATGGAGTAGCATCCACTGCAGCCTCGGTGAAGTTTGCGAAAGACCTAAAAACATACTAACAAACACTAAAAGAAAACTAAGCAAACAACTTAGTGGTAAAGGAGAGAAGAGAACTAAAAGGTATAAAAAGTAAAGATAGATTGGAAAAAAACATAAAAAAAAATGAAAATAAAAATTTTAAAAAAAAAGGCAAGAATGAGACTAACTATCTAACAGTGGGTAGGGTGGGGGCTGAAATCCTACATTATGAAAGTACACAATCATATAATGCTCCATTCGCCTTTGGTGTTCTTCAATTCTTTCTCATCCCATACTAAGCTGCTCTAATCTCTCCTCTATGGTGGAACTTGAACCAGAACCTGCTCCTGCATTGGCTTGGGGAGAACTAGGCTCAACTTTATCCATGGGTCCCGACTATCTTGATTTCAATTTGTCTGGTGGTTCCTTAGTTGATGGCTTGTCTTTTTCTCTATTAGAGCTATAAATCTCATCAAATATGAAGTTCCTTGGTGCATTAAATTGAGGTCTTATTTCTAGCAAAACTACTTACTCATTGACTTCTTCATTCTTAATGTCACTCATTTCTCCAATCATGATACCTTGTTCTATTACATCTTTAAAGTAATTTTCCTAAAAAAACACATTGCACGGCTGAATCAAGTGTATCAATAATGAAATAAGTATCATTTGAAGTATGTGCATATTTCATAGATTCAGGCATATAAAAAGTAATTTTCTCATCTAATACCCTAAGAATCAATTTACCATCATGAACATCAATTAAAGCTCTAACAGTTGCTAGAAATGGTTTTCCTATGATAGTTGGTCTCTCAAAGTCCTCATCCATATCTAAGATCACAAAGTATACTGGAAATATAAACTTATCTACCTTTATTAGCACATCTTCTATTATTCCAACTAGAATTTTGATAGACTATTTGCTAATTGCAAAGTAATCCTAACAGGCTTAGGTTTTCCTAATCCTAGCTTTTTGTAAGTATCATATGGCATCAAATTGATGTTATCTCCTAAATTACATAATGCTTTTTAAATTGAAAGATCACCTAAGTTACATGGAATAGTAAACTTACCTGGATCCTTCAACTTTTGTGGCATCTTATTTTGTAGAATAGCTGAGCATTCTTCGTTAAACATCACCATGGCCACATCTTCCAACATCCTCTTATTTGAGAGAATCTCCTTTAAGAACTTTGCATAGTTAGACATCTATTTTAAAGCATCAATTAAAGGAATGTTAATATGAAATTGTTTAAAAATATTCAAAAACTTACCAAATTACTTATCCTTTTGTTGTTGTTTTAATCTCCACGAATATGGAATGTTTTCTCCTCCTTGATTGGGCCACTCCTTTTCTTGGTCTCCATTCATTTTTGTTTATCTTTCTCCTTGTTTAGGTTGCTCTCATTTATTTGTCTTCTCTTCTTTAGTTCCACCTCCACTAATTGCTCTCCACTTCGCAATGCTATAGCATTCACATGCTCCCTTGAGTTGGTCTCTGTGTTGCTTGGCAAAGTTCCTTGGGCATGCTTGAAAATCAACTTTGATAATTGCCTAATTTGATTCTCTAGACTCTTGATAGAGGCTTCATTATTTTGCAACCTAGTGTTCATTGCTGTCATGAATTTGGAAAACATATCCTCCATGTTTGGCCTTAGTTTAATGAAGGGCTAAGCTGGTGGGGCAGTTTGTCTCTGATTATTTTGGTTGGCCCATGAAAAATTAGGGTGATTCCTCTATCCAGGATTATAATTATTAGAATAAGGATTCACTTATTGAACTTTAGAATTCTAAACTCGCACTACTTGCGCTGTCACCATATTCATGTTGTCTATCTTCTTAGTTAAGACTTTAATTTGTGTAGATAGAGCTATATAGTTGTCAATATTATGCAAACTGACATTTTTTCTTGATGAAGATCTCTCATTCTCCCATTGGTAACCATTGTTTGTCATCTATTCAATCAACTTGTGTGAAGCCTCTGGTGTCTTATTTTTTAATGTTTCTCTAGTTGTTGCATCAATCATGGTCTTGATATTAGTGGTGAGACTATTACAGAATGTTTGTACTTGAAGCCACATAAGTAGACCAGCGTGAGAAACTCTCCTTACCAAATCCTTATAGTGATCCCAAGAGTCATACAATGATTCTTCATCTATTTATGCGAAGGTGGTGACTTGATTCCTCAACCTAGTTGTCTTTGAAGGTGGAAAGTACTTAGTGAAAAAGTGTGGAGCCATATCCTCCCAAGTAGTTATGGAACAGGCTACTAACAAATTTAACCAAATCTTATCTCTATCCTTTAATGAGAAAGGGAAGAACCTCAATCTGATTGCATCATTGCTCACTCCATTGTGCTTGAAAGTGTCATAAATTTCCATAATATTGGCAATATACTCATTAGGATCTTCATCTGGGAATCTAAAAAATTGTACACTCTGCTGAATCATCTGAATGATAGTTAGCTTAATCTTAAAGTTATTCGCTGCTCATTAGGATCTTGAACTGGCCTTGTGACACTTAGTTCAAATCCAATAAGAGATGGAATAGCATAATTCATCTTTGTGTGCTCCCTTTGCCCTTCCAGTTTGTCATCCATTGTTGTTGTTCCTATTCTCAATGAATTTCTGATATAAGATGGGAGTCGTCTACTTCTTACTTGTACTCTCAATCTACGGCAAGTTCTCTTAATTTTTGAATCAAAAATCAATATTTCTTTACTGTTTCTAGTCATGCACTACAAAACACCCTGAAAATAGCTAGTAAAACAAAACAAACAAAGTAAAACTACCAAATTAATAATAATAAGCCAATTTTAATATTGTTAGTATTAGTCCCCGACAATGGTACCAAAAACTAGTTGTGATGTGAACTTAACTAGCAAGTGCACTAATTCGAACACGTACTATAGCGTTAAATTCGGATATCAACCCACGATGACTAATATAACAATTACTAGAATTATAACTAATTGATATTATTTGGCCAACGATTAAGAGAATGAGTATAAACTAAAACTTAGCAAAAAAAAAAAAAATAATGAATTATGATTAATTAACAATCGAGATATAATGATGGTTAAGATCTTAGAATCCACCCTAAGTTCATCTATCAATTGCCTTAATTCTATCTACAACCATAACTTTCCTCCAATTTCATTCAATCATGTAGTAATCTCTTTCCTAAGATCAATTACCCTACATACTTTATAATGACACACATATCTATATAGATTAATATGAATCAGTGCATTAATATTCAATCATCAAATATGTAAATTATGTCAAGTATCTCTACTCACATTCAATCTTTTGTGCTGACTTAATATTCTAATGAACAATCAATCTCTCAATCTAATCATTCATCATAAATCAATAAATAGGTGATCAATCTATTTATGCATTAAGGCACAAGATAACACATAGGAATTGGGAAAAAGACTCTCATAGATTGAATAAGGAACTCACAAAGTATCCCTTAGGGTTTCATCATAGATCTCAATAGAAACGTTTAATTACACATCCTAAAGAAAATTATAAGAATGAAATCTAAAGAAAACATGGAATGATTAAGAATAACTTACTGGAAGAAGCTATTAACGTCTGTAGCCATCTTCTCTTTCTCCTCATCTGGTTTCCTCTCTCTTTTTGAAATAATCTCCCTTTTATATAGTTCAAGACCTAATATTTTAATAGAATGCAAATATGATCTGACACGTTCTACGGTTGTGTCAAATTAACACACGGCTGTGTCCTCGAAATTATAGCAATTTCCAGTTTTTAGACATAATATGAATGTCTCTCAGACAAACAGCTGTGTTTCTTTCACTGAGCGAAACAGAAATGATGGCTTCTTAACACATGACCATGTGTAAATTCAATATAAGGCATACAACCGTGTCTTCTAGGAACATGGTCATGTCTCACTCCTCCTCAGAAACTGAAACACTGGCTCCTTAACATATGGCCATGTGTTATGGTCATGTTTTCCACATCTTCATGTTTTAACCATTTTTTGCCCAAATCTTGTTCCAATCCACTCTGATTTGCTTCCAAGTCCTAAAATCTTTCCTGAAAAGTGACAAAGACAATCCAACAATATATGTAGCAAAAATTAATCAAAATTAACTCAAATAAAATAGAAAAATATCTATAAATTCAATTATATCAATTATTTAATCTTTGTCATGCTTCTTTACGTAATGTGATTGAACATGCTTTTGGAGTTCTTAAGAAATGTTTTCCAATTATTTCAAGCTCTACTGAACCTCATTATCATCTCGAGCCTCTTACTTACATTATATTCGCTTATTGCATCTTGCACAACTACTTATGGAAAGAGGATTCAAATGATGTACTTCTTGCAGAGGTTGATGAAGAACTTCAGCACGTTTATCATGATGAATGAAATCAATATAACATTAGGGATAATATTAAAGAAACAAGGAGGGGGGAAGCTATTAGAGACCATATAGCAGCTGATATGTGGGCTACTTATAATGCTTGATTACATTTTGAACTAATGTGTTGTTTATGACATTTGTATGGTCACTGACTTGTGAGATATTTTAAAATTTTAATTGAACAATATAATTTGGAATTTGTATGATATATGATTATATATGTTGGCTATATCTATTTGTGTTGAACGATGTATGACTTTATGATTATATGATTATATTTATTGGTATTGTATGGTATATGATTATATCTGTTGGTGTTATGCTGTGTGTCTTAGAAAATGGCCAGGAGGAACAGATCTGCAGATGGAGAGAGCAACACTGTCCATTAGACAGATGTTATGGATGATGTGTTAGTAAATGCCTTTTATGATCAGCATGTGTTAGATCATAGATCTAGTGGGACATTCACCATACAAACTATTGATTATATTATAGATCAACTGAGCAATGCATATTTAAACATACCCATTGATAAAGATCGGATTCACAACTACATCAAAAATTTGAAAAAACAATTCTCCAAATGGTATGATATCTTTAAATATGGATTGAGTGGTTTTGTCTGGAATCCGATAATTGAAAGACTTGAAGCGGAAGAGGAGGTCTGACAGCAATTAATAGAGGTAAATCACCTAGTTTATCACATGTTGTTTGCATTATTTTATATGGTTTGAATGTTAATATATTATTTTATCGTAGGCTCAACCCGAAGCAACTAAACTGAAGAACAAACGTGTGCTGAATTATGACAAAATGTTGGAAATGTTTGAAAGGGACAGAGCCAATGGGACTAGTTGTGAGACAACATTTTCCACTAAAGGACAAAGAAAGAAGAGTGACAATGAACATGCAATGAACGCTGAGGAGGTTGACCATTTAATTTTGAGAGCATGAATCCGGTGAATGATGCTCCAACACCCGAAACTCCTGGTTCGTAACCCTAACAAGAATCACAATCTTCCTACAAACAGAAGAAATCAAAACATTTGTCTACTATCCTAGAGGAAGATTATCTTGCTCACCAACTTGGACTGGTTGCAAAAACAATCGAGAAAATTGCAACAAACGCACAAGTTCGTGTTTCAAGAAACTAATTGTATGAAGAGATTACTCGTTTGGATCTCGATCCACATATAGAAACAAAAGCTTATTTGCTTCTTATGAGGATCTAACCTTGGCTGCTGCATTCGTGGAATGTCCTCTTGAACAACGTAGTTCCTTATTAAGTATGTTGCTTCAATAATCAGGTAATGAATTATATTAAATCTCATTTTTAAATATTAAAACTTGTTGATCTGTAGTCTTTGATTTTTTTAATTTCTTTTCATTTTCAGATAATTGAAAATAGAGGCTGCTGTTATGAAGTACACGAATCTAGTATGGACTTAGAAAATTTGTGAAAAATATGTCGAATGCTTAATTTATAAATAGGAAAGTGTGTGTTTAAATATGAAACTATATTATTATTTTCTACTATTTAATTTATGTTTAATTTATAGTTGGAGTGATTTAACGGATATTGTATTTTCAAAGTTGTTGTATTTATGCCGCTATGCATTTTTTTCTTTAAAAAAAAAAAAATTAATTGCATACGTATTAAAAAGATGATCATTAAAATAGATAAATTAATTGAATATACATAATTATTTAATTATTTAAAACTTAGTAAAACTGAAAATTGTTCTCAATAAAATTTATTTATTTAGTTTATTTATGTCACAAAAATGATAATAATAACTATTATGTAATAGATAATTTGTTAGATTTTTTTAATTTATAATTATAAATGAAAATTTCTAGTTTTAAATTTATTTTTTATATTAAGTATAAAAAACTTAAATAATTTAACAAGTTAAATGACTTAATTACAAGTTAAATTAGTTTTTATTAGATTTTTTACAAGTTAAATGATTTAAATATAAGTTAAATGAGTTTTTGTTAAAAAATAAATTTATATTTTTTATAGCAAATTTATTTTTTGATATTTTAAGAATTAAGTTAAATGATTTTTTGTTAAAAATTAAATTTTTATTCTTTATGACAAATTTATTTTTTGACATTTTAAGAAAACAATTCATTAAAAATACAGTTTAAATAATTTTACAAGTTAAATGAGTTGATTGAATGTAACGACCCCGGAATTTTAAAATGAAATATATGTATTAAAAAGGTCAAATGCGGAAGCGAAATAAAAATTTGATTAACATCCCTTACACTAAAACTAAAAACGTGCTCAAAGTATAAAAGAACAAACTAACTAAAAGAGAAACTCAAAGATAAAAGCTATAAATATAACTACGGAGTCTTCAGGCGTCCCCTTCGCCGTCTTCCTGCGGAACGGGCTCGGGAACAATGTCTTCCTGATCTGAAATGATTAAATAAGGAATGAGCTACACTAGCCCAGTAAAGACATCACACTATCTCATCGTCACGGAGGTAAAGGTGGGTAGAAAACACAAAAAGACCAATGGAGCATAATTTGTAATAAACCCATTTGTTCATAAAAACGTTTACTTTCCATTTACCTCAGTGAAATTCATAAAACAATATACGAAAGCAGTAACATTATCATTATCATGAAATTATATGAGCGGTATAACATAGTACTTATCACACCTTTGCAATTCAATCATTACACAACATATTTTTCCTCATTTACCAGCCTACTAGTATCCATGGGGATCCATAGGGGTCCCGCTACCCGTGAACCCTTAACACTTGTAATCAGATTCCAGGGCCGTCCCCATACCCCGTTCGGTATGGGCGCCAAAACTATAAACCTCAATACCCTGTCCGGTATGAGGGTGAAATGGGCCGTCCCCATACCCCGTCCGGTATGGGCGCCAAAACACATAAGATCTCCATACCCCGTCCGGTATGAGAGACCACAATCCCGGTAGGGTTCCCTACGGACCCGGTCCGTTCACTATCTCCCAGGATATCTAGTCAGGCTGACCACATTATACAATTATCAATTTACATAACCTTTCATTCTTCTTTTCCTCAGTCAGCATCATCAATTCACACACAAACAAACAAACCAGTAATTTATGCCAAACAAGATAACATACAACACCGGGTTCACAGTCATTCAACCCATAATCAATAAAACAGTATATGTGCACACGAAACTATGAAATGAAAACATAAGACCTCATACTGCATTTAAAACCGTAAAATAGGCCAAACAACAGCTAACAGACAACACACCAGACTCGGGCTCCATTAGCGACCTTAAATAATTTCACACATATGTTGATTCATGAAATACCATTTTATCATTTATTGAACTTTAATACCGTGATAGAAAGTAGGGTGAGGGGTCCTTACTTGTTTCGGGGTCCGAATACGGCTCTACAGTGTGCCTGCAGGCTGTCCCTAATTTTTCCCGGGGAACTGAAACGCACTACTGGTACCTGCATGTGTCCCAAAAGATCTCAAATTAGACCCAGGGCCCCTTTCGGCCAATATCGCAATTCCAGCACGGCGGCTCCGATCAACCTGCATTGGTCCCTTGCATTGGTCCCTATGATAAAAAAACCCTAGGGCCATCGGGGGGCCCAAAAATTACAAAAAACCGAAGCTTACCGGCGGCGGTGCTCTCGGGTGCAGCGGCTCTCCGGCGAGGTTCGTGTTTTGGTAATTTCGATCAACCTGTAGAGAAAAGAATGGTGATCACGGTGATATAAAAATTGTATCAAACGGAGGCCAGGAAGGGCCTCATCGGAGGCAAAAACCGAGGAGGGGCGCAGCGGCGCTGCTGGGTTTCGGCCGTGTTTTTCGGCCGTTTGGCCGGATTTTGGCTCCGATTTGGCCACAGGGAAACTCAGCATTGAAAAACGAGCCGGGGGTATGAAATTTACCTCGATCGGTGGTCAGAAAACTCCCCGGTGCGGCGGCGGGTGGCGGCGGCCGGCTCCTCCGGCTTCTGGTTCGTCTTCTCCGGCGAGGGCAGGCGGCTAGGGTTTTTGTGGTCAGGTGTGGGGGTTCTATTTATACCTTTTTGCCTTTTGATCACAGCTGTCCATTTTGATTAAATCTGGGCCGTCCGTGCGCGATTGAATCTGGACCGTCCGTGCGCGTGCATCTGAGCCATCCGTGCGCTTGCATCTGGGCCGTCCGTGCGCACGCTTAATCTGGGCCGTCCTTGCGCGCGGGGACGCATCTGGGCCGTCCGATCACGCGCACATGGATCGCCCGCGTGGCCCGTTCCCGGGTCGACGTGGTCTTGCCACGCGGCAGGTCCTGGTTGGCCAGGGCTGCTGACTGGGTCGCTGACGGGGCTGCTGACGTGGCACTGACGGGGCACAATTTTTTTAAATTACGTTTTGACTCCCGATTTTCGATTTTCTTTTCAAAAATACCCCCAGAATCCTAGTTTTCACCCCTTTTTCCCAAAATCAATTTTAATTAAATCCAAATAATATTTTTACCCAATTTTATCATTATTATTATTTTTATTCTTATTAAATTAAATTAAATTAAATTAAATAAATCAATTAAAATTCAAGAATTATAAAATAAACTAAATAAAATAAATTCAAAAATTAATTAAACATAATAATAATAAATGACAAAATTAATGGGTGTTACATTGAATGTATGTAATTATTTAATTATTTAACAATTAGAAAAACTAAAAATTATTCTTGATAAAATTTATTTATTTAGTTTATTTATGTCATATAAAAGATAATAATAAACATTTGTTAGATTTTTTTTAGTTTATAATTATAAATAAAAAATTTTAGTTTTAAATTAATTTTTTATATTAAGTAATAAAAAAATTAATTTTTATTCTTTATAGCAAAGTTAATTTATAATTTTTAAGAAGAAATTATTAAAAATTACAGTTTAAATTGTAACGGCCCCGAAAATTTAAAAAGAAATGTATATAATAATTTGAATGCTAAAGCGAAATAAAGATTAAGATTAACATCACTTACACGATAAGTTAAAAATACTAACAAAATCAATTCTCTGAAAGAAATACGAGAAATGGAAAAAAATAAAGGAAACTATAAAGTATCTAGCATCTACTCGTAGCCTTCTTGCAGATCCTGCTCGGAAACCGGGTCCTCCTTATCTGAAATGGTTAAATAAGGTGTAACACCCAATTATTTTTATTATTTGTATTTTATTTTATTTTTATTATTTCTATATAAATATAAATATGTATTAATTAAATTGAATTGAATTTAATTTATTTTAATTTGATTAAATGAAAATAATAGTGATAATAATAATAAAAAGGGTGAAAAAAATAATTGAGGATTTAATTAAAAATAATTATGGGGAAAAATGTTGAAAATTTGGGTTCTGGGGGTATTTTTGAAAGAAAAATCAGAAAACGGGGGTCAAAACGTAATTTAAAAAAGTTACGCCATGTCAGCTTCCAGGTCAGCAGCCCTGACCAATCAGGACGCGCCAGGTGGCAGAGACACTGACGCAGGAGGCCATGCGGGGGGAGCCATGTGTGCGATCCGCGTGCGCGTGATCGAACGACTGAGATCCGTTCTCGCGCACACGGACGATCCAGATTGCATCGCACACGGACAGCCCATATTGAGTTGCGGACGGACAGCCCAGATCAAAAGTGGATGGGTATAAATAACTCCATCCGCACCCAAACCCTAACCCTAGCCGCCAGAGCCCCTCGCCGGAGAAGACAGCCTAGCCGCTAGGGAACCGACCGCCACCACCCGCCGCCGCACCAAAGCAAATTCCGACCACCAAACGAGGTAAAATTTCTATTCATTGCTCAGAATTTGATTTCAAACCCACCCATGGCTAAATCAGAGTGAAAGAACTGGCCAATTGACCGAAAAATGCCGCCGAAGCTCAGCGGCACCGCCACGGGGTGTTTCGGTTTTCGGCTCCGATGAGGCCCTTCCCGATTCCCGTTCGATGTGATTTTTCCACTGTTGTGATTACTGTTTCCTCCTCTATAGGTTGACCGGAGCAAAACACCGAACCGCAATGTGAGCCGAAAGAGCCGCTGCATCGAAGAGCTCCACCGCCGGTGAGTTTCGGTTTTCTACGTTTTTTCGGCCCACCGAGGGCCCTAAGTGTGTTTTCTCACAGGAACCGTGCCGGATTTTTGAAATTGGTTGAGTGGGCCTTGGGTCTGATTTTTGGGTTTATTTGGGACACTTGTAGGTACTGTAAGCACGTTTCAGTTCCCGAAGAAAAATTCTGAGAACCCAGGGACCGCCCGTATGTGCAGTAACTATCTAGTTTATGGCGTCAAATCAAGTCAGGATCCCTCACCCTATTTTCTATCATGGAATTGAAGTTTGAATAAATGATAATACTGTATTTTGTATAAATTAAATAGATATACAAAATTAATTAATGTTACTAATAGAGCCCGAACCGGACATTATTCTCTGTCGATTCCTGCTTGATTTATTTTACAGTTTAAATGCATTATGGTATCTGGTTTATCTATTCTATGGTTTTAAATGTATGTCTTACTGTCTTACTTGACCACTGTGTGATTTTAAAATTTGAGATATGAGTGTATTACCTAATGCATGTTTATTGTTTATGTGATTTTGTTTAACTTGGTAACTGAGACTAAGGAAAAACATATAAGGTGACAGTCTCACTAGATATCCTGTAAGATGGTGGACGGACCGGGTTCATAGGGAACCCTACCGTGAATGTTGTCTCATACCGGACGGGGTATGGAGACTTGGTCATTTGGCGCTCATACCGGACAGGGTATGGGAACGGCCCTGGAATTAAGATTGTTAAGGAGAATGGTTCACGTGTAGCGGGGACACCCCCATGGATCCCCATCGATATTAGTAGGCTGGTGAAACGAGAAATGGTGATAATCAGTTATTGTTAATGATTACGAATTTATGATACATTTTATGTTACTGATTATGCATGAAATTGTGATCTGTATGATGTTATTGTCTTTATAGGTTGTTTTCACAGGTTCTCCAAGGGTAAGAAAAAGGGTAAATGATTTTATTTTAAATAAATGTATTGGTTTAAATCTACTGCTCCATTAGTTGTTTTGATTTTCTACCAACCTTTACTTCTGTGGCGGTGATATAGTGTGATGTCCTTACTGGGCTAGTGTAACTCATTTCTTATTTAACAATTTCAGATCAGGAGGACCTGGTTCCCGAGCCCGATCCACAAGAAGACTACGAGTAGATGCTAGATGCTTTATAGTTTCCTTTATTTTTCTCATTTCTCATATTTCTTTCAGAGAACTTATTCCGTGATGTTGTTTAGTACTTTTAAGTTATTGTGTAAGGGATGTTAACCTTAATCTTTTATTTCGCTTCCGTACTCAGATTATTATATGTATTTCATTTTGAATTTCCGAGACTGTTACAGTTGGTATTAGAGCCGTGTTCCTCGAACTCATCCCTTACACAATAATACTTAGAGAAACACCAAACCAATGAATCATTACTCAACCATTCCTTGTGAAATGCAGGTACAGAGAGATGAGAAGAGGAAGACCCCTACTAAACCGAGCTGCCCGGGATGGTTCACTTCGGAAAGACATTGACAAGATATTTGAGATACTAGAGAGACTCATTACTGCCTAACAGGGTCGAGAGGAGAGGAGGGAGCTACTTGACCCTCCCCCGCTGCCACAAGTTGAGCCACCACTGCAACGAGAGGATCTCGAGCCACCTCGGTACGACCCTGCTCCTCCACAGTACCACCCGGCACCACCGCAATATAATTCGGTGCCCCAGCCACAGTACTGCCTCGCACCGCCACAATATAATCCAGTGCCCTACCGTATCAGCAAGTACCACCACAGGGCCCTCCAGTCTATCCTCAGCCTGGCCCAGTCCCTTTTCCACAGGACCCAGTTCCTCCCACGATTGACCCAAGCTACATAGAGAGGTATAGGAGACTGAACCTATCTACTTTGACAGGAAAATCCTCTTTTGAAGATGCCTAGTATTAGTTGGCGGAGACGGAGAAGGCCTTCAAGACCCTAGGGATGACTCCCGAGCAGAGAGTCATCCTTGCTACCTACATGTTAGTGGGAGAAGCAGACCGCTGGTGGGAACTCAAGCAAACCACCCTACCTGTTCCAGTTACTTGAGAACAGTTCCTAGCAGCCTTTCATGCAGAGTACCTCCTAGAGCACATCTGACATTTGAAGGAGATAGAGTTTGTCTAGTTGGTCTAGGGGAACATGATTGTATCAGAATGTGCTTGTAAGTTTCTAGAGTTGGGCCGGTACTCCCCTGAGACGTTGTTGGATGAGGGTAGGAAGGCTAGGAGGTTCCAGTGGGGCCTCCACCCAGAGATCAAGTAGCATTTGTTTGTACTGGAGCTCGGGACTTATTCGGCCGTTTTGGCCAATGCATAGTTAGTGGAGAGGAGCCTCCACACCCTCCCTCAGTTAGCAGGGAACCACAGACCCTCAGCTCCACCCTGCAAACCAGTACCTACTATGTTTGTCCAACAAAATAAGAGGCCCAGACCGGTGATCTAGGCTCCCCCTCAGGCTCCAGTGGCAGGATGTGGTAAGATATATCAGCATTGCGGCAGGGATCACGGGGACCGACCCTGCTACCACCTCAATAACACCTGTCGCATATGTGGTAGTGCCCAACATTATGCGAGAGAGTGCCCAAGGAACCAGAATTAGGGTAGACCCCCTATTCAGGGCAGAGCTTACAACCTCACCCAGCAGGATGCCGAAGCTGACCCGGACGTGGTACAGGGTATGTACACTATCTGTAACCATCTTGCTCATGTTTTGATTGAAACTGGTGCATCACATTCATTTGTTTCACCAGTTTTTACATCAAATTTGAATGTATTACCTGATAAACTTGATTCAATGTTATTTGTGTATACTGCTGGGAGTGTAACACTATTAAAAGAAGTTGTCTATAGAGCTTGTGCAGTAGAGATAGCAAATAGGAAACTGATGGTAGACTTAATAGAATTAGACACGGGAGATTTTGATGTAATTTTAGGGATGAATTGGCTAGCGACCTATCACGCAGTATTCAATCCTCCTAATGAGGAGCCATTTATAAATTATTAAAATCATTTAGTACTTATTCCTTGATGACAAGTTTTCTTATTCATCGAGTACCTTAACCTTACTGTTTTCTTTAACTAGGCAAACCCAAGAAAGAGAATTGTATTCAAGAGATTTTGGTAGTCCGAGACTTTTTAGATGTATTTCTGGATGAAATACTTGGACTGCCATTGGACAGGGAAGTCGAGTTCACCATAGACCTACAGCCAGACACCCAGCCTATTTCGGTTGCTCTTTACTGCATGAGCCGCGTTGAGATAGATGAGCTAAGGAAACATATCACTGAATTGCAAGATAGTGATTTTATCAGACATAGTGTGTTCCCTTGGGGTGCTGGAGTCACTTTTTCCAGAAAGGGAGACGGAACATTCAGACTATGTATTGATTACAGAGGATTGAACAGGGTCACAATCAAAAACAAATATCCTCTTCCTAGGATTGATGACCTCTTCGATCAGTTGCAGGGTGCGCAGGTCTTCTCCAAAATAGACCTGCGATCAGGTAACCATCAGGTGAAAATAAGGACAGAAGACATCCCCAAGACGGCTTTTCGAACCAGGTACGGACATTATGAGTTCCTGGTCATGCCATTTGGGCTAACCAACGCCCCAACCATCTTCATGGATCTGATGAACAGGGTTTTCAGACAATTCTTAGATCAATTTATTATCGTGTTCATCAATGACATCCTAGTGTAGAGAGAAACATGCTCACCATCTAGCTCAGGTTTTGCAGGTTCTCAGAAGAAAGAAGCTGTATGCAAAGTTGAGTAAGTGTGAATTTTGGCTTGAGCAGACCACCTTGCTAGGACACATCATATTAAAGGATGGAGTATCAGTGAATCTTGAAAAGGTTGAAACAGTGCTTGGCTGGGAGAAATTGATATCAGTTAAAGAAATCTGTAGCTTTCTGGGAATGACAGATTATTACCGCAGGTTCGTTGAAGGATTTTTTAGTCTAGCTGCTCCCCTAACTCGACTCACAAAGAAAAATGCCAAGTTTGAGTGGAATGAAGACTGTGAAAGAAGTTTTTCAGAACTAAAGAAGTGGTTGACTACTGCACCTGTGCTGGCCTTACCGAGTGGATCGAGGGGATATACGGTTTACAGTGATGCCTCTATGTAGGCTTGGGTTGTGTTCTAATGCAGCATGGGAATGTCATAGCCTATGGGTCCAGACAGTTAAAGAGTCATGAGAAAAATTATCCCACCCATGACTTAGAGCTTGTCCTAATCATACATGCTTTGAAGACTTGGCGCCATTATTTATATGGAGAGACCTTTCAAATCTATATCGATCACAAGAGTTTGAAACATATATTCACTCAAAAGGATCTCAACATGCATAAGAGAAAGTGGATAGAACTTCTTAAGGACTATGATTGTGATATCTTATACCATCCAGGTAAGGGCAACATGGTAGCCAATGCATTTAGCAGAAAAAGTGCAGGTATCTTAACCCATTTGATGGTTTCACAATGTAGGCAAATTGGGGCCACACAACAGGTTCGACTTCAAGACTTGAGAAGAGTCACATGTTTGGGTCATCTGACCGTCCAGTCTGAGTTAATTAAGAGAATAAGGGAAACTCAGTCAGTTGATCCCGCTTTAGTAACCCTCAAGAATGATGTAGAACGGGGAGTTAGCTCAGAATTCCGATGGGTTACTTCGATTTTAGGATAGGGTGTGTGTTCCAGGACATCATGATAGAGGCCCATAGCTCAAAGTTTGCCATGCATCCTGGAAGCACTAAAATGTACCAAGGCATGCGACCCCGGTTTTGGTGGAACGGGATGAAGAGAGATATAACTGACTTTGTGTCTAAATGCTTGGTATATCAGTAGGTCAAGGCAGAGCATCAGTGCCCAGGCGGGTTACTTCAGCCATTACCGATCCCAGAGTGGAAGTGGGAACATATCACCATGGACTTCGTGACAAGGTTACCCAAGGCACGCTCAGGACATGATGCCATCTGGGTAATTATTGACCGGCTTATCAAGTCTTTTCACTTTTTGGCCATCAGGATGACCGATCCCCTAAACAAGTTAGCAAGAATGTATATCCGAAAAATAGTCAAGTTGCATGGAGTCCCAGTGACAGTGGTGTCTAACAGGGACCCCTGGTTCACTTCTCAGTTTTAGAATAGTTTCCAGCAAGTTATGGGAACAAAGTTGTCCCTCAGTACTGCCTTCCACCCTCAGACTGGTAAGCAGTCAGAAAGGACGATCCGTACACTTGAGGATATGCTCCAAGTTTGTGTCATTGACTCTAGGGGCTATTGGGATAACCATTTACCGCTGATAGAGTTCGCTTATAACAACAATTACCAAATGAGTATTGGCATGGCTCCGTATGAGGCATTATATAGGCGCCCATGCAGATCGCCGATTTATTGGGAAGAAGTGGGCGATATAAAATTGTTCGGCCCGAAGATGGTAGAGAAGACTACATCCAAAATAGTTAAGATCAAGAAGAACATTCAGACGGCTCATAGCAGGCAAAAGAGTTATGCGGACACCTAGAGGAGAGATTTAACATTTGAGGAAGGCGACCGAGTGTTCTTTAAGGTTACTCCTTTTAAAAAAATTAGTAGGGTCAGCAAGAGGGTAAAACTGAACCCCCAATTTATTGGACCATTTGAAGTTTTAGACAGGATTGGTACCGCCGCCTACAGATTAGCACTGCCTCCAAAACTTTCTAAAGTCCACAATGTGTTTCATGTGTCCATGCTACGCAAGTACAACCCAGACCCCTCTCATGTCTTGGTCCACAAACCTCTCCCACTCCAGGAGGACGTATCCTACGAGGAAGTACCAGCCGACATTACGGATCGAAAGAGCAGATTACTTTGCAACCAGAAAATATCTTTTGTAAAGGTCGTATGGAAAAACCACACACCAAGGGAGGCTACATGGGAGCTAGAATCAGACTTTAGGGCCCAGTACCCCCAGTTGTTCGATCGAGAGTAAGAGACAAATTTGAGGGACCAAATTTCTTTTTAAGGGGTGGAGAGTTGTAACACCCAATTATTTTTATTATTATTATTTTATTTTATTTTATTTTTATTATTTCTCTATAAATATAAATATGTATTAATTGAATTGAATTGAATTGAATTTATTTTAATTTGATTAAATAAAAATAATAGTAATAATAATAATAAAAATGTTGAAAAAATAATTGAGGATTTAATAGAAAATAATTTTCGAAAAAATGGGTGAAAATTTGGGTTCTAGGGGTATTTTTGAAAGAAAAATAAGAAAACAGGAGTCAAAACATAATTTAAAAAAGTTACACCACATCAGCTGCCCAGTCAGCAGCCCCGACCAACCAGGACGAGCCAGGCGGCAGAGACGCTGACGCGAGAGGCCACGCGGGAGGAGCCACGTGGGTGATCCGCGTGCGCATGATCGAATGGCTGAGATCCGTTCCCCCGCGCATGGACGGCCCAGATTGTATCGCGCACGGACGACCCAGATTTAATTGCACACGGATGGCCCAGATTGAATTGCGATGAACGGTCCAGATTCACTTCCTATTTAATCGCGATCGGACAATCCAGATTAAAAGCGATGGACTGCCCAGATCAAAAGCGGATGTGATCACCGTTCGATGTGATTTTTCCACTGTTGTGATCACCGTTTCCTCATCTATAGGTTGACAGGAGCAAAACACCCAACCGCAACGTGAGCTGGAGGAACCGTCATACCCGAGAGCCTCACTGCTGGTGAGTTTCAGTTTTCTACATTTTTTCGGCCCACCGAGGACCCTGAGTGTGTTTTTTCACACGAACCGATGCAAGTTTGGCTAAATTCGACCGAAAACGGCCGAAAACAACCAACCCGAGGCGGATCACCGCCGCCCGTCGCCGGAGCACGGCGGAGCCGTCGTGCTGGATTTTTGAAATTGGCTAAGTAGGCCTTGGGCCTAATTTTTGGGCTTATTTGGGACACTTGTAGGTACCGTAAGCGCGTTTCAGTTCCCGAAAAAAAATTTAGGGAACCTAGGGACCGCCCGTAGGCGCAATAACTATCTAGTTTTCGGCGTCAAATCAAGTAAGGATCCCTCACCCTATTTCCTATCATGGAATTGAAGTTTGAATAAATGATAATACTGTATTTTGTACAAATTAAATAGATATGCATAATTAATTAAGGTTGTTAATGGAGGCCGAACCGGACATTATTCTTTGTCGATTCCTACTTGATTTATTTTACAGTTTAAATGCATTATGGTATTTGGTTTATCTATTCTTTGGTTTTAAATATATGTTTTACTGTCTTACTTGACCACTGTGTGATTTTAGAATTTAAGATATGATTGTATTACCGGGTGCATGTTTATTGTTTATGTGATTTTGTTTAACTTGGTAACGGAGACTAAGGAAAAACAGATGAGGTGACAGTCTCACTAGATATCTTGTAAGATGGTGAACGGACCGGGTTCATAGGGAATCCTACCGTGAGTGTTGTCTCATACCGGACGAGATATGGAGACTTATTCATTTAGTGCTCATACCGGACGGGGTATGGGGATGGTCCTGAAATTAAGATTGTTAAGAAGAATGGTTCACGTGTAGTAGGGACACCCCTATGGATCCCCATGGATATTAGTAGGCTGGTGAAAACGAGAAACAATGATAATCAGTTATTGTTAATGATTACGGATTTATGATACATTTTATGTTACTGATTATGCATGAAATTGTGATCTGTATGATGTTATTGTCTTTATAGGTTGTTTTCACAGGTTCTCCAAGGGTAAGAAAAATGGTAAATTGTTTTATTTTAAATAAATGTATTGGTTTAAATCTACTGCTCCATTAGTTGTTTTGATTTTCTACCAGCCTTTATTTATGTGGCGGTGATATAATGTGATGTCCTTACTGGGCTAGTGTAGCTCATTTCTTATTTAACCATTTCAGATTAGGAGGACCTGGTTCCCGAGCCCAATCCACAAGAAGACTGCGAGTACATGCTAGATGCTTTATAGTTTCCTTTATTTTTCTCATTTCTCGTATTTCTTTCAGAGAACTTATTCTGTGATGTTGTTTAGTACTTTTAAGTTATTGTGTAAGGGATGTTAACCTTAATCTTTTATTTCGCTTCTGCACTCAGATTATTATATGTATTTTCTTTTGAATTTTCGGAGCCGTTACATTAGGGGTGAGCTACACTAGCCCAGTAAGGACATCACACTATATCGCCGGCACAGAAGTAAAGGTTGGTAGAAAACCAAAAATAACCAATTGAGCACTAAATTTTAAACCAATACATTCATTAAAAATAAAACCATTTTTCTTTTTACTTACCATTGGAGAATCTGTGAAAACAACCTATAAAGACAATAACATCATACAGATCATAACTTCATGCACAATCAGTAACATAAAACATATCATAAATTCATATTCATTAACAATAACTAATCATCACCGTTTCTCGTTTCACCAGCCTACTAGTATCCATGGGGATCTATAGGGGTGTCTTCGCTACACATGAACCATTTTCCTTAACAATCTTAATTCCAGGGCCGTTGCCATACCCCGTCCGGTATGAGCACGAAGACATTAAACCTCAATACCCCGTTCGGTATGAGAGCGAGCCGTCCCCATACCCCGTCCGGTATGAGCACCAAATGACCAAGTCTCCATACCCCATTTCAGTATGAGACAACGTTCACGGTAGGGTTCCCTATGAACTCAGTCCGTCCACCATCTTCCAGGATATCTAGTGAGGCTGTCACCTTATCTCTTTATAAGATCACATCCCTTTCCTATTTATCCTTAATCTTCGTTACCAAATCAAACACAATCACATAAACAATGAACATGCACCCGGTAATATAATCATATATTAAATCCTAAAATCACATAGTGGTTAAGTAATACAGTAATACATGCATTTAAAACTCTAAAACCAGATACCATCATGCATTTAAACTATAAAATAAATTAATAGGAATCAATAGAGAATAATGTCCAACTTCGGGGTCCGTTAGCAATCCGTAATTAATTATGCATATTTATCTAACTTGTACAAAAGACCGTATTATTATTTATTCAAACTTCACATCTATGATAGGAAATAGGGTGAGGGGTCCTTACTTGATTTGACGCCGAAAACTAAATGGTTACTAAGCCTACGGGCAGTCCCTGGGTTCCCTGAATTTTCCTTCGAGAACTGGAACGCGCTTACAGTACCTACAAATATCCTAAATAAATCCAAAATCAATCTTAGGCCTTACTCGGCCAATTTCAAAAATTCGACACGGCGGCTCCACCGTGCTCCGGCGCGGTGGCGCCGTCCCACCTCGGGTTGGCCGTTTTTGGCCGTTTTCGGTCGAATTCAGCCAAACTTGCATCGGTTCTTGCGAGAAAATACACTTAGGGCCCTTGGTTGGCCGAAAAAATGTAGAAAACCGAAACTCGCCAGCGATGGGACTCTCCGGTGTGGCGGCTCCTCCGACTCACGTTGCACTTGGGTGTTTATCTTCACTCAACCTGTAGAGAAGGAAACGATGATCACAACGGTGAAAAAAATCACATCGAACGGGAATCGGAAAGGGCCTCATTGGAGGCATTTCTCGAAACACCCCACGGCAGCGCCACTGAGCTTCGGCGGCGTTTTTCGGACAATTGGCCATTTCTTTCACTCTGATTTAGCCACGGGTGGGTTTAAAATTGAATTTCATGCAAGAGGGAAAATTTTTACCTCGTTTAGCTGTCAAAAATTACTCCGGTGCGGCGGCAGGTGGTGGCGGTCGGCTCCCCAGCGGCTGGGTTTTCTTCTCCGGCGAGGGGCTCTGGCGGCTAGGGTTAGGGTTTGGATGCGGATGAGGTTATTTATACCCATCCACTTTTGATCTGGGTCGTCCATCGCTTTTAATCTAGACCATCCAATCGCAATTAAATAGGGAGTGAATCTGGACCGTTCATCGTGATTCAATATGGGCAGTCCGTGCGGGATCCAATCTGGGCCATCCGTACGCGATGCAATCTGGGCTGTCCATGCGCGTTTTGAATCTGGGCCGTCCACGGGCGCGGGAACGGATCTCAGCCGTTCGATCGCGCGTACGCAGATTGCCCACGTGGTTTCCCCTGTGTTAGCGCCTCTGTCACCTGGCGCGTCCTGGTTGGTTGGGGCTGCTAACTGGGCATCTGACGTGGCACATTTTTTTTTAAATTATGTTTTGACCCCTAATTTTCGATTTTTCTTTCAAAAATACTCTAAGAACCCAAATTTTCACCACTTTTTTCCAAAATTGTTTTCAATTAAATCTTTAACTAATTTTTCACCCTTTTTATTATTATTATTATTATTATTTTCGTTAAATCAAATTAATATAAAATAAAATAAATTAAATTAAATTAATATATAATTATATTTATAAAAAAATAAAAATAATAAAAAATAAATGTTGGGTGTTACATAAATAATTTTATAAGTTAAATGACTTAATTACAAGTTAAATATGTTTTTTCTTATATTTTGTCATTTAATATTACATACAATAAGATAGAGACAAATTGGTAAATTGACTAAATATATAATCATATCATCCTATCAATTCAAACAAAACAACTGTTATTATTATACGTTAATATACAATCTTTTCAAATATTGTATAACTTTGTAATTATTATCTTATACAATTATCAAAGCTTATCGTACATTAATTACCTATAAAAAAATCAATCAAATACAAAATTAAGCCTTATTTGGATGACTTTCATGATGTTTTATTAATGTATAGTATTGCATGTTAAGTGCATAGTACAGGAATGTTCAAGTTATTTCATGTTTGGAAAGATTATGTATTAATATATGATAATAACAACTATTTTTGTTTGGATTTATAAAATGATATGTCTGTATATTTGATCAAATTATTTATTTTACTAATATCTTATTGTATGTAATAATAAATAAAAAAATAAAAAAAGAAAAGATAAAAAATATATATAATTAAAAATATATATATAATTATATATATTATATATGTATATATATAATTAAATATATTATATATATGTATATATACAATTAGATATATAGATAAATGTATATATTTAATTAAATAAATAAATTTTATAAAAAAAATCAAGTAACAATACAAAAGAAGATCAAGTGGCTATATGTATGTATGTGTGTATATATATATATATATAATTAGATAAAAAAATTAAAGAAAAAGAAGAAGATTTTTTTGTAAATATTATTATTCATATTTATTTGTATATTTTTATTACTTTTTGTATATTAATTTTATTTCTATTATTTTGTTATATTTCTATTATGCACTATTATTAGTTTCAATTATTTTTTTAATATGTACCAGATCAATTTTTTTATTTAAAAAAATGCATAGTACCATAAATATAAGAATTTTAAAAATATAGCACTTGTTAAACCACTCTAAATACAATTCCACATAGATTAATCACTTTAAACTGCAGATTAATCTATCAAAATAATAAAATTCATCTACTTCTCTAATAAACTATTAATTGTTTATATAAAATCCAACCGACCACATAAAGAAACAGAATACATCATGCAACATAAATTTTTCAATTTTCCTAAATCCATACTTGAGTCTTGCATGTCGACAACAATAACTCCCGTTTTCAGTTATCTAAAAATGCAAAGAAATTAAAAAATCAAATATTACCTCTATTAGTTGCTTTCACACCTCTTCTTCTGCTTCAAATTTTTCAGTTAGCAGATGCCAGGCAAAACCACTCAACCCATTTTTGAAAATGTCATACCGTTTCTAGAATTGTCTCTTTAGATTTTTGATGCAGTTGTACACTCACTCTTTATCAATTAGCATGTCTAGGAAGGAGCTCTTAACACGATACAATTACTGGCTTGTGTGGTGAATGTCCCACCAGATCTACGGCTCAAGCAATGTTGACGACAAAAAGAATCTACAATGCATCATCCAAACAATCCATCCAGTGGATAGTGTTATTCCCTCGATCTGTAGATTTGTTCATACTGGCCATTTTATAGGATATTACAACACATAACCAACAAATATAATCATCATCAAGAACAAGAAGTTCATCGAAATATAAATCGTGTACAACGAAATAAAATCCAAATTGTAGTGTTCAATTATGTTAGAAAAATAAGACTAACCTTACTACAGAAAAAATAGGACAAGATGCTAGTTTTTCTACCCATGATCCTTAATTGTTGATGTCTTTTTTTTTTCTCTTAGATGCTACTAGAATTACAAGTAATCTTCATACTCCCAAACCCAAGTTTGTTTATATTTTAATTCAATGTGAGAGAGAAAATGGTAATTTTTTTTTTCTGAATGTTATCTTCTTCGCTTAATTGAAATTTTTTTTTTCTCCCTTATAATATATACTCTCCAAGAGTCATGTTTTTTAATATTAAGGGTTTCTCCCTTTTAGACTCAAAAAGAGTTATGTCTTTTTACAATGGGTGTTATGGGCGTTTTTAATTTTATATAACATCTTTCACTCGGCCACACAAGCTGCATTAATCACAATATACTACCACATCAATATATCTCTCACGCTTCATGCAAGAAATGGGGCGTGCAACCAAAAAACAAGTAGTGTTATATTAAATCACAATCTAACTAATACAACACTTTCATATTTATAATACTCCAGATCATTTGAACAATACTGTTAGCATATACTGTCCTCTATGCTATAATAATATCACTTGGTTATATACAAAATATAGTTGCCCAGGTTTATGTGATGATGTAAAAAAAATTCTTCTTTAGATACTCATGACAATCCATCTCAACTTGGCTACTTTCCTAACATGTTCCGTTGGACCGTATAGGTCGTGGCCTTTTGAAACATATTGAAGTAGTGACACCAAATCTTGACTTCATGTGATAGCTCCAAGTCAAAGGGTAACATACAAGGAGGACAAAATAGTCCATATATTTCACACAGTGATAAAGTAGGAAATTATTTTATCACTCCCTATATTGGTTGTCATATAGCACATACAATATGATATGTATGTCATAAATATAGCTCCCACTAAGTTGGGCATGTCACTCTTCTATGTCATGCGAATCATAAGTTTAGATACTACTCAAGTATCTCAAGCCACTTTATCAACATACTCAATGTGTGACCTAACACTCGATATTTGACTCAAAGTTTTTAGTATGAAATCAGGTATATTTCATACTCAACTCTCTAAAGTCTTATTTTAAACATATTAAGTCGACTATAAAATTTAATATTTTGTCATTAATACAACACAAGTATAAAAACAGTTCATATTGCGCATACTTAACACTAATATGATTTAATCTTATCCTACCCGCTACTCAAGTGTTAGGGAGATCACCCGTGTGATAAGGTCGATCATAAAGCCTGATGACATTATTACATGCCTAATCATGTAATTTTATTCATGAACATTTCATAAGAAAATAACAACTTTTATTTCATAAATGATTAATACACCAAAGACATGTCTATTACGTATTAAATCCCACTCGAAAATTAAAGTCTACACAAACCTAGACTTTTCACATGACCTTGAAAAACATCTCTAAGCATAGACTAGTCAAAGGATCAACAACTATTTTAGTAGTGGATATATACTTAATAGCAATGTTTTCTTTTTTTTTTATGGCGCTTCGAACAAAGTGATAACACCTCTTAATTCCTCATACTCTACAACAAAATGGTAGTCCACGAATCTAACTCGATCTTGAACTACATGTTTGCTTGCTCTCGTGTCTACAATCCAATTAGGAAAAGAATTAGCAACTAATAAATGAGAACAAACAAATAAATTAAGAGGCAAAATAGAGAAATGTACCTTCTTCGGCTCAGAATAATCACGAGCAAACCCTCGTTGCCGCAGTTGTAGCACTTCATATGTACTATACTTTTCTCTCTGTGACCCTTAGCCTTATGTTGTTTGGCCACACCACCTTTATGTCCATTGGCTTGAGAAGGGCACCGACCTTTCTTAAATTGCTTGGCAAGATTAGGTTTATTTCCCTTGGTTTGACCCCATGGGTAATAAGTGCCACATTAGAAGGATTAAACGCCTTTTGATGCTCAACTTCCATCTCAATGTGCCTAGCAATTTCAGAAAAAATATTAATGTGTGCGCTATAAACCATCAAGAGTTTAAATTTTTTCAAACATTCAGGTTCATCTGGAAATGAACGAATCACATTCAGAACCTACTCTTGATCTCTTATGTCATGTCCTCTAGCCTTAAGGTCATGAACCATATCACTCATAACATGTAAGTGTTTAACTATACTGTGTTTTGGATCCATTTCATACTTCATCTACTTTAAATTTAAAGCACAGAGCCTTGTAGTGGATGTCTAACCATAAGTGATCTTAAGCTTATCCCACATGTCCTTAGTCGTGGAACAACTCTCAAATTCTCCAATGAGATCGTTATGCATGCAATACAACATACTATAACGCGCAAAATGATCCTTCTTAGACTATTCCTGGTATGCAGCCACATCCTTATTGTACCAGTCACTACCAATATAGTAGTGATCAAGATTTCTAAAACCTTGTGCTCATTAAGGAGATACTGAATTTTCCTATACCATATATCATTTGTCACAACAAGCATATAAAAAATGGACATTTGTCACAATTTTTCATAATTAAATTATCAAAATTTCATTATATATATCACATGTTCGAAAACTTCACTAAATTCATAATTATTACATATGATACAAACTAAAAATATTATAATTTAATTATTATAACAAAAAAAATTAAATAAAATATATTCATGTAACCCTTTAATTTTGTCAAACTAACTGACATAAAAAAAATCATATAGATATATGCATTATCTCTATTTAATAAAAGAGACGTAATTGATTAATATATATAAACTAATTAATATATATTAGTACAGTAATGACAAAACAATATTATAAAAGACTAACATGCTGTTCAAATAATAAAATAATATACATATATGGAATACTATTAAATTACCTATATTGTCGACTAAAAAACATGCGCAGAAACAAAATTATATGTTTAGTTGGCCCAATGTTAGAAAAGGTGATAAATTAAGATTATGGTCTAGGAGTTCATGGGTTCAACTCCTTCTCTCAATATTTGATTATTTTTTTTTTCCTTTCTAAAGAGAAAAAAACAAAATTGATGAAATCATCATCACATCATATGAGAGAGAAAAGAAGAAAAAAAAGGGGATCTTGCTTTCCTTCGCTTAGAGTCGTCTATGTATATATATCTTCAATCTCTTTGTTAAGTTTTCTATACATACATACATACATACATACATACATACATACATATATATCTTTAACATTTTTCTCTCTCCCAGTTTTCTTTCTTCCTTTACGCACACACAACAAATCCCTCTTTTTTCAATTTCCTTTTTTTTTTTTTTCATTCTGTCACCCATGGCAAAGCAAGATATTAAGATAATTAACATATGAAATGCGCCCCTCAGTCGGTATTTTTTTTTTTCATATTCTTATAAAACAAAAATATATATGAAAAAGGAAAAATAACAGCATGTTTTCTAGATTCGTCATTGTAAAAAATAAAGAGACTTAATCCAAATTAAACATAATTATTACAGAAACAGATGCAGTTAGAACTAACCTTAATGCAGAAGCCACTTGTGATCCATTTGGCTGATTAATGAATTTATCTTCTATTTGTACTATACATCGTAGCACATTATAGGAATAACGACTTATCGTCTTTCCCGATCGTCAAAATTGTCAAGACATGACTTGATTTATCTCATTGTGCCCTAATAAAGAAAATGTTTTAGTAACTTGTTCCTCCACAGTTACACGAACGGTGGGTCTAAGTCCACCGTACATAACTAGTAAATGACATAAATTCATAAAGGATGGAGCTTTCATCCTAATGATGTGCCGACCAACACTCAAAATGAAAATAAAAACAAACTTTAGAGCAACAAATGAGGAACCTAAAATAAGAAAGAAAGAAAAATGGTAGAAATCCCTCCTTCAATTAAACTACTTTGAGCACATAAAAACCAAAAGCCCCCCACCAACACTCAAAAGGAAAAATGAAAAACGTAAAAAAAAAACTAAAAATCTAGGATTGAATAGAACAAAAAAAAATTTGAAACGCAAAGCAACAAATTTTCCT
The DNA here is from genome assembly GCF_054855325.1 of Carica papaya. Lineage (NCBI taxonomy): Eukaryota > Viridiplantae > Streptophyta > Magnoliopsida > Brassicales > Caricaceae > Carica > Carica papaya. The sequence goes on from NC_142316.1 coordinate 8,220,566, forward strand.
GATGGACTCAACATTAACATCACAAAATCCAAAACCCCATAGTTTTAAAACAAAAACCCAAATGAAATAAGAGAGAAGATAAGCAAAAACATAGCTCAATAAAACCATTTCTTTTTATCAAAGCAAATAGAAAAGAATGAAATCATTTAAGAGCAACCATTTTATATAAAATAAGAAAGAGAAAGATAAAATCAATAAACTAGAAACCAAAAACATTAGCTTGAGAATGCCAAAAAACAAGGAACATTAGTTTCTGCAGATCGAACCCACATTTCATTTTTTCCAAACATCATCAAGAAAAAAACAGGAGCTTGAACACCTTCGTCTTCTTTTTCATCCTTCTCCTCCTCTATTTTCTCGATAAAAAAACAACAAAGTAAATACCCCTCTCTCTTCTCTCTCTATTTTGCATGTTCTGTTTTTGAAAAACAACAAGCGAAAATGGTTTTCAATTTTGGGTTTTGTTTGGCTGATGAGATTTCTTTGAGGAAAAAAAAACTACGTTTATTAAATGGCGTGGAGAAGTTACATGTTCAACAACAAATAAACATTATTCAAACTAAACTAAAAACATAGAAAAAAAAAAGAACTAAATATAAAACCTACAGATTATTGTTAGCTTTCTCCCATATGACATAATAAAACAATAAAGAAATAAATTAAGAATATCACACAAGTTTAACTAATTGATACAAAAAAAAATCTCAAAAACCTCAAGTACAATCTGCTTAAGGACAAACCGAAATCATGGGAACCCAAATCATGAGAAGAAGTAGCATACCTGATAAGAACCCACAAGCTTGTTGTGACAGAATAAACTCAGGTATAATATGCCTAAAAACAAACTGAAATCATGGAAAGAAGAAGAGACATAGCATACATGTTACAACGGAAATGGAAGATGAAGCTCGAGAGAGGTGCTTGTCGCCACTGCAAATTTTCAAATCCTTGTTCGAGAAGAAGAAGAAGAAACATCAGCTTTTAATGGTAAATGGGTAAATAAAAAAAATGAAGGGTATCACTGGAAACAAAATCATTTAGACTACATTAAACTATTGATTTAAAAAAATGAAAAAAAATTGTAACTTTTGATTCATGCAATAATCATGAAAACAAATCATATTATATGCATAAAAATACAAACAAATAAGATAAAACTATAAAAAAATTATACCATACATTTATATACCATCATCTAAATAAGATTTTAAGAAAGTATATAATCAACTTCTTTTACTTTTAGTGCGATAGATGACAAATTTTTTCTTCTATTAAAAAATACAAAAAAGAGAAAAGAAAATTGTTTTTCATTCTTATCAAAATAACTCTTTATGGATCTTCTGTAATTCTTTTTTTTTTTTATATATAATATTTAATCAATTTACAAAATTGAGCATCATTTGTAATTGTAGATTAAAGAATATTGTTTAAAAAAGTAAGAATTCTATACCAAAAGATGTGTTAAATTTTATGTCAATAAACATGCAAAAATTAGACTTTATTATATTCCTTGTAAGGCTCAACTAGCGAAACAAAAATATTTTATATTGAATAAAAATGCAAATATTTTTCTTGTAAACCTTATGGTTTCATTGTAGATAAAATGTTTTTGATGGAACTGGTGAATGAATTAATCTTGATGCCTAAAAACTAGTTGAGGAATACTCTAATTGCTGAAAGAAAACACCAAACTTACAAGTATACAAAGGGAAGTCTCAATTAAAAAATGTGTGAATATTTATTTAAAAATTTAAAAATACTAATCATATTAATAAAATGTGTGAATTTTTATTTAAAAATTTTAAAAATATTCACAAATAAAAGTAAGTCAATTTAGTATCTCATTTTAATAATATATTTGTAACACCCAAATTTTATTTTTTTTATTTTTTTAATTTATTTTAATTTATATTAGAATTTTAGTTTAATTTTTTAATATTTAATTTATAAAGTTTTAATTTAATTTAATTTAATTTAATAAAAATAAAAATAATAATAATGATAAAATATGGTAAAATTATTTTTTGGATTTATTTGAAATTGATTTTGGGAAAAATGGGTGAAAATTTAGATTCTGGGGGTATTTTTTTAAAAAAAATCGGAAACCAGGGATCAAAACGCAATTTAAGAAAGTTGTGCCACATCAGCAGTCATGTCAGTAGCCCAGTCAGCAGCCCCGGCCAACCAAAACACGTCGCGTGGCAAGGAAGCTGACGCGGGAGACCACGCGGAACGAAGCCACGTGAGCGATCCGCGCGCATGCGATCGAATGGTCCAGATCTCACGCGTGCGGACGACCCAAATCTCATGCGCACGGACGACCCATATCTCACGCGTGCGGACGGTCCAGATTGAATCCGCATGGACGACCCAGATTTATTCCCATTTTAATCGCGATCTGACGGCCCAGATTGAATCACGCATGGAGACTTTATGATTTGGCGCCATACCGGACGGGGTATGGGGACGGCCCGTTTCACCCTCATACCAGACGGGATATTGAGATTCATGGTTTTTAGGCGCTCATACCGGACGGGGTATGGGGACGGCCCTTGAATTAAGTTATTAATATTAATAGTTCACGTGTAGCGGGGACCCCCTATGGATTCCTATGGATACTAGTAGGCTGGTAAAAGATGAAATTTGTTGTCTGATTATTGAAGTACAAAAGTATAACATGTGTTATGTTACAAAGTGTATAAGATTTTATGATAGTTATAATGTTATTATTTTCATATGTTATTTTCACGAATCTCACCGAGGTAAGTAGACAGTAAAAGTTTTTATTATTAATAAATGAGTTTGTTATAAATTATGCTCCATTGGTCGTTTTTGTTTTCTACCAACATTTACTTCTGTGGCAGTGAGATAGTGTGATGTCTTTACTGGGATAGTGTAACTCATTCCTTACTTAATCATTTTAGATCAGGGAGACGTGGTTCCCGAGCCCGTTCCGCAGGAAGACGGCGAGTTAGACGCTTAAAGATTTTATAGTTCTATTTATAGTTTTTATTTCGAGTATTTCTTTTGATTAGCTCATTCTTTCATACGTTGAATACGTTTATGGTTATTGTATAAGGGATGTTAATCAGAATTTTTATTTCGCTTCCACATTTAAAATTTTTAATACATACATCTTCATTTAAATTCCCAGGATCGTTACAGTTGGTATCAGAGCCGCTTTCCTCGGACTCATCCCTTACACAATAATGCTTAGAGAAATACTCACCGATAAATCGTTACTCAACTCTTTCGTGTGAAATGCAGGTGCAAAGAAATGAGGAGAGGAAAACCCCCACTAAATCGAGCAGCCCGGGATGATTCGCTTCGGGAAGATGTGGACAGAATATTTGAGATGCTGGAAATGATCATGGCCGCCCAACAAGGTCGAGAGGAGAGAAGAGAGTTACCCGAACCTCCCCCACTACCACGGGTTGAGCCACCGCTACAGCAAGCGGATCCTGAGCCACCCCAGCACGAGCCTGCTCCACCACAGTACCACCCGGTACCACCGCCGTAGTATGAACCAGTTCCCCAGCCGCCGTACTACTCGGGACTGCCACAGTACAATCCGGTGCACCCACCATTTTAGCAGATGCCATCACAGTGCCCCCCAGTCTATCTCCAACCGGGCCCAGTCCCTCTTCCACGGGACTCAGCTCCTTCCTTGATCGACCCAGGCTACATAGAGAGGTACAGGAGGCTGAACCCTTCCACTTTTGCAGGGGGATCCTCTTTTGAAGATGCCTAGTACTGGTTGGCGGAGACTGAGAGAGCTTTCAAGACCTTGGGAGTGGTTCCCGAGCAGAGAGTTGCCCTTGCTTCCTACATGCTGGTAGGGGAAGCAGGTCGTTGGTGGGAGCTCAAGCAGGCCACCCTGCCTACGCCAGCCACTTGGGAGCAGTTCTTAGCAGCCTTCCATGCGGAGTATCTCCCTGAGCACATCCGACACCTGAAGTAGATGGAGTTTGTTCAGCTGGTCCAGGGAAACATAACGGTATCGAAATATGCTAGTAAGTTCCTAGAGCTGGGCCGATACTCCCCGAAGACATTGATGGATGAGGGCAGGAAGGCTAGGAGATTCCAGTGGGCCCTCCGCCCAGAAATCAAGCAACACTTATTGGTACTGGAGCTCAAGACATACTCAGCCATTCTAGCAAAAGCACAGATTGTGGAGAGGAGTTTCAACACCCATCCTCAGTCAGCAGGGAGTCACCGACCCTCAGCTCTACCCTGCAGACCAGCACCTACTGCGCCGGTCCAACCAAATAAGAGGCTCAGACCAGTGATCCAGGCCCTTCCTCAGGCTCCAGGGGCAGCACGTGGAAAGATCTACCAGCACTGTGGCAGGGATCACGGGGACCGACCATGCTACTGCCTCAACAACACCTGTCGCATATGTGGCAGTGCCCAGCACTATGCGAGAGAGTGCCCGAGGAATCAGAACCAAGGAAGACCTTCTTTTTACGGCAGGGTTTACAACCTTACCCAGTAAGATGCCGACGCTGACCCGGACGTGGTACAGGGTATGTACACTATCTGTGACCATATTGCTCATGTTTTATTTGATACTGGTGCATCGCATTCATTTGTTTCACATGTTTTTGCTTCCAAACTTAATGTATCACTTGATAAACTTGATTCATTGTTGTTTGTGTCTACTACTGGGGGTGAAACACTATTAGGGGAAGTTATCTACAGGGCTTGTGCCGTGGAGATAGCAAATAGGAAACTGAGTGCAGACGTGATAGGGTTAGACACGGGAGATTTTGATGTAATCTTAAGAATGGATTGGTTAGCGGCGCATCACGCCACCATAGATTGCTTTAACAAGAAGGTTGTATTTAATCCTCCCAATGAGGAGTTATTTACAAATTAATAAAATCATTTAGTACTTATTCCTTGATGGTAAGTGTAACGGCCCCAGAAATTTAAATGAAATATATGTATTAAAAATGTCAAATGCGGAAGCGTAATAAATATTTTGATTAATATCCCTTACACAATAACTAAAACGAACTCAAAACATGAAAGAACAAACTAACTAAAAGAGATACTCGAAATAAGAACTATAAATATAACTATGCAGTCTTTAGGCGTCCCCTTCGTCGTCTTCCTGCGGAACGGGCTCGGGAACAATGTCTTCCTGATCTGAAATAGTTAAATAAAGAATGAGCTACACCAGCCCAGTAAAGACATCACACTATCTCACCGCCACGGAAGTAAAGGTGGGTATAAAACAAAATGACCAATGGAGCATAATTTATAACAAGTTCTTTTATCAATAATAAAATCCTTTACTGTCCACTTACCACAGCGAGATCCATGAAACAACATCTGAAAATAATAACTTTACAATATCATGAAATCATATACACTTTTATAACACAACATATATCACACCTTTACATTTCAATCATCAGGAAACAAATTTCCTCTTTTACCAGCCTACTAGTATCCCTAGGAATCCATAGGGGGTCCCCTCTATACGTGAACCATTAACATTCACAACCTGATTCCAGGGCCGTCCCCATACCCCGTCTGGCATGGGCGCCAAGACCATGAACTTCAATACCCCGTCTGGTATGAGGGTAAAACAGGTCGTCCCCATACCCCGTCCGGTATGGACGCCAAAACACATAAGGTCTCCATACCCCATCCGGTATGAGAGACCACGTTCCCGGTAGGGTTCCCTACAGACCCGGTCCGTCCACCATCTCCGAGGATATCTAGTCAGGCTGTCCACATTATCCACTTATCAATTCACATAACCTTTTTGCCCTTTTTCTTGGTTTCAATCATCCAAACACACACAACATGTAAACCAGTAATGGACACCAAACAAGACAACACAGTATCGGATTCATCATAATACAAACCATAATAAAAGAAACCATGATTCATGCATACGAGACCATAATATAATTACATCAAACATCATGCTACATTTATTACTCGAAATTAAATCAAACAATAACAGACCAACACTGTATCAGACTCGGGCTCCATTAGCAACCTTAATCAATTACACATTTATAAAGTCACACAGTACAGTTTAATGATTTATTTAGCTTTAATACCGTGATAGGAAATAGGGTGAGGGGTCCTTACTTGTTTCGGGGTCTGAATACGGCTCTACAGTGCGTCTACAGGCTGTCCCTAATTTTTCTGAATTTTTTCTGGAAAACTAAAACGCATTATCGGTACCTGCACGTGTCCCAAAAAATCCCAAATCAGACCTAGGGCCCCTTTCGGCCAATATCGCAATTCTGTCGCCGTGCTCCGGCGACGGTGTCGCCGCAAGCAGCGGCAATTCGCCTCGGGTTGGCCGTTTTCGGCAGTTTTCGGCCGAATTCGGCCACACTTGCATCGGTTCCTGCGATAAAACAACCCTAGGGCCCTCAATGGGCCAAAAAATCACGAAAAACAGAAACTTACCGACGGAGGCTCCTCTGGCGTGAGTTGCGTTTTGATGTTTGGCTCCGATCAACCTGTAGAGAAAAGAACGGTGATCACAGTGGTATAAAAATTACATCGAACAGAGGTCGGGAAGGGCCTCATCGGAGGCAAAAATCGAGGAGGGGTGCGGCGGCGCCGCTGGGCTTCGGCTAGGTTTTCCGGTCGTTTGGCCGGTGGTTTGGCTTCGGTTTGGCCACAAGCGGACTCAGCATCGAAAAACGAGCAAGGGGGAGAAAATTTACCTCGATCGACGATCGAAAACTTCCCCAGTGCGGTGGCTGGTGGCGGCGGCCGGCTCCTCCAGCGTCTGGTTCTTCTTCTCCGGCGAGGCACTAGCGGCTAGGGTTTTTGTGGTCAGGTGTGGGTGGGGTTATTTATACCCTTTGCCTTTTAATCTCAACCGTCCATCAAAATTAAATTTGGGCCGTTAGATCGCGATTTAATTGGGATTAAATCTGGGCCGTTCATCGCGATACAATCTGGGCCGTCCGTGCCTGATTGAATCTGGACCGTCCATGCGCGTGAATCTGGGCAGTCCGTGTGCACGGAAACGGATCTGGGCCGTCCGATCGCGCGCACGCGGATCGCCCACGTGGCCCGTTCCCTGGTCATTGTTGCCTTGCCACGCGGCGCGTTCTGGTTGGCCGGGGCTGCTGACCGGGCCGCTGACGTGGCTGCTGACGTGGTGCTGACATGGCACAACTTTTCTAAATTGCGTTTTGACCTCCGGTTTCCTTTTTTCTTTTCAAAAATACCCCCAGAATCTAAATTTTCACCCCTTTTTCCCAAAATCAATTTCAATTAAATCCAAATAATATTTTTACCCAATTTTATCATTATTATTATTTTTATTTTCATTAAATTAAATTAAATTAAATTAAATAAAAAAATCAAATAAATAAATAAAATTTTTATTTTTATTTGGGTGTTACAGTAAGTTTTTTTAATTTTTTAGTACCTTAATCTTGCTATTTTCTCTAACTAGGCAAGCCCAAGAAGAAAATTTGTATCCAAGAGATTTCGGTAGTCCGAGACTTTCCAGATGTCTTTCTGGACGAACTACACGGACTGCCAGTGGACAGGGAAGTCGAGTTCACTATAGACTTACAACCAGGCACCCAGCCCATTTTGGTTGCTCCTTACCGCATAAGTCGCATTGAAATGGAAGAGCTGAGGAAACAGATCACTGAATTGCAAGACAGTGGTTTTAATAGACACAGTGTGTTCCCTAGGGGTGCCGGAGTCACTTTTGCAAGGAAGGGAGATGGAACGTTGAGACTGTGTATTGATTACAGAGAATTGAACAAGGTTACGATCAAGAAAAAATATCCCCTTCCCAGAATTGATGATCTCTTCGATCAGCTGCAGGGTGCACAGGTCTTCTCTAAACTAGACCTGCGATCATGTTACCATCAGGTGAAGATAAGAACAGAAGAGATCCCCAAAATGGCCTTTCGAACCAGGTACGGACACTATGAGTTCCTAGTCATGCCATTTGGGCTAACCAATGCCCCGACAATATTTATGGATCTGATGAATAGGGTCTTTAGAGAGTTCTTGAACCAATTTGTTATCGTGTTCATCGATGACATCTTAGTCTACTCAAAAAGCAGAGAAGAACATGCTCACCATCTTGCCCAAGTTTTGCAGGTCCTCAGAAACAATAAGTTATATGCAAAGTTGAGTAAGTGTGGATTCTGGCTTGAGCAGATCGCCTTCCTAGGACACATCATATCGAAGGAAGGAGTATCAATGAATCCCGAAAAGGTTGAAGTGGTACTTGGCTGGGAGAAGTTGCATCAGTTAAGAAAATCCAGAGTTTCCTGGGGATGACAGGTTATTACTGCAGGTTTGTTGAAGGATTCTCCAGCCTAGCAGCTCCTCTAACCCGACTCACAAAGAAGAATGCCAAATTTGAGTGGAATGAGGACTACGAAAGAAATTTTTTAGAATTAAAGAAGCGGCTAACTACTGCACCCGTACTGGCTTTATTGAGTGGATCGGGGGGATATACAGTTTATAGTGATGCCTCCTATCTAGGCCTGGGTTGTGTCCTGATGCAATATGGAAAGGTCATAGCATATGGGTCTAGACAGTTAAAGAATCATGAGAAGAATTATCCCACCCATGACTTGGAGCTTGCCGCAATCATACACGCCTTGAAAACCTGGCGCCACTACTTATACGGAGAGACCTTTCAGATCTATACCGATCATAAGAGTTTGAAACATATATTCACTCAGAAGGATCTCAACATGCGTCAGAGAAGGTGAATGGAACTCCTTAAAGACTATGATTGTGATATCTTATACCATCCGGGTAAGGGCAACGTGGTAGCAGATGCTCTCAGCAGGAAAAGTGCAGGTATCTTAGCCCATTTGATGGTTTCAGAATGCAGGCAAATTAGGGCCACACAACAGGTTCGACTCCAGGACTTGAGGAGAGCCACATGTTTGGGCCGCCTGATAGTCCAGCCCGAGTTAATCCAGAGAATAAGGGAAGCCCAGTCAGTCGACCCTACCCTGATAGCCCGCAAGAAGGATGCAAAATAGGGAGTGAGCTCAGAATTTTGAATCTCTGCCGATGGATTACTCCGTTTCCAAGACAGGGTGTGTGTCTCAGATGACAGTGAGTTAAAAAGAGACGTCATGACAGAGTCTCATAACTCGAAGTTTGCCATGCATCCAGAAAACATCAAAATGTATCAAGGCATGCGACCCCGGCTTTGGTGGAATGCGATGAAGAGAGACATAGCCGACTTTGTATCTAAGTGCTTGGTATGTCAGCAGGTCAAGGCAGAGCATCAGCGCCCAGGTGGGCTACTTCAGCCGTTACTGATTCCGGAGTGGAAGTGGGAACACATCACCATAGACTTCGTAACGGGATTACCCAAGGCACGTTCAGGACATGACGCCATCTGGGTAATCGTTGACCACCTTACTAAATCTTCCCACTTCTTGGCTATCAGAGTGACCGACCCCTTAGACAAGTTGGCAAGAATGTATATCCGAAAAATAGTCAGATTGTACGGAGTTCCAGTAACAGTGGTATCCGACAAGGACCCCAGGTTCACTTCTCGGTTTTTGAGTAGCTTTCAACAAGCCATGGGAACAAAACTGTCTCTCAGTACTGCCTTCCATCCTCAGACTGATGGACAATAAGAAAGGACAATTCGTACACTTGAGGATATGCTCCGAGCATGTGTCCTTAACTCTGGGGGTCATTGAGACAACCATCTACCCCTGATAGAGTTTGTCTATAACAACAACTACCAAGCAAGCATCGGCATGGCTCCATATAAGGCGTTATATGGGCGCCCGTGCAGACCACCGATTTGTTGGGAAGAAGTGGGCGATAGAAGATTGTTCGGCCCGGAGTTGGTAGAGGAGACCACGTCTAAAATAGTTAAAATCAGAAAGAACATTCAAACGGCTCAGAGTAGGCAAAAGAGTTATGCGGAAACCCGAAGGAGAGATCTAGCGTTTGAGAAAGGAGACCGGGTGTTCCTTAAGGTCACTCCTTTCAAGTGAATTAATAAGTTCGGCAGGAGGAAAAAATTGAACCCCCGATTTATTGGACCTTTTGAAATCTTAGACAAGATTGGTACTGCTGCTTACAGACTAACACTGCCTCCAGAGCTCTCCAAGGTCCACAATGTGTTCCATGTATCCATGCTACGTAAGTACAACCAGGACCCCTCTCATGTCTTGGCTCATGAACCGCTTCCACTCCAAGAGGACTTATCTTATGAAGAAGTACCAGTCAGTATCACAGACCGAAAGAGCAGGATACTCCGCAACCAGAAAATATCATTCGTAAAAGTCGTGTGGCAGAACCACACGCCAAGGGAGGCTACCTAGGAGCTAGAATCAGATTTTAGAGCCCAGTATCCCCATTTGTTCGACCAAGAGTAAGAGGCAAATTTGAGGGACCAAATTTCTTTAAGGGAGGGAGAGTTGTAACACCCAAATTTTATTTTTTTTATTTTTTTATTTTATTTTAATTTATATTAGAATTTTAGTTTAATTTTTTAATATTTAATTTATAAGGTTTTAATTTAATTTAATAAAAATAAAAATAATAATAATGATAAAATAGGGTAAAATTATTTTTTGGATTTATTTGAAATTGATTTTGAAAAAAAAGGGTGAAAATTTAGATTCTGGGGGTATTTTTAAAAAGAAAATCGGAAACCGATGGTCAAAACGCAATTTAGAAAAGTTGTGCCACGTCAGCAGCCCCGGCCAACCAGAACACGTCGCATGGCAAGGAAGTTGACGCGGGAGACCATGCGGGACGGAGCCATGTGAGCGATCCACGTGTACGCGATCGAACGGTCCAGATCTCACGCGTGCGGACGGCCTAGATTGAATCACGCACGGACGGCCCAGATCGCATCGCGATGGACGGCCCAGATTTATTCCTATTTTAATCGCGATCGGATGACCCAAATTAAATCGTGATGGACGGCTGAGATTAAAAGGGGAAGGTTATAAATAACCTCACCCACACCCGACCCCAAACCCTAGCCGCCAGTACCCTTGTCGGAGAAGAAGAACCAGTCGCCGGAGGAGCCGGCCGCCGCACCGGAGGGTTTTCCGATCGCCAAACGAGGTAAATTTTCTCCCTTTGGCTCATTTTTCGACGCTGAATCCGCCTATAGCCAAATCGAAGCCAAACCACCAGCCAATCGCCTGAAAAACACCACCAAAGTCCAGCAAGACCGCCGCGACTTCCCTCGATTTTTGCCTCCGATGAGGCCCTTTTCAGTTCTCGTTCGATGCAATTTTTACACCACTGTGATCACCATCCTTTTCTCTACAGGTTGACCGGAGTAAAACATCAAATCGCGACTCGCACTGAAGAAGCCGCCGCACCCAAGAGCTCCGCCGCCGGTAAGTCTCAGTTTTTCGTGATTTTTTGGCCCACCGAGGGCCCTAGGGTTGTTTTATCATAGGAACCAATGCAAGTTTGGCCGAATTCGGCCGAAAACAGCCAACCCGAGGCAGATCGCCGCCGCAGGCGGCGGTGCCATCGCCAAAGCACGGCGGAGCCGCCGTGCCAGAATTTTGATATTGGCCGAAAAGGGGCCCTAGGTCTGATTTGGGATTTTTTGGGACACGTGCAGGTACCAGTAGTATGTTTCAGTTTTTCGGAGAAAATTCAGAAAATTTAGGGACAGCCCATAAGCACATTGGAGAGCCGATTTCAGACCCCGAAACAAGTAAGGATTTCTCACTCTATTTTCCTATCACGGTATTAAAGTTCAATAAATGATAAAAATGTATTTTCGTGAATTAATGGATGTGTATACTTGCTTAAGGTTGCTAATGGAGTTCGAATCTGGTGTATTTGTCGGTCAGTTGTTGTTTGATCTATTTTATAGTTTTAAATGCAGTATGATATCTGATGTGTTTATTTTATGATTTCGTATGCATGAATCATGGTTTCTTTTATTATGGTTTGAATTATGGTGAACTCGATGTTGTGTTGTTTTGTTTTGTATTCATTATTGGTTTACGTGTTTGTGTATGATTGGATAATTGAGACCAAGAAAAATGGAAAAATGTATGTGAATTGATAAATGGATAATGTCGATAGCCTAACTAGATATCCTAGAAGATGGTGGACGGATCGGGTCCGTAGGGAACCCTACGGGGAATGTGGTCTCTCATACCGGACAGGGTATGGAGACTTTATGATTTGGCGCCCATACCGAACGGGGTATGGAGACGGCCCGTTTCACCCTCATACCGGACGGGGTATTGAGGTTCATGGTTTTTAAGCGCCCATACCGGAAGGGGTATGGGGACGGCCTTTGAATTAAGTTATTAATGTTAATGGTTCACGTGTAGCGGGAACCCCCTATGGATCCCCATGGATACTAGTAGGCTGGTAAAAAATGAAATTTGTTGTCTGATTATTGAAGTACAAAAGTATAAAATGTGTTATGTTACAAAGTGTATATGATTTTATGATAGTTATAATGTTATTGTTTTCATATGTTATTTTCACGAATCTCACCGAGGTAAGTGGACAGTAAAGGTTTTTATTATTAATAAATGAGTTTGTTATAAATTATGCTCCATTGGTCATTTTTGTTTTCTACCAACCTTTATTTCTGTGGTAGTGAGATAGTGTGATGTCTTTACTGGGCTAGTGTAACTCATTTCTTACTTAACCATTTCAGATTAAGGAGACGTGGTTCCCGAGCCTGTTCCGCAGGAAGACGGCGAGTTAGACGCCTAAAGATTTTATAGTTCTACTTATAGTTTTTATTTCGAGTATTTCTTTTGATTAGCTTATTCTTTAATACGTTGAATACGTTTATGGTTATTGTGTAAGGAATGTTAATCAGAATTTTTATTTCGCTTCCGCATTTAAAATTTTTAATACATACATCTTCATTTAAATTTCCGGGGCCGTTACAATATTTATATTGATTAAATATATTATTATTAATTAATAACAATATTCTTTAAAATACATTTTTATTCTCCTTGTACTTTTTGAGTATATGTTGTTGAATCCAATATTGTAATCCACGTATATGTTAAAACACTCTTGTTTTATATTAAATAGATTTAGTAAACCGGTTGGATTCGCTTAGATTCTAATAATATTGCAATTTAAAGCATCGTAAAAGCTATTTATTTCTAGTTGTAACCATCAAAATCTAAGAACGAATACAAGCTATAATATATATATATATACAAACACACACACACACATATGATACAAAAAAAAAATTCAACTAATCTCTATTATTATTTTGGTAGAGGTCAAGCAAATTTAAAAGAATAATAACTAGCTTGTATTCGATAGAAAGATGAATCCAAATGCAATAATGTAGTCTAGATGAGTATATATAGATACTTATTTATAGAGATAATACATCTAAAAATTTTTACTATTTAAAAAATTCCAAACGGACCTCTTTATTATTTTTTAGTTTAATTATTATTTAAATTTTTAAATATTATCTGAATAAATTTTTATCTCTAATAGTGTGTTTAATACCATTAAACAGGTATACACGTATTAGAAAATGTGTTAATATAAGTTTTAAGTTTTAAAAATGTTACTAATGTGCCAATGATCATGCTAATAACTGATTCATCTATTTTTTCTTCATTCTCTATATCTCAAAATAATTATTTAGTAAATATAAATTTTATAATAAGATATAAAGCCAAAAAGAAACCCATTGTGCCAATGTGGCTTCTAATACTTGTCAATTCCTATTTAGTCAGTAACACCTACAGAGTTAGTTGAGAATATATTACTGCATTGAGAAAATATAATTATATATGCATTGAGGATCGGGTACGGACGGGTAATCTGTAAATTTACTATATGAAATAAATAAAATGTTAAAAAATATTTTTACATATATCATACAAGTTAAAAAATAATTATTTCAATTGAAAAATTAGAATATAGTTGGCAGCTACATTTAGGGGGAAGAAAATTACCGTTTAATAGAAAAAAAAGGATAAAGTTAATAGTATTGTGCATTCGATTAATATAACAAAAGCTTATGAAATGTATATTTGTATATATATATACACATTAATTATTTATTAAATATAGAAATAACCCACTATTTGATAATTTACAAATCAATTCTAATAATCTTTAAATTATGCTTTCATTCTCCTCGTGCATTTAGTTAATATGTTGTTAAATTTAATATTGTCACCCAAATATATATATATGTATGTATATATGTGTGTACAAAAGTAAGGTCGGTACTAATTATTATAATACTATATCTAATTATATAGAATTCAACAATGTTGCCACCAAAAGATCGTAAAAGGCACTAATTCCTTGCTGAATTAATAACTAATAAAATCTACAATAAAAACAAAATAAAAGTAAGATGTAAATGAAAAGCTACAAAAGTAAGGTGAAACCAATTCGTGTTGTGCAATGATGGATCATGCAATTCTAAAAAAACGGTTGCTACCTACTAGATGACACAGAGATTAATCCAAAGAAGATGAGATTGAGATTAATAATTAGTTGAGAGCTATATTGTATACTAGTAATAAATTAATACCACACATGCATATTTATATGCATATATAAAGCAATTACCACTCAAACTTGTAGAAATCATTGAATTACAAATTACAAAAGCATAAAATTGTATAGAATGGAAAAATTATCAACTTCTTCTAGGGTTGTTATTAGCCTTTGCTTTCTCCTTCTAATTAGTTATTGTTTCAGTGTTGAAGCTAAAAAATGCAAGCCCAGTGGAAGATTGAGAGGAAAAAAACCACCACCTGGGCAATGCAACCAAGGAAATGACTCTGATTGTTGTAAAGAAGACAAGTTTTACACCACTTACAAGTGTTCGCCACCAGTATCTAAACATACAAAGGCAACATTAACAATTAACAGTTTTGCAGAAGGAGGTGATGGTGGTGGACCATCTGAATGTGATAACCATTACCACCCAGATAGTGAACCTGTGGTTGCTCTTTCAACAGGATGGTATAATGGAGGAAACAGGTGCTTAAAATATATAAATATTTATGGCAATGGGAGAAGTGTTAGGGCGAAGGTTGTTGATGAGTGCGACTCTACCATGGGTTGTGATGCTGTACATGATTATCAGCCTCCTTGTCCTAATAATATTGTTGACGCCTCAAAAGCAGTTTGGAAAGCACTTGGAGTACCTGAGAACAGTGATGAATGGGGTCAAATGGATATACACTGGTCTGATGCTTGATAATTATATATTATACTCATATTCGATATGATACTTATAGTTTCTTTTGTTTCGTTATCGACTTTCATATATTAATACAATATATTCTTGTTTTATTGATCTCGTTTTCCCTAATCTTTCTTTTTAATCGATGTGCAAAGTTTAATGTTTAATAGATTCCTCATATCAGGGATTAAGAGATATACGAATGAATGCCATCACTATATAACAAAAGGTGAAAAATAATATTTTAGTTCCAACATTCCTATCTAATATGTATTGCGATTGCTATAGTAGAAAAAGACTAATAATTATGACTACTTTATGATTAAATTAGTTGATTAAAATATAAAGGACATAGTTTAGGACTTTATGTTAAAAAAAAAATGTTGTTGCTTTTCATATGCTTTTTATGAAAACCTTCTCAATGAAAATTATCAAACAAATGGTGAATTAAATTAGGATTGGAAGACTTTAACAATGTCTTATGTAATTTTGTGGATTTGGCATGTAGTTCATGGTAATTTCTATAACTTATTCCAAATAAATGTATAATGCTTGAAGTATTGCATGCATAAAAATTGCAAGTAAAAACAATCATACAGTCGGACAAAGATGGCTAAAGGAATTAATTAAATAAATAACAAAAAATTTATGGAAAGATAAAATTTCTTTTGGAAATTCCTCATGACCATAACCATTAGATAACATTATATCGGTAAGTTTTATCATCAATATTGGTAAGTTTTTAGCCTAACAGGGTAGAATGCTCATAAGAGACCAAGTGGTGCTATGACATCCTCAATATAAATTAAGGCATAAGGGTGCTAGATACAGAAATAGATTACAAGTATATGATAAAAATTATATACAGCGGAGCGAATTATTACAAATCCCTTACGAAAATATATGAGTTCCAATTACATATATATATAACTGAAGTCAAAAGTCATAACAAAATATAAAATATCAAATTGCAAAAGGGCCACTTCTTTCATTATGCGATTGGACTCATTAGAGTACAAGACAAGTAATGCATTCAAGGTTTGTGGATCTACAGAATCCTCATAAACTTCAAGGGATAGGTCAGCAGTCGGTCCCTCACTATCTTTTCATCTGGGGGGAGGGAGCATGGAAATGGTGAGTTTTATATACTCAGTAAAGAAAAAAATATTTAAATAACATCACAAGATTTTAAAAGTGAATAATTATATCATTAATATTTACTACTGGGTCACGTCGGGGTCCTTTCTTATTTTATGAAAATAATTTTATTTATTAAAGAAATATCATGTCATAGTCACAACAATCAAATCAAAATCATACTCAACAATAGAGAAAATCAAACAAATCAGGAAATACTCAGATTTTCATGTCATACTTTACGAAGTCGTTCCGACTTCTATCTCTGAGTGCAGATACGGATATCCAACTACCCATGTGGAATAACCAGATCATATGTATATATAACATCAATTTGCTCAGGCACATTTCTGGTTTGCTAAACCATGGTACGATTTATGACCACAGCCACATCGATCATAGTGGTCCTATTAAATATTCTATAGTCACGGTAGTACTTAGCCAAAGGTAACTCCTAACAAATATTCGCATCACCTCTCGTCAGAGGATATGTTATCATCTATAAGGAGCGATACTCTCACTTCTTTCCAGACCAGATGGGAGAGAGAAAAATATAAACCCCTTATAAATAAAAAATCTAACGAGATACTTAATATATTATACATGCCAATATAGATAAATATATATTTTTTGGACCATTCAGGCTCATTCTCCTTATCTTTTTTCTTTTTTAAAAAATATTTTTCAGATAAATATCACTAGATTCGTGTTATGTAATTTACATGCAAATCATCAAGTGCCGATAAATCATATACCATGCTTGAAATCAAGAACAAATCACTTTATTGGAAACATAAAACATGTAAGCACAAAACAAAAACTTTATAATTTTTTATTTTTCTAGAAATGCTTCTTAAGATGTTTAAGGAAATACTAAATTTCTTACTGAAATGTTAAAGTTTTTATATATCTTTCTTCTTCTTCTTCTTTTCTCTTTCTCTCTCTAGATTACTCTTACCCTCACTGAGCTTTTCGAAAATGGAAGAATGAAATAAAAATGATGAGGAAATGGAAGAAAGGGGTCCTTATTTATAGAAAATGGGGACCATTAGATTTGCGCCAAGTGGCAAAATCTAGTGATGAGAGAGAAAGTTGAGTGAAAGATGATTGATTTGAGGTGACGCAACAACAGCACGAAAAATAGAGGAAGAATCCTCCACTGGTGGTGGCTCTCCACCCAAGGCGGCAGCACATTACCCAAGATAGTGCACGGTGCCCAAGGGGACAACGGCAAACTTCCTGAGGTAGTAGTGCACCTTACCAAGCTTGTTGCGTGCTGCAAGCCTACCCAACTGCATGCAGGAGCTAGCTTACGGGCATGCCTGTCCACACAAGCCTACTGCACTGACGGCGCGACCCTATCTGCGTGCAGATTGGCCTGCTTGCGTGCGATGTGACGTGCACGTAGATCGGCCCTGTGCCTCGCACGAATTTACGTGCGCATTTCGTTTGGTCTCCCGCGCAGTGCCTTTGCGAACGAGCCTTTCCTGCGGGCATTTTCTTGCGGGATTTTTCCCTTTTTTCAGTTTTCTCTAGAAAATTATTGTTAAATTAAAAAAAATAATATATAAAATTAATTAAAATAATAATATAAAAATAAAATAAAATAACAAAATCAGTATAAAATTAAAATCACGAATTTAAATTATGAATTACGATATTAAATTACGAGATAAATCTAAATTAGTTCAGGTGGCCTTAAGTCCTGAATAAATAGGGATTTTCAGGTAAAATTTACCGCAGTAGTAAGCAGGGTGTTACATCTCTCCTACCTTAAAAAATTTGGAGGACCAAATTTTTTTTTAATAGGTCTAGAAACTTCTCTCTGATCTCACTCTCTAACTCCCATGTCACCTCTTCCAGAGTGCAGTGCTGCCACTGCACCTTCACCATGGGGATCGTCTTATTGCATAAAACTTTATCGCTCCAACTAAGAATTTCCACTTTGAGTTTTTTGTGAGTCATATCCACTTGTACCTGCGTCTCATCATGAGGAATGATATGAGAAGTGTTAGGGTGATACTTTTTGAGCATGAAGATGTCGAAAACATCATGTAGTCCTGCAAACTCTCGAGGCAGAGGAAGGTTGTACGCTACGGGTATAATACGCTCCACGATCCAAAAAGGTCCCACATAATTGGGACTCAACTTTTTTCTTTTTCCAAACTACATTTTTTCCTTGTAAGGAAAAATCTTAAGGAAGACTTGGTCTCTAACAGCGAATTCCAAAGGTCTTTTGTGATTATCAGCATAACTCTTTTAACGACTCTGGGCGGTAGTCAAGTTTCTATGGATAATCACAACCTTCTCAATAGTCTCCTGGATGAAGTCTGGTCCCAAATGACATTAGTTATAACTTCTCTCCAGCAAATGGGAGAATGGTAGGGCCTACTTTACAGGACTTCATACGAAGCTATGCTGATCCTAGAATTATAACTGTTATTATAAGCAAATTCACATAAGGAAAGATGCTCACACTAATTATCGCCAAAGTCAAAGACGCAAGTACGCAACATGTCTTCCAAAGTCTGGATAGTGCGTTCAGACTAACCATTAGTTTGGGGATGATAAACAGTGCTGAACTACAATCTAGACCCAAGTGTTGCAACAAGGTCCTTCTTCATTCCCGACCTCCAGTATTGACCTTCAGTTCTGGGTACATCTTGGTACTCCCAGGGTGGATGAACAGTCTAGAGGCATGAACAGCCTTGAGAACATCAGTCATGACAGCGATAGAGACCCAAATTCTGTCCCGAAATCTACACAGCCTATCATTTGAGAATCTGAAATCAACAAACTCATCAGAAGAGAATTTACTCAATTTTTTTGTGATTTCTTGGTCTATGAACTGAGTTTCCTAAATCTTCATGAATAAATTAGGAAAGCTCGGATCTGAACAAGATAGGTACTGTTGCCATAGTAGTTGAGGCGAACTGTCTGCATAACATCTACTAACTTCCAACTGAAGGCCATAGTTTGGGTCAACATTGCGGACTTCTTTCAACTTAGTGCATCAGTGACTACATTCCCTCTACCGGGACGATAGATAATCTTGCACTCGTAATCCTTCAAGAGGTCCATCCAGTGTCTCTGTGTCATATTCAATTCTCTCTACAAGAAGGTGTACATTAAACTTTTGTTATCAATGTAAATTTCAAAGGTGAGACCAAACAGGTAATGACGTCATATCTTTAAGGCAAAGATGATGGCCGCCAACTCTAGGTCATGAGTAGGGTAGCTCCACTCTTAGAGTTTCAACTGTCTGGATTCATAAGTGATCATTCTACAATGTTGCATCAAAACACATCCTAAGCCAATATGAGATGCACCAGAATAGACCTGAAATCTTTCAATGTTGTCGGGGAGGATAAACATTGGAGCAGAGTTAAGACGATACTTTAATTCCATAAAACTTTCACTACATTCATAATCTCATATAAAAAGTACGCCTTTTCGAGTGAGTCGAATCAATGGAGTAGCAATCTTAAAAAATCTATTGATAAATAGCCAGCAATAACTTGCCAAGCCAAGAAAACTATATACCTGAGCTACATTGATGGGCGGGTTCTAGTTGATCACAGTTTCAACCTTAGCCGGATCTCATTTGAAATCATATGACTAAGAAAGGAAACTCGATCCAACGAATAGGAGTATTTGTTAAGTTTAGCAAACAATTGATTCTAAAGAAGTGTTCCAACACTTCAGACAGGTGAACTGCATGTTCCTCCGGGCTCTTAGAGTACACTAGGATGTCATCAATGAATACGATAACATACTGATCTAATGCAAGCTAAAAAACCTTATTCATGATATCCATAAAGGCAACATGGGTACTAGTTAACCAGAACAACATCACCTTGAACTTGTACAGGCTGTATCTACACTGAAAAATAGTTTTTGAAATATTTTTTTCTTTGACTCTTAGTTGGTAGTATCCTGATCTGAGGTCAATCTTGGAGAAGACCATGACTCTTTATAATTTGTCAAAAAGATCATTGATTCAAGGTAGGGGATATTTGCTCTTTAATGTTACTCAGTTGAGTTCTCTGTAGTCTACGCATAGTCTGAGGAAACCATCTTTCTTTTTCACAAATAGCACTGAAACACCCCAAGGGGAGTGACTAGGGTGAATAAACTTCTAACCAAGAAGCTTAAAAAGTTGGTTTTTTAGTTTTGCGAGCTCAGCATGACTCATGCGATTGGTAGGTTTCAAAATTAGTTGGGTTCTAAGAAGTAGGTTGATAGAAAACTCTATCTCTTGCAGAGGAGACAAGCTAGGTAATTCGACAAGAAAAACTTCCAAAAAGTTACAAACAATAATAATGGAATACACAACAGGATCAACATCCACATTCCTATTTATTCAATTGTTAGGGAGAAATAAAGATTTTATTTCTTTTTGGAGCACTTGGTTCATCTAGGTGGTACACACGACCCTGTGCTACAAGTCTGGTCACATCCTTCGGCCACTGAGGGCAGTTCTTTATAAGATGTTGGGTGCTTTCGCACCAATAACAGGCATGATTAATATGCCGACAGGACAATTCACCATGCGAGCAACCACAATGCTGACATGGTTGGGAAAGTCGGGTAGGTTATCCAGTATGGGGGGATAAAGCAAGGGGAAGGGCAACTCAGGTTCGTTTATTTGGGTGGCTATTTACTGGATCGAGTAATCTTTTTTTGGATTGTTGGCATTGTTGTTGTTGGGTACGGACTCAAGCAATATATTGGTGCCTGGCTGAAATAAGATCTTCGATCAACTGGGCATGTTCTAACACCTCTGCATACGAATTGGGTCTCAACATTGTAACCTGATCATAGATATCAGCATGAAGATCTTTCATAAACTTCCTATCTTTATGACTTTTGAAGGTGACCATTAGAGGAGCAAACCTAAATAGTTGGACAAATCGGGTTGTATATTGGACAACCGTCAAATTTTCTTGGCAGAGGTTTTGAAATTCCTCCTCATTCTCCTCTCAGACATAGGCTAAGAAAAAGTTATCAAAGAATGCATCCATAAAAACTTCACAGGTGATAGGGATAGACATAGCTTCCTTCTTAAGTTTCCACCAGTGTTCTGCTTCACCGATTAACATAAATGCTGCTAGGGGAACCTTCTGTTCCTCTGTTAGGTTTAATACATAGAAAATCTTCTTTACCTACAGGATCTAGGCTTTGGCTACTAAGGGGTCAGGGCCACCTTTAAAGTGTGGCGAGTTAAGTTTTCTAAACTCCACTATGTTGTGAGAGATAGACTTTTCAGTTGTTCGGTATTCTGGGGCAGGGTGTTGACAAGGGTTGGCTTAGCTCTGTCCTACGGTTGCGGTTAATCCTTGGATAGCTTGAAAGAGTTTGGTAAACTTGACCCTGATCAGATGGTCCTGGGTCTCTTTCGATACATTTTACGGAAGGTCTTCTTCGCGTCATTCCTATAAAAGAAAAGAAAACACGAATTGGTGGTCTAGTTTTGAAAAAGATGACTTTATTTTCCTAGATATCCTAAGGGTTTTTCTACTTACGGCATTAGTTATAAGGGATTTGGTTTGCATAACTGCTCTGATACTATCTATGATATCCACAATGCAAATTAAGGCATAAAGGTGTCAGATACAAAAACAGATTACGAGTGTATGATAAAAATTATATGCCGCAGAGTAAATTATTACCAATCTCTTAGCTAAATATATTAGTTCCAATAACACATATATATAACTGAGGCTAAAAGTGGCAACAAAATACAAAATACAAAATATCAAAATACAAAATGGCTACTTCTTTTATTATGCGATTGGACTCATTAGAGTACAGTACAAGTCATACACTCAAGGTTTGTGGATCTACGAGATCCTCATAGACTTCAAGGGGTAGGTCAGTAGTTGGTTCCTTACTATCTTTCTCATCTGAGGGTGAGGAGTATGAAAAGGATGAGTTCCATATACTCAGTAAGAAAAAATAGTATTTAAATAATATTATAAGATTTTAAAAATAAATAGTTATGTCATTAATACTTACCATCGGATCACGTCGAAATCCTTTCTTACTTTATAAAAATAATCATATTTATTAAAAAAAATATCATGTCATAATCACAACAATCAAATTAAAATCATACTCAACAATAGAGAAAATCAAACAAATAAGGAAATACTCAGATTTTCGTGTCATGTTTCGCGAAGTCATTATGACTTCCATTTCTGGGGGCAAATACGAATTTTCAATTACTCATAAGGAATGACCAGATCAGATATATATATATATATAATAGCAATTTGCTCATGCACATTTTTGACTTGCCAAACTGTAACACCCAAGGGTCGTTACACAAACCACGGTACGATCTATGACCACGGCCATACCGACTATAGTGGTGCTATCGGATATTTTATAGTCACGACAGTACTTAGCCAAATGTGACCCCTAACAGATACTCGTGTCACCACTCTCGTCAGAGAGTACGCCGTCATCCACAGGGAGCGATCATCTCTCGTCTTTCCAGACCAGATGGGAAGGGGGAAACCAAAATCCATCGGAGATAAAAAGTCAAACAAGACACTTGATGCATTATGCATGTCAATATAGATACATATTTTTCGAACCATTCAAGCTCATTCCCCTTCTCTTTTCTCCTTTTTTTAAATATTTTTTAGACAAATATAACCAGATTCGTATTATTTAATTTATATGCAAATCATCAAGTGTCTATAAATTACATAGCATGCTTGAAATCAAGAACAAATCACTTTATTGGAAACATAAAACATGCAAGCACAAAACACAAACTTCATAATTTTTTATTTTTCTAGAAGTGCTCCTTAAGTGTTTAAAAAAATATTAAATTCCTTACCGAAACCTTGAAATTTTTCTACACCTTTCTTCTTCTTCTTTTCTCCTTCTCTCTCTAGATCACTCCCTCTCTCACGAAGCTCTTAGAAGATGGAAGAATGAAATGAAAGTGATGAGGAAATGGAAGAAAGGGGTTCCTATTTATAGAAAATGAAGACCATTAGATTTGCACCAAGTGGTAAAAACCCGTGAGGATAGAGAAATTTGAGTGAAAGATGATTGATTTGACGCAATGCAACGACAAGACAAAAAATAAAGGAAGAATCCTCCACCGGCAACGACACACCACCTAAAATGGTGTATGACGCCCTAGGGGCCAGCGTCACACTACTCGAGGCAGTAGTCCGCCTCACTTGGCCAACTGTGAATTGCCGACTCTAGCCTAACCTGCTGCCGTAGGGGCCTACAACGCGCAGGGCGCTGCACGTAAGCCTACTGCATGGACGGTGTGCGCACAGTGCGCGACACCTGCCCTGTCCGCGAGCGATGTGACACGCGCAGACTGACCTGTCTGCACGTAACGTGATGCTCATACAAACCAACCCCACACCCCGTGTTGATGGGACATGCGCACAGTGCGCACGTCTTGCGCTTGGTCCCCCGTACGCACATACACAGCGCGCGGTGCCTGCGTAGGCAAGCCTCTCCCGCTGGCGTTTTCCCATGGGATTTCTCTCCTTTTTTCGTTCTCTTAAAAATTATTTTTAGATAAAAATAAAAATAATATATATAATTAATTAAAATGATAATAAAATAAAATAACGAAATTAGTGTAAAATTAAAATTACATATTTAGATCACGAATTATGATATAAAGCTACATGATAAATTTAAATGAGTTCAAGTGGCTTTAAGGCCTGAATCAATAAGAATTTTCATATACAAATTTAGCATGGTAGTGAGCGGGGTGTTACAGATGCACTATCCTACATAAATGGCACACCAATGTTGCACCAAACTACATGCTAAACATGAGTGCCATGTTATCCTAGCTTCCTTATATAACATAGGACATGTTTTTCCCCTTTCGGACTGTGATGAACACAATTGATGCTTAACTAGTCCTTTATCAAATGGTTTGCTAGACAATTTTAGGTCATTAAGTGATTTAGTAATGCTCCTAAATCTCTTATTTTAGTATCAAAATATTATAATAGTTGTAAACTAAACCAAATATTTACAATATGGAGGGTATATCGAACAATTTCTAATAAAACTGAATAAATTTACTTAAAAGTTAGGGTATCATCATACCAACTTTTACATATCAAAACTACAACTCACTCTGGTTCAGAAAAAGGTTGATGCTTCACATTGGGAACAATGAGATTACGAGAAAATCTTTGCAATCTTTGTCCAAAGAAAGTCAACCCTAGATCTGGCTTACAAGTGTCATTTATCTATTAGTAAGTTAATCCTTTATGGTTAACTTGTTACATTATTTTAAGTAGTATTAACTTAATAGTTATTAACTTACTAATAGTCTCGAATTTTCATTTTGTTGTTGTTACATATTGTTAATATCAAGTCTGTATGCTGATTTATTTTGTCTACAAGGAACTTGGCTACGAAAAAGAACTTTATAAAGGAGAGGAAAACGACATTTAAAGTGAATTTGGGTTTCTTGCTACAAAAATCCTTGAAGGATAACCTCACTACATCTTATACTAGTGTGTTCACCAGTTTCCTTACTCATTAAGAAAATGTTTGGATTTAGTTATAAATTGGTATGGACTACTTGTTACTCAGATGACCCTATGTTACTTTAGTCTTGTTTAAGTTAATAAGGACAACTTCTATCATCTCAACCCCTAATTAAAAAAATACTATTATAATTAAGTTGTTCAAATAAGTATATTTCAAATACATATTTATAATAATAATATATATAAATGTTTCTTATGCCAAAAGTAATATTGAGCAAGAAAAGATAACTACTTTCTTCCTAATATTTTTTGTTTATTTATTTAAAATATTTTTTAATATATTATTAACTTATTATAACTTTTTTAGTGCTATAAGTTAATCATATGCTAACTATTTATAATATATATATATATGTATAATGAAGTTATATATTGCAAGATAAACAATAAAAGTAACTTAATCACAATACCCAAGATCTTTATTAAGTGGTGGTTCTTCAACAACCATACGCAAGCTTACAAGTAACAAAAAACAAAATGAAAAAAAAAAATAGCAATAAAGAAAAGTACTTATAGTACTATATTTCTTGAGACAGAAACTGATGATAAAATACGAGCAAATAGTCAAACATTAATAAAGAACAAAATAATTAAGCATCAGACCAATATATATCCGTTTGACCCCATTTATTAGTACTCTCAGGTACTCCCAGTGCCTTCCAAACAGCTTTTGAGGCATCGACGATATTATTAGAACAAACAGGTTGGTAATCATGTTCATCATCACATCCCATTGTCGAGTTGCACTCATCAACCACTTTAACCTTAACAGTTCTCCCATTGCCATGGATATTTATATACTTTAAACACCTACTTCTTTTGTTATACCATCCAGTTGAAAGAGCAACCATAGGTTCTTTATCTAAGTGATAATTGTTATCACATTCAGATGGACCGCCACCATCATGACCTTCTTCAAAATTATTGATTATTAAAGTTGCCTTTGTACTCGCTATGACCGGTGGTGAACACTTATAAGTGGTGTAAAATTTTCTTTCTTTGCAACATTTAGATTCATTTCCTTGATCACATTTTCCTGGTGGTGGTTTTTTCCCTCTTAATTTTCCATTGGGCTTGTCTTTTTGAGCTTCAACATTCAAGTAATGACTTGCTATAAGAAAAAAACAAAGGACAAAAAAAACCCTCAAACACGGAGATAATTTTCTCAATCTGTATTTTTCTATATATAATTATAATTAGATGGTTTTGTTAGAATAAACTTTTTTTTCAAATTCGTAGATCTGTAAAAATTAAACATACATTCTTATACCGAATTAAAGATAAATATAAGCGGAAGTGTACCTAAATTCATCACAAAAGATTTGTTCACATCTAGCAGTAGGATCTTCTGAGTCAACATGGTGCCTTAAAACTAATTTTTCTAGTAACGGAATTTTAGAAAAATAAAATGACAACCTTATGATTTGAAGACCATAACCGCCTTTTATATCGACTACCTTTTACAATTCTCATTTCTCCCATCATAAAATGAGAATATTACAAAAATGTATATGCACATTACAAGTCCATACTTAAATTCGATGCATTAAGACTCAATATTATTTAACCATATTTGATTATTTTTAAGTGAGTCCATTAAAATGATAGCCAGATACGCATACCAATATCCATATTAAGCCCGCACGTTAGAAAATATTCAACAATCTCTCACTTAGTCTTTATATGACACCTTAACTATGCGTTAATAACTGTAGGAGTAATCAGAACTATGTTATCCATACCTGAACACATCACCAAACAATCCTGTCCATCAATCATAAAGACAGAATCAAAGCAGCCTTCGCTACAACTAACGTAGCTAAACCCATCAATGGTCACTTATATCAGTATAACCGAACGACATGAATCAAGCATTGATGTACAGCATGAAAATTACACGCTATGTGATCTAAGCATGCCTATTTTCAACTGGTTCTACCTTAACTTTAGTGAGATCAACTATAAAAAAAAATCAGAAATAATAATATATATAAACATAAATGAAAAAAAAAACTTAAATGAAACCATATATACATAAACCAAACCAAAGTACATAATTTATGATATGTTTTATAAAATAAATGTAACTATGATACAAGACTCTTATTGAAACTACACATCATCTAGGGATACAACACCCATATAAGTTGTGTACTCATGAAAGACCTTAGGTGGTAATCCCTTAATGAGCGGATCCGCAATCATAGAGTTTGTTCTAATGTGCTCTATTGATATCTGCTTACTCTGAACTCTTTCTTTAACAATGAGGAACATAATATCTATATGTTTTGACTTTGTCGAACTCATGTTATTGTTGGAATACATAACTGCATATTTATTATCATAAAATAACTTTAATGGTCTTTCTATACCATCAACAATATGCAACCCAGTGACAAAATTTCGCAGCCATATTTCACGATTGGATGTCTCATAACAAACCACAAACTCTACTGCCATAATAGAAGAGAGTACAAGTGTTTATTTAACACTCTTTCAGGAAATAGCTCCCCTAACAAATAAGTAAATATAGTCTGATGTAGATTTTCTGCTGTCTTGACATCTAGTGAAATCAAAATCAGAATAACCAATTATCTCCAACTGATCTGACATCTTGTATGTGAGCATATAATCTTTTGTTCTTTATAAATACTGCATGACACGTTTGGCTTCTTTCTAATTATCTATACCTAGATTGCTTAAATATCTATCTAATATCCCAATAATGTACGCAATATCTGGACATGTATAAATATGTGCATACATAAGTCTCCCTAATACAAAAGAGGGGTCCCCAAGATCTTTCATCTCAAATTTCGTTGTTAGAAATCTCTTGGTTTCGTGCAATAAACCTATATTACTGCTGGTAAACAGTATGTCATCGACATATAAAATTAAAAAAATATATTTACTCTCACTAAACTTATGGTATACAAAATATTCTACTAAATTTATCTCAAAACTAAACGAGATAACGACTTGATGAAATTTGTGATATCATTGACGGGAAGCCTGTTTAAGTCCATAGATGGATTCCTTTAGTTTTCAAACCATTTATTGTGTGTCTTCGGATAAAAAGTTTTTTGATTGCATGATATAAATTGTCTCATCACCATTGAGAAATGATGTCTTAACATCCATCTGATGTAACTCAAGATCAAAATGTGCCACTAAAGTCATTATAGCCATGAAAGAGTCTTTTAACGAAACCGGAGCGAAAATCTCTTTATAATCGATGCTTTTTTTCGGTGTAAAGACCTTAACGATGAGACGAGTCTTGTACTTTCCACATTACCTTTCGAATCCCTCTTGGTCTTAAATATCTATTTGCAACTAATAAGTTTTGCATCCTTAGGCAATGGAACAAGATCCTAAATGTCATTGTCCTTCATGGACTTTATTTCTTCATTCATGGCATTAATCTACCTATGAGAGTTAGAACTTTCTATGACTTGACACAAGTTGATAGGATCATCTTCCATCGTGTCAATGTCAAACTCATATTCTTGGAGATATACAATATAACATATGGTATTGCACTTTTCCTCTCTCTTGTGGATCTCCTTAATGGCATAAGTTCTTGAGGATGTGAAGTTTGTGCTTCAGAAAAAGATTCCTGAACAGGAACGAAAGATACTATGACATTATTTTGATTTAGAGTTACTTCTTGAACAATGTTATGTATAAAAACCTAATCTTGATCATTGTCAAGAGCACATGAGAGAATAGGAATATTGACCCATTTATCTTCAAAAACAAGGTCGCGAACATTTTCTCCCCCCGCAAACTCAACATCCTCAAATAATTAAGCATTTTTTGTCTCAAAAATTATTTTAGTAGTGGGATCATAAAACTTGTAACCCTTGGATTGCTCAGAATAACCAACAAAATAACAACTAATAGTCTTAGAGTCCAGTTTTTTTTCATGTGGCCTATAAGGCCTAGCCTCAGTTGAACATCCCCAAATGTATAAATATCTCAAACTAGGCTTCTTACCCATCCAAAGCTCATAAGGGAACTTTGTAATATCTTTAGTTAGAATTCTGTTGAGTAAATATGTTACGATCTTTAATGCTTATCCCTAGAGTGATTCAGGTAAGGTAGAATGACTAATCATACTCCTTACCATATTCTTAAGTGTTTTGTTTCGCCTTTCAGCAACATCATCCATACTAGGAGGACCTGGCATGGTGTATTATGGGATAATACTGCATTCCTCTAGAAATCAAATAAACGGCTCTGGACATTGTTTACCTTATCCATTAGATCTACCGTAGTATTCACCACCACGGTCAGATCTAACAACCTTAATCCTTTTGTTGAGTTGATTCTCAACTTCTGCTTTAAAAATTTTGAACACATCCAGGGACTAGGACTTCTCATGAATGAGATATAGATAGCTATATCTTGAATAATCATCTATGAACGTTATGAAATATTGTTGACCATTCCAAGAAGCAGTAGAAAATAGTCTACAAATATCTATATGAATGAGTTCTAATACGTCCGTAGCTCTGTTAGCACCTAATCTTTTAATGTTTATCTATTTTCCCTTGATACAATGAAAACATCTATCAAAATTTGAAAAATCAAGGGGATCTATAATTTCGTCCAACACGAGTCTCTTAATTCTCCTTTGGGAGATGTGACCTAATCTCTTGTGCCATAAAGAAGCAGAATCCTCATTAGTTAATTTTCTCTTTATACCTCTTGTACCAACATACAAGGATTCATTATAAAAAGTAATTGTATCAAGCAAATAAAGATTATCATGCACTGATAAAGAAGTAGAACCAACCAGATTTGAATTAAAAAAAGACTAAATTTTCCATTTTCAAACGAATATGAATAACCAAATTTGTCTAATAAAGACATTGAAATGACATTCCGTCTAAATAATGGTACAATAAAAGTCTGTTCTAAATCCAAATAAAATCTAGTCCTTAACAACAACCTAAATTTGTCAATTGCTTCTACCTCAACTAGTTTGCCATCACCCACATAAATGAATCTAGCACTATCATTTGGCTTGCGGCAATGGAGGCAACCCTGTATAGACACATTGATGTGAGTTGTAGCACTAGAATCTATCTACCAAGTGTGTGTAGTTATAGAAGTTAAATTAACCTCAGAACAAATAAAATTAAGAAGTATGTCTTTCTTTGCACGCCACGCATGATAGTTAGCGCATTACTTCTTCTGGTGTCCTGAAGCTTTACAGAAGACACAAACATTTTCCGTCTAAACCTTTTCTTGCTTCTTCTATTGTACTAGAACTGCAAAACATTAACCTGTTTTCTTTTTCTTGTTCTTCTTATTCTTTGAGATCACTGCTAAATAAACACTCTCTGTCCTCTCAGACTTGAGTTTTTTCTCCTCTTAAACACAATGTGAAATGAGTTCATTCAGATTCCAGGATTATTTCTTATAGTTGTATGTCATCTTAAAACGATTAAACTATGATGGAAGAGAAATAAAAACAAAGTACACAAGTACTTCTTCTGACAAGTCAACTCTAAATGTTTTGACCTTTGCATGCTTATGTGATATCTCCATTATGTGCTCTCTAATGTTTTCATTTCCCTTATACCTCATAAAAAAAAGAGTCGACAGAAAGTGTACATGCCTCGGCCTTATCACTTCTAGTGAAACGTTATTATAGAGAATGAAAAAAATCTCTAGTTATTGTGATCTCATCGGACATAGTGCATCAAAAAACCTCTGGAATGATCTATTCTATAACCAACATACTCATATGGTTTGACCGATCCCATCTTTCAAACTCCTTCTTTTCCTCAAGGTTCTGTCAGGAGTAATCAGATCGGGTTGATCAACCCATAAAGTTCAATCCATATCCATAACTCCAAACACAAGTCAAACACTGTTCTTCTATTGCTAATAACCGACCTCTTAGACAAGCTAGCAAGAATTTATATCCAAAAGATAGTCAAGCTATATGTAGTTCTGGTGATAGTGGTATCCGACAGAGATCCTAGGTTCACCTCTCAGTTTTAGTCTAGTTTTCAGCAAAAAATGAGAGTGAAACTGTCCATCAACACCGCATTCCACCCTCAAATCAATTGAAAATTAGAACAAACAATTCGCACACTAGAGTATATGCTTTGAGCTTATGTTCTAGATTTCAGAGGCCATTGGAACAATCACCTACCTTTGATAGAGTTCGCCTACAATAACAGCTACCACATAAGTATCGACATGACCCCCCGTATGAGGCATTGTATGACCATAAAACTGTAAATCATTAAATTTAATAATAAATTTTAAATGAAGGTATATTCTTATATCAAGATACTGAGCACTTAATTAATGCTCTATCTTATACTAGTGTGTTCACCAATTTCCTTACTCATTAAGAAAATGTTTGGATTTAGTTATAAATTGGTATGGACTACTTGTTGCTCAGATGATCCTATTTTATTCTATTGTACTGGAACTACAACATATTAACCTATTTTCTTTTTTTTCTTCTTCTTATTCTTTGATATCACTGCTAAAATAACACTCTTTGTCCTCTCAGACTTGAGTTTTTTCTCCTCTTGAACACAATGTCAAATGAGTTCATTTAGATTCCAGGATTCTTTCTGATAGTTGTATGTCACCTTAAAATGATTAAACTATGATGGAAGAGAAATCAAAACAAAGTACACAAGTACTTCTGCTGACAATTCAACTCTAAATGTTTTGACCTTTGCATGCTTATGTGATATCTCCATTATGTGCTCTCTAATGCTTTCATTTCCCTTATACTTTATAGAAAAAAGAGTCGACAGAAGTGTACATGCCTCGGCCTTATCACTTCTAGTGAAACATTGTTCTAGAGAATGAAGAAAATCTCTAGTTGTTGTGATCTCATCGGACATATTGCCTCAAAAAACATCTGGAATGGTCTATTCTATAACCAACATACTCATATGGTTTGACCGATCCCATCTTTCAAACTCCTTGTTTTCCTCAGGGTGCTGTTAGGAGTAATCGGATCGGGTTGATCAACCCGTAAAGCCTAATTCATATCCATAACTCCAAACACAAGTCGAACACTGTTCTTCCATTGCTTGAAATTTGTGTCGTTTAACATTGGGATGTAATTAACATTTACAGTGATACTTCCAGCAGAAAATGAAGCTTAACAGAAAACTTACAAAAATAAATAAATTAATACTCACATAAAACTGTAAATCATTAAATTTAATAATAAATTTTAAATGAAGGTATATTCCTATATCAAGATACTGAGCACTTAATTAATACTCTATATTTGGACAGAATATTAACTTGTAAGTGATACCCTATAATAATAATTAAATACAGAAAAAAAAACACATCAAATAATAAACCTTCTATTGGGTCGATTTAAAGTTCATATGTCATATTGAATAACTGTCACATATTCATTACCTCAAAAATGGAATACAATAATATTAAATATTAATATTTCTTTGGATCTATTAACATTCACATAAATTATACTCATACACTATTTATATTATGAAATAAATAAATTATCCACAAGAGATATCATTTTGATGACATGTTGTGTAATTAAATTATTTCAAAATGTATATTCACATCCTAATATTAAAATTCAAAATCAAAACTAAATTTAAACTAAATTAGAAAGAAATTAAAACTAAATTTTAAAAAAAAAAAAAAAAAAGTTGATCGTTGACCTGTCAACTGTTGACAATTCGGGTCAACATCCATCGAGTCTGGGCTAGGTTGGGTCCGGCTCAAATGGGTCTGGTCTTGGGCCATCCGAATGGACTCTTCTTTTCCCTTATTTTCTTGCTTTTCTCTTATTCTTATCGACCAACTCCACATCAATAAATGTAAAAGTAGAAAATTAAACTATCCAGCTCAAAACTATTTTTCCTTTTAATTTTAAATAGTAAATTAAACTTATGCAGCCTGTAATGGCTGCTTCCTTTTTTTTGTTTTTTTCTCATGCAGCCCGTAACTGCTGCCTTTAAATTTTTTGTAAACTGAATTAATTGCTACAGTAAATTTACAAACTAAATTTAGCAGTCATTTCGGCCGCCGAACGGTTGCTGAACTGCCAGATTTTCTTCCTCGTGCAGTGGCGGCAGGCCGCTGCTCTATTTTTTTTTCTCTTGCTTCATATATATATATATATATACATATACAATATTTAACTTCTTAATATATATTTACATATAGTTTTTTTAATTTTCTGCATACATTTTCAACTAATCAAAATAGAATCTAAAATCTTGAATATGAATTCAAAATTACATAATTACATAAATTTTTAAAAAAACTTTCTCAAAAAATTCAATACGGAAATGGTTATGATATTAAATGTTAGAATTTTTTTTTTTTAAAATTCGTAAATATATAAAAATTAAACATACATTCTCGTACTGAATTAAAGAAAAATATAAGCGGAAGTATACATGAATCCATCGCAGAAGATTTATTCGCGTCCGACGATATGATCAATACGGCACCTTGAAATTAATTTTTTCTGGTGACGAGATTTTAGAAAAATAGAATGACAACTTTATGATTCGATGATCATAACCGCCTTTTATATCGACGAACTTTAACAATTCTCATTTCGTCCATAATAAAATAATGATATTACAAAAAAAGTATATCTATACATTACAACCCTATACCTAAACTCGATGCATTAAGGGTCAATATTATTTAATCATATTTGATCACTTATAAACAAATCCATTAAATTAATAGTTTGATACGCATATTAAAATTTACATTAAACTCACACGTTAAAAAAAAAAATCTAGCAGGTTGATACAAATTCATGTAGTTTCTTTATATATACAACAAATGCATGCATGGTACCCTAAATTATATAGTTTTTAATTGATTATCAATCTCAACTGCACCAATTTTTTTATTGGGATTGATCTTAACTTTGGTTGCTTACCACCTGCATATCATTTTTTTAATAATTTTATGACCACTAAAACAAGAAGAATCGATAATTTAAATGGTTTCGTTATATAAATATAATAGTTTAATCTTTGTTTTTCTTGTTCGTATTGTTAAATTTCCTTGTTTAATTCAACTCAGAATTAATGCAAAGAATCTTGTCACGGCAAAATTATTGGAATCCAAGTGAATCCAAGCAAGTTAAAACTCAGACTATCATATACAATTACCATAATTACAGTTGTCAATATGTACATATATATATACATATCGTTTTCAGTTCATTTAAATTAACGTTTCTAAAGTTTTCACAAGCTGTATTTATCTCTTTTCCATTTTATTTAGCATTTCGAATTCTGGCTGTTATGTTGTTTTCAACCGGCTGTGTTATCTTTTTGTGTAGCTCATATATGATATGATTTTTTCCAATGAAGTTAGGTATAAAATATATATATATATATTTTTATATATTTATATGTACATGTAAATTCAAATTGGTAATAGCATTGATACTATATGGACATTCAATTTTATACCAATTGAGCTTCCGTCAGTGTAGAAATTGAGGTTAAGGTCTCAGAAGATTTTTTCTGTGACTTTTACTGTAGTAAACTAATCATGATTTATATTCTAACATGCGATAATTACGTATGTGATTTTGCTTCATAAATCTAACCGGATAAATAAAAGTAAATTAGAGTAAAATTAGTACTATAATTAAACAATTGCTTGGAACACAGTAAAACTTTTGAGCTAAGAGTTAATTTTAGGAAATTGTTGTAGTATTTATTACAATAATGTCTAATAAGATTAAAAATTCTTAAACGATATTTATGTCATGTTTATTGTATTATTATAAATATTTATGAATTATGTTTAATATCTTTCTAGGATTTTAATATACAATGGAAGAGATTGAAACTCCTTAAGTTGGAAACTTAAATATCTTGGAACTGTGCTTGCGCTTGAATTATCAACTTTTTGAAAGAATTGTTCATCTATGAGATTATTATTAAACAAGGTGAAGGAGGCCTCGCGGGTGGGTTTTTGAGAAGGGAATATCTTTAATTTTTCAGTTATACTAAGAGTAATTAGCTCATCGAAGAGTTCCAAGCAAACAAAACTTTTTAATTGGTAAGCTGAACATCAAGATCAATGAACTTATATAAGAGCTATTGAAAATAGTGGAAAATATTAAATATAAAGCTTGAAAAGAACTTATATAACTATAGAAAGTAAAAGATTTCAAAAATCAAATTCATTATCCTCCTAAATTGTTGGAGATCTTTCGGACTAATTATTAGAATCAGAAT
The DNA here is from genome assembly GCF_054855325.1 of Carica papaya. Lineage (NCBI taxonomy): Eukaryota > Viridiplantae > Streptophyta > Magnoliopsida > Brassicales > Caricaceae > Carica > Carica papaya. Next base: position 8,255,692 of record NC_142316.1, read on the forward strand.
TTAGTTCATTAGTATTATTGGCTTATTTATTTCAAGTGAAGATCTATATAAATAACCAACTTGGATAAAAGATAAGTAAATAAATCGATTCAATTTTTTTTAATTAAAAATAACTAATAACTATTAGAAGAATAAAATCAGCATTTCATTTAAATATTCACTTATTCTCTCTAAAATTATGTAATACCAAGTGGCATTAAAAATTATTTGCCTCATTTATGAATCATGATCTTTGATTTGAATATAAAAAAAAATTATAAGAACAAGAGAATTATGGATAAAGTAAAGAAAATGAAAAATTAACCATTGTCTTCAAAAGATTCAAAACATTTGTGAAGAAAAAGAAACTTGTAAAAAGAAGGTTCGTATGTGAAGGAAAGTCAGATTAGATTAATGCAATCCCATCAATTATAATAAATTTAAATAATCTAAAAAATATTTATCTTATATGAATGTTAAATTCACTTTGAACAAAATATTAAAAAATTTATCTCAGACATTACATTGTCATATAAAGTTTATTAAAATAATTTTTAATTATATTGTATAAGAATGGTCTTACCATATTTAATGCAATTAAAACATTATTATCATCGATAATCAATCACTTTTGCTTAAACTCAATTATGTACTTTCTAAAATAAAAATTGAACTTCTTTTTTATGATGAAAATTGAACTTTTCTAGGCCAGACACGCTTGAGTGGGTTGAATGGATTTGAATGGGCTTGACAAGAAGTAAATTTTCATCTTAGAAATCCGTGAACTTAGTTTAGCGAACCCATTTCGACAATGCAAGTAATTAATAAAATTAATCACATTATTTGGAATAAATACACTGCTTGTAAATTTAAATTAGATTAAATGTTTATAAAAAAATTATAATCCTAAGATTGAAAATTATACTTCGTATCATTCTAATATCTACTCGTAGTGTTCTTGCGGATCGAACTCGGGAACCGGGAACTCCTGATCTGAAATGGTTAAATAATGAGTGAGCTACACTATCCCATTAAGGATATCACACTATATCGCCGACACAGAAGTAAAGGTTGGTAGAAAACAAAAAACAACCAATAGATCACTAAATTTTAAACCAATACATTCATTAAAAATAAAATCATTTTCTCTTTTACTTACTATTGGGGAATCTGTGAAAACAACCTATAAAGACAATAACATCATGCAGATCATAACTTCATACACAATCAGTGACATAGAACATATTATAAATTCATATTCATTAACAATAACTAATCATCACCGTTTCTTATTTCACCAGCCTACTAGTATCCATGGGGATCCATAGGGGTGTCTCCGCTACACGTGAACCATTTCTCTTAACAATCTTAATTCCAAGGTCGTCTCCATACCCCGTTCGGTATGAGCATCAAGACAGTAAACCTCAATACCCCGTCCGGTATGAGGGTGAAGCGGGCCGTCTTCATACCTCATCCGGTATGAGTGCCAAATGACCAAGTTTCCATACTCCGTTCGGTATGAGACAACGTTAATGGTAGGGTTCCCTATGAACTCGGTCTGTCCACCATCTCCCAGGATATCTAGTGAGGCTGTCACCTTATCTGTTTATAAGATCACATCCCTTTCCTGTTTATCCTTAATCTCCGTTACCAAATCAAACACAATCACATAAACAATGAACATGCACTTGGTAATACAATCATATCTTAAATCCTAAAATCACACAGTGGTCAAGTAATACAGTAATACATGCATTTAAAACTCTAAAACCAGATAGCATCATGCCTTTAAACTGTAAAATAAATCAACAGGAATCAACAGAGAACAATGTCCGACTTCGGGCTCCGTTAGCAATCCGTAATTAATTATGCATATTTATCTAACTTGTACAAAAAACCGTATTATTATTTATTCAAACTTCACATCTATGATAGGAAATAGGGTGAATGGTTCTTATTTAATTTGACGCCGAAAACTAAATGGTTACTGCGCCTACAGGTGGTCCCTAAATTCCTTGAATTTTCCTTCGGGAACTGGAACGCGCTTACGGTACCTATAAATGTCCCAAATAAACCCAAAATCAGTCCCAGGGGCTACTCGTCCAATTTCAAAAATTCGACATGGCAGCTCCACCGTGCTCTGGCGACGTGCTGCCGCCCGCAGCGGCGACCCGCCTCGGGTTGGCTGTTTTCGGCCGTTTTCAGTCGAATTTAGCCAAACTTGCATCGGTTCCTACGAGAAAACACACTTAGGTCCCTTGTTGGCCGAAAAAACTTAGAAAACTGAAACTCACCAGCGGTGGGGCTCTCCGGTGCGGCGGCTCCTCCAACTCACGTTGCGGTTGGGTGTTTTGCTTCACTCAACCTATAGAGAAGGAAACGATGATCACAACAGTGAAAAAATACATCGAACAGGAATGGGGAAGGACTTCATCGGAGGCGTTTTTCGAAACACCCTGCAGCAGCGCCGCCGAGTTTCGGCAAATTGGCTGGTTCTTTCACTCCGATTTGGCCATGGGTGGGTTTAAAATTGAATTTCGTGCAAGAGGGAAAATTTTTATCTCGTTTGACGGTCGGAAATTGCTCCGATGCGGCGGTGGGTGGCAGTGTTCGGCTCCCCAACGGCTGGGTTGTCTTCTCCGGCGAGGGGCTCTAGTGACTAGGGTTAGGGTTTGGGTGCGGATGGGGTTATTATACCCATCCGCTTTTAATCTGGACCGTCTATTGCTTTTAATCTGAACTGTCCGATCGCGATTAAATAGGGAGTAAATCTGAACCGTTCATCGCAATTCAATATGGGCCGTTCGTGCGCGATCCAATCTGGACCATCTGTGCGCGATGCAATCTAGGCCGTCCGTGCACGCAGGAACGGATCTCAGCCGTTCGATCACGTGCATTTTGAATCGTCCACGTGGTTCCCCTCGTGTGGCCTCGCGCGTCAACGCCTCTGCCACCTAGCGCGTCCTGGTTGGTCGGGGCTACTAACCGGGCATCTGACGTGGCGCAATTTTTTCAAATTGCGTTTTAACCTTCTGTTTCCGATTTTTCTTTCAAAAATACCCCTAGAACCCAAATTTTCACCCATTTTTTTCAAAATTATTTTCAATTAAATCCTTAACTAATTTTTCACCCTTTTTATTGTTATTATTATTATTATTTTCATTAAATTAAATTAAAATAAAATAAATTCAATTCAATTTAATTAATAAATAATTATATTTATAAAAAAATAAAATAAAATTAAGAAAAATGAATGTTGGATGTTATATAAATAATTTTATAAGTTAAATGACTTAATTATAAGTTAAATATTTTTTTTTATATTTTGTCATTTAATATTACATATAATAAGATAGAGACAAATTTGTAAATTGACTAAATATATAATCATATTATCCTATGAATCCAAACAAAACGACTGTTATTACTATACATTAATAGAAAAAATTTTCAAATAAGGTATAATTTTGTAATTATTATTTTATACAATTATCAAAGCTTATCGTACATTAATTACCCATAAAAAAATCAATCAAACACAAAATTAGTCCTTATTTGGATGACTTTTATGATGGTTTATTAATGTATGGTATTGCATGTTAAGTGTATAGTACGGTAATGTTCAAGTTATATCATGTTTGGAAAGATTATGTATTAATATATGATAATAACAATTATTTTTGTTTAGATTTATAAGATGATATGTCTGTATATTTGATTAAATTATTTATTTTACTAATATCTTATTGTATGTAATAATAAATAAAAAAATAAAAAAATAAAAAATAAAAAATATATGTAATTAAATATATTATATATGTATATATATAATTAAATATATAGATAAATGTATATATTTAATTAAATAAATAAATTTTATAAAAAAAAATCAGGTAACAATACAAAAGAAGATCAAGTGGCTATATGTATGTATGTCTGTATATATATAATTAGATTAAAAAAATTAAAGAAAAAGAAGAAGATTTTTTTGTAAATACTATTATTCATATTTATTTGTATATTCTTATTATTCTTATTACTTTTTGTATATTAATTTTATTTCTATTATTTTGTTATATTTCTATTATGCACTATTATTAGTTTCAGTTATTTTTTTAATATGTACCAGATCAATTTTTTTATTTAAAAAAATGCATAGTACCATAAATATAAGAATTTTAAAAATATAGCACTTGTTCAACTACTCTAAATACAAATTCCACATAGATTAATCACTTTAAACTGCAGATTAATCCATCAAAATAATAAGATTCATCTACTTCTCTAATAAACTATTAATTGTTTATATAAAATCCACCGACCACATAAAGAAACAGAATACATCATGCAACATAAATTTTTCAATTTTTCTAAATCCATACTTGAGTCTTGCATGTCGACAACAATAACCCCTATTTTCAGTTATCTAAACATGCAAAGAAATTAAAAAATCAAATATTACCTCTATTAGTTGCTTTCACACCTCTTCTTCCGCTTCAAATTTTTCAGTTAGCAGATGTCAGGCAAAACCACTCAACCCATTTTTGAAATGTCATACCATTTCTAGAATTGTCTCTTTAGATTTTTTATACAGTTGTACACTCACTCTTTATCAATTAGCATGTTTAGGAAGGAGCTCTTCATTCATAACACGATACAATTACTGGCTTGTGCGGTGAATGTCCCACCAGATCTATGGCTCAAGCAATGTTGATGGTAAAAAGCATCTACAATGCATCATCCAAACAATCCATCCAGTGGGTAGTGTTATTCCCTTGATATGCAGATTTGTTCCTACTGGCCATTTTATAGGACATTACAACACAAAACCAACAAATATAATCATTATCAAGAACAAGAAGTTCATCGAAATATAAATCGTGTACAATAAAATAAAATCCAAATTGTAGTGTTCAATTATGTTATAAAAATAAGATTAACCTTAATGCAGAAAAAATAGGAGAAGATGCTAGTTTTTCTACCCATGATCCTTAATTGTTGATGTCTTTTCTTTTCTCTTAGATGCTACTAGAGGTACAAGTAATCTTCATACCCCCAAACCTAAGTTTGTTTATATTTTAATTCAACGTGAGAGAGATAATGGTAATATATATATATATATATATTTTTCTGAATGTTATCTTCTTCGCTTAACTGAAAAAAAAATAAGTTTTTTCTCCCTTATATATACTCGCCAAGAGTCATGTATTTTTATATTAAGGGTTTCTTCCTTATAGACTCAAAAAGAGTTATGTCTTTTTACAATGGGTGTTATGGGCGTTTTTAATTTTATATAACATCCTTCACTCAGCTATACAAGCCACATTAATCACAATATACTACCACATCAACACATCTCTCACGCTTCATACAAGAAATGGGGCGTGCGACCAAAAAACAACAAGTAGTGTTATATTAAGTCACAATCTAACTAATACAACACTTTCATATTTATAATACCCCAGATCATTTGAACAATACTGTTAGCATATACTGTCCCTCTATGCTATAATAATATTACTTGGTTATATACAAAATATATTTGCCCAGGTTTATGTGATGATGTCAAAAAGATTCTTCTTTAGATACTTATGACAATCCATCTCAACTTGGCTACTTTCCTAACATGTTTCGCTGGACCGTATAGGTCATGGCCTTTTGAAACATATTAAAGTAGTGACACCAAATCTTGACTTCATGTGATAACTCCAAATCAAAGGGTAACATATAAGGAGGACACAATAGTCCATATGTTTCACACAGTGATAAAGTAGGAAATTATTTTGTCGCTTCCTATATTGGTTGTCATATAGCACATACAGTATGATATGTATGTCATAAATATAGCTCCCACTAAGTTGGGCATATCACTCTTCTATGTCATGAGAATCATAAGTCGAGATACTACTCAAGTATCTCAAGCCACTTGATCAACATACTCAATGTGTGACCTAACACTCGATATTTGACTCATAGTCTTTAGTATGAAATCGGGTATATTTCATACTCAACTCTCTAAAGTCTTATTTTAAACATACTAAGGCGACTATAAAATTTAATATTTTGTCATTAATACAACACAAGTATAAAAAAAGTTCATATTGCACATACTTAACACTAATATGATTTAATCTTATCCTACCCGCTACTCAAGTATTAGGGAGATCACCCGTGTGGGTCGATCATAAAGCCTGATGACATTATTACATGCCTAATCATGTAATTTTATTCATGAACATTTTATAAGAAAATAACAACTTTTATTTCATAAATGATTAATACACAAAAAACATGTCTATTACGTATTAAATCCCACTGGAAAATTAAAGTCTACATAAACCTAGACTTTTAACATGACCCTGAAAAGCATCTCTAAGCATAGACTAGTCAAAGGATCAATAACTATTTTAGTAGTGGATATATACTTAATAGCAACATTTTCTTTTTTTTTGATGGCGCTTCGAACAAAGTGATAACACCTCTTAATATGTTTGGTTTCTTATAGAATTTTCAATCCCGAGCACATTGATAGCAACAGTATTATCACAATATATTTCTATAAGTTCATCAACTTTAGGGGTGATGTTGAGATCCTGCAGAAAGCTTCTCAACTAAATTGCCTCCAGTACAGCAAACAACTAATAATATACTCTGCTTCCATTGTAGATAAAGCAACGCAATATTGTTTTTTACTACACCAAGGATAAAAACATATCCTGAGGTCGACTTAGATTCATCCCAGTTGAAACCTCAGTCTGCATTTGAATATTTTTTCAACCTTAAGTCCCTTCCTTAATAACAGAGGACTAGGTCACTTGTACCATGAAGGTAGCACAAGATTCTCTTGATTGCTTACCAATAAGCAGGTACAAGGTTACTTTGATAACAACTTACCAAACCAGCTGCAAAATAAATGTCTGGTCATGTACACAACGTGGCATACATCAAACTGTCTATTGCACTAGCAAAAAAAACGTTGCTCTTTTTTTTTTCTCTTCATCTATCTTTGGGCACCGATCAAAACTTAAAGTTAGACCCTTCTCAACAGGAGTGTCAAAGGGTTTGAAGTAATGCATCTGATATCGTTCCACGACTTTCTTAATATATGCTTTTTGGCACAGTCCTAAAAGTTTCTTGGGATGGTCTCTCATTATTTTCATGCTAAGGACAAACCTAGCTTCACCCATGTCCTTCATCTTAAAAATAGAGAACAATCACTACTTAGTGGCATTGATCATCTCTATGTTATTTCCAGCTAATAGTATGTCATCAACGTATAAGGAGAGAAACACAATCCCTCCCGTTGTTTTCTTAACATACAGACAATGATCTTCATCTACCATAGACAAGCCAAAAGATGTAATGACTTTATGAAATTTGAAGTACCATTATCTGGAAGACTACTTAAAACCATATATGGATCTTTTAAGACTACAAATTTTATTTTTTTGACTTTTTTAGACAAACCCAATATGTTGATCCATATATATTTCTTCCTCGAGTGTACCATTGAGGAAAACAATTCTAACATCCATTTAAATAACTTCAAGTCCAAATTGGCAACTAGGGCTAGAAGAAGGCGAATTGAAGCAAATCTCACCATAGGAGAAAAATTCTCTTTATAGTCTATACCATCAATTTGGGTAAAACATTTTGTTACTAGTCAGGCCTTAAACTTTTCAATTGATCCATTTACTCCACATTTTATCTTGAAAATCCACTTATTTCTAATTGATTTATATTGAGGCAGAAGCTCAACTAATCTCATCCCTCATGGTATCAATCAACTCCTTACTGATTAGTGAATTCACAACCTCCTTAAAGCAGGTGGATTCCTTAATCATTAAAGGAGTGCATAAGAAAATTTCTCATTTGATTTGGAAATATCATCGAGAAATTTTTTCACGTTCACTCTTTTGGATTCTAGGACCTTCATCACTTGTCTGACTTGATGATAAATTTCTTTCATTGTCCCTTAGTGTGGCATTTGAAACTTGAAGACTTACCTTATGTTCCAAGCTTAGATCTTGAAGACTAACCCCCATTTTTTAGTGGATTATCATTTGTAGGCAAATTTTCACCATCTAGAATAGTATGATCACTCCTACTATCTCCTTCATTTGGTGGAATATCACTATCTTTAGTGACTTAGTAGGTTCTCAATACCTCACTCTCACTAATAAATAATTGTATGTCCTCTTATAACTCATACAATTCGAGATTTCTTTTTATTTCACCAATTTTTAGGAACTTATCCTCAAGGAAATCAACATTACAGGAGTCAGTTTTTATCATGCCACCATTTGGATGTTCTCTAAATATTACATATCATTTTGAATATTCTGGATATCTGATGAACCCTATCTTAATTGTTCTTAGACCTAGTTTTTCGTGCTTGTGAGTTAGGTTATGCATATAGCCTGTCAACCTCCAAAAGACATAAATGATCCAAAATGGGCTTCTTGTCATTCCATAACTCATATGGAGTGACAGGTACACTTTTACTTGGTACACGGTTAAGGATGTAGGTTGTCGTAAGCAACATATCTCCCAAAAAATTGTTAGAAAAGTTAGCATGTGTCATCATTGATCTAACCATGTGTAGTAATGTATAATTTTTTCACTCTACAACACCATTTTGTTGTAGAGTATGAGGAATTATAAGTTGCCTACGCATACCTTTTTTCTTACAATATTCTTTGAACATATCAGAAATATATTCATGACCACGATCGATTCAAAGAGTTTTTACTCTTCGATCCAATTGATTTTCCACTTTTGCTACAAATTATTTGAACATATCTAGCATTTTATAGTGGTAAAAAATTAAATACACATACCCATATCATGAATAGTCATCTATAAAAATAAAAAAAGTATATAGTACAATGACGTGTTTTGATATTTAAAGGGCTACAAATATCAGAATGGATTAATTCTAAGGGACTTAACGCCCTTGAAGCCTTACCAAAAGACTTCTTACTCGCTTTACCAGCTAAGCATGGCTCACATTTATGCAGCATAACCTTAATAAACCGATCGAAAAGACTTTCTGTAGCTAGTCTACTAATTCGGTCTTGACCAATATAGCCAAGTATAGCATGCCACTTAACAAATTTAGAATCACAATCAAAGTCATAAACATAAGCAAACAAAGAATTATTATATATATTATCATCAAAGTGAAGAATAAAGAAATTATTTCTTAAAGACCCATGATCAAATGTATCGCCATGATATAAAATATCTAAAGTAGCAGGCTTAAACTTAAAAGAAAAACTCAATCTTAACAACGAAACAACTGAAAGTAAACAACATCGCACCCCTAGTGCATAAAGAATATCATGAAGGAGTAAAGTATTTCCTCCATGTAGCTTGAGCTGGTATGTTCCGATTCGAAGGACGTCTTCTTTATTGCCGTTGCCCAATACAACAATTTACGAACCATACGAACACAATGGTAGTCCACGAATCTAACTCGATCTTGAACTACATGTTTGCTTGCTCTCGTGTCTACAATCCAATTAGAAAAAGAATTAGCAACTAATAAATAAGAACAAACAAATAAATCAAGAGGCAAAATAGAGAAATGTACCTTCTTTGGCTCAAAATAATCACGAGCAGACCCTCGTTGCCGCAGTTGTAGCACTTCATATGTACTATACTTTTCTCTCTGTGACCCTTAGCCTTATGTTGTTTGGCCACACCACCTTTATGTCCATTGGCTTGAGAAGGGCACCGACCTTTCTTAAATTGCTTGGCAAGATTAGGTTTATTTCCCTTGGTTTGACCCCATGGGTAATAAGTGCCACATTAGAAGGATTAAACGCCTTTTGATGCTCAACTTCCATCTCAATGTGCCTAGCAATTTCAGAAAAAATATTAATGTGTGCGCTATAAACCATCAAGAGTTTAAATTTTTTCAAACATTCAGGTTCATCTGGAAATGAACGAATCACATTCAGAACCTACTCTTGATCTCTTATGTCATGTCCTCTAGCCTTAAGGTCATGAACCATATCACTCATGACATGTAAGTGTTTAACTATACTGTGTTTTGGATCCATTTCATACTTCATCTACTTTAAATTTAAAGCACAGAGCCTTGTAGTGGATGTCTAACCATAAGTGATCTTAAGCTTATCCCACATGTCCTTAGTCGTGGAACAACTCTCAAATTCTCCAATGAGATCGTTATGCATGCAATACAACATACTATAACGCGCAAAATGATCCTTCTTAGACTATTCCTGGTATGCAGCCACATCCTTATTGTACCAGTCACTACCAATATAGTAGTGATCAAGATTTCTAAAACCTTGTGCTCATTAAGGAGATACTGAATTTTCCTATACCATATATCATTTGTCACAACAAGCATATAAAAAATGGACATTTGTCACAATTTTTCATAATTAAATTATCAAAATTTCATTATATATATCACATGTTCGAAAACTTCACTAAATTCATAATTATTACATATGATACAAACTAAAAATATTATAATTTAATTATTATAACAAAAAAAATTAAATAAAATATATTCATGTAACCCTTTAATTTTGTCAAACTAACTGACATAAAAAAAATCATATAGATATATGCATTATCTCTATTTAATAAAAGAGACGTAATTGATTAATATATATAAACTAATTAATATATATTAGTACAGTAATGACAAAACAATATTATAAAAGACTAACATGCTGTTCAAATAATAAAATAATATACATATATGGAATACTATTAAATTACCTATATTGTCTGACTAAAAAACATGCGCAGAAACAAAATTATATGTTTAGTTGGCCCAATGTTAGAAAAGGTGATAAATTAAGATTATGGTCTAGGAGTTCATGGGTTCAACTCCTTCTCTCAATATTTGATTTTTTTTTTTTTTCTTTCTAAAGAGAAAAAAACAAAATTGATGAAATCATCATCACATCATATGAGAGAGAAAAGAAGAAAAAAAAGGGGATCTTGCTTTCCTTCGCTTAGAGTCGTCTATGTATATATATCTTCAATCTCTTTGTTAAGTTTTCTATACATACATACATACATACATACATACATACATACATATATATCTTTAACATTTTTCTCTCTCCCAGTTTTCTTTCTTCCTTTACGCACACACAACAAATCCCTCTTTTTTCGATTTCCTTTTTTTTTTTTTTTCATTCTGTCACCCATGGCAAAGCAAGATATTAAGATAATTAACATATGAAATGCGCCCCTCAGTCGGTATTTTTTTTTTTCATATTCTTATAAAACAAAAATATATATGAAAAAGGAAAAATAACAGCATGTTTTCTAGATTCGTCATTGTAAAAAATAAAGAGACTTAATCCAAATTAAACATAATTATTACAGAAACAGATGCAGTTAGAACTAACCTTAATGCAGAAGCCACTTGTGATCCATTTGGCTGATTAATGAATTTATCTTCTATTTGTACTATACATCGTAGCACATTATAGGAATAGCGACTTATCGTCTTTCCCGATCGTCAAAATTGTCAAGACATGACTTGATTTATCTCATTGTGCCCTAATAAAGAAAATATTTTAGTAACTTGTTCTTCCACAGTTACACGAACGGTGGGTCTAAGTCCACCGTACATAACTAGTAAATGACATAAATTCATAAAGGATGGAGCTTTCATCCTAATGATGTGCCGACCAACACTCAAAATGAAAATAAAAACAAACTTTAGAGCAACAAATGAGGAACCTAAAATAAGAAAGAAAGAAAAATGGTAGAAATCCCTCCTTCAATTAAACTACTTTGAGCACATAAAAACCAAAAGCCCCCCACCAACACTCAAAAGGAAAAATGAAAAACGTAAAAAAAAAACTAAAAATCTAGGATTGAATAGAACAAAAAAAAATTTGAAACGCAAAGCAACAAATTTTCCTGATGGACTCAACATTAACATCACAAAATCCAAAACTCCATAGTTTTAAAACAAAAACCCAAATGAAATAAGAGAGAAGATAAGCAAAAACATAGCTCAATAAAACCATTTCTTTTTATCAAAGCAAATAGAAAAGAATGAAATCATTTAAGAGCAACCATTTTATATAAAATAAGAAAGAGAAAGATAAAATCAATAAACTAGAAACCAAAAACATTAGCTTGAGAATGCCAAAAAACAAGGAACATTAGTTTCTGCAGATCGAACCCACATTTCATTTTTTCCAAACATCATCAAGAAAAAAACAGGAGCTTGAACACCTTCGTCTTCTTTTTCATCCTTCTCCTCCTCTATTTTCTCGATAAAAAAACAACAAAGTAAATACCCCTCTCTCTTCTCTCTCTATTTTGCATGTTCTGTTTTTGAAAAACAACAAGTGAAAATGGTTTTCAATTTTGGGTTTTGTTTGGCTGATGAGATTTCTTTGAGGAAAAAAAAACTACGTTTATTAAATGGCGTGGAGAAGTTACATGTTCAACAACAAATAAACATTATTCAAACTAAACTAAAAACATAGAAAAAAAAAAGAACTAAATATAAAACCTACAGATTATTGTTAGCTTTCTCCCATATGACATAATAAAACAATAAAGAAATAAATTAAGAATATCACACAAGTTTAACTAATTGATACAAAAAAAAATCTCAAAAACCTCAAGTACAATCTGCTTAATGAAAAACCCAAATCATGAGAAGAAGTAGCATACTTGACAAGAACCCACAAGCTTGTTGTGATAGAATAGAAGTTGAAGCTCGAGAGAGGTAAAAACGCGAAGAAGCCCTAGGAGAAGAAGAGTAAACTCATGTAAAATATGCTTAAAAACAAACTGAAATCATGGGAAGAAGAAGAGACATAGCATACATGTTGCAACGGAAATGGAAGACGAAGCTCAAGAGAGGTGCTTATCGCCACTGCAAATTTTCAAATCCTTGTTTGAGAAAAAGAAGAAGAAGCATCAGCTTTTAATAAAGAAGAAAAAGGGTAAATAAAAAAAATAAAGGGTATCACTGGAAACAAAATCATCTAGACTACATTAAACTACCAATTCGAGGATTTAAAAAAATGAAAATAAATTGTAACTTTTGATTCATGCAATAACCGTGAAAAAAAATCATATTATATGCATAAAAATACAAACAAATAAGATAAAACTATAAAAAAATTATACCATATATTTATATACCATCGTCTAAATAAGACTTTAAGAAAGTATATAATCAACTTCTTTTACTTTTAATGTGATAGATGACAAATTTTCTCTTCTATTAAAAAATACAAAGAAGAGAAAAGAAAATTGTTTTTCATTCTTATTAAAATAACTCTTTGTGGATCTTCTGTAATTTTTTTCTTTTTATATATGATATTTAGTCAATTTACAAAAGTGAGCATCATTTGTAATTGAAGATTAAAGAATATTGTTTTAAAAAATAAGAATTCTATACCAAAAGATGTGTTAAATTTTATGTCAATAAACATGCAAAAAATAGATTTTATTATATTCCTTGTAAGACTCAATTAGCGAAACAAAAATATTTTATATTGAATAAAAATGCAAATATTTTTCTCGTAAACCTTATGGTTTCATTGTAGATAAAATGTTTTTGATGGAACTGGTGAATGAATTAATCTTGATGCCTAAAAACTAGTTGAGGAATACTCTAATTGCTGAAAGAAAACACCAAACTTACAAGTATACAAAGGGAAGTCTCAATTAAAAAATGTGTGAATATTAATTTAAAAATTTAAAAATACTAATCATATTAATAAAATGTGTGAATTTTTATTTAAAAATTTTAAAAATATTCACAAATAAAAGTAAGTCAATTTAGTATCTCATTTTAATAATATATTTATATTAATTAAATATAATATTATTAATTAATAATAATATTCTTTAAAATATACTTTTATTCTCCTTGTACTTTTTGAGTATATGTTGTTGAATTCAATATTATAATCCACGTATATGTTAAAACACTCTTATTTTATATTAAATAGACTTAGTAAACCGGTCGGATACACTTAGATTCCAATAATATTGTAAATTAAAACATCGTAAAAGCTATTTATTTCTAGTTGTAACCATCAAAATCTAAGAACGAATACAAGCTATAATATATATATATACACACACACACACATATGATACAAAAAAAAAATCAACTAATCTCTATTATTGTTTTGGTAGAGGTCAAGCAAATTTAAAATAATAATAACTAGCTTGTATTCGATAGAAAGATGAATCCAAATGCAATAATGTAGTCTAGATGAGTATATATAGATACTTATTTATAGAGATAATACATCTAAAAAATTTTACTATTTAAAAAATTCCAAACCGACCTCTTTATTATTTTTTAGTTTAATTATTATTTAAATTTTTAAATATTATATGAATAAATTTTTATCTCTAATAGTGTGTTTAATACATTAAACAGGTATACACGTATTAGAAAATGTGTTAATATAAGTTTTAAGTTTTAAAAATATTACTAATGTGCCAGTGATCATGCTAATAACTGACTCATCTATTTTTTCTTCATTCTCTATATCTCAAAACAATTATTTAGTAAATATAAATTTTATAATAAGATATAAAGCCAAAAAGAAACCCCTTGTGCCAATGTGGCTTCTAATACTTGTCAATTCCTATTTAGTCAGTAACACCTACAGAGTTAGTTGAGAATATATTACTGCATTGAGAAAATATAATTATATATGCATTGAGGATCGGGTACGGACGGGTAATCTGTAAATTTACTATATGAAATAAATAAAATGTTAAAAAATATTTTTACATATATCATACAAGTTAAAAAATAATTATTTCAATTGAAAAATTAGAATATAGTTGGCAGCTACATTTAGGGGGAAGAAAATTCCCGTTTAATAGAAAAAAAAAAGGATAAAGTTAATAGTATTGTGCATTCGATTAATATAACAAAAGCTTATGAAATGTATATTTGTATATATATACACATTAATTATTTATTAAATATAGAAATAACCCACTATTTGATAATTTACAAATCAATTCTAATAATCTTTAAATTATGCTTTCATTCCCCTCGTGCATTTAGTCAATATGTTGTTAAATTTAATATTGTCACCCAAATATATATATATATATATATATATATGTATGTATATATGTGTGTACAAAAGTAAGGTCGGTACTAATTATTATAATACTATATCTAATTATATAGAATTCAACAATGTTGCCACCAAAAGATCGTAAAAGGCACTAATTCCTTGCTGAATTAATAACTAATAAAATCTACAATAAAAACAAAATAAAAGTAAGATGTAAATGAAAAGCTACAAAAGTAAGGTGAAACCAATTCGTGTTGTGCAATGATGGAACATGCAATTCTAAAAAAACGGTTGCTACCTACTAGATGACACAGAGATTAATCCAAAGAAGATGAGATTGAGATTAATAATTAGTTGAGAGCTATATTGTATACTAGTAATAAATTAATACCACACATGCATATTTATATGCATATATAAAGCAATTACCACTCAAACTTGTAGAAATCATTGAATTACAAATTACAAAAGCATAAAATTGTATAGAATGGAAAAATTATCAACTTCTTCTAGGGTTGTTATTAGCCTTTGCTTTCTCCTTCTAATTAGTTATTGTTTCAGTGTTGAAGCTAAAAAATGCAAGCCCAGTGGAAGATTGAGAGGAAAAAAACCACCACCTGGGCAATGCAACCAAGGAAATGACTCTGATTGTTGTAAAGAAGACAAGTTTTACACCACTTACAAGTGTTCGCCACCGGTATCTAAACATACAAAGGCAACATTAACAATTAACAGTTTTGCAGAAGGAGGTGATGGTGGTGGACCATCTGAATGTGATAACCATTACCACCCAGATAGTGAACCTGTGGTTGCTCTTTCAACAGGATGGTATAATGGAGGAAACAGGTGCTTAAAATATATAAATATTTATGGTAATGGGAGAAGTGTTAGGGCGAAGGTTGTTGATGAGTGCGACTCTACCATGGGTTGTGATGCTGTACATGATTATCAGCCTCCTTGTCCTAATAATATTGTTGACGCCTCAAAAGCAATTTGGAAAGCACTTGGAGTACCTGAGAACAGTGATGAATGGGGTCAAATGGATATACACTGGTCTGATGCTTGATAATTATATATTATACTCATATTCGATATGATACTTATAGTTTCTTTTGTTTCGTTATCGACTTTCATATATTAATACAATATATTCTTGTTTTATTGATCTCGTTTTCCCTAATCTTTCTTTTTAATCGATGTGCAAAGTTTAATGTTTAATAGATTCCTCATATCAGGGATTAAGAGATATACGAATGAATGCCATCACTATATAACAAAAGGTGAAAAATAATATTTTAGTTCCAACATTCCTATCTAATATGTATTGCGATTGCTATAGTAGAAAAAGACTAATAATTATGACTACTTTATGATTAAATTAGTTGATTAAAATATAAAGGACATAGTTTAGGACTTTATGTTAAAAAAAAAATGTTGTTGCTTTTCATATGCTTTTTATGAAAACCTTCTCAATGAAAATTATCAAACAAATGGTGAATTAAATTAGGATTGGAAGACTTTAACAATGTCTTATGTAATTTTGTGGATTTGGCATGTAGTTCATGGTAATTTCTATAACTTATTCCAAATAAATGTATAATGCTTGAAGTATTGCATGCATAAAAATTGCAAGTAAAAACAATCATACAGTCGGACAAAGATGGCTAAAGGAATTAATTAAATAAATAACAAAAAATTTATGGAAAGATAAAATTTCTTTTGGAAATTCCTCATGACCATAACCATTAGATAACATTATATCGGTAAGTTTTATCATCAATATTGGTAAGTTTTTAGCCTAACAGGGTAGAATGCTCATAAGAGACCAAGTGGTGCTATGACATCCTCAATATAAATTAAGGCATAAGGGTGCTAGATACAGAAATAGATTACAAGTATATGATAAAAATTATATACAGCGGAGCGAATTATTACAAATCCCTTACGAAAATATATGAGTTCCAATTACATATATATATAACTGAAGTCAAAAGTCATAACAAAATATAAAATATCAAATTGCAAAAGGGCCACTTCTTTCATTATGCGATTGGACTCATTAGAGTACAAGACAAGTCATGCATTCAAGGTTTGTGGATCTACAGAATTCTCATAAACTTCAAGGGATAGGTCAGCAGTCGGTCCCTCACTATCTTTTCATCTGGGGGGAGGGAGCATGGAAATGGTGAGTTTTATATACTCAGTAAAGAAAAAAATATTTAAATAACATCACAAGATTTTAAAAGTGAATAATTATATCATTAATATTTACTACTGGGTCACGTCGGGGTCCTTTCTTATTTTATGAAAATAATTTTATTTATTAAAGAAATATCATGTCATAGTCACAACAATCAAATCAAAATCATACTCAACAATAGAGAAAATCAAACAAATCAGGAAATACTCAGATTTTCATGTCATACTTTACGAAGTCGTTCCGACTTCTATCTCTGAGTGCAGATACGGATATCCAACTACCCATGTGGAATAACCAGATCATATGTATATATAACATCAATTTGCTCAGGCACATTTCTGGTTTGCTAAACCATTGTACGATTTATGACCACAGCCACATCGATCATAGTGGTCCTATTAAATATTCTATAATCACGATAGTACTTAGCCAAAGGTGACTCCTAACAAATATTCGCATCATCACTCTCGTAAGATGATACGTCGTCATCTACAGGGAGCGATACTCTCACTTCTTTCCAAACCAGATGGGAGAGAGAAAAATATAAACCCCTCAGAAATAAAAAATCTAACGAGATACTTGATATATTATACATGCCAATACAGATATATATATTTTTTTTGGACCATTCAGGCTCATTATCCTTATCTTTTTTCTTTTTTAAAAAATATTTTTTAGACAAATATCACTAGATTCATGTTATGTAATTTACATGCAAATAATCAAGTGCCGATAAATCATATAGCATACTTGAAATTAAGAATAAATCCCTTTATTGAAAACATAAAACATGTAAGCACAAAACAAAAACTTTGTAATTTTTTTTTTCTAGAAATGCTCCTTAAGATATTTAAGAAAATATTAAATTTCTTATTGAAATGTTGAAATTTTTATACACCTTTCTTCTTCTTCTTTTCTCTTTCTCTTTCTACATTACTCCTGCTCTCACTGAGCTTTTCAAAAATGGAAGAATGAAATAAAAAAGATGAGAAAATGGAAGAAAGGGGTCCCTATTTATAGAAAATAGGGACCATTAGATTTGTACCAAGTGGCAAAATCTAGTGATGAGAGAGAAAGTTGAGTGGAAGATGATCGATTTGACGTGACGCGACAGCAGCACGAAAAATAGAGGAAGAATCCTCCACTGGTGGTGCTCTCCACCCAAGGCGGCGACACACCGCCCAAGACGGTGCACGGTGCCCAAGGGGGCAACGGCGCACTGTTTGAGGCAGCAATGCACCTTACCAAGCTTGTTGCGTGCTGCAAGCTTACACAACTGCGCGCAGGAGCTAACCTGCGGGCAGGCCTGTCCACGCAAGCCTACTGCACGGACGACGCGACCTTATCTGCGTGTGGATTGGCCTGTTTGTGCGCGATGTGACGTGCACGTAAATCGTCCCTGTGCCTCGCACGAATTTACGTGCGCACAGTGCGCTCGTCCTGCATTTGGTCGCGTGCGCGGTGCCCTTGCGAGCAAGCCTTTCCTGCGGGCGTTTCCCTGCGGGATTTCTCCCTTTTTTCCATTTTTCCTACGGGATTTCTAACACCTTTGCATACGAATTGGGTCTTAGCATTGTAACCCCATCATAGATATCAACATGAAGATCTTTCAGAAACTTCCTACCTTTGTGACTTTTAGAGGTGACCATCAGAGGAGCAAACCTAAATAGTTGGATAAATCGGGTTGCATATTGGACAACCGTCAGATTTCCTTGGCAAAGGTTTTGAAATTTCTCCTCCTTCTTCTCTCGGACTTAGGCTAAGAAAAAGTTATCAAAGAATACATCCATGAAAACTTCACAGGTGATAAGGATAGGCAGAGTTTCCTTCTTAAGTTGCCACTAGTGTTCTGCTTCACCGATCAACATAAATGCTGCTAGGGGAACCTTCTGTTCCTCTGTTAGGTTTAGTACATAGAAAATCTTCTCTATCTACAGGATCTAGGCTTCAACTACTAAGGGGTCAGGGCCACCTTTAAAGTGTGGTGAGTTAAGTTTTCTAAACTCCACTATGTTGTGAGAGCTAGACCTTTCAGTTGTTCAGTATTCTGGGGCAGGGTGTTGATAAGGGTTAGCTTAGTTATGTCCTACGGTTGCGGTCAATCCTTGGATAGCTCGAAAGAGTTTTGTAAACTCGGCCCTGATCAGATGGTCCTGGGCCTCTTTTGATACATTTTACGGAAGTTCTTCCTCACGTCATTCCTACAAAAGAAAGAAAAACACAAATTGGTGGTCTAGTTTTGGAAAAGATGACTTTATTTTCCTAGATATCTTAAGGGTTTTTCTACTTACGGCATTAGTTGTAAGGGATTTGGTTTGCATAACTGCTCTGATACTATCTGTGATATCCACAATGCAAATTAAGGCATAAAAGTGTCAGATACAAAAACAGATTACGAGTGTATGATAAAAATTATATGCCGCAGAGTAAATTATTACCAATCTCTTAGCTAAATATAATAGTTCCAATAACACATATATATAACTGAGGTCAGAAGTGGCAACAAAATACAAAATACAAAATATCAAAATGCAAAATGGCTATTTCTTTTATTAAGCGATTGGACTCATTAGAGTACAGTACAAGTCATACACTCAAGGTTTGTGGATCTACGAGATCCTCATAGATTTCAAGGGGTAATTCAATAGTTGGTTCCTCACTATCTTTCTCGTCTGGGGGTGGGGAGTGTAAAAAGCGTGAGTTCCATATATTTAGTAAGAAAAATAGTATTTAAATAACATTGTAAGATTTTAAAAGTAAATAGTTATGTCATTAATACTTACCATCGAATCACGTCGAAGTCCTTTCTTACTTTATAAAAATAATCATATTTATTAAAAAAAATATCATGTCATAGTCACAACATGTTTGAAATCAAGAACAAATCACTTTATTAGAAACATAAAACATGCAAGCACAAAACACAAACTTCATAATTTTTCATTTTTCTAGAAGTGTTCTTTAAGTGTTTAAAACAATATTAAATTCCATACCGAAACCTTGAAATTTTTCTACACCTTTCTTCTTCTTCTTTTCTCCATCTCTCTCTAGATCACTCCCTCTCTCAGTAAGCTCTTGGAAGATGGAAGAATGAAATGAAAGTGATGAGGAAATGGAAGAAAGGGGT
Organism: Carica papaya; assembly: GCF_054855325.1. Taxonomy (NCBI): domain Eukaryota; kingdom Viridiplantae; phylum Streptophyta; class Magnoliopsida; order Brassicales; family Caricaceae; genus Carica; species Carica papaya. The sequence continues at coordinate 8,276,078 of NC_142316.1, forward strand.
TCCTATTTATAGAAAATCGAGACCACTAGATTTGCACCAAGTGGTAAAAGCCAGTGATGAGAGAGAAATTTGAATGAAAGATGATTGACTTGATGTGACGCGACGACAAGACAAAAAAATAGAGGAAGAATCCTCCACCAGCAGCGGCACACCACCTAAGACGGTGTATGACGCCCAAAGGGGCAACGTCACACTGCTCAAGGCAGCAGTCCGCCTCACCTGGCCAACTGCGCGTTGCTGGCTCTAGCCTAACCTGCTGTCATAGGGCCTACAACGCGCAGGGCGCTGCACGTAAGCTTACTGCGTGGTCGGCGCGCACAGTGTGCAGCACCTAGCCCTCTCCGCAAGCGATGTGACACGCACAGACTGACCTATCTGCACGTAACGTGATGCTCGTGCAAACAGGCCCGCACCCCACGTTGATGGGACATGTGCACAGTGCGCACGTCCTGCGCTTGGTCCCCGTTACGCACGTGCATAGTGCACGGTGCCTGCGCAGGCGAGCCTCTCTCGCTGGTGTTTTCCTGTGGGATTTCTTTCCTTTTTGCATTCTCTTAAAAATTATTTTTAGATAAAAATAAAAATAATATATATAAAATTAATTAAAATAATAATAAAATAAAATAATGAAGTTAGTGAAAAATTAAAATTACATATTTAACTTACTAATTGTCTCGAATTTTCATTTTGTTGTTATTACCTATTGTTAATATCAAATCTGTATGCTGATTTATTTTGTCTACAAGGAACTTGGCAACGAAAAAGAACTTTATAAAGGAGAGAGAAAACAACATTTAAAGTGAATTTAGGTTTCTCACTACAAAAATCCTTGAAGGATAACCTCACTACATCTTATACTAGTGTGGTCACCAGTTTCCTTACTCATTAAGAAAATATTTGGATTTAGTTATAAATTGGTATGGACTACTTGTTGCTCAGATGATCCTATGTTACTTTAGTCTTGTTTAAGTTAATAAGGACAACTTCTATCATCTCAACCCCTAATTGAAAAAATACTATGATAATTAAGTTGTTCAAATAAGTATACTTCAATTACATATTTATAATAATAATATATATAAGTAAGTTTCTTATGCCAAAAGTAATATTGAGCAAGAAAAGATAACTACTTTCTTCCTAATATTTTTTGTTTATTTATTTAAAATGTTTTGTAATAAATTATTAACTTATTATAACTTTTTTAGTGCTATAAACTAATCATATGCTAACTAAGTACAATATATATATATGTATAATGAAGTTATATATTGCAAGATAAACAATAAAAGTAACTTAATCACAATACCCAAGATCTTTATTAAGTTGTGGTTCTTCAACAACCATATGCAAGCTTACAAGTAACAAGAAACAAAATGAAAAAAAAACTAGCAACAAAGAAAAGTACTTATTGTAACGGATTTGGAAATTAAAAGGAAATGTATATATATTTATTCTAAGTGCGGAAGTGAAATAAAATAGATTATGATTAACATCCCTTACACAATAACCAAAACGAATTAAAGTATGAAAGAATAAACTAATTTAAAAGAAATACTATAAATGAATGCTGTAAGGAAAACTAATAAATTTTTTAGCTTACACTCGCCGTCTTCCTGCAGAACGGGCTCGGGAACCAAGTCCTCCTGATCTGAAATGGTTAAGTAAGGAATGAGCTACACTAACCCAGTAAAGACATCACACTATCTCACTGTCACAGAAGTAAAGGTTGGTAGAAAACGAAAACGACCAATGAAGCATAATTTATAACAAACTCATTTATCAATAATAAAACTCTTTACTGTCCACCTACCTCGGTGAGATTCATGAAAATAATTTATGAAAACAATTGCATCATAAATATCATAAGATCACGCATACTCTGCAACATAACACATATCATGCTTTTGTATTTCAATCATCAGACAACAATTTTTCTCTTTTATCAGCCTACTAGTATCCATGGGGATCCATAGGGGGTCCCCACTGCACGTGAACCATTCACATTAATAACTTAATTCCAGGATCTTCCCCATACCCCGTCCGGTACGGGCACCAAAACCATAAACCTCAATACCATGTCCGGTATGAGGTTGAAACTGGTCGTCCCCATACCCCGTCTGGTATGAGCGCCAAAATCATAAACATCAATACCCCGTCTGGTATGAGGTGAAACGGGCCATCCCCATACCCCGTCCGGTATGGGCGCCAAAACACATAAAGTCTCCATACCCCGTCCGATATAAGAGACCACGTTCCCGGTAGGGTTCCCTATGGACCCGATCCATCCACCATCTCTCAGGATATCTAGTGAGGCTGTCTACTTATCCACTTATAAATTCACATATCATCCTTATTTTTCTTAGTCTCAATTACCCAATCAACATAAATACGTAGACCAGCAACGCACACCAAACAAGGCAACACAACATCGGATTCACAATAATTCAAACCATAATAGATTAAACAGTTATTCATGCATACGAAATCACAGAATAAACAATCGGATACTATACTGCATTTAGACTGTAAAATACATCAAACAGAAACAGACCGACAAATACATCAGGTTCGAGCCCCATTAGCAATCTTAATTAATTATACATATTTATAAATTCATAAAATACCGTTTAATCATTTATTAAGCTTTAATGTCGTGATAGGAAATAGGGTGAGAGATCCTTACTTGTTTTGGAGTCTGAAATCGGGTTCTCACTGCGCCTACGGGCAGTCCCTAGATTCCTTGAATTTTTCTCAAGAAATTGAAACACACTTCCGGTACCTGTACATGTCCCCAAAAAATCCCAAATCAGACCTAGGGCCCTTTCGGCCAATTTTAAAATTCCGGCACGGTGGCTCCGCCATACTCCGGCGACGGTGCCACCATCCACGGCGGCGATCCGCCTCGGGTTGGCCGTTCTCGGCCGTTTTCGGCCGAATTTAGCCAAACTTGCATTGGATCCTGTGATAAAAAAACCCCTAGGGCCCTCGGTGGGCCAAACGATTCCAAAAAACTGAGACTTACCGGCGGCGAAGCTCTCAGGTACGACGGCTCCTCCAGCACGAGTTGCGATTCCATGTTTTGCTTCGGTCAACCTGAAGGAAAAAGGACGGTAGTCACAATGGTATAAAAATTATATCGAATGGAAAATGGGAACAGCCTCATCGGAGGCAAAAACGAGAAAATCCGCAGTGGCACTGCTGAACTTCGGCGGTGTTTTCCAGCCAATTGGCTGGTGGTTTGGCTCTGATTTGGCCACAGGGACGTTCGGCATCGAAAAATGAACCAAGGGAAGAAATTTTACCTCATTTGGCGACCGAAAAGTCCTTCGGTGTGGCGGCGGGTGGCGGCGACCGGTTCCTCCGGTGGCTGGGTCGTCTTCTCCGGCTAGGGTTTGGGGTTGGGTGTCTGTAACGGCCCCGTAAATATTAAAATGAAATGAGTATTTAAATATATCAAATGCGGAAGCGAGATCAAAATTTCAGTTAACATCCCTTACACGAAAAACCAGAAACGTACTTAAAATATAAAAGATTAAACTAACTAAGAGAGAAACTCGAAAATAAAACTATGAGTATGACTACAGAGTCTCTAGGTATCCCCTTCGTCGTCCTCCTGCGGAACGGGCTCGGGAACCATGTCTTCCTGATCTGAAATGGTTAAATAAGGAGTGAGCTACACTAGCCCAGTAAGAACATCACGATATCTCACCGTCACGGAGGTAAAGGTGGGTAGAAAAACACAAAAGACCAATGGAGCATAATTTACAATAAAACCTTTTATCAATAATAAAACTTTTACCATCCACTTACCTTGGTGGAATTTATGAAAACAATATGAGAAAAACAATAACATCATCATAATCATTGAATAATCTAAGCTGTAAAACATAACACTTATCACGCCTCTTGTAATTCAATCATTGTACAACATATCCTTTTCTCATTTACCAGCCTACTAGTATCCGTGGGGGTCCATAGGGGTCCCGCTACCCGTTAACCTTTAACATTCATAATCAGTTTCCAGGGCCGTCCCCATACCCCGTCCGGTATGGGCGCCAAAACCATGAACCTCAATACCCCGTCCGGTATGAGGGTGAAACGGGTCGTCCCCATACCCCGTCCGGTATGGGCGCCAAAACCATAAACCTCAATACCCCGTCCGGTATGAGGGTGAAACGGGCCGTCCCCATACCCCGTCCGGTATGGGCGCCAAAACCATAAGATCTCCATACCCCGTCCGGCATGTGAGGCCACAATCCCGGTAGGGTTCCCTACGGACCCGGTCCGTCCACCATCTCCCAGGATATCTAGTCAGGCTGACCCCCATAATACAATTATCAGTCTATACAATCTTTCATTTTCCTTTTCCTCAATCAACATCATCAATTCACATTTAAACAAGCAAATCGTAATTCATACCAACAGACAACATACAGTATCAGTTCTTCAGTCTTTCAACCCATAAATAAATAAAACAGTAATATATGCACTTGAAACTATAAAATGAACAAATCAAACCTCATAATGCATTTAATGCTGTAAAACAGGCCAAATAACAGTAAATCATAAATCACACTAGACTCGGGCTCCATTAGCAACCTTAAGCAGTTTCACACAATTCAAGGAATACCGTTTTATCATTTTGAACTTTAATACCGTGATAGGAAATAGGGTGAGGGGTCCTTACTTGTTTTCGAGATCCGAATACGATTCACAGTGCGCCTGCAGGCCTTCCCTAATTTTTCCTGAATTTTTCCCGGGGAACTGAAACACACTAACAGTACCTGCACGTGTTCCAAAAAAAATCCAAATTAGGCCCAGGGCCCCTTTCGGACCAAATCGCAACTCCGGCACGGCGGCTCCGCCGTGCTCCGGCGACGGCGCCGCTGCTGGCGGCGGCGAGTCGCCTCGGGTTGACTGTTTTCGGCCGTTTTTGGCCGAATTCGGCCACACTCGCATTGGTCCTTGTCAGAAAACAGCCCTAGGGCCCTCGGGGGGCCAAAAAATCACGGAAAAACGGAGCTTACCGGCGGCGGCGCTCTCGGGTGCAGCGGCTCTCCGGCGAGGTTCGTGTTTTGGTGATTCGGCTCCGGTCAACCTGTAGAGAAAAGAATGGTGATCACGGTGATATAAAAATTGCATCGAACGGAGGCCGGGAAGGGCCTCGTCGGAGGCAAAAACCGAGAGGGGGCGCGGCGGCGCCGCTGGGCTTCGGCCGCGTATTCCGGCCGTTTGGCCGGGATTTCGGTTTCGATTTGGCCATAGGAGGAATCAGTGGGGAAAAACGAGTCGGGGGTATGAAATTTACCTCGATCGGCGGTCGGAAATTTCCCCGGTGCGGCGGCGAGTGGCGGCGGGTGGCGGCGGTCGGCCTCTGGTTCGTCTTCTCCGGCGAGCGGCTGGCGGCTAGGGTTTGTGGTCTGGTGTGGGGGTTCTATTTATAACCCCTTGCCTTTTGATCACAGCCGTTCATTTTGTTTTAATCTGGGCCGTTCGTTTTTGATTGAATCTGGGCCGTCCGTGCGATTGAATCTGGGCCGTCCGATCGCGTGATTGATCTGGGCCGTCGGATCGCACCCACGCGGATCGCCAACGTGGCTCCTTTTGGAGTGACGCGGTCTTGCCACGTGGCAGGCCCTGGTTGGCCGGGACTGCTGACTGGGCCTGCTGACGTGGCTGCTGACGTGGCCGCCCTCTTTTTTTTTTTTTTTTTTTTTTTTTTTTCTCCTCCTTTCCGGGTGCTACAACTCTCCCCCCCATAAAGAAATTTGGTCCCCAAATTTGCCTCATTACTCTTGATCAAACAGATGAGGATATTGGGCCCTAAATTCTGATTCCAGCTCCCAAGTCGCCTCCCTAGGCGTGTGGTTCTGCCACAAGACTTTTACAAATGATATTTCCCGGTTACGGAGTATTCTGCTTTCTCGGTCTGTGATACTGACCGGTACTTCTTCATAAGACAAGTCCTCTCGGAGTGAAAGCGGTTCATGAGCCACGACATGAGAAGGGTCCGGATTGTACTTGCGCAGCATAGATACATGAAACACATTGTGAACCCGGGAGAGCTCAGGGGGCAGTGCAAGTCTGTAGGCAGTGGTACCAATCTTGTCTAAGATTTCAAAGGGTCCAATGTATCTGGGGTTTAATTTTCCCCTTCTGCCGAACCTACTAATTCCCTTGAAGGGGGTGACTTTAAGAAACACCCGGTCACCTTTCTCAAAGGCCAGGTCTCTCCTCCGGGTATCAGCATAACTCTTTTGCCTACTCTGAGCCGTCTGGATGTTCTTCTTGATCTTAACTATCTTGGACGTGGTTTCTTCCACCAAATCCGGGCCAAACAATCTTCTATCGCCCACTTCCTCCCAACAAATCGGTGACCTGCACGGACGACCGTATAGCGCCTCGTATGGGGCCATGCCGATGCTTGCTTGGTAACTGTTGTTGTAGGCAAACTCTATCAGGGGTAGGTGGTCGTCCCAATGGCCTCCGGAGTCAAGGACACAAGCTCGGAGCATATCCTCCAGCGTACGGATTGTCCTCTCTGATTGTCCATCGGTTTGGGGGTGGAAGGCAGTACTGAGGGACAGCTTTGTTCCCATAGCTTGCTGGAAACTATTCCAAAACCGAGAAGTGAATCTGGGATCCCTGTCGGATACCACTGTTACTGGGACCCCATGCAGTCTGACTATTTCCCGGACATACATTCTTGCCAACTTGTCCAACGAATCAGTCATTCTGATGGCCAGGAAGTGGGAAGACTTAGTGAGTCGATCAACAATTACCCATATGGCATCGTGTCCCGATCGTGCCTTGGGTAGTCCCGATACGAAGTCCATGGTGATGTGTTCCCACTTCCATTCTGGAATCGGTAAAGGCTGAAGCAACCCCCCTGGGCGTTGATGTTCTGCTTTGACCTGCTGACATACCAAGCACTTAGATACAAAGTCGGCTATATCTCTCTTCATCCCATTCCACCAGAATCGGGGTCGCATAGTTTGGTACATTTTTGTACTTCCTGGATGCATGGCGAACCTTGAACTATGGGACTCTGTCATGATGTCTCTTTTTAATTCATTGTCGTCTGGGACACACATTCTGTCCTTGAAACGAATCAATCCGTCGGCGGAGATCTGAAAGTCTGAGTTCACTCCTTGTTCTGCATCCTTCTTGCGGTTTACTAGGGCGGGGTCGATTGACTGGGCTTCCTTTATTTTTTGGATTAACTCGGGTTGGACTGCTAGGTGGCTCAAACATGTGGCCCTTTTCAGATCTTGCAGTCGAACCTGCTGCGTAGCCCCAATGGACCTGCATTCCGAAACCATCAGATGGGCTAGGGTGCCTGCACTCTTCCTGCTGAGGGCATCGACTACTACGTTGCCCTTACCTGGATGGTATAGGATGTCACAATCATAGTCCTTGAGGAGTTCCATCCACCTTCTCTGACGCATGTTGAGATCCTTCTGAGTGAAGATGTGCTTCAAACTCTTATGATCGGTGTAGATCTGAAAGGTCTCTCCATACAAATAATGGCGCCAGATTTTCAAGGCGTGTATGATTGCGGCAAGCTCCAAGTCATGGGTAGGATAGTTCTTCTCATGATTCTTTAGCTGTCTAGACCCATATGCTATAACCTTTCCATGCTGCATCAGGACACAACCCAGGCCCAGATAGGAGGCATCACTATAAACTGTATACCCTCCTGATCCACTCGGTAGAGCCAGCACGGGTGCAGTAGTCAGTCGCTTCTTCAATTCTGAAAAACTCCTTTCGCAGTTCTCATTCCAATCAAACTTTGCATTCTTCTTTGTGAGTCGGGTTAGAGGGGCCGCTAGACTGGAGAACCCTTCGACAAACCGGCGGTAATAACCCGCCATCCCTAGGAAACTGCGAATTTCCTTAACTGTTGTCAGCCTTTTCCAACCAAGTACCGCTTCAACCTTTTCGGGGTTCACCGACACCCCTTCCTTCGATATAACATGTCCTAGGAAGGCGGTTTGCTCGAGCCAAAATCCACACTTGCTCAACTTTGCATACAACTTCTTTTCCCTGAGTACCTGGAGGACTTGGGCAAGATGATGAGCATGTTCTTCTCTACTTTTTGAGTAGATTAAGATATCATCGATGAACACGATGACAAATTTATCCAAGAACTCTCTGAAGATTCTGTTCATTAGATCCATAAAGATGGCCGGGGCGTTGGTTAGCCCAAACGGCATAACCAGGAACTCATAGTGTCCGTACCTGGTTCGGAATGCCGTCTTGGGGATGTCTTCTGCTCTCACTTTTACCTGATGGTAACCTGATCGTAGATCTATTTTAGAAAAGACCTGTGCACCCTGCAACTGATCGAAAAGGTCATCAATCCGGGGGAGAGGATACTTGTTTTTAATTGTTACCTTGTTTATCCTTCTATAATCAATACACAGCCTCAACGTTCCATCTCCTTTCCTTGCAAAAGTAACCCCGGCACCCCATGGGGAAATGCTGTGTCTAATGAAGCCACTGTTTTGTAGCTCAGTGATTTGTTTCCTTAGCTCTTCCATTTCGATGCGGCTCATTCGGTAAGGAGCTACCGAAATGGGTTGGGTTCCTGGCTGTAAGTCTATGGTGAACTCGACCTCTCTGTCCCCTGGTAGACCGGGCAGTTCATCCGGAAATACGTCTGGAAAGTCTCGGACTACTGGAATCTCTTGGATACAAACTTCCTTCTTGGGTTTACCTAGTTAGGGAAAATACAATATCAACGTACTGGGAATTAAGAAGAAAAGAACTTGTCATTAGGGAGAATCAGTACCGAATAATTTTATTAACTTGTAAATGGCTCCTCGTTGGGAGGATTAAATACAATCTTTTTATTAAAGCAGTCTATGGTGGCGTGATACGCCGCCAGCCAATCCATTCCTAGGATTACATCAAAATCCCCTGTGTCTAACCCTATCAGGTCTACCCTCAATTTCCTATCTGCTATCTCCACGGCACATGCCCTGTAGACAACCTCTCCTAGTAGTGTCTCCCCCCCAGCGGTAGATACAAACAATAATGAATCTAGTCTATCAGGTGATACACAGATTTTGGAAGCAAGAACATGTGAAATAAAAGAATGTGATGCACCAGTATCAAACAAAATATGAGCAATGTGGCCAGAGATAGTATACATACCATGTACCACGTCCGGGTCTGCATCGGCATCCTTCTGGGTAAGGTTGTAAACTCTGCCCTGGATTGGAGGCCTCCCTTGATTCTGGTTCCTAGGGCACTCCCTCGCATAGTGCTGGGCACTGCCGCATATGCGACAGGTGTTGTTGAGGCGGTAGCAGGGTCGGTCCCCATGATCCCTACCGCAGTACTGGCAGATCTTCCCACGAGCTGCCCCCATAGCCTGAGGAGGGCCTTGAACGGCAGGCCTGGGTCTCTTACTGGGTTGGACAGGCATGGTAGGCGCTGGCCTGCGGAGCGGGGCTGAAGGTCGGGAACTTCCCGTTAGCTGAGGGCGGGTGTCGAAGCTCCTTTCTATGATCTGCGCCTTTGCCAGGACTGCCGAATATGTCTCGAGCTCCATCACCAACAAGTGCTGTCTGATCTCCGGGCGGAGACCCCACTGGAATTTCCTGGCCTTTCGGCCCTCATCCAACAATGTCTCCGGGGCATGTCGACCCAGCTCCAGGAACTTGCGGGCATACTCCGACACTGTCATATTACCCTGGACCAACTGAGCAAATTCAATTTCCTTTAAGTGTTGGATGTGCTTAGGGAGATACTCCGCATGGAAAGCCGCTAGGAACTGCTCCCAAGTAACTGGTACAGGCAAGGTGGCCCGCTTGAGCTCCCACCAGCGTACTGCTTCCCCTACCAGCATGTAGGAGGCAATGGCAGCCCTCTGCTCAGGAATTACTCCCAAGGTCTCAAATGCTCTCTCAGTCTCCGCCAGCCAGTATTGGGCCTCTTCGAAAGAGGATCCCCCTGAAAAAGTAGAAGGGTTCAGTCTCCTGTACCTCTCTATGAAGCCGGGGTCGATCAAGGAGGGAGCGGGGTCCCGAGGTAAAGGAACCGGGGCCGGCTGAGGGTGAACTGGGGGACCCTGTGGTGGCGCCTGCTGATGGGGTGGGGGCACTGGAATATGCTGTGGCGGTACCTGTTGGTACTGTGGCTGTGGTACCGGGTCGTACCGCGGCTGTGGTGCCGGGTGGTACTGTGGAGGAACATGCTCCTGCCGGGGTGGCTCGGGATCAGCCTGCTGTAACGGGGGCTCAACCTGCGCTAGCGGAGGAGGTCCGGGTAACTCCCTTCTCTCCTCTTGCCTTCGCTGGGCAGCTACGAGAGCTTCCACCATCTCATATAATCTGTCCAAATCCTCCCGAAGTGAATTATCTTGTGCCGCTCGGTTTAGTGGGGGCCTTCCTCTCCTCATTTCTGTGTACCTGCATTTACAAGGAATGGTTGAGTAACGACCCATCGGTGAGTATTTTTTTTTGAAGGACTATAGTGTAAGGGATGGGTCCGAGGAAATGCGGCTCTGATACCAACTGTAACGGCCCCGTAAATATTAAAATGAAATGAGTATTTAAATATATCAAATGCGGAAGCGAGATCAAAATTTCAGTTAACATCCCTTACACGAAAAACCAGAAACGTACTTAAAATATAAAAGATTAAACTAACTAAGAGAGAAACTCGAAAATAAAACTATGAGTATGACTACAGAGTCTCTAGGTATCCCCTTCGTCGTCCTCCTGCGGAACGGGCTCGGGAACCATGTCTTCCTGATCTGAAATGGTTAAATAAGGAGTGAGCTACACTAGCCCAGTAAGAACATCACGATATCTCACCGTCACGGAGGTAAAGGTGGGTAGAAAAACACAAAAGACCAATGGAGCATAATTTACAATAAAACCTTTTATCAATAATAAAACTTTTACCATCCACTTACCTTGGTGGAATTTATGAAAACAATATGAGAAAAACAATAACATCATCATAATCATTGAATAATCTAAGCTGTAAAACATAACACTTATCACGCCTCTTGTAATTCAATCATTGTACAACATATCCTTTTCTCATTTACCAGCCTACTAGTATCCGTGGGGGTCCATAGGGGTCCCGCTACCCGTTAACCTTTAACATTCATAATCAGTTTCCAGGGCCGTCCCCATACCCCGTCCGGTATGGGCGCCAAAACCATGAACCTCAATACCCCGTCCGGTATGAGGGTGAAACGGGCCGTCCCCATACCCCGTCCGGTATGGGCGCCAAAACCATAAACCTCAATACCCCGTCCGGTATGAGGGTGAAACGGGCCGTCCCCATACCCCGTCCGGTATGGGCGCCAAAACCATAAGATCTCCATACCCCGTCCGGCATGTGAGGCCACAATCCCGGTAGGGTTCCCTACGGACCCGGTCCGTCCACCATCTCCCAGGATATCTAGTCAGGCTGACCCCCATAATACAATTATCAGTCTATACAATCTTTCATTTTCCTTTTCCTCAATCAACATCATCAATTCACATTTAAACAAGCAAATCGTAATTCATACCAACAGACAACATACAGTATCAGTTCTTCAATCTTTCAACCCATAAATAAATAAAACAGTAATATATGCACTTGAAACTATAAAATGAACAAATCAAACCTCATAATGCATTTAATGCTGTAAAACAGGCCAAATAACAGTAAATCATAAATCACACTAGACTCGGGCTCCATTAGCAACCTTAAGCAGTTTCACACAATTCAAGGAATACCGTTTTATCATTTTGAACTTTAATACCGTGATAGGAAATAGGGTGAGGGGTCCTTACTTGTTTTCGAGATCCGAATACGATTCACAGTGCGCCTGCAGGCCTTCCCTAATTTTCCCTGAATTTTTCCCGGGGAACTGAAACACACTAACAGTACCTGCACGTGTTCCAAAAAAAATCCAAATTAGGCCCAGGGCCCCTTTCGGACCAAATCGCAACTCCGGCACGGCGGCTCCGCCGTGCTCCGGCGACGGCGCCGCCGCTGGCGGCGGCGAGTCGCCTCGGGTTGACTGTTTTCGGCCGTTTTCGGCCGAATTCGGCCACACTCGCATTGGTCCTTGTCAGAAAACAGCCCTAGGGCCCTCGGGGGGCCAAAAAATCACGGAAAAACGGAGCTTACCGGCGGCGGCGCTCTCGGGTGCAGCGGCTCTCCGGCGAGGTTCGTGTTTTGGTGATTCGGCTCCGGTCAACCTGTAGAGAAAAGAATGGTGATCACGGTGATATAAAAATTGCATCGAACGGAGGCCGGGAAGGGCCTCGTCGGAGGCAAAAACCGAGAGGGGGCGCGGCGGCGCCGCTGGGCTTCGGCCGCGTATTCCGGCCGTTTGGCCGGGATTTCGGTTTCGATTTGGCCATAGGAGGAATCAGTGGGGAAAAACGAGTCGGGGGTATGAAATTTACCTCGATCGGCGGTCGGAAATTTCCCCGGTGCGGCGGCGAGTGGCGGCGGGTGGCGGCGGTCGGCCTCTGGTTCGTCTTCTCCGGCGAGCGGCTGGCGGCTAGGGTTTGTGGTCTGGTGTGGGGGTTCTATTTATAACCCCTTGCCTTTTGATCACAGCCGTTCATTTTGTTTTAATCTGGGCCGTTCGTTTTTGATTGAATCTGGGCCGTCCGTGCGATTGAATCTGGGCCGTCCGATCGCGTGATTGATCTGGGCCGTCGGATCGCACCCACGCGGATCGCCAACGTGGCTCCTTTTGGAGTGACGCGGTCTTGCCACGTGGCAGGCCCTGGTTGGCCGGGACTGCTGACTGGGCCTGCTGACGTGGCTGCTGACGTGGCCGCCCTTTTTTTTTTTTTTTTTTTTTTTTTTTTTTTTTCTCCTCCTTTCCGGGTGCTACAGTGTGGATGCGATTATTTATAACCCTCCCCTTTTAATCTGAGCCGCCCATCATGATTTAATCTGGTTCTTGCATCGCGATGCTATCTGGGCCGTCCGTGCGTGATCAAATCTGGACCGTCCGCATACGTGAGATCTGGACCATCCACTCGAGCCTTTGATCTGGACCGTCCGTGCACGGAAACGGATCTCGGCCGTCCGATTGCGCGCACGCAGATCGCCCACATGTCTTCGTCCCGCGTCAGCGTCCCTGCCACGCGGCGTGTCCTGGTTGCCCATGCTGCCATCGCTGCTGACGTGGCATTATTTTTATAAATTGCGTTTTGACCTCTGGTTTTCGATTTTCATTTCAAAAATACCCCCAGAATCCAAATTTTCACTCTTTTTTTCCAAAATCAATTTCAATTAAATCCCAAAAATAATTTTACCCTATTTTATTATTATTTTTATTTTTATTTCTATTAAATTAAATTAAATTAAATTAAAACCTTATAAATTAAATATTAAAATAGAATAAAATTGAACAAAATTCTAATAAAAATTAAAATAAAATAAAAATAAAAATAAAATAAAATAAAAATTTTGGGTGTTACACTTATAATACTATATTTCTTGAGACAGAAACTGATGATAAAATACGAGCAAATAGTCAAACATTAATAAAGAACAAAATAATTAAGCATCAGACCAATATATATCCGTTTGACCCCATTTACTGGTACTCTCAGGTACTCCCAGTGTCTTCCAAACAACTTTTGAGGCATCGACGATATTATTCGGACAAGCAGGTTGGTAATCATGTTCATCATCACATTCCATTGTTGAGTTGCACTCATCAACCACTTTAACCTTAAAAGTTCTCCAATTGCCATGGATATTTATATACTTTAAACACCTACTTCCTTTGTTATACCATCCAACTCAAAGAGTAACCATAGGTTTTTTATCTAAGTGATAATTGTTATCACATTCAAATGGACCGCCACCATCATGACCTTCTTCAAAACTATTGATTGTTGAAGTTGCCTTTGTACTCCCTATGACCGATGGTGAACACTTATAAGTGGTGTAAAATTTTCCTTCTTTGCAACATTTAGATTCATTTCCTTGAACACATTTTCCTGGTGGTGGTTTTTTCCCTCTTAATTTTCCACTGGGCTTGTATTTTTGAGCTTCAACAATCAAGTAATGACTTGTTATAAAAAAAAACAAAGGACAAAGAAAACCCTCAAACACGGAGATAATTTTCTCATTCTGTATTTTTCTATATATAATTATAATTAGATGGTTTTGTTAAAATAATTTTTTTTCCAAATCCGTAGATCTGTAAAAATTAAACATACATTCTCCTACTGAATTAAAGCTAAATATAAGCGGAAGCGTACCTAAATCTATCACAAAAAAATTGTTCAACAGTAGGATCTTCTGAGTCAATACGATACCTTAAAACTAGTTTTTTCTAGTAATAGAATTTCAGAAAAATAAAATGACAACCTTATGATTTGAGGACCATAACCGCCTTTTATATCGACTACTTTTTGCAATTCTCATTTTTTCTATCATAAAATGAGAATATTACAAAAATGTAAATGGACATTATAAGTTCATACTTAAATCCGACACATTACAAGTTCATACTTAAATCCGATTCATTAAGGTTCAATATTGTTTAACTATATTTGATTATTTTTAAACGAGTCCATTAAATAGATAGCCTGATACGCATACCAATATCCATATTAAGCCCACACGTTAGAAAAAATTCAACAATCTCTCACTTCGTCTTTATGTGACACCTTAACTATGCGTTAATAACCATAGGAGTAATGAGAACTGTGTTATCCATACCTGAATACATCACCAAACAATCCTGTCCATCAATCATAAAGACATAGAATCAAAGCAGCCTTCGCTACAACTAACGTAGCTAAACTCATCAATGGTCACTTATATCAGTATAATCGAACGAAATAGATCAAGCATTGATATACATAATGGAAATTACACGCTATGTGATCTAAGCATGCTTATTTTCAACTGGTTCTACCTTAACCTTAGTGAGATCAACTGTAAAAAAGTTAGAAATAATAATATATATAAACATAAATGAAAAAAAAAACTTAAATGAAACCATATATACATAAACCAAACCAAAGTACATAATTTATGACATGTTTTATAAAATAAATGCAACTATGATACAAGACTCCCACTGAAACTACACATCATCTAGGGATACAAAACTCATATAAGTAGTGTACTCATGAAAGACCTTAGGTGGTAATCCCTTAATGAGTGGATCTGCAATCATAAAGTTTGTTCTAATGTGCTCTATTGATATCTGCTTACTCTGAACTTTTTCTTTAACAATAAGGAACATAATATCTATATGTTTTGACTTCGTCGAACTCATGTTATTGTAGGAGTACATAACTGCAGATTTATTGTCACAAAATAACTTTAATGGTCTTTCTATACCATCAACAATATGCAGCCCAATGGCAAAATTTTGCAACTATATTTCATGATTGGATGTCTCATAACAAGCCACAAACTCTACTGCTATAGTAGAAGAGAGTACAAGTGTTTATTTAGCACTCTTTCAAGAAATAGCTCCTTCAACAAGTAAGTAAATATAGTCTGATGTAGATTTTCTGTTGTCTTGACATCTAGCAAAATGAAAATTAGAATAACGAATTATCTCCAACTGATCTGACATATTGTATGTGAGCATATAATCTTTTATTCTCTATAAATACTACATGACACGTTTGGCTGCTTTCCAATGATTTATACCTAGATTGCTTAAATTTCTATCTAACATCCCAATAATGTACGCAATATCTGGACACATATAAATCTATGCATACATAAGTCTCCCTAATACAAAAGAGGAGTCCCCAAGATCTTTCATCTCAAATTTCGTTGTCAGAAATCTCTTGGTTTCGTGCAATAAACCTATATTACTACTGGTAAGCAGTATGTAATCGACATATAAAACTAGAAAAATATATTTACACCCACTAAACTTATGGTATTCAAAATATTTTACTAAATTTATCTCAAAACCAAACAAGATGACGACTTGATGAAATTTGTGATACCATTGACGGGAAGCCTATTTAAGTCTATAGATGGAGTCCTTTAGTTTTCAAACCATTTATTGTGTGTCATCGACGTATAAAGTTTTCTGATTGCACCATATAAATCGTCTCATCTTCATTGAGAAATGATGTCTTAACAAAATCTCTTTATAATCGATGCCTTTTTTCGGTTTAAAGACCTTAACAATGAGACGGGTCTTGTACCTTTCATATTACCTTTCGAATATCTCTTGGTCTTAAATATCTATTTGCAATCAATAAGTTTTGCATCCTTAGGCAATGGGACAAGATCCCAAATGTCATTGTCCTTCATGGACTTTATTTCTTCATTCATGGAATTAATCTACCTATAAGAGTTAGAACTTTCTATGGCTTGACGCAAGTTGATAAGATCATCTTCCACCATGTCAATGTCAAACTCATATTCTTGGAGATATACAATATAATCATATGGTATTACACTTCTCCTCTCTCTTGTGGATCTCCTTAATGCATAAGTTCTTGAGGATGTGAAGTTTATGCTTCAGAAACAGATTCCTGAACAGGAACGAGAAATATTATGACATTGTTTTGATTTGGAGTTGCTTCTTGAACAATGCTATGTATAAAAACCTAATCCTGATCCTTGTCAAGAGCACTTGAGGGAATAGGAATATTGACCCATTTATCTTCAAAAACAAGGTCGCGAACTCTTTCTCCCCCCGCAAACTCAACACCCTCAAATAACTGAGTATTTTTCGTTTCAAAAATTATCTTAGTAGTGGGATCATAAAACTTGGAACCCTTGGATCGCTCAGAATAACCAACAAAATAACAACTAATAGTCTTAGAGTCCAGTTTTTTTTCATGTGGTCTATAAGGCCTAGCCTCAGCTGAACATCCCCAAATGTATAAATATCTCAAACTAGGCTTCTTGCCCATCCAAAGTTCATAAGAGATCTTTGTAATTTCTTTAGTTGGAACTCTGTTGAGTAAATATGTTATGATCTTTAATGCTTATCCCTAGAGTGATTCAGGTAAAGTAGAATGACTAATCATACTCCTTACCATATTCTTAAGTGTTATGTTTCGCCTTTCAGCAACACCATCCATACTAGGAGGACCTGACATGGTGTATTGTGGGATGATACTTCATTCCTCTAGAAATCAAACAAATAGCTCTTGACATTGTTTACCGTATCCGTCGGATCTAATAACCTTAATCCTTTTGTTGAGTTGATTCTCAACTTCTGTTTTAAAACTTTTGAACACATCCAGGGACTAAGACTTCTCATGAATGAGATATAGAAAGCCATATCTTGAATAATCATCTATGAACGTTATGAAATATTGTTGACCATTCCAAGAAGCAGTAGAAAATGGTCTACAAATATCTATATGAATGAGTTCTAATATGTCCATAGCTCTGTTAGCACCTTATTTCTTAATGTTTATATGTTTTTCCTTGATACAATGAACACATCTATCAAAATCTGAAAAATCAAGGGGATCTAGAATTTCATTTAACACGAGTCTCTTAATTCTCATTAGGGAGATGTGACCTAATCTCTTGTGCCATAAAGAAGCAGAATCCTCCTTGGTTAATTTTTTCTTTATACCTCTTGTACCAACATACAAGGATTCATTATAAAAAGCAATTGTATCAAGCAAATAAAGATTATCACGCACTGATAAAGAAGTAGAACCAACCAGATTTGAATTAAAAAAAGACTAAATTTTCCATTTTCAAACGAATAGGAAAAACCAAATTTATCCAATAAAGACATTAAAATGACATTCCGTCTAAATGATGGTACAATAAAAGTCTGTTCTAAATCCAGATAAAATCTAGTCCTTAACAACAATCTAAATTTGTCAATTGCTTCTACCTCAACTAGTTTGCTATCACCCACATAAATGAATCTAGCACTATCATTTGGCTTGCGGCTGTTGCAGCCCCGGAAATTTAAAATGAAATTTATAATATAAATATCAAATGCGGAAGCGAAGTTAAAATTTGAATAACATCTCTTACACTAAAACCAAAAACGTGCTCACAAAATATAAAAGATCAAACTACCTAAAGGAAAAACTTGGAAATAAAAGCTACGAATATGACTATGGAGTCTTTAGGCGTCCCCTTCGTCGTCCTCCTGCGGAACCGACTCGGGAACGATGTCTTCTTGATCTGAAATGATTAAATAAGGAATGAGCTACACTAGCCCAGTAAAGACATCACGATATCTCACCGTCACGGAGGTAAAGGTGGGTAGAAAACACAAAAAGACCAATGGAGCATAATTTACTACAAATCCTTTTATTAATAATAAAACCTTTACCATTCACTTACCTCGGTGAAATCCATAAAACAATATACGAAAGCAATAACATCATCATTATCATGAAACCATATATATAAACTGTATAACATAATACCTATCAAACTTTTCGTAATTCAATCGTTACACAACATATTTTCCTCATTTACCAGCCCACTAGTATCCATGGGGATCCATAAGGGTCCCGCTACCCGTTAACCCTTAACACTTGAAATCATATTCCAGGGCCGTCCCCATACCCCATCCGGTATGGGCGCCAAAACACATAAGATCTCCATACTCCGTCCGGTATGGGAGACCACAATCCCGGTAGGATTCCCTACGGACCCGGTCCGTCCACCATCTCCCAGGATATCTAGTCAGGCTGACCACAGTATACAATTTCCATTTACATAATCTTTCATTCTCCTTTTCCCTCAGTCATCATTATCAATCACATACAAACAAGCAAAACGATAATTTATGCCAAACAGACAACATACAGCATCAATATCCCGGTCATTCAATCCATAACCAATAAAACAGTAGAATATGCACACGAAACTATAAAATGAAAACATCGAACCTCATGCTGCATGTAAAACTGTAAAACAGGCCAAATAACAGTTAACCGACAAACACACTAGACTCGGGCTCCATTAGCAACCTTAAGCAATTTCACACATTCGTTGATTCATGAAATACCGTTTTATCATTTATTGAACTTTAAAACCGTGATAGGAAATAGGGTGAGGGGTCCTTACTCGTTTCGGGGTCTGAACACGGCTTCACAGTGCGCTTGCAGGCTGTCCCTAATTTTCCCTGAATTTTTCCCGGAGAACTGAAACGCACTACTGGTACCTGCACGTGTTTCAAAAAAAATCTCAAATTAGGCCCAGGGCCCCTTTCGGCCAATATCGCAACTCCGGCACGGCGGCTCCGCCGTGCTCCGGCGACGGCGGTTTGCCTCGGGTTGGCCGTTTTCAGCCGTTTTCGGCCGAATTCGGCCACACTCGCATTGGTTCCTACGATAAAACAACCCTACGGCCCTCGGGGGGCCGAAAATTTACGGAAAACTGAAGCTTACCGGCGGCAGTGCTCTCGGGTGCGGCGGCTCTCCGGTGAAGTTCGTGTTTTGGGGATTCGGCTCCGATCAACCTGTAGAGAAAAGAATGGTGATCACGGTGATATAAAAATTGCATTAAACGGAGGCCGGGAAGGGCCTCATCGGAGGCAAAAACCGAGAAGGGGCGCGGCGGCGCCGCTGGCTTTCAGCCGTGTTTTCAAGCCGTTTGGCCGGGATTTTGGCTCCGATTTGGCCACTGGGGAAATCAGCGTGGAAAAATGAGTCGGGGGTATGAAATTTACCTCGATCGGCGGTCGGAAATCCCTCCGGTGTGGCGGCGGGTGGCGGCGGCCGGCTTCTAGTTCGTCTTCTCCGGCGAGGGCAGGCGGCTAGGGTTTGGGGTCTGGTGTGGAGGTCTTATTTATACCCTTTTGCCTTTTGATCTCATCTGTTCATTTTGATTTAATCTGGACCGTCCGTTTTTTATTAAATCTGGGCCGTCCGTGCAATTAAATCTGGGTCGTCCGTGCGCGCGATTGATCTGGGCCGTCCGATCGCGCGCACGCGGATCGCCAACGTGGCCGGTCCCCGGTCGACGTGGTTTTGCCACGTGGCAGGTCCTGGTTGGCCAGGCCTGCTGACTGGGTATGCTGACGTGGCACACGCTTTTTTTTTGTTTTTTTTTCCTTCAATTTCTTCAATTTCCCCGGGCACTACAGCGGCAATGGAGGCAACCTTGTATAGGCACACTAATGTGAGTTGTAGCACCAGAATCTATCTACCAAGTGTGTGTAGGTATAAAAGTTAAATTAACCTTAGAATAAATAAAATTAAGAAGTATGTCTTTCTTTGCACACCACGCATGATAGTTAGCGCATTACTTCTTCTGGTATCCTAAAGCTTTACAGAAGACACAAACATTTTCCGTCTAAACCTTTTCTTGCTTCTTCTATTGTACTGGAACTGCAACATATTAACCTATTTTCTTTTTCTTGTTCTTCTTATTCTTTGAGATCAGTGCTAAATGAACACTCTCTGTCCTCTCATACTGAAGTTTTTTCTCCTCTTGAACATAATATGAAATGAGTTCATTCATATTTCAGGATTCTTTCTGATAGTTGTATGTCACCTTAAAATGATTAAACTATGATGGAAGAGAAATCAAAACAAAGTACACAAGTGCTTCTTCCGATAATTCAACTCTAAATGCTTTGACCTTTGCATGCTTATATGATATCTCCATTATGTGCTCTCTAATGTTTTCATTTCCCTTATACCTCATAAAAAAAAGAGTCGACAGAAAGTGTACATGCCTCGGCCTTATCACTTCTAGTGAAACGTTATTCTAGAGAATGAAGAAAATCTCTAGTTGTTGTGATCTCATCGAAAATAGTGCATCAAAAAACCTCTGGAATGATCTATTCTATAACCAACATACTCATATGGTTTAACCGATCCCATCTTTCAAACTCCTTATTTTTCTCAAGGTGCTGTCAGGAGTAATCGGACCAGGTTGATCAACCCGTAAAGCCCAATCCATATCTATAACTCCAAACACAAGTTGAACATTGTTCTTCTATTGCTTAAAATTTGTGTCGTTTAACATTGGGATGTAATTAACATTTGCAGTGATACTTCCAGTAGAAAATGAAGCTTAATAGAGAACCGACAAAAATAAATAAATTAATACTCACATAAAACTGTAAATCATTAAATTTAATAATAAATTTTAAATGAAGGTATATTCCTATATCAAGATACTGAGCACTTCATTAATACTCTATTTTTGAACAGAATATTAACTTGTAAGTGATACTCTATAATAATAATTAAATACAGAAAATAAAAACACATCAAATAATAAACCTTCTATTGGGTCGAATTCAGCCAAACTTGCATCGGTTCCTACGAGAAAACACACTTAGGGCCCCTGGTTGGCCGAAAAAACATAGAAAATCAAAACTAACTTGCGGTGGGGCTCTCCGGTGCGGCTGCTCCTCCGGCTCACGCTGCGGTTGGGTGTTTTGCTTCACTCAACCTATAGAGAAGGAAACGATGATCACAACGGTGAAAAAATCACATCGAACGGGAATGGAGAAAGACTTCATCAGAGGCGTTTCCCCAAACACCCTGCGGCAGCACCGCCGAGCTTCGGCAGCATTTTTCAGCCAACTGGCTAGTTCTTTCACTCCGATTTAGCCATGGGTGGGTTTAAAATTGAATTTCATGCAAGAGGGGAAATTTTTACCTCGTTTGGCGGTTGGAAATTGCTCCGTTGCGGCGGTGGGTGGTGGTGTTCGGCTCCCCAGCGGCTGGGTTGTCTTTTCCGGCGAGGGGCTCTGGCGGCTAGGGTTAGGGTTTGGGTGCGGATGGGGTTATTTATACCCATCCGCTTTTGATCTAGGCCGTCCATCGCTTTTAATCTGAACTGTCCGATCGTGATTAAATAGGGAGTAAATCTGAACCGTTCATCGCGATTCAATATGGGCCGTTCGTGCGCGATCCAATCTGAACCGTCCGTGCGCGATGCAATCTGGGCCGTCCGTGCGCATTTTGAATCTAGGCCGTACGTGTGCGCGGGAACGGATCTCAGCCGTTCGATCGCGCGCACACAGATTGTCCACGTGGTTCCCCCCGTGTGGCCTCGCGCGTCAGCGCCTCTACCACCTGGCGCGTCCTGGTTGGTCGGGGCTGCTGACCGGGCATCTGACGTGGCACAATTTTTTAAAATTGTGTTTTGACCTTCTGTTTCCGATTTTTCTTTTAAAAATACCCCTACAACCCAAATTTTCACCCATTTTTTCTAAAATTATTTTCAATTAAATCCTTAACTAATTTTTCACCCTTTTTATTGTTGTTATTATTATTATTTTTATTAAATCAAATTAAAATAAAATAAATTCAATTCAATTCAATTAATAAATAATTATATTTATAAAAAAATAAAATAAAATTTAATAAAAATGAATGTTGGATGTTACATAAATAATTTTATAAGTTAAATGACTTAATTATAAGTTAAATATATTTTTTTTTATATTTTGTCATTTAATATTACATACAATAAGATAGAGACAAATTGGTAAATTGACTAAATATATAATCATATCATCCTATCAATCTAAACAAAACAACTGTTATTACTATACATTAATACACAATCTTTTCAAATATGGTATAATTTTGTAATTATTATTTTATACAATTATCAAAGCTTATCGTACGTTAATTACCCATAAAAAAATCAATCAAACACAAAATTATGCCTTATTTGGATGACTTTCATGATGGTTTATTAATGTATGGTATTGCATATTAAATGTATAGTACGGTAATGTTCAAGTTATATCATGTTTGGAAAGATTATATAATAATATATGATAATAACAATTATTTTTGTTTAGATTTATAAGATGATATGTCTCTATATTTGATCAAATTATTTATTTTACTAACATCTTATTGTATGTAATAATCAATAAAAAAAATAAAAAAATAAAAGATAAAAAATATATATAATTAAATATATTATGTATGTATATATACAATTAAATATATAGATAAATGTATATATTTAATTAAATAAATAAATTTTATAAAAAAAATCAAGTAACAATACAAAAGAAGATTAAGTGGCTATATGTCAGGCAAAACCACTCAACCCATTTTTGAAAATGTCATACCACTTCTAGAATTGTCTCTTTAGATTTTTTATGCACTTGTACACTCACTCTTTATCAATTAGCATGTTTAGGAAGGAGGTCTTCATTTATAACACGATACAATTACTGGCTTGTGCGGTGAATGTCCCATCAGATCTACGGCTCAAGCAATGTTGACGGTAAAAAGCATCTACAATGCATCATCCAAACAATCCATCCAGTGGATAGTGTTATTCCCTTGATCTGCAGATCTGTTCTTACTGGCCATTTTATAGGACATTACAACACAAAACCAATAAATATAATCATTATCAAGAACAAGAAGTTCATCGAAATATAAATCGTGTACAATAAAATAAAATCCAAATTGTAGTGTTCAATTATGTTAGAAAAATAAGATTAACCTTAATGCAAAAAAAATAGGAGAAGATGCTAGTTTTTCTACCCATGATCCTTAATTGTTGATGTCTTTTCTTTTCTCTTAGATGCTACTAGAGTTAACAAGTAATCTTCATACCCCCAAACTCAAGTTTGTTTATATTTTAATTCAACGTGAGAGAGATAACGGTAATATATATATATATATATATTTTCTGAATCTTATCTTCTTCGCTTAATTGAAAAAATAATAATTTTTTTCTCCCTTATATATACTCGCCCAGAGTAATGTCTTTTTATATTAAGGGTTTCTTCCTTATAGACTCAAAAAGAGTTATGTCTTTTTACAATGGGTGTTATGAACATTTTTAATTTTATATAACATCTTTCACTCGGCTATACAAGCCACATTAATTATAATATACTACCACATCAACATATCTCTCACGCTTCATACAAGAAATGGGGCGTGCAACCAAAAAACAACAAGTAGTGTTATATTAAGTCACAATATAACTAATACAACACCTTCATATTTATAATACCCCAGATCATTTGAACAATACTGTTAGCATATACTGTCCCTCTATGCTATAATAATATTACTTGGTTATATACAAAATATATTTGCTCAGGTTTATGTGATGATGTCAAAAAGATTCTTCTTTATATACTGATGACAATCCATCTCAACTTGGCTACTTTCCTAACATGTTTCGCTGGACCGTATAGGTCATGGCCTTTTGAAACATATTAAAGTAGTGACACCAAATCTTGACTTCATGTGATAGCTCCAAGTCAAAGGGTAATATATAAGGCGGACACAATAGTCCATATGTTTCACACAGTGATAAAGTAGGAAATTATTTTGTCACTTCCTATATTGGTTGTCATATAGCACATACAGTATGATATGTATGTCATAAATATTGCTCCCACTAAGTTGGGCATGTCACTCTTCTATGTCATGAGAATCATAAGTCGAGATACTACTCAAGTATCTCAAGCCACTTGATCAACATACTCAATGTGTGACCTAACACTCGATATTTGACTCATAGTCTTTAATATGAAATCGGGTATATTTTATACTCAACTCTCTAAAGTCTTATTTTAAACATACTAAGGCGACTATAAAATTTAATATTTTGTCATTAATACAATACAAGTATAAAAAAAGTTCATATTGCACATACTTAACACTAATATGATTTAATCTTATCCTATCCGCTACTCAAGTATTAGGGAGATCACCCCTGTGATAAGGTTGATCATAAAGCCTGATGACATTATTACATGCCTAATCATGTAATTTTATTCATGAACATTTCATAAGAAAATAACAACTTTTATTTCATAAATGATTAATACACAAAAAACATGTCTATTACGTATTAAATCCCACTGAAAAATTAAAGTCTACACAAACCTAGACTTTTCACATGACCCTGAAAAGCATCTCTAAGCATAGACTAGTCAAAGGATCAATAACTATTTTAGTAGTGGATATATACTTAATAGCAACGTTTTCTTTTTTTTTTATGGTGCTACGAACAAAGTGATAACACCTCTTAATATGCTTCATTTCTTATAGAATTTTCAATCCCGAGCACATTAATAGCAACAATATTATCACAATATATTTCTATAGGTTCATCAACTTTAGGGGTGATGCTGAGATCCTACAGAAAGCTTCTCAACTAAATTGCTTCCAGTACAGCAAACAACTAATAATATACTCTGCTTCCATTGTAAATAAAGCAACGCAATATTGTTTTTTACTACACCAAGGATAAAAACATATCCTGAGGTCGACTTAGATTCATCCCAGTTGCCACTTCAGTCTGTATTTGAATAATTTTTTAACCTTAAGTCCCCTCCTTAATAACAGAGGACTAGGTCACTTGTACCATGAAGGTAGCACAAGATTCTCTTGATTGCTTACCAATAAGCAGGTACAAGGTTACTTTGATAACAACTTACCAAACCAGTTGCAAAATAAATGTCTGGTCATGTACACAATGTGGCATACATCAAACTGCCTATTGCACTAGCATAAAAAACGTTGCTCTTTTTTTTTCTCTTCATCTATCTTTGGGCACCGATCAAGACTTAAAGTTAGACCCTTCTCAACAGGAGTGTCAAAGGGTTTGGAGTAATGCATCCGATATCGTTCCACGACTTTCTTAATATATGCTTTTTGTCACAGTCCTAAAAGTTTCTTAGGATGGTCTCTCATTATTTTCATGCTAAGGACAAACCTAGCTTCACCCATGTCCTTCATCTTAAAAATAGAGAACAATCACTACTTAGTGGCATTGATCATCTCTATGTTGTTTCCAGCTAATAGTATGTCATCAACGTATAAGGAGAGAAACATAATCCCTCCAGTTGTTTTCTTAACATACAGACAATGATCTTCATCTACCATAGACAAGCCAAAAGGTGTAATGACTTTATGAAATTTGAAGTACCATTATCTGGAAGACTACTTAAAACCATATATGGATTTTTTAAGACTACAGATCTTATTTTTTTTACTTTTTTAGACAAACCCAATATGTTGATCCATATATATTTCTTCCTCAAGTGTACCATTGAGGAAAGAAATTCTAACATCCATTTAAATAACTTCAAGTCCAAATGGGCAACTAGGGCTAGAAGAAGGCGAATTGAAGCAAATCTCACCGTAAGAGAAAAATTCTCTTTATAGTCTATAACATCAATTTGGTTAAAACATTTTGTTACTAGTCAGGCCTTAAACTTTTCAATTGATCCATTTACTCCACATTTTATCTTTAAAACCCACTTATTTCTAATTCATTTATATTGAGGCAGAAGCTCAACTAATCTCATCCCTCATGGTATCAATCAACTCCTTACTGATTAGTGAATTCACAACCTCCTTAAAGCAGGTGGATTCCTTAATCATTAAAGGAGTGCATAAGAAAATTTCTCCTTTGATTTGGAAATATCATCAAGAAATTTTTTCACGTTCACTCCTTTGGATTCTAGGACCTTCATCACTTGTCTGATTTAATGATAAATTTCTTTCATTGTCCCTAAGTGTGGGATTTGAAACTTGAAAACTAACCTTATGTTCCAAGCTTAGATCTTAAAGACTAACCCCCATTTTTTAGTGGATTATCATTTGTAGGCAAATTTTCACCATCTAGAATAGTATGATCACTCCTACTATCTCCTTCATTTGGTGGAATATCACTATCTTTAGTGACTTGGTAGGTTCTCAAGACCTCACTCTCACTAATAGATAGTTTTATGTCCTCTTATAACTCATACAGTTCGAGATTTCTTTTTATTTCACCAATTTTTGGGAACTTATCCTCAAGGAAATCAACATTGCAGGAGTCAGTTTTTATCATGCCACCATTTGGATGTTCTCTAAATATTACATATCATTTTGAATATTCTAGATATCTGATGAACCCTATCTTAGTTATTCTTAGACCTAGTTTTTCGTGCTTGTGAGTTAGGTTATGCATATAGCCTGTCAACCTCCAAAAGACATAAATGATCCAAAATGGGCTTCTTGTCATTCCATAACTCATATGGAGTGACAGGTAAACTTTTACTTGGTACACGGTTAAGGATGTAGGTTGTCGTAAGCAACATATCTCCCAAAAAATTGTTTGAAAGGTTAGCATGTGCCATCATCGATCTAACCATGTGTAGTAATGTATAATTTTTTCACTCTACAACAATATTTTGTTGTAGAGTATGAGGAATTATAAGTTGCCTAATCTTACAATATTCTTTGAACATATCAGAAATATATTCATGACCACGATCGATTCAAAGAGTTTTTACTCTTCGATCCAGTTGATTTTCCACTTCTGCTATAAATTATTTGAACATATCTAGCATTTTATAGCGGTAAAAAATTAAATACACATACCCATATCATGAATAGTCATCTATAAAAATAAAAAAAGTATATAGTACAATGACGTGCTTTGATATGTAAAGGGCTACAAATATCAGAATGGAATAATTCTAAGGGACTTAACGCCCTTGAAGCCTTACCAAAAGACTTCTTACTCGTTTTACCAGTTAAGCATGGCTCACATTTATACAGCTTAACCTTAATAAACTGATCCAAAATACTTTCTGTAGCTAGTCTACTCATTCGATCTTGACCAATATAGCCAAGTATAGCATGCTACTTAACAAATTTAGAATCACAATCAAAGTCAAAAACATAAGCAAACATAGAATTATTATATATATTATCATCCAAGTGAAGAATAAAGGAATTATTTCTTAAAGACCCATGATCAAATGTATCGCCATGATATAAAATATCTAAAATACCAGACTTAAAATTAAAAGAAAAACTCAAATCTTAACAAGGAAACAACTGAAAGTAAACAACATCGCACCCCTAGTGCATAAAGAGTATCATGAAGGAGTAAAGTATTTCCTCCATGTAGCTTGAGCTGGTATGTTCCGATTCGAAGGACGTCTTCTTTATTGCTGTTGCCCAATACAACAGTTTGCGAACCCATAGGAACACAATGGTAGTCCACGAATCTAACTCGATCTTGAACTACATGTTTGCTTGCTCTCGTGTCTACAATCCAATTAGGAAAAGAATTAACAACTAATAAATGAGAACAAACAAATAAATTAAGAGGCAAAATAGAGAAATGTACCTTCTTCGACTCAGAATAATCACGAGTAAACCCTCGTTGCCGCAGTTGTAGCACTTCATATGTACTATACTTTTCTCTCTATGATCCTTAGGCTTATGTTGTTTGGCCACACCACCTTTATGTCCATTGGCTTGAGAAGGGCACCGAACTTTCTTAAATTACTTGGCAAGATTAGGTTTTTTTCCTTTAGCTTGACCCCATGGGTAATAAGTGCCACATTAGAAGGATTAAACGACTTTTGATACTCAACTTCCATCTCAATGTGCCTAGCAATTTTAGAGAAAATATTAATGTGTGCACTATAAACCATCAAGAGTTTAAATTTTTTCAAACATTCAGGTTCATCTGGAAATGAACGAATCACATTCAGAACCTGCTCTTGATCTCTTATGTCATGTCTTCTAGCCTTAAGGTCATGAACCATATCACTCATGACATGTAAGTGTTTAACTATACTGTGTTTTGGATCCATTTCATACTTCATCTACTTTAAATTTAAAGCACAGAGCCTTGTAGTGGATGTCTAACCATAAGTGATCTTAAGCTTATCCCACATGTCCTTAGTCGTGGAACAACTCTCAAATTCTCCAATGAGATCGTTATGCATGCAATACAACATAGTATAACGCGCAAAATGATCCTTCTTAGACTATTCCTATTATGCAGTCAGATCCTTATTGTACCAGTCACTACCGATATTTTTTTGCCTCAGATATAGTAGTGGTCAAGATTTCTAAAACCTTGTGCTCATTAAGGAGATACTGAATTTTCTTATGCCGTATATAATTTGTCACATCCAATTTTTTGTTTGTGGACAAATCAGTATCATGTTTTTGGTTGTCATTTCTACAAGCATATAAAAAATGAACATTAGTCACAATTTTTCATAATTAAATTATCAAAATTTCATTATATATATCACATGTTCGAAAACTTCACTAAACTCATAATTATTATATATGATACAAACTAAAAATATTATAATTTAATAATTATAAGAAAAAAATTAAATGAAATATATTCATATAACCCTTTAATTTTGTCAAACTAACTGGCATAAAAAAATCATATAGATATATGTCATTATCTCTATTTAATAAAAGAGATGTAATTGACTAAAAAATTCCAAACCGACCTCTTTATTATTTTTTAGTTTAATTATTATTTAAATTTTTAAATATTATATGAATAAATTTTTATCTCTAATAGTGTGTTTAATACATTAAACAGGTATACACGTATTAGAAAATGTGTTAATATAAGTTTTAAGTTTTAAAAATGTTACTAATGTGCCAGTGATCATGCTAATAACTGACTCATCTATTTTTTCTTCATTCTCTATATCTCAAAACAATTATTTAGTAAATATAAATTTTATAATAAGATATAAAGCCAAAAAGAAACCCCTTGTGCCAATGTGGCTTCTAATACTTGTCAATTCCTATTTAGTCAGTAACACCTACAGAGTTAGTTGAGAATATATTACTGCATTGAGAAAATATAATTATATATGCATTGAGGATCGGGTACGGACGGGTAATCTGTAAATTTACTATATGAAATAAATAAAATGTTAAAAAATATTTTTACATATATCATACAAGTTAAAAAATAATTATTTCAATTGAAAAATTAGAATATAGTTGGCAGCTACATTTAGGGGGAAGAAAATTCCCGTTTAATAGAAAAAAAAAAGGATAAAGTTAATAGTATTGTGCATTCGATTAATATAACAAAAGCTTATGAAATGTATATTTGTATATATATACACATTAATTATTTATTAAATATAGAAATAACCCACTATTTGATAATTTACAAATCAATTCTAATAATCTTTAAATTATGCTTTCATTCCCCTCGTGCATTTAGTCAATATGTTGTTAAATTTAATATTGTCACCCAAATATATATATATATATATATATATGTATGTATATATGTGTGTACAAAAGTAAGGTCGGTACTAATTATTATAATACTATATCTAATTATATAGAATTCAACAATGTTGCCACCAAAAGATCGTAAAAGGCACTAATTCCTTGCTGAATTAATAACTAATAAAATCTACAATAAAAACAAAATAAAAGTAAGATGTAAATGAAAAGCTACAAAAGTAAGGTGAAACCAATTCGTGTTGTGCAATGATGGATCATGCAATTCTAAAAAAACGGTTGCTACCTACTAGATGACACAGAGATTAATCCAAAGAAGATGAGATTGAGATTAATAATTAGTTGAGAGCTATATTGTATACTAGTAATAAATTAATACCACACATGCATATTTATATGCATATATAAAGCAATTACCACTCAAACTTGTAGAAATCATTGAATTACAAATTACAAAAGCATAAAATTGTATAGAATGGAAAAATTATCAACTTCTTCTAGGGTTGTTATTAGCCTTTGCTTTCTCCTTCTAATTAGTTATTGTTTCAGTGTTGAAGCTAAAAAATGCAAGCCCAGTGGAAGATTGAGAGGAAAAAAACCACCACCTGGGCAATGCAACCAAGGAAATGACTCTGATTGTTGTAAAGAAGACAAGTTTTACACCACTTATAAGTGTTCGCCACCGGTATCTAAACATACAAAGGCAACATTAACAATTAACAGTTTTGCAGAAGGAGGTGATGGTGGTGGACCATCTGAATGTGATAACCATTACCACCCAGATAGTGAACCTGTGGTTGCTCTTTCAACAGGATGGTATAATGGAGGAAACAGGTGCTTAAAATATATAAATATTTATGGCAATGGGAGAAGTGTTAGGGCGAAGATTGTTGATGAGTGCGACTCTACCATGGGTTGTGATGCTGTACATGATTATCAGCCTCCTTGTCCTAATAATATTGTTGACGCCTCAAAAGCAGTTTGGAAAGCACTTGGAGTACCTGAGAACAGTGATGAATGGGGTCAAATGGATATACACTGGTCTGATGCTTGATAATTATATATTATACTCATATTCGATATGATACTTATAGTTTCTTTTGTTTCGTTATCGACTTTCATATATTAATACAATATATTCTGGTTTTATTGATCTCGTTTTCCCTAATCTTTCTTTTTAATCGATGTGCAAAGATTAATGTTTAATAGATTCCTTATATTAGGGATTAAGAGATATACGAATGAATTCCATCACTATATAACGAAAGGTGAAAAACAATATTTTAGTTCCAACATTCCTATCTAATATGTATTGCGACTGCTATAGTAGAAAAAGACTAATAATTATGACTACTTTATGATTAAATTAGTCGATTAGAATATAAAGGACATAGTTTAGGTCTTTATGTTAAAAAAATGTTGTTGCTTTTCATATGCTTTTTATGAAAATCTTATCAATAAAAATTATCGAACAAATGGTGAATTAAATTAGGATTGGAAGACTTTAACAATGTCTTATGTAATTTTGTGGATTTGGCATGTAGTTCATGGTAATTTCTATAACTTATTCCAAATAAATGTATAATACTTGAAGTATTGCATGCATAAAAATTACAAGTAAAAACAATCATACAGTCGGACAAAGATGGCTAAAGGAATTAATTAAATAAATAACAAAAAATTTATGGAAAGATAAAATTTCTTTTGGAAATTCCTCATGACCATAACCATTAGATAACATTATATCGGTAAGTTTTATCATCAATATTGGTAAGTTTTTAGCCTAACAGGGTAGAATGCTCATAAGAGACCAAGTGGTGCTATGACATCCTCAATGTAAATTAAGGCATAAGGGTGCTAGAAACATAAATAGATTACAAGTGTACGATAAAAATTATATACAGCGGAGCGAATTATTACAAATTCCTTACGAAAATATATGAGTTCCAATTACATATATATATATAACTGAAGTCAAAAGTCATAACAAAATATAAAATATCAATTTGCAAAAGAGTCACTTCTTTCATTATGCGATTGGACTCATTAGAGTACAAGACAAGTCATGCATTCAAGGTTTGTGGATCCACAGAATCCAAATAAACTTCAACACTTAATTTATAATTTATTTGTCTTCAAGTTCCGAGTTGTTATAGTTGGTATCAGAGCCGCGTTCTTTGGAACCATTCCTTATACAAAAACCCCAGGAAACCCCAAAGAATGAATTATCACTCAACCATTCCTTGTGAAATACAGGTACATATAGATGAGGAGAGGAAGACCCCTACTAAACCGAACAGCCCAGGAAGGTTCGCTTCGAGAGGATGTTGAGCGATTGTTTGAAATACTAGAGAGACTCATCGCTGTTCAACAGGCCCGAAAGGAAATAGGGGAGCTACCTGACCCTCCCCCCTACCACAGGTCGAGCCAACCCTGCAGCGGGAGGATCCTGAGCCACCCTAGTACGACTCTACTCCTCCATAGTATCATCCAACACCTCTACAATATGATCCAGTGCCCCAGCCACAGTACCACCTAGCACCACCACAATATAGCCCGGTGCCCCAAACGCATCACCCGGCACCACCACAGTATAATTCAGTGCCTCCGCCGTATCATCCAGTACCACCACAGCGCCATCCAATCCACCCCCAACACAATCCAGCCCTTTTCTCATGGGACCAGTTCATCCTATGATGGACTTAGGCTACATTAAAAAGTATAAAAGACTAAACTCATCTACTTTTGTAGGGGGATCTTTTTTTAAAGATGTCGAGTATTGGTTAGCTGAGACAAAGAAGGCCTTCATGACTCTTGGGGTGATTCTCGAACAGAGAGTCATATTTGCCACCTACATGCTAGTGAGAGAAGCAGGCCGCCGGTGGCAACTCAAGCAGGCCACCCTGCTTGTTCCAATCACTTGGGAATAATTCTTAGTGGCCTTTAATGCAG
Source organism: Carica papaya (assembly GCF_054855325.1). NCBI lineage: Eukaryota > Viridiplantae > Streptophyta > Magnoliopsida > Brassicales > Caricaceae > Carica > Carica papaya. The sequence continues at coordinate 8,308,972 of NC_142316.1, forward strand.
AGTACCTCCTAGAGCATCTCCGATATTTGAAGGAAATAGAGTTTGCACACCTGATCCAGAATGACATGACTGTATCAGAATATGCCAAAAAGTTCCTACAGTTGGGCCGGTATTTCCCTGATAGCATGATGGATGAAGGCAGAAATACAAGGAGGTTCAAGTGGGGCCTCCGTCCTGAGATCAGAAAGCAGCTGTATGTATTCGAGCTCAGTACTTACTCGATTGTTCTGACCAAAGCACAGCTGGTGGAGAGGAACCTTCGCATTTTCCCTTAAGCAAATAGGGAACCTCAGTCTCCCCGTTTTACACCGCAAACCAGCACCTACTGCGTCTGCTTAGTAGAATAAGAGACCCATGCGAATGACTCAGGCTCCTCTTCAGAATCCAACAACGAGACATGGCAGGACTTGCCAACACCGTGGCAAGGATCGTGGAGACTGACCATGTTATCACCTCAATAATACATGCCGCATATGTGGAAGTGCCCAAGGAATTAGAACCAGACCAAACCTCCTATTCAGGACAGGGCTTACAACCTCACTCAGCAGGATGTAGAGGCTAACCCATACGTGATATAGGGTACGTACACTATCTGTAATCATCCTGCACATGTTTTGATTGATACTGGTGACTCACATTCATTTGTTTCATATGCTTTTGCATCAAACTTGAATGTATTACCTGAAAGACTTGATTCTGTGCTATTTGTGCTACACTTGGGAATATGATACTATTGGGGGAGGTTATATACAAAATCTGTGTCATAGATATAGCAAATAGGAAATTGAGTGTGGACCTAATAGAGATTGACACGAGGGACTTTTATGTAATCATAGAAATGAACTGGCTAGCGACGTATCACACCACCATAGATTGTTTTCATAAGAAACTTATATTCAACCCTCCTAATGAGGAATCATTTACAAATTAATAAAATTGTTTAACATTTGTTCCCTCATAACAATTTTTCTTATTAACAAGTACTTTAACTCGACTGTTTTCTCTAACTAGGCAAACCCAATAAAGAAATTTGTATTTTGGAGATTCTGATAGTCCGAGACTTTTTGGATGTGTTCCCAGATGAACTGCCCGAACTACCAGTGGACAGAGAAGTTTACTTCACCATAGACCTTCAGCATGGCACCCAGCCTATTTCAGTTGCCCCTTACCGCATGAGCCGTTTTGAGATGGAGGAGTTGAAGAAACAGATCAATAAATTGTAGGATAGTAGATTCATCAGATACAGTGTGTCCCCTTAGGGTGCCGGAGTCACATTTGCAAGGAAGGGGGATGGGACGTTAAGATTATATATTGACTACAGATGACTGAACAGGGTCACGATCAAGAACAAGTATCCCCTCCCCAGGATCGATGACCTTTTCGATCAGTTACAAGGTGCCCAAGTCTTCTCTAAAATAGATCTGCGTTCAGGTTACCATCAGGTAAAGATCAGGGTAGAAGACATTCCCAAAATAGCTTTTCGAACCAGGTACGGACACTATGAATTCCTAGTTATGCCATTTGGACTAACCAATGCACCAGCCATCTTCATGGATTTGATGAATAAAGTTTTCAGACAATTCCTAGATCAATTCGTTATTGTATTTATCGATAATATCCTAGTCTATTCCAAAAGTAGAGAGGAGCACGGTCACCATCTGACTCAGGTTTTGCAGATTCTCAGAAAAAAGAAGTTATATGCAAAACTGAGTAAGTGCGAGTTCTGCCTCGAATAGACTACCTTCCTAGGGCATATCATATCAAGGGATAAAGTGTCAATAAATTCCAAAAAAGTTGAGGCAGTGCTCGGCTGGGAAAAATTAACCTTGATCAAAGAGATTCGTAACTTTTTAAGAATGGCAGATTATTGCTACAAGTTTGTGGAAGGATTTTCTAGTCTAGCTGCTCCTTTTACTCGGCTCACAAAGAAAAATGTCAAGCTCAAGTGGAACGAGGATTTTGAAAGGAGTTTTTCAGAACTAAAGAAGTGGTTGACTACCGCACCTATGTTGGCCTTGCCGAGCGGGACAGGTAGATATACAGTTTATAGTGATGTCTTCTACTTGGGATTGGGTTATGTCTTAATGCAGCATGAAAATGTCATAGCCTATGAGTCCAGACAGTTGAAGAGTCATGAGAAAAACTACCGCACCCATGACTTAAAACTTGCCACGATTATTCACGCATTGAAGACTTGGCGCCATTACTTGTATGGGAAAATCTTTCAGATCTATACCGACCATAAGAGCTTGAAACACATATTCACTCAAAAGAATCTCAACACGCGTCAGAGAATATGGATAGAACTCCTCAAGAACTACGATTGCGACATCTTATATCACCCAGATAAAGGCAACGTGGTAGCCGACGTACTCAGCAGAAAAAGTGCAGGTATGTTAGCTCACCTAATGATTTCAGAATGCAGGACAATAGCGGCCGCATAACAGGTACAATTTCAGGACCTAAAGGGAGTCACATGTTTGGCTCACCTGACTGTTCAACCTAGTTGATCTAGAGAACAAAGGAAGCTCAATCTGTCGATTCCAACCTAGCAGCCCTCAGGAAATATACAGAACAGGGAGTTAATTTAGAATTTCGAGTCTTTGCTGATTGGTTGCTTAGATTTCAGGACAGGGTGTGTGTTTCATGTGACAGTGAGCTGAAAAGAGACATCATAACAGAGGCTCATAGCTCAAAGTTTGTCATGTATCTCGGAAGTACTAAGATGTATCAAAGTATGCGACTCCGATTTTGGTGGAACGAGATGAAAAGAGATGTGGCCGACTTTGTTTCCAAGTATTTGGTATGTCAGTAAGTCAAGGTATAGTATCAACGCCTAGGCGAGCTACTTCAGCCATTACTAATTTCGGAGTGGAAATGGGAACATATCATAATGAATTTTGTGACATGATTGGCTAGAGCACACTCGGGACATAATATCATTTGGGTAATTGTTGACTGGCTCACCAAGTCTTCCCACTTCTTGGCCATTAGGATGACCGACCCCTTAGACGAGGTAACAAGAATGTATATCCGGGAGATAGTTAGGTTACATAGAATGCTAGTGACAGTAGTGTCTGATATGGACCCCAGATTCACTTCTCGGTTCTAGTCTAGTTTTCAGCAAACTATGGGAACGAAAATGTCCTTTAGTACTGCATTTCACCCTCAGATCAATGGACAATTAAAAAGGACGATCCGTACACTGGAGGATATGCTCCGAGCTTATGTTCTTAACTTCGGGGGCCACTGGGATGATCATTTATCCCTAATAGAGTTCTCCTAAAATAACAGCTACCAAGCAAGTATTGGCATGGCTCCGTACGAGGCGTTGTATGGTCGTTCATGCAGATCGCCGATCTATTGAAAAGAAGTGAGTGATAGAAAATTGTTCGGCCCAGATCTTGTCGAGGAGACTACAGCCAAAATAGTTAAGATTAGAAAAAATATTCAAACAGTTTAGAGCAGACAGAAGAGTTATGCGGATACCCAGATGAGGGATTTGGAATTTGAGAAAGGTGATCGGGTGTTCCTTAAGGTCATTCATTTCAAAGGAATCAGTAGGTTTGGCAAGATGAGGAAACTAAATCCCCGATTTATTGAGTCATTTAAAATTTTAGATAGAATTAGCACCGCTGCCTACAGACTGACACTGCCTCCAGAACTATGCAGGGTCCATAATGTGTTCCATGTGTCCATACTATGCAAGTACAACCCAGATCCCTCTCATGTCCTAACCCACGAGCCCCTTTTGCTCCAAGAAGATCTGTCCTACGAGGAGATACTGGTGGGTATTGTGGACCGAAAGAGTAGAGTACTCCGCAACCAGGAAATCCCCTTCGTTAAGGTCCTATGGCAGAATTACACACAGGGAGAGGTCATATGGGATCTAGAAGCAGACTTCAGAGCTCAGTATCTCCAACTATTTGATTGAATGGGAGATAGCCAAATTTGAGGGATCAAATTTCTTTTAAGAGAGGGAGAGTTGTAATACCTGAAATTAATTTGTAATATTCAAAATTTAATTTATAAAATTTAATTTTTAATTTTATAAATTATTATTTAATGTAAAATTCGGAAAAAATAGGTGGAAGTTGATATTGAAAATAATTTTGAAAAAAAATGAGTGAAAATTCAGGAACTGATGGTCAAAATGCAATTTAAAAAAAATATGTCATGTAAAATGCCCAATCAACAGCCCTGACGAACCAGAGCGGATCGCGTGGCAAGGCACGCTGACACAGTACCACGCGGAATGCCATTCTGGCGATCCGCGTGCCCGTGATTGGACGGTCTAGATTTATTGTTGTGCGCGTGGACAGTCTAGATCCGTTCTCTCCTCATACGTGATCGAACGGTCGCAATTAAATGTGATGAACGGTCTAGATTCACTTTCTATTTAAACGCGATTGGACAGCCCATATCAACTCGCGATGAACAATCCAGATTCACTTCCTATTTAAATGCGATCAGACAGTTCAGATCAAATGCAATGGACGGCCCATATTAAAAGGAGACAGATATAAATACTCCTCTTCACACCAAACCCTAACTCTAATCACCAGACCCCCCCGCCGGAGAAGAAAGGCCAATTGTCAGTAAGGGAGCTGACCACCACCCACTGCCGCGCCGGAGCCACTTCCGACCGCCAAAAAAGGTAAAAAATTTCTTATTCGCTCTAAATTCAATTTTGAATACCCCCATGGTTAAATAGGAGCAAAAGGACCGGCGGATGAGCCAAAAACTGCAGGTAAAGCCCGACGGCGTTGCCGTAAAAAAAAAAGCAAAAACTGCCTCCGATGAGGCCCTTCCCGATTCCCGTTTCGTGTAATTTTTCTACCATTGTAATCATCATTCATTTTTCTACATGGTGACGAAAGCAAAACACCCAACCGCGAAGGTGAGCCGGCGGAGCCGCCGCACCGGAAAACCCCGCCGCCAATAAACTTCAATTTTTCAACTTTTTTTGGCCAACTGATGCCCCTTAATGTGTTTTCTCGCAAGGATTGGTACAAAACCAGCCGAAATCATTCAAAATTGACGAAAAATGACCAACCTGAAGAAAACCGCCGCTGTGGGCGGTGCTGCCGTCGCCGAAGCACGACAGAGCCACCGTGTCGGAATTTTGAAATTAGCCAAAAGAGATTCTGAACACTGATTTTTGATTTTTTTGGGGTATTTTTAGGTACTTGAAGCGTGTTTTAATCTCCAAAGGAAAATTCAGGGAACCCGGGGACCGTCAGTAGATGTAGCTAAAAGTTTAACATTTTGAACATCAATTTGAGTAAGAATCCCTCACCTTATTTTCAATTATGGAATTGAAGTTTAATTATAAATAATATGATATTTTGTGTGATTTAGAAATATCGATAATTAAATGTTACTAATAGAGACAGAACCGTTTATTTATTATTATTTGTCATATTTAACTGATTTATTGATTTTACAATTTCGAATGCATTATAATACACTGGAATTAGTATGATAATTCGATTGTGTTTCCTTCATGCATGTATTGTTTGTTTTATGTTATTTACAGAACTGAAAATTAAAGGTAAATGGGAAATTGTTTGATTTAGTGAATGGATGAATGGTAGCCCTATTGAATATCTTGGGAGATGGTGGACGGACCGGGTACATAGTGAACCCTACCGTAAACGTTGCCTCATACCAGACGGGGTATCGAAGATTTGTATTTTGGCGCTCATACCATACGGGGTATGGGGATGGCCCGTTTCACCCTCATACTGGACGGGATATTGAGGGATGGTATATTTTGGCACTGATACCGGACGGGGTATTAAGGGATGATATCTTTTGGCACTTACCGGACGAGGTATTGGGACGGCTGGTTAATTGAAAAAGGTTAAATAAATGTTCACGCGTTGTAGGGACATCCCTATGGACCCCCATGGATACCAGTAGGCTGATAAAGGAGAAAATTATTGTTCCGACTGATTAAATATGATATTATAATATTGTTTATGTTATTGACTCTATAGGTTGATTTTACAAATCTCGCTACGGTATGTGGTAAATTATTCTATTCATTAAAAATGAATTTACTTAAATTTAGAGTTCCAATAGTTGTTTTTATGATTTCTATCAATCTTCATTTTTGTGTCGGTAAGTAGTGTGATATTCTTACTAGACTAATGTATCTCACTCTTTCATTAACTATTTCATATCAATAGAATCAAAATTCAGAATTCGATTTACAATAGGATTACAAGTAGAACGTTTAGTTTATTTACTTTTCTTATATTTTTTTAATTATTAGTTGTGCTTTTAGAATGGTCATTCTCGTATTTTTATTGAATATTCTGAATTATTATATAAATAATGTAAACTAATTTATAATTTATTTACCTTCAAGTTTCGATTTGTTACAATTATTTATTTATTTTATTAAGGAATTTTCTTTTTTTTTTTAGAAAAAGAATATAGGTTAAAATTTTAAAATTAAATAAAGGATAGTTTAAGTTTCCAAAAAGTTGAATGAAATTAATTTTAAAATTAATTAAGGCAAACACCTCTTATTATTCCACTTATCAGACCAAACTGGTCAGTTTCAGTTAAATAAGATTGTGAATAACCATATATCCTCTCCAAATCCTAATATAATATATAACTATCTATTATTAGCAGTATTGTAATAGGACCATATATATATATATATATATATATAACATATAAAACGTGTGAAGGAAAACAATGCAAGGGCAAAGAATTTCTATTGCTATTGAATTAATTCCTAAAGTTTCAATTTGTTTACATGATCCAAACTATCATCTATATGAGTTTCATTTACTTCTAATCTTCACAGAAAAACTCCAAAACATTTATATCAAATCTCACTTCTAGTAATACTATCAACTTCCATCGACTTATATACAGACAATTTAGATGATAAAATTTACATGGTATTAAACTGGGTAGGCAAAGTTTTGATGATACCCCATGGCATCTGACTGCTGATGTTGCTGAAATGAAGGTTGTGTTTGTGGTGGTGGCAATGGGTGAATCGAACCGCCCGGTGGTGAAATCCAGTTCTGATCAACTGGCGGCACAGCCACTGTGTTAGTGTCCACCGTGGTAATATCATGAATGCTCGATCTCTTCCTCTCTTTCTTCACGGTGCTATGCCGGAGAAAGTACTTCTGAGCATGGCTTGCTACTTGAGTTGGTGTTCTCGTCACGACCACATTCCTCGAAATGCTCCTCCAATCACCCTTTCCGAATTTCCTCAGCCCTATTAAAAATAACCTGTTTGCCAGTACATCTCAAGAATCAGCCTTGAAAACAGAAGCTCCCATCACATGATAATCTAAGCTAACTCCTATTCTTAACACCATTGCCATGTCGACCAGATAAACCAATTCCATCTCTAATAAATCAAACATATCATATTACAGTTATATGCTTTAATGCTAAGATTAGGGCACTGAGTTGCATAATCTCTCAAGCGAAAATATATTGAGAATTACTTATTTCCTTCCTGCTTATACAAGACCCGAAGTGTCAAAATATATGATACTTCAAAATCTTCCAATCATTTAAGGTTAATAGGACTAGAAATCTGTATAAGACAAATTGTGGGTTAATTAGCAAAATGACAAAAAAACCATTTTCATACCAAAACCCATATGGAGAAGCATATTTAAACTCCATTTGATCCTTGGACTACCCTGAAAATTCTTACATTCTCCATGTTTTTTCCCGTCTGAAAATAAAAGGGAACTTTCCCAAACTTCATTAAATTTGCAATGGGTTTATCCTTATTAAATAGAAAAATGATAGAATGATGCAAATCTTTATAAATCTAGACTCAAATCTTTATAAATCTCTACGCACTCTGTACCCTGGCAAAAAATAATTTCATTACTTGAATTTTTTAAGAGATCTCTAATATACTTAAATTTTTAATAAGTCATTAAACAAAGGGAAAAAAAAGGGGTTGGTATTCAAATTTTTTAAGAGAAAAACAAAACCCCATCTTTTCCTTACCCAAAATTCAGGCAAACAAACGAGTTAGATAAAATAAAAAAAAAATATCCCTAATAAAAGAATATGATAAAAATAGTTTGAGTATTTAAAAAGAAGAATGCTCAGCTTATCCCATATGTACTCCATCACAAGCATATTTACTTTGAAGAAAAGAAACTGATAAATCAGAAATCAAACAAACAATTCCATTTAGCAGAAACTTGAAATGCGGTCTTTTGGGCTTCCTTCAAATTCGAACCGATATTGCGTTTCAATTATTTTAGAAAACAAACAGAGGCCTAAAAAACAGAGGGTTTCTAAAGAAATCGAGAAAAATAGAATTTACAAAATTCTACTCAATCGAGTTGGATTATCCCCTTTTTCGAAAACGGAGAAAAAAATATACCTAGGAATTGTATTTCAGTCAGCAGAAACTACAGAAAGCAATTTCCCGCGGGGGGGGGGAGAACAAGAGCATGGGAAAAAAGAAAAGGAAAAAGGAAAGGGTTTTTGACATTACCTGTGCTCATCTTCCGTCCATGGAGTCCCTTTCTTCCTCTCGTTCTCACCATGCCTGGGCCTCGATCCAAACGAGATCTGACTAGCAGAATCCCAGCTGGGCAACACGGCCGAGTCATCGGAGTAGCACGGGATCTCAACTCGTCCTGAGTCGATCTCGAAAACATCATGAACAAGCGCCTCGTAGTGCTCCCTCACTTCCCGCGCAGACTTACCTGGAACCTGATCGGCGATCTTCTCCCAACGATCAAAGCAGTCATCATCGGGGAACATCACAAGCGCCTGCTCAAAAAGCTTGTCCTCAAACCGAGTCCAGTTAGTCGTCGTCATCGCGAGTCGTATAGGCACATAAGAAATAGCAATCAAATAAATATACCCAATCCGCCTTTGGAGATTTCGCAAAAGGTTTGGTGGGAGATTTGATTTTGGGACGGTGATAGGTATATATAGAGAGAGAGAGAGAGAGTAAGTGTATATATAGGCGTAAGTATAGCTTTTCAAAATATTTTGGTTTTGAATTTTTTTATATATTTCCCAGAGTGTCTGGGAAAAACAACTCAGAGAGTTCGAAATCAACACGTTTTTGCTTTTATTGGGTTTTTATTTTTCTCTAAATTTCTGTTCGTTTCTTCATGATACAGGGCACCTGAGATGGCCAATCTTTGACTTTGACTCTCATCCCATCTCACCAAACTAAATATTTACTGGATGACGTCATATTACTCGAATTTTTATCTATTTTAAAAAATTAATGTAGTTTTTTGAATAATCAAATTAAATTTATAAGGTGGATGACTTTATTTCTAATTCCTTAACATATAATAATTTTTATAGAGTCATTTTTAAATTTTAAATGAACTAAAAAAAATACTTTTTAAATAAAGAAAATTGATTAATTTACCCTAATTTCTTAAATTATTATATTTACTACCCAACACCGTAATAATTCTAAGAGTTTGAATTGTGTTTTACTCATAAAATTAAAATTTTAATATGACAAAATTATATTCTATTTATTTGATTTTGAAAAATTATTAATTTGGGTGTTGGTAAATAATTTTTCTTATTAAAATCTTATTAATGCTACAAAACTATTTGATGAAATCAATTAAAAAATTTTTAAGCTAATATGGTGATTAGGTAGGGTTAACTTTGTTTAGTCTTTATCTAGTCTTGATGAAGTGTCAAATTTAAGTTAAGGTGACAAGTGAAGTCAACTCATATGCTCTAGACATATAAAATTAAATAAATGGAGAACTCCAAATTTCATTTTATGATAACATTCTAATACTCAAATTAATTTTTTTTTTTTCTTTCAAATGTAAGGAGTATGAGAATAATAGTACAAATTATAGAGCATGTGTCTTAAAATTTATTAAGTTACTTTCGTATTACATATTCTAAAAAATCATAATTACGAATAAGTATTAAGTTTCAATGATAATAAAATCATAACTTTTACAATAATAACATGACCTAATTTAATAGTAGATCATATCGGGTGTCAATTGCCAAGCTTTTATAATCAAATATTTTAAACCATGTTTTATGAATAAGTACCTTAAGAAAATTATTGATAAATTTTATTGTTATGTATCTTTTCATAACTCTTAATCCTACTCATAAGAATATTGACTACTTATCAATAGAGAAGCAAAAAATTATGAAATAGTGGATTCAGTTTGATACACTCTCACTTGTTTTAATTGCTTTTTTTATTAAAAAAAAATCTCAAATAAAATCAAGTTAAATTTAGGTTTAAGATTCAGAATATGTCCAAATAATATGTATTATTATATATAATGAATGTACATTTATATTATATATATATATATATATATATATTATCTCATGTTATTTTTGTAAACCAAATGAATTCTCAAAAAATTTCTCCATAACTGAACTATATATCAATTAAGATTATACAGTTATCATTATAACTAGGTGATTTAATTAATAAATATATGGTGTGTTTGTGTGTCTAGCTAAATTGTTCAATTTAGGCTGCTTTTAGCATGTGTGAATTTTTTTTTTATGACTTTGAATTTGGGAGCTTAATTTAATTATAATTAGAATTAAAATAATAATAATTATAATGAATTATGACAATTCAAAATAAAATAAAATAAAATAAAATGATTCACTCTTAATTTAGGGCGTGTTTGGGTTTTTACAAAAATATTGTGAGTGGAGCTTAGATTTTATGAGACTTATTTAAAATTCAATTTTATTGTCATCCATACGTATCATTTGCATCATACAAAATCTCCTACCATGCATGCCTTTAGTGGTCAAATAGTTTATGCTCGTTCATTCGGGACAAGGGTTACCCGCTAAACAAGGAATACATGTTGTTGTTTTCCCTCCCCACTATAGATGAAAAATTATTATACACTCTCGGTGGATGAAGACATTTAATTGTCTTGGGATGAAAGTGTAGGATATCTCTACTTTTCATTTTAAAGATTTAAAAATAGTTTGATTGTTGAAAGTTTTATTCCGACTGTAACATACCCAACTATTTTTATTTTTATTTTATTTTATTTTTATTAATTTTTTTATAAATATAAAATATATATTAATTGAATTGAATTTAATTTAATCTATTTTAATAGAAATAATAATAAGGGGTAAAAATTATTTAGGGATTTAATTGAAAACAATTTTAGGGAAAATGAGTGAAAATTTGGGTTCTGAATATATTTTTGAAAGAAAAATCAGAAATTGGGGGTCAAAACACAATTTAAAAAAGTTGTGTCACGTCAGCTGCCCTGTCAACAGCCCCGACCAACCAAGACGCGCCAGGTGGCGGAGATGCTGACGCGGGAGGCCACGCGGGAGGGAGCCACATGGGCGATCCGCATGCGCGCGATCGAATGGCTGAGATCCATTCCTGCGCGCACGGACGACCCAGATCAAAAATGTGCACGAACGGCCCAGATTGTATCACGCACAGATAACATAGATTGAATCGCGATGAATAGTCCAGATTCACTCTCTATTTAATCGCGATCGGACGATACAGATTAAAAGCAATGGACGGCTCAGATCAAAAGCGGATGAGTATAAATAACCCCATATGCACCTAAACCCTAACCCTAGCCGCCAGAGCCCCTCGTCGGAGAAGATAACCCAACCCCTGGGGAGCCGACTACCACCACACGCCGCCGTATTGGAGCAATTTTTGGCTGCCAAACGAGGTAAAAATTCTATTCTTTGCTAAGAATTTGATTCTAAACCCGCCTATGTCCAAATCAGAGCGAAGGTACCGGCCAATTGGCTGAAAAATACCTTCAAAGCTCAGCAGTGCCGCCGCAGGGTGTTTGGGTTTTCGCCTCTGATGAGGCCCTTCCCGATTCCCATTCAATGTGATTTTTCCACCGTTGTGATAACCGTTTCCTCCTCTACAGGTTGACCGTAGTAAAACACCCAACCACAATAAGAGCCGGATGAGCTGTCGCACCGGAGAGCCCTACCACTGGTGAATTTCGATTTTCTACATTTTTCTAGCCCACCGAAGGCCCTAAGTGTGTTTTCTCATAGGAACCGATGCAAGTTTGGCTAAATTTGACAGAAAACGACCAAAAACAGCTAACCCGAGGTGGATCGCCACTGCGACCGAGGACGCCGTCCCCAGAGCACGGCGGAGCTGCCGTGCCAAAATTTTAAAATTGGTCGAGTAGGCCCTGGGTCTTTTTTGGGTTATTTGGGACATGTGTAGGTAACCTAAACGCATTTCAGCTCCCAAGGAAAAATTCAGGGAACCCAAGGACCGCCCGTAGGCGCAGTGACAATCTAGTTTTCGACGTCGAATCAAGTAAGGACCCCTCACCCTATTTCCTATCATAGATGTGAAGTTTGAATAAATAATAATATTATATTTTGTATAAATTAAATTGATATGCATAATTAATTATGATTGCTAATGGAGCCCGAATCGGACATTATTCTCTGTCGATTCCTGCTTGATTTATTTTAAAATTTAAATGTATTATAGTATCTAGTATATCTATTTTATGGTTTTAAATACATGTGTTACTGTCTTACTTGACCACTGTGTGATTTTGGGATTTAAGATATGATTGTATTACCGGGTGCATATTTATTGTTTATGTTATTATGTTCAACTTGGTAATAGAGACTAAGAGAAAACAAATAAGGTAACAGCCTCACTAGATATCCTGAGAGATGGTGGACGGACCGAGTTCATAGGGAACCCTACCGTGAACGTCGTCTCATACCGGACGGGGTATGGAGACTTGGTCATTTGGCACTCATATCGAACGGGGTATGGGAACGGCTCGCTTCACCCTTATACCGGACGGGGTATTGAGGTTTAATGTCTTAGCGTCATACCGGACGGGGTATGGAGACGGTCTTGGAATTAAAACAGTTAAGAAGAAGAGTTCACGTGTAGCGGGAACACCCCTATGGATCTCCATGGATATTAGTGAGCTAGTGAAAACGAGAAACGATGATAATCAGTTATTGTTAATGAATACGGATTTATGATGTGTTTTATATTACTGATTATGCATGAAACTGTGATATGTATAATGTTATTGTCTTTATAGATTATTTTCACAGGTTCTCCAATGATACAAAAAAGGATAAGTAATTTTATTTTAAATAAATGTATTGGTTTAAAATTTGTGCTCCACTGGTTATTTTTTATTTTCTACCAACATTTGCTTCTGTGACGGTGATATAGTGTGATGTCCTTACTGGGTTAGTGTAGCTCATTCTTTATTTAACTATTTTAGATCAGGAGAACCTGGTTCCCGAGCCTGATCCACAAGAAGACAGCGAGTAGATACTAGATACTTTATAGTTTCCTTTATTTTTCTCATTTCTCGTATTTTTTTGGGAGAACTTATTACGTTATATTGTTTAGTACTTTTAATTTATTGTATGATGGATGTTAACCTTAATCTTTTATTTCGCTTCCGCACTCAAATTATTATATATATTTTCTTTTGAATTTCCGAGGCCGTTATACCAACTTTCTAAGAAAAATAATAATTCAAAAGTATTTTCAATAATTTATATCCATACCTTAAGATCTTATTAGAGCTTCTTTTGCCTTCACTAAAGTTTTGTTTAGCTCGCTTTTGAATTCTTGGGTAGCAACTCATTCCTCAAAGTATTATCTAAGTCTTCATGACACACCATGATCCATGCTTCTAACGTGAATTTATCATTGATCTTTATTTCTCAAGTTAGTTGATTAACCTGGGAGAGTGTCTCAAATGTATTGCATTCCTTACCTGTAAGAAGGTCATGCAAGAGTTTCTTCTCTAATTTTGTGTCCTACACTTATCCAGAGTTTATTGAGAATAATACTTATGTCATGAATTGTGATACTTTTGATTTTATTACTTTATTTCTTGCTATCATTTTTTATACTATTTTTGTATTTTACTATTATTTTTATAATATTTTTAACGATATTATTGTAATTTATTTTCACTATTTTTATGAGATAATATTCTTATTTTTAATGTTCATTTAAAGGATACTGAGCATAGCTTATTTGTTGTTCAAGAGAAGGTTAGAAGCTCTAATAACATTCTAATTCTTTTTAAGACTTTGACAAACAACTAAAAGCTAGTTAGTCAAACGTACATCGAATTTTTTAAAAAAGTTGTTGACTTCCAACATTCATTTTAAGGGAGTTTATAAAATTAAAATATCTCCTAATAATTTATAAAATTAAATATTGTATAAATTATAATATTTTAATTTTGTCCGACTTACGAATTAAAAGTAAAAAAATAAAATTGAAGAGGGAATTAATGCAAAAAATTATTTATTAATTCACAAAGGATATTTAAAATTATTATCTCTTTTTTAATATTATTTAAACTTTATATCAAAATTTAAAGCAATTGAACTTAAAGGTTTGAGGTTGACTTTCATATATACTTTTAGGGTATAATTTGATGGAATAACTTGGGACATAAGGTTCTTTTTTTATTGAAGTTTTCTTCAAGGTTCCTCCTTAAGAGGTTTTTTAAGGTATTAAAATCATCCTTAATATATAAAAAATTAAAAATAGGTGTTATAAGAAGAAAACATTTAACAAATTAACACAAAAAATATAGATAAAATTAATAAATAATTTTTTCTTATAATAATCTTTTTGACGTTATTGTAAGTTAACATTTTATTGTTATAACTGCGTTAGAATTATTATATTTTTCTTTTTTATTTATAAATTAACTATAATATTTTATTTTTCTACTATGAATATTATTATTTTAAACAATGATATCATAGTATTAATTTTAGTTTCAATTTTTCAAATATTAATGTTGTTTGTAATCCTTTTTTTTAAATTAACTTTTTATTAGTATTAATCATATTATTATACCCTGTTAGTGTTTTTAATTTTTACAAATTTATACGAATTTACAAATTTAGTACCATTGATATTTCATTCTTCATATAAATCTATAAAATTATTTTTTTGGCAGGATATAAAGAGCAAAAAATAAAATATTTGGAACATTTTTTTTATAATTAGAAAGGATTGTAGTTACCCTTGGTATAGTTATAAAATAAATTCAGTAAATTATGTGTTATTAAAGATTAAAAAATAAAGTTTATTAAGAGAATTTTTATTTATATTAATAATTGAATATAGGTAATAGTCAATAGTGGGCGTGCCGAATCATAGTTCGGCATTGAACTGGCATGATGACGTGGCAGTCTCATCTTATCCAAAACTCTTTTTGAACTGCTTTCTATCAAATGACCGTACACGTGCGCCGCTTTGCCGACGCACGCGTTTCGGCCACGTAGGATGCCACGTAAGCACATAGTAGACTGTCGTGCGATTTTCCGCAGAAGGAAGGTTCGTGAATTGAATTTTTTTATAATGACAGCTGTGGAGCGTGACGTCAGCCTCCCTGCAGGCGGTTGCCAATAATATTAAAAAAAGAAAAAGCTTTGACGACTTTAAAATTAAATAAATAAATGAATAATAAATAATAATAAGAAGGAAAAGTTACCAAAAATTTTCTTCTGATTTTTTATTAAAAAAAAAAAAAAAAGAAAAGAAAACGTTATTTTCGTCTAGGGGTGGGCGTATCGAATCATAGCTCAGTCTTGAGCTGGCATGATGACATGGCAATTTCATCTTATCCAAAACTTTGTTGAACGGCTTTTGGAGCAAATATTCGCCACGACCGCACACGTGTCACTCTATGTCCTTGTGTACGTGTCATCCAGGAAGGATTCCACGTTAGCGCATGGCTTTGTTGACTGCCGGGCAGTTTTTCTGCAGACTTTCAACTGTTGTACTCGTGAACTGATGTTACCTTTACATCATGATTAATTGAAAACTACAGAAACTTCAATTTAATCACGTGTTTATTAAATAAAATATGATTTTCTTTTAAAGAATAAAAAGTTAAATTGATTTTTTAATCCAATTAAAAATTTAATCATCATTAAATATTTTTTTATTTAAAAATATGATACAATTATTTTAATGACAGATTAATAAAAATAAAATTTTAATTTTATTTAATTAAATATTATAAATCAATTTATAATAAATTTTGTATTTCAATAAATAAAAATTTTAATGATTATATTACTATTTTATTGATAATCAATTACGTGTTGAATAAAGAGGTACTGCTATTTTCACATTGTTTGGTCTTATCAAATCATTTCTTTGTATTCCTTTTATACAATGACAAGGGGATTTGTTTTCTTTTTCGTTTTATTATACTATTTGAAATACTTGAAATGAGAAAATGAGATCATTTCATTTGTCCTTTTCTTTAAGCTCATATAATTCTTATTTTAATCAACTTTATAATTAATGAGAAAAATTCAATTCAAACATTCTTGATACATATGTAGCAGCCCCAGAAATTTAAAATGAAATTTATATTATAAATATCAAATGCGAAAGCGAAGTCAAAATTTGAATAACATCCCTTACACTAAAACCAAAAACGTGCTCACAAAACATAAAATATCAAACTAATTAAAGGAAAAACTTGGAAGTAAAAGCTACGAATATGACTATGGAGTCTTTAGGCGTCCCCTTCGTCGTCCTCCTGCGGCTCGGGATCGATGTCCTCTTGATCTGAAATGATTAAATAAGGAATGAACTACACTAGCCCAGTAAAGACATCACGATATCTCACCGTCACGGAGGTAAAAGTGGGTAGAAAACACAAAAAGACCAATGGAGCATAATTTACTACAAATCCTTTTATTAATAATAAAACCTTTACCATTCACTTATCTCGGTGAAATTCATAAAACAACATACGAAAGCAATAACATCATCATCATCATGAAACCATATATATAAACTGTATAACATAATACCTATCAAACTTTTCGTAATTCAATCGTTACACAACATATTTTTCTCATTTACCAGCCCACTAGTATCCATGGGGATCCATAGGGGTCCCGCTACCCGTTAACCCTTAACACTTGAAACCATATTCCCGGGCCGTCCCCATACCCCGTCCGGTATGGGCGCCAAACCATAGACCTCATTACCCCGTCCGATATGAGGGTGAAACGGGCCGTCCCCATACCCCGTCCGGTATGGGCGCCAAAACACATAAGATCTCCATACTCCGTCCGGTATGGGAGACCACAATCCCGGTAGGGTTCCCTACGGACCCGGTCCGTCCACTATCTCCCAGGATATCTAGTCAGGCTGAACACATTATACAATTTCCATTTACATAATCTTTCATTCTCATTTTCCCTCAGTCAGCATTATCAATCACATACAAACAAGCAAAACGATAATTTATGCCAAACAGACAACATACAACATCAACATCCCGGTCATTCAATCCATAATCAATAAAATAGTAGAATATGCACACGAAACTATCAAATGAAAACATCGAACCTCATGCTGCATTTAAAACTGTAAAACAGGCCAAATAACAGTTAACCGACAAACACACTAGACTCGGGCTCTATTAGCGACCTTAAGCAATTTCACACATTCGTTGATTCATGAAATACCGTTTTATCATTTATTGAACTTTAAAACCGTGATAGGAAATAGGGTGAGGGGTCCTTACACGTTTCGGGGTTCGAACACGGCTTCACAGTACACCTACAGGCTGTCTCTAATTTTTCCTGAATTTTTCTCGGGGAACTGAAACGCACTACTGGTACCTGCACGTGTTCCAAAAAATCCCAAATTAGGCCCAGGGCCCTTTTCGGCCAATATCGCAACTCCGGCGACGGCGCCGCCGCTTGCGGCGGCGGTTTGCCTCGGGTTGGCCGTTTTTGGCCGTTTTCGGCCGAATTCGGCCACACTCGCATTGGTTCCTGCTATAAAACAACCCTACGGCCCTCGGGGGGCCGAAAATTTACGAAAAACTGAAGCTTACCGGCGGCGGTGCTCTCAGGTGCGGCGGCTCTCCGGTGAAGTTCGTGTTTTGGTGATTCGGCTCTGATCAACCTGTAGAGAAAAGAATGGTGATCACGGTGATATAAAAATTGCATTAAACGGAGGCCGGGAAGGGCCTCATCGGAGGCAAAAACTGAGAAGGGGCGCGGCGGCGCCGCTGGCTTTCGGCCATGTTTTTCGGCCGTTTGGCCGGGATTTTGGCTCTGATTTGGCCACTGGGAAAATCAGCGTGGAAAAACGAGTTGGGGGTATGAAATTTACCTCGATCGGCGGTCGAAAATCCCTCCGGTGCGGCGGCGGGCGGCGGCGGCCGGCGGCGGCCGGCTTCTAGTTCGTCTTCTCCGGCGAGGGCAGGCGGCTAGGGTTTGGGGTCTGGTGTGGGGGTCTTATTTATACCCTTTTGCCTTTTGATCTCAACCATCCATTTTGATTTAATCTGGGCCGTCCGTTTTTTATTAAATCTGGGCCGTCCGTGCGATTAAATCTGGGCCGTCCGTGCGCGCGATTGATCTGGATCGTCCGATCGCGCGCACGCGGATCGCCAACGTGGCCCATTCCCGGTCGACGTAGTTTTACCACGTGGCAGGTCCTGGTTGGCCAGGCCTGCTGACTGGGTCTGCTGACGTGGCTGCTGACGTGGCACGCGCGTTTTTTTTTTTCTTCAATTTCTTCAATTTCCCCGGGCGCTACAACATAATACTGATAATTTTTACTATTTTAAAATGATAAATATATTAATAATAAGAAAAATATTATTATTTTGCTCATTTTGTTACTAAACAGGATTATAAACACTTTTATATCTTTAACTATATTATTTTAATTTATATATTTAAAACTCTCCTAATCTAATTTGAAACTATCAAACTGTTTACTTATTTTTGAAATAAATTTATTTGTGTTATTATCGTTTCCTTTACATGAAAATACCATGCTTCGTTGCAATAGATTTCAATTTAATCACTATATTCTCGTTTATACATCAATTAGTTATGTTCTAAATTATATACTAAATTACATATTATGAATAAAATATCATTAACTTATAATACACCTATAAAATAATGAATTATGATTATTATTAGCATAATACAAAATGTATATCAATAGCATGGTTTTTTTCTTTCTTATGTTTGCTTGAATTATTTTAGATACTACAATATAACATGATAAATTCTCTAAAGTTTCTAATTTTTATAGTTAACAAGTTGAGAGTATAAGTTTCATAAACAATATTAAAAGAATATCCATGATTTATAGATTAATTAGGTAAGATATCATGAAAATTTGAAAATACTAAACACAATATCACTTAATGAACGATGATTATATTATTCACATATTTTGTTGCGAGGAACTTATCATGAATTCATGTACTTTTACAGTTTCTAAGTCTTGCTCATATTAGACCTAGAGTTGGTCATGGTAATGCTCCAAGCCAAACTATAGAAGGCATTGTAAGGCAACTTGAGGCATAATGAAAAATACAAGGTACTTAATTGTTATGTCTAACTTTTATAGAAGTTTTAACAATTTATGAGTGTCAAAATGGTGATACGAGGCAAAAATTTTTGTAAAAGTAAAATTTTGATAATGCAAAGTAGAGTCGTATACTAATTTATTTAATGCAGAATTAAATATCTAATTTATGTATTAGTATAATAAATACAAGCTAAGTATGAAAAATAAAACTATATGGGAATGGATGAGGCACACATTTTATGGCATAGGATTTGAGTTAGTTAACGAGTCTAAAAACCAAAACCAAGGACGAATAGAGAAAAACAAGAAAAGTATCTACTAACAAATACTCTTTTCCATTTTAATATATTTCCAAACATCGTCATTTTTTGTTTCAACTTAAATAATTCGGAAGTAGAACGGAAATAAAATTCATTAATTTAATACGGAAGCATATAATAACATTAAGGTTTACATTCCTTACACATAAATTTGAATGCCTAATAGGATTACGAAAATGTTTCTTTCATAACGGTTCATTAAAAAAAAAACAAACATATGAAAATAGTAAATAAATATTGTATAGAGGTTAACCTCCACTAGCTCTTGAGAGAATTCGGAAAAAACCTACTCACAACCCTCCTGTTGATTAGGATCTAAGTCTTGATCTTCTTGATTTGAAATGATTAATAGGAGTGAGATACACTAATCTAATAAGAATATCACACTACTCACCGATACGGAAATTGAAGGTTGGTTAAAAATAAAAACATAAAACGACTAATAGAGCTTTTAATTTAAGTAAGTTCATTTATCATAAGAAAAATCATTTATTGTATACTTACCAATATGAGATTTCTAAAATCAACTTATAAAGACAATAACTTAAATAACATTATGATTTCTTATACAAGTGAGCAAAAACTACAACTTTTTTTCTTTATGTTAATAGTACCTCTGGGAGTCCATGGAGATGTCTCCCTACGCGTGAATTAAATATCTAAACTTGTCAATTATCCAGCTGTCCTCATACCCGTTCCAGTATAAGCGCCAAAAATGTCATCCCTCGATACCCCTCTAGTATGAGGGTGAACCGGGTCGTCTCCATACCCTGTCCAATATGAGCACAAAAAATACCATCCATCGATACCCCGTCTGATATGATGTAACGTTCATGGTAGGGTTCTCTATGTACCCGATCATTCTACCATCTCTCAGGATATCCAGTAAGACAACCATTTATTAATTCACACCATCAAGTAATTTTTCATTTGTATATTAATCTCACGTTTCACAATCAACCGTAAATCATACAAAATAAGCGATATATGTATCAAGCAAACACAACTGAATCATTTCACTATTTTAATAAATTATCATATATTTAAAGCTGTACAAGCAAATAATCAGTTAAACAAGAAAAATAAATCACTAACCGGTTCTGTCTCTATTAGTGACCTGTAATTATTCCTAAAGTTTTCTAAATTTCACAAAATACCATATTATTGATTTTTTTAAGTTTTAATTCTATAACATGAAATAAGGTGAAAGATTTTTACCCGAATCGGTATTCAAAATACTGTACTTTCTACCGTACCTCCTGACGGTTTTCAAATTTTCTGAATTTTTTACGGATACTAAACACACTCTAAGTACCTAAAAAATACCCCAAAAATTGAAAATCATTGTTAAATATTCCTTATGGCCAAGTTCGGGATTCTGGCACGGCGGCGCTGCCATAATCTGGCGACGGCAGCGTCACCTGCAGTGGTGATTTGCCTCGATCTGGCCGTTTTCGGCTGACTTTACACATAATCCTACGAAAAAATACGTTAGGGAGTCTCAGTTGGCTGAAAAAATTAGAAAACTGAAACCTACTGATGGTGGGGTTTACGGGTTTAGTGACTCCTCTAGCTCTCCTTCACAGCTAGTATTCCTGCTTCAGTTAATCTGTAGAAAATATAACGGTGAAGATAATGATAGAAAAATCGAACGAAACGAAAATCGGGAGGGGGCTCATCGGAGGGAGGTTGCGGGTTTTGGGCCACGGTGGCCCCACTAGGCTTTACCTGCGGTTTTTGGCTCACCCGGTGTTTGTTTTACTTTGATATGGCCACAAGAGTGCTCAAAATTGAATTTCGAGCAGGTAGAAATTTTTTTTTCCTTTTTTGGCAGTTAGAGGTGGCTCCGGTGCGGCGACGGTCGACAGTCGACTTCCTTCTCCAACATCTGGTCCTTCTTCTCTGGCAGGAGGGCTGACGGCTAGGGTTTGGGTTCTGTGTGATGCGAAATATTTATACCTATCCTACATTAATCTGGGCTATCCATGGCGATCGATCTCGTCCATCCGATCGTGCCTAAGAAAAAATAAATTTGAACCATTCATCGCGTTTGATCTCGACCGTTTAATCTCGCCTAAGGGAAAAAAAAATCTAGACCATTAATCACATTTGATCTTGACCGTTCGATCGCACCTAAAGAAAAAATGGATCTGGACCGTCCACGTGTGCGGGAATGAGCTTGGGTCGTCCGATCGCGGGACACATGGATCGCCGGTGTGGCCTCTCCCAGGTGCCGATGTTAGCGCACCTGGTCACGCGGCGTGCTCTGGTTTGTCAAGGCTGTTGACTAGGCGGTCCTACATGGCCAAATTCTTCTATTTATACTTTGACCCCCTGTTTTTACTTTTTTTTTTAAAACACCCCCGAACTCAAATTTTCACCAATTCTTTCCAAAATTATTTTTAATTTTGTCCTAATTTATTTTTTCTAAAAAATTCAATCAAATTAAAATAAAATAATTTTTTTAATTATTATATATATATTTATAATATGTAAAAATTATCCCGGGCTAATTTTGGGCCCGGGTGTTACAACTCTCCCCCCTTAAAAGAAATTTGATCCATCAAATTTATTACCTTTTTACTAGATAAACAGCTGGGGATACTAGGCCCTGAAGCTTGATTCCAGTTCTAAAGTGGTCTCTTCCTGCGTATGGTTATACCATAGGACCTTGATGAATGGAATTTCTCGGTTGTTGAGTACTCTACTCTTTCAGTCTACAATGCCTACCGGTATCTCCTCATAGGATAGATCTTCCTAGAGTAAAAGGGGCTTGTGGGACAGGATGTGTGAGGGGTCTGAGTTGTACTTGCGTAACATAGATACATAGAATAATTATGAACCCTAGATAGCTCTGGAGGTAGTATCAGTCTGTAGGCAATCGTACCGATCTGGTTTAAGATTTCAAATGGTCTAATAAACAAGAGATTTAATTTTTTTTCTCTTGCTAAACCTACTGATCCTTTTGAAGGGAGTGACCTTAATAAACACTCGATCACCTTTTCAAATTCTAAATCCCTTCTCCGGGAGTCTGCATAACTTTTCTGTCTGCTCTGAGCTATCTAGATTTTAACTATCTTGTCTGTAGTCTCCTCTACAAGATCTAGGCCAAATAATTTTCTATCACCCACCTCTTCCCAACATATCGACGATTTGCATGGTCGGTCATACAATGTCTTGTATAGAGCCATGTCAATGCTTACTTAGTAGTTGTTATTGTAGGCGAACTTTATAAGAGGTAAGTTATCATCCCAATGGCCCATGAAGTCTAAAACATAAGTTCAGAGCATATCCTCCAGTGTGCGAATCGTTCTCTCTGATTGCCCATCAGTGTGAGAGTGAAATGCAGTGCTAAGGGACAGTTTCGTTCTCATGACTTGCTAAAAGTAGACCAAAATTGAAAAGCGAACATACGGTCTCTATCGGATACCACTGACACTAGAACTTCATGCAACCTGACTATCTCTCGGATATGTATTTTTGCTAGCTTGTCCAAGGGGTCGGTCATCTTGATAACTAAGAAGTGAGAAGACTTGGTGAATTAGTCGATAATTATCTAAATGACATCACGTCCTATGCGTGCTTTAGGCAGCCCTGTTACGAAATTTGTTGTGATATCTTCCCACTTTCATTTCGAGATCGGTAATGGTTGAAGCAGCCCGCTTGGACGTTGATGCTTCACTTTAACCTATTGGCATAAGACACTTAATAACAAAGTCGGCTACCTCCCTTTGCATCCCGCTCCATCAAAACAGGGGTCGCCTACTTTGATACATTTTAGTACTTCCAGAATATATGACGAATTTGGAGCTGTGAGCCTCTGTCATGATGCCTCTTTTTAATTCATTGTCATTTAAAACACAAACTCTGTCCTGAAACCTGAGCAATCCATCAGCAGAGACTCGAAATTCTAGACGTACTCTCTGTTTTGCATCTTTCTTGAGGGCGGTTATGGTGGAATCAGTTAATTGTGCTTATCTTATTCTGTGGATCAATTCGGGTTGGATAGTTAGGTGGGCTAAGCATGCAACTCTCTTTAAGTTCTGAAGTTGTATCTATTATGTGGCCCATATTACCCTGCATTCAGAAACAATTAAGTGAGCTAAGATACCTGCACTTTTTTTGCTTAGTGCATTAGCTATTATGTTGTCCTTACCCGAGTGATACAAGCTATTATAATCATAATCATTGAGAAGCTCTATCCAATGCCTTTGATGCATGTTCAGATCCTTCTGAGTGAATATATGTTTTAAGCTCTTATGGTCAGTAAAAATCTTAAAAGTCTCCCTATACAAGAAATGACACTAGGTCTTCAAGGCGTGAATAATGGCAACAATTTCTAAGTCATGGGTGGGATAATTTTTCTCATGACTCTTCAATTGCCTTGACTTGTAAGTTATGACCTTGTCATGCTGCATCAGAACACAATCCAGCCCCAGGTGGGAGGCATTATTGTACACTATATAACCCCCTGTCCCACTAGGTAAGTAAATATGGGTGCAATAGTCAATCACTTCTTGAGTTCTATAAAGCTCTTTTCGCAGTCTACGTTCCATTCAAACTTAACATTCTTCTTTGTGAGCTGGGTTAATAGAGCGACTAGACTTGAAAATTCTTCTAAAAACCTACGGTAATAGCCTACTATTCCTAGAAAACTACGAATCTCCTTAATTGATATCAGTTTCTCCCATCCAAGCACTGCCTCAACTTTTTCAGGATTCACTGATACTCAATCCCTTGATACGATGTGCCCTAGAAAGGTAGTATGCTCAAGTCAAAAACCACACTTATTCAATTTGACATATAATTTTTTCTTCCTGAGAACCTGCAAAACCTAAGTCAGGTGGTGAACGTGTTCATTTATGCTATTTCAATATACTAAGATATCATTGATAAATACAATGACGAACTGATTCAGGAATTGTCTGAAACTCCTGTTTATTAAGTCCATAAAAATGGCTGGCGCATTGTTTAGTCCAAAGGGCATGACCAAGAATTCATAATGTTTATACTTGGTTCTGAAAGCTATCTAGGGAATGCCCTTTGCCCTGATTTTTACCTGGTGGTAACCCGAACACAAATCTATTTTGGAGAAGATCTAGGCACCCTACAACTGATTAAAGAGATCATCAACTCTGGGGAGGGGGTACTCATTCTTGATCGTGACCCTGTTTAATCCCCTATAGTCAATGCATAATCGTAACATTCCATCCCCTTAGTGTGACTCCGGCGCCCCAATGAGATACATTGTGCCGGATGAACCTATTGTCATGCAGTTCATTGATCTATTTCCTCAATTCTTCCATCTCGATATGGCTCATGCGGTAAGGGGCCACCGAGATAGGTTGGGTGTCAGGGTAGAGATCTATGATGAACTTAACTTCCCTGTCCACCGGTATTCCGGGTAGTTCTTTAAGAAACACATCAGAGAAGTCTCAGACTATTGGAATCTCTTGAATGCAGACTTCTTTCTTAGGTTTGCCTAATGTAGAGAATACCATAGAGTTAAACACTATGAAATGAGGAAATTACATTTAAAATTTTCATTAACTTGTAAACGGCTCTTCGTTAGGAGAGTTGAATACAAGTTTCTTGTGGAAGCAATCTACAGTGGGGTGGTATGCCGCTAAATAGTTCATCCCCATGATTACATCAAAGTCCTTCATATCAATCTCTATTACATCCATACTTAATTTTTTATCTGCTATGTCTATTATACAAGCTCTATATATATACTCCCTTAGTAGTGTCATACTTCTAAGAGTGAACACAAGCAACACAGAAACAAGTCTTTCCAGTGATATATTTAAGTTTTGTGTAAAAGTGTGTGAGACAAATGAATATGAAGTACTAATATCAATCAAAATATATACAATGTAATTACAGATAGTGTACATACCCTATATCACATCCGAGTTGGCCTCAGCATCCTGTTGAGTGAGGTTGTAAAGTCTGCCCTAGATAGGAGGTATAGCTTGATTATGGTTCCGTGGGCACTATCTCTTATAGTATTGGGTACTTTCAAATATGCGATATGTATTATTGAGACAATAATATGGTCGGTCTCTATGATCCTTACCACAGTATTGACAAGTCCTACCGCGTCCTATTACTGGAGTCTAAAGAGAAGCCAGAGTCACTAGCCTAAACTTCTTGTTCTATTAAGCCAATGCAGTGAGTGCTGGTCTACAATGTGAAATTGAGAGGTCTGGGATTCCCCATTATTGGAGGAAAGATGTCAAAGTTTCTCTCCACTAGCTGTACCTTGGCCAGAACGGCTGAGTAAGTACTGAGCTCAAATACGTACAACTGCTATTTGATCTCAGGGCGAAAGCCCCACTCAAACTTCTTTACCTTTCTGCCTTCATTCTCATCCTCTCAGGGGAATACTGGCCCAACTCTAGGAACTTTCGAGCATACTTCGACACAATCATCTCACCCTGAACAACGCGTGCAAACTCCATCTCCTTTAAATGTCAGAGGTTCTCTTGGAGGTACTCTGCATTGAAGGCCATCAGGAATTGTCCCCAAGTGACTGAAACGGATAGGGTGGCATACTTGAGCTGCCACCAGCGGCCTGCCTCTCCCACAAGCATATAGGTGGCAAGTATAACCTTCTGTTTGAGAACCACCCTAAGAGTTATGAAGATCTTTTTTGTCTCAGCTAACCAGAACTCAACCTCTTCAAAAGAGGATGCCCCTGCAAAGGTAGATGGATTTAGTCTCTTGTACCTCTCAATGTAGCCTGGGTCCATCATAGGTGAAACTGGGTCCCGTGGAAGAGGAATTGGATTATGCTAGGGAGGGATCGGGTGGTTCTGTGGTGGTGCTGGATAATATGGTAGAGGCACCGAGTTGTACTATGGCGGTACCGGATGGTGCGGTGGAGGCACCAAATTATGCTGTGGTGGTGCTGGATAGTACAGTGGAGGAGTAGGGTTGTACTGGATGGCTCCGGATCTTCCCACTGCAAGGGTGGCTCAAATTATGGCAGTGGAAGAGGGTCAGACAGCTCCCTCCTCTTTTTCTGGGCCTGCTGGGCAGAGATGAGTCTCTCCAGCATCTAAAAGAGTTGATTGACATCCTCCCAAATTGAGCCATTCCGGGCTGCTCGATTTAGTGGAGGTCTTCATCTCCTCATTTTTTGTATATGCATTTCACGAGGAAATATTGAGTGATAATTTTGTATTTGGTATTTTTAAATCTTTATGTAAGGAATGGTTCTGAGGAATGCAACCCCAATACTAACTTAAAGAAGCCGGAACTAGAAGGAAAATAAAATTCATTAATTTAATGCGGAAGTATATAATAACGTTAGAGTTTACATTCCTTATACATAATTTTGAATGTTCAATAGGGTTACGAAAATGTCCCTTTCATAATGGTTCATAGAAAAAATGAAATAGATATATGAAAATAGTAAATAAATGTTGTAGGGAGGTTAACCTCCACTAGCTATTGATATGATTCGGAGAACACCTACTCACAGCTCTCTTACTTATTAGGATTTGGGTCTTGATCTTCTTGATTTGAAATAGTTAATAGGGGTTAACTACTGTAGCACCCGGAAAGGAGGAAAAAAAAAAAAAAAAAGGGTGCCACGTCAGCAGCCACGTCAGCAGGCCCGGTCAGCAGTCCCGGCCAACCAGGGCCTGCCACGTGGCAAGATCGCGTCACTTCGAAAGGAGCCACGTTGGCGATCCGCGTGGGTGCGATCCGACGGCCCAGATCAATCACGCGATCGGACGGCCCAGATTCAAACGCACGGACGGCCCAGATTCAATCAAAAACGAACGGCCCAGATTAAAACGAAATGAACGGCTGTGATCAAAAGGCAAGGGGTTATAAATAGAACCTCCACACCAGACCAAAAACCCTAGCCGCCAGCCGCTCGCCGGAGAAGACGAACCAGAGGTCGACCGCCGCCACCCGCCGCCACTCGCCGCCGCACCGGGGAAATTTCCGACCGCCGATCGAGGTAAATTTCATACCCCCGACTCGTTTTTCCCCGTTGATTCCTCCTATGGCCAAATCGAGGCCGAAATCCCGGCCAAACGGCCGGAATACGCGGCCGAAGCCCAGCGGCGCCGCCGCGCCCCCTCTCGGTTTTTGCCTCCGACGAGGCCCTTCCCGGCCTCCGTTCGATGCAATTTTTATATCACCGTGATCACCATTCTTTTCTCTACAGGTTGACCGGAGCCGAATCACCAAAACACGAACCTCGCCGGAGAGCCGCTGCACCCGAGAGCGCCGCCGCCGGTAAGCTCCATTTTTCCGTGATTTTTTGGCCCCCCGAGGGCCCTAGGGTTGTTTTCTGACAAGGACCAATGCGAGAGTGGCCGAATTCGGCCGAAAACAGTCAACCCGAGGTGACTCGCCGCCGCCAGCGGCGGCGCCGTCGCCGGAGCACGGCGGAGCCGCCGTGCCGGAGTTGCGATTTGGGCCGAAAGAGGCCCTGGGCCTAATTTGGATTTTTTTGGAACACGTGCAGGTACTGTTAGTGTGTTTCAGTTCCCCGGAAAAAATTCAGGGAAAATTAGGGACAGCCTGCAGGCGCACTGTGAATCGTATTCGGATCCCGAAAACAAGTAAGGACCCCTCACCCTATTTCCTATCACGGTATTAAAGTTCAAAATGATAAAACGGTATTTCTTGAATTAACGCATGTGTGAAATTGCTTAAGGTTGCTAATGGAGCCCGAGTCTAGTGTGATTGATGATTTACTGTTATTTGGCCTGTTTACAGCTTTAAATGCAAAATGAGGTTTGATGTGTTCATTTTACAGATTTGTGTGCATGTACTACGTTTTTATTAATTATGGGTTGAATGACTGAAAAACTGATACTGTATGTTGTCTGTTTGGTATGAATTACGATTTGCTTGTTTAAATGTGAATTGATGATGCTGATTGAGGAAAAGGAAAATGAAAGATTGTGTAGACTGATAATTGTATTATGGGGGTCAGCCTGACTAGATATCCTGGGAGATGGTGGACGGACCGGGTCCGTAGGGAACCCTACCGGGATTGTGGTCTCACATGCCGGACGGGGTATGGAGATCTTATGGTTTTGGCGCCCATACCGGACGGGGTATGGGGACGGCCCGTTTCACCCTCATACCGGACGGGGTATTGAGGTTTATGGTTTTGGCGCCCATACCGGACGGGGTATGGGGACGGCCCGTTTCACCCTCATACCGGACGGGGTATTGAGGTTCATGGTTTTGGCGCCCATACCGGACGGGGTATGGGGACGGCCCTGGAAACTGATTATGAATGTTAAAGGTTAACGGGTAGCGGAACCCCTATGGACCCCCACGGATACTAGTAGGCTGGTAAATGAAAAAAAAAAAAGATATGTTGTACAATGATTGAATTACAAGAGGCGTGATAAGTGTTATGTTTTACAGCTTAGATTATTCAATGATTATGATAATGTTATTGTTTTTCTCATATTGTTTTCATAAATTCCACCAAGGTAAGTGGATGGTAAAAGTTTTATTATTGATAAAAGGTTTTGTTGTAAATTATGCTCCATTGGTCTTTTTGTGATTTTCTACCCACCTTTATCTCCGTGACGGTGAGATATCGTGATGTTCTTACTGGGCTAGTGTAGCTCACTCCTTAATTAACCATTTCAGATCAGGAAGACATGGTTCCCGAGCCCGTTCCGCAGGAGGACGACGAAGGGGATGCCTAGAGACTCTGTAGTCATACGCATAGTTTATTTTCGAGTTTTCTTTCTTAGTTAGTTTAACCTTTTATATTTTAAGTACGTTTGTTTGGTTTTTCGTGTAAGGGATGTTAACTGAAATTTTGATCTCGCTTCCGCATTCGATATATTTAAATACTCATTTCATTTTAATATTTCCGGGGCCGTTACAACTACACTAGTCCAATAAAAATATCACACTACTCACAGATATGGAAACTGAAGGTTGGTAAAAAAAAAATATAAAACGACTAATGGAGCTCTTAATTTAAGTAAGTTCATTTATCGTAAGAAAAAATATTTATTGCATACTTACACCATTATGAGATTTTCAAAATCAACCTATAAAGACAATAACTCAAATAACATTATGATTTCTTATATAAGTTAGCAAGAACAATAATTTTCCTTTTTTATCTACTTACTAGTACCTCTAGGGGTCCATAGGAATGTTCTCCTATGCGTGAATTAAATATCTAAACTTGTCAATTATCCATTCGTCCCCATAGACAGTTCGGTATGAGCGTAAAAAATATCATCCCTCGATACTCCATCTGATATGAGAGTGAACCGGGCCGTTCCCATACCCTGTCCAGTATAAGCGCCAAAAATACTATCCCTCAATACTCTATTTGGTATGAAGTAACTTTCACGGTAGGGTTCCCTATATACCCGGTTCGTCCACTATCTTTCAGGATATCCAGTAATACAACTATTTATTAATTTACACCATCAAGCCATTTCCTATTTGTATATTAATTTTACGTTTCAAAATTAACCGTAAATCATACAAAACAAGTGATATATGAATCAAAGAAATACAACTGAATCATTTAACTGTTTTAATATATTATCATATATTTAAATTTGTTCAAAACAATAATAAGTTAAACAGGAAAAATAAATAACTAACTAGTTCTAGTTCCATTAGTGACTTGTAATTATTCCCAAAATTTTCTAAATTTTACAGAATATCATATTATTGATTTTTTAAACTTCAATTCCATGACGGGGAATAGAGAGATGGATTCTTACCCGAATCGGTGTCTGAAGTACCGTACTTTCTACTACGCCTCCTAGTGGTCCCCATATTTCTTGAATTTTTCTATGCAGATTAAACACATTCCACCTACCTAAAAAATACTCCAAAAATCCATAATCGGTGTTAAAAATCCCTTTAAGTAAATTTTAAGATTCCGGCACAGCGGTGCTACTGTGCTCCAGCGTCGACACTAGCCTCAGCTTGGCCATTTTTGACTAACTTTACATATATCCCTACGAAAAAACACGTTAGGGAGCCTTAGTTGGTCAAACAAAATCAGGAAATCGAAACCTACTGGTGGTGGGGTTTCAAGGTGCGACGGCTCTGCCAGCTCTCCTTCACGGCTGGGATTCCCCCTTCAGTCAACTTGCAAAAAATAGAACGGTGAACACAACGGTGGGAAAATCGCACGAAACGGGAACCAGAAAGGGGCTCATTGGAGGAGGTTGCAAGTTTTGGGCCACAGCGGCCCCGCCGGGCTTTGCCCATAGTTTTCGGCTCACCTGTCGTTTGTTTTGCTTCGATATAGTCACAGGAGTCCTTAGAATCGAATTTCGAGCGGGTAGGAGAATTTTTACTTTTTTTTGGCGATCGGAGATGGCTCCAGTGCGGCAGCAGTCGGCGGTTGATTTTTTTCTCTGGCATCTGGTCTTTCTTCTCCAGCGGGGGGGCTAGAGGCTAGGGTTTAAGTTATGTGTGATGTAAAATATTTATACCCATCCCACGTTAATCTGGGTCGGCCATCGCGATCGATCTTGTTCGTCTGATCGTGCCTAAGGAGGAAATAAATTCGGACCGTTCATAGCATTTAATCTTGACCGTTCGTTCGCGCCTAAGAGAAAAATGGATTCGGACTGTCCACGCGCGTGGGATCGATCCTGGATCGTCCGATCGTGGGGCATGCAGATTGCCAGCGTGGCTTACCGCGTGGCGCTGACGTCAGTGTGCCTGGCCACGTGACGTACTCTGGTTTGTTGAGGCTGCTGATTAGGTGGTCCTACGTGGCCGAACTTCCTCTATTTGTACTTTCACTCTCTGTTTTAAATTTTTCTTTCAAAAACATCTCCTGAACTCAAATTTTCACCCGTTCTTCCCAAAATTATTTTTAATTTCGTTCCTAATTCGTCTTTTCTCAAAAATTCAATCAAATTAAAATAAAATAAAATATTTTAATTATTATATATATTCATAATCTGTAAAAATTATCTCAGATCAATTTTCAGACCCCGGTTTTACATCAACACTATAAAATGGAATAGTGAATGCATAAGACACTGAGAAAAACATTGCACGTTTAAGTTTAAAACCCCTTAATTACATGCTCAAAACATCTATGGCTCTCCATTTGTTTCCAAACAATAAATTAGACATTTGAACCCCTAAAATTAGACTACAACTATCCATACATTCACTATACAGAAAAGAGTAATCAAGCAACAAGATATTTAAACCCCTAAATTCAATTTAAATTTCATACTTCTCTTGGAATTAAATATATTCTTACATTTAATCTAAGGTTATCGAAATCTTAATAGAAGGACCCATATTGGAAATCCCTCCCTTGCACAATTTGGTGAAGGCAGGCCCCCGCCTCATACTCCCCTCACAAGCTCGAATCTTTTTCTTCTTTTGACCTCGGTTACCTCATCCAAGCTCTAGTGTGTTTCTTTTTCCGCAGACTGAGTCGAATGACGAAAGGAAGACAATTCTACTGTTTGCCTCCTTCCTCTTTCTGTCTCGATATCTTTTAACTTCCCTTTTTTTTTTGCAAGCTTCAGTTAACGTTGCTTCACATCTACCTCGAAGCCCATATCTTCCATTTTCTTCTTCGCACTTCGCATGAGGCTTTTGAACCCTCAGGGTTTCCTTTTCGATGTCAGTCTTGGGTCGATGAATGCTATCTTTCTTTTCAATTTTGAGATCTTATATATTTAAAAAGAGATTCGGGAATGCTCAACACATGTCATTGTAGCCTTTCTTATTGAAAAAGTCAGCTTGAAAAAGTAAATAGTAAGTCTTTTTTAGTTTATAGGAATTTTGTTATCTTTTACCAAGTCTTTAGGAATCAAATCTTTAAAATCTGCAGTATAAATTAACTCCTATTTCTTTGTTTTGTTAGTTCATGTAAAGCCTATTTAAAGGCTATTGTTTATTGAATAAATCATTGGAAACATTCTCCCCATTTGTATTCTGTTATTTGATACTATAACAGTAGTATCACAGTCATCTCTCCCAAATTTGAGTGAGATACTTAGAATGTGAGTGAATCACGAAAGCATAAAAATAGTGAGGGAAGAGTCTTTAGTTTGCAGTAGTATTAATCATTTCTTGCAGTAGCAGCATTATGGCTTCAGAAAATTTTGTACAACCTGCTATTCCTCACTTTGATGGCCATTATGATCATTGAAGCATATTGATGGAGAACTTTGTCAGGTCAAAGGAGTATTGACAAGTAGTTTTCGATGACAGACCAAAACCAACAGTGGGCACAATAGTGTCAGGTGCACAAAAAATAGAAATAGAAGCTGCAAAACTGAAAGATCTAAAAGCCAAGAATTATTTATTCTAAGCTATTGATTGCTCAATTTTAGAGACAGTTTTATGTAAGGATTCATCCAAGCACATTTGGGACTCTATGAAGAAAAAGTATCAATGTTCAATAAAGAGCCAGCAATTCCAATCACTTTGGATGGAGTTCGAAACACCTCGAATGAAGTTCGGTGAATCAGTTTCAGATTACTTTTCCCGAGTCATTATAATAACATAAGATGCGAGTCCATGGGGACAAAGTTAGATGATGTTACTACTGTGGAGAAACTATTACAATCCATGACCCCAAAGTTTAATTTTGTGGTTTGTTCTATAAAAGAATCTAAGGATATTGATGAACTCTCACTTGATGAACTGCAATTCTTTGATGGTCCATGAGTAGAAACTCAATCAGCAAGATAAGGATGAACAAGCATTACAAGCTTCCACCAATGGTCAGTCTTTGGTCTCAAATAAAATTGATAAAAAATAGCATAAAGAATCAACTGATTGTAAACATCAACAGCAGCAACAATCAGGCCATTAATTTTATGATTCAAGTATGAGAGGAAGGGGAAGAGGACAGGGTAGAGGTAGATCCCATTCAGCTTCTCACAAATCAAGCACAAGGGACAAGTCTGACATAGAATACTATCAATGTCATAATTATGGACATTACAAATCTGAATGTCGTACTAACTTGTCTAAAAACCAAGGAGAAAAATCACATTTTGTGAAAAATAAAGAGGAAATATCTCTTTTAATGGTTTGTCATGTAAAAGAAGAAACAAGTAAGAATATGTGGTATTTAGACATAGGCTGCAACAATCACATGAGTGGTGATAAGTCACTCTTCTCCACTTTAGAAGAATCTTTTCAAGACAATGTGAAATTTGAAGACAGCTCCAAAGTGTTTGTCATGGGCAGAGGAAAAGTAATTATCCAAACTAAAAGGAATGCCATTCAAACCATTTAAAGACAAACTTATAAAGTATTGGTCAGTTGCAAGAAAAGGGTTGTGAGATTTCCATCAAGGATAGAGTGTGCCAAATTGAAGATGCCAAAGTAGGCTTACTTGCTCAAGTCCCCATGACTGTTAATAGGATGTTTCCACTCTACCTCAACAATATTAATCAAACATGTATTTATGCAAAATTAAAAGACATGGCTTGGCTATGGCATTTTCGCTATGGTCATCTCAGTTTTACTAGTTTAAGAACATTTCAATAGAAAAACATGGTAGTTGGTCCTCCAAAGTTATCAAACACTTCAAATGCATGTGAAGAATGTATTCTTAGAAAACAACACCGAAAGCCATTTTCAAAAGGAAAAACTTGAAGAGCATTGGAGATTGTTCATTCTAACATTTATGGACTGACCAATTATGTATCTAATAGAGGTAAATGATATGTTATCACTTTTATTGATGATTAAAGTAGAAAAACTTGGGTTTATTTCTTATGTGATAAATCTGAAACCTTAATAGCTTTCATAAATTACAAAGCTATGGTTGAGAGAGGATTAGGGTACTTAATTCAAATGTTGCAGACTAATCGCGAAGGTGAATATAATTCACTTGAATTTACAAACTTCTATGAAGGATATAGCATTGAAAGATAACTCACCATTGCCTACACTCCACAACAAAATGGAGTGTGAAAAGTCACCAATCATGAACATGGTGAGAAGCTTATTGACAAAGAGGATATTCAAAAGAACTTTTGGCTAAAAGCTATAAATTAGACTCTTCACATTTTGAATAGAAGTCCAACACTAGCGATCCAAAATATGACACCCGAAGAGGTTTAGAGTGGGAGGAGACCGGACATTCATTACTTCATAATATTTAGGTGCACTGCCTATGCTCATATACTAAATGAGAAAAGGAAAAACTTAAATGATAAGGGAAAAAAAGGTGTCTTTCTTGGTATTAATGACTGTTCAAAGGCATACAAATTATGTAATACTCACACTAAGAAGATTATTTTTAGTCATGATGTAATCTTTGACAAACAAAACTTTTGGCAATGGAATATAAATGGGACAATCCATCATGAAAGTTCACCACATATTTTTACATTTTGATGGAGAAAAAGATAAAGAAGACCAACATCTTGTGGAGAATCAGTAACAATCTGCTGTTATACCGGCAGATGACTTATCTATGGCTGCAAGAGAACCAAGGTCACCACGACTTAAAAGGAGACCACCATGGATGAGTGACTATGAGGTAACAAGAATTGACCAATCTGAGGATCCATCAATACATTTTGCTCTCTTTGTAGATTGTGATTCTGTAACTTATAAAGAAGCTGTTAAACAATCAAAATGGAGTGTTAGATTATTAGGAATCAATTAAAATTTATTCTTATAAGCTTGTATTTGAATTTTAAATTTCAGTTTTTAAATTTAATTGTAATCGGATAGGGTAGAATTTGAATTCAATTGCAAGGATATCACTTAGCACAAGAAAATGGGATTTATGGTTGTAAACTGGCTTATTTAAGCCATGAAAATATGAATGACAATAACAGACCCTTTCCTCCATTGCTTTCTTCAAAAATAATCTAAGCACGAAACAGAGGCGTTTGTAGGGTTGCACTCTGTTTCAGTGCTCTCTCTCTCTCTTACTTTCTCTCTCTACAAAAGCTACGTAAATAGCTTTTGCATGTAGCAATTTCCTACGTAAAAATACTACATGGTATCAGAGCCTCTTGTTTTGGGGGATCTGTGAAAAGAATACAGTTTACCCATCAATCCAAAAATCCTAAAACCCGTTAAAAAAATGGCAACCTGTTCTGGTTCATCTGCACCTCCACATTTCAATGGTGAAAATTACCATGTTTGGGCACTGAAAATGGAGATTCATTTGCAATCTCTGAATCTCTAGGATGTGGTTCTCGGCGACACTGAGCCACCTCCATTGCGGGACACTACATCCCTAACTCAGATCAAAAGGCATGAAGAGGAACTTATGAAGAAACTTCGTGCACTTGCTTGCATCCACTCAGCTATCTCAGACACGATTTTCAGTAGGATCATGCACTACAAAACTCCCAAGCTAGCTTGGGACAAAATCAGAGAAGAATTTGAAGGTGGTACTAGAAGCAGGAGAACGAAGCTGCTAAAACTAAAAACAGAGTTTGTGATGTTACAGATGAGAGAAGATGAGACGGTGAGACAGTACGTGTCTAAGTTGATGGATGTTGTGAACAAAATAAGGCTGTTGGGAGAAAAATTTCCTGACTCACGGGTGGTAGAACAGATTCTAATCAGTTTAACAGCTCGCTTTGAGTCCAAAATCTTTGTGTTGGAGGAGCGAAATGATTCCAATACCATCATTGCAGCTGAGCTTATCAATGAGCTGGAGTCGCAGGAGCAACGAGCCAATATAAGGGAAACTAATTACACAGAAGGAGCCTTGTTCATAGAAGCCAAAGCAGGAATTGAGAACAAGGGAAAGCAGACTGGAGAGAAGAGCTCAACTAAGAAGCAACATGGAAACCAAAATCGTGGTAAGCAATGAAAATTTTCTCCTTGTAAAATTTGCACCTTAACCAACCATCTAGAAAAGGATTGTTGGTATAAGGACAAGAAGGCAATTCAGTGCCATTTTTTGTAAAAAACTTAGCTACAAGGAAAGAAATTGTAGGTTGAAGTAGAAGCAGAATGAAGGCCAACCTAAAGGAGAACCTCAGCAAGCAAACATCACCGAAGCAACTAGTGAAGCTTCAGTAAATTTGTATGTGGCCTTCAATAAAGTCATAGATGAGGATGACACAAAATGGATCGTTGACAGTGGGAGTACATCCCACATGTGCAAGAATGAGTACATGTTTACCTACCTAAATAAAGCTCTGAAAGACAAAGTGAGGTTGGAAAATGGCAAGTTTGAGAATGCAAAAGGTAAGGACACTGTCTCTGTAAATACCCATCTAGGTACACGGTATATTACAAATGTGCTTTTTGTACCTACATTAAAGCAAAATTTATTAAGTGCAAATCAGATGACATATAATGGGTATAAGGTTCTTTTTGAGAGCAAATGTTGCAGGATTTATGATCCTGACGGGAAGCAGATCGAGACAGCACCAACGATTAATCAGAATTACCTGTTGTGCATGAAGAAGCCAGCACACATGACCTGTTATGCTAGTGCAAATGAGGGAGAAATTTGGCACAGAAGGTTTGGACATTATCATATGTCCAGCTTGAAAAAGTTGTAAATTGAGACCCTGAGTCTCAACCCCCCTACATTTGGTGAAACTAATACTATCTGTAGTGTATGCCAAATGAGCAAGATGCACAGAACATCATTCCCTGCGCAAGCTAGCACACGGGCAACAAAAAAGCTTCAACTTATTCACTCTGATATCTGTGGGCCAATGAGCCAAGATTCCTTGAATGGGAGTAGGTATTTCTCCTTTTTTATTGATGATCAGACTCGGATGGCCTGGGTTTACTTTCTCAAAAACAAAACTGAAGTGTTTGGTAAGTTTAAGAAGTTCAAATCGAATGCAGAAAGGGAAAGTGGGTGTTTACTTAAAATGCTAAGAATTAATAATGCCCTTAAGTATAAGTCACAGGAATTCAGGAATTTTTGTAGCTCTCAGGGGATCAAAAGACAACTTGTTGCCCCCTACTCACTGCAGCAAAACGGTGTTGCAGAAAGGAAGAACAGAACTGTGGTGGAAATGGGGAGATGTCTTATGAATGACAAACACTTGCCCAAGTAGTTCTTGGCTGAAGTACTAAACACATATGTTTACTTGCTTAATTAGCTGCTCACTCAAACCTTGCAGAAGATCACGCCGTTTGAAGCTTGGCATGGCAAGAAACCTAAGACTACTCTCCTCAGGATCTTTGGCTCTATTTGCTACAGCCTAGTTCCTGATGAAAGAAGAAGAAAGTTAGATGACAAGGGAGAGCCTAGAATTTTTCTCGGCTATAGTACAGAGATAAAGGGGTACCAAGTGTATATGCTGAGCTCCAGAAAACTTATGATTAGGAGAGATGTTGTGATAGATGAAAGCTCACACTGGAATTGGACAGAAGAAAAAATAGAACGTGATGAGGTAGGGAAACTGGTGACAGGAGGAGATGAACCTGTACCAGCTCCATTCCCCTATGAGTTCGAAAACAATGATGGAAGTACTGATGGAGTTAGGATGAGAAGTCTCTCTAAGATGTACAAATCATGCAATTCTGCCTTCAAAGGACCTGCAACTTATCAAGAGGTAGCCACATATTCCTCTTGGAAGGATGTTATGATGGAGAAAATTGCTATGATCACAAAGAACAAAACCTGGACTTTGGTCCCTAAGCTTGAAGGCAAGAAGATAATTGGTGTCAAGTGGATTTACAGACTCAAGTTGAACCCCGATGGCTCTATAAATCGGCACAAAGCTAGGCTGGTGGTGAAGGGATATGCCTAGACTGCGGGAATTGACTTTGGGGACACCTTCACTCCAGTTGTAAGACACGAAACCATCATAATGATCCTGGCAGTAGCAGCGCATTCCCAGTGGCAGGTTATGCACCTGGACGTCAAGTTTGCCTTCTTAAACAGTGATCTCCTAGAAGAGATTTATGTTGATCAACTGGAAGGATTCATAGTTGAGGGAAAAGATGATCACATTTATCTGCTACATAAGGCTTTGTATGGCCTTAAGCAAGCTCCACGAGCTTGGTACCAGAAGTTGGACGAATACCTACTGTGTTGTGGATTTGAAAAGAGTAAGGCAGAAGCAACACTATATGCAAAACACGATGAAAATAGCAGGAGGCTGATCACTGCCATTTATGTGGATGATATACTGGTGACAGGAAACGATCGATATAAAATGAAAGAATTCAAAGGACAGTTTGAGGAGATGTTTGAGATGTCCAACCTAGGTGAAGTAACATACTTCCTGGGGATGGAAATAAAACAAGCTCATAACGGAATTTTTCTGTCACAAGCAAAGTATGCACGTGAAATCCTTAAAAGGTTTAATTTGGTAGAGTGTAAAGCTATCTCTACTCTGTTAATTCCAAACCTGAAGTTAATTAAAGATAAAACAGGTGATAATATGGATGAGAGAATGTACAGGAGCTTAATTAGGAGCTTGCTGTATCTCACAGTTTCAAGGCCGGATATGTTATTTGTTATGAGTTTGCTGTCACGATTTATGTCATCTCCAAAACAATCTCACATGGCAGCGGCAAAGCATGTATTGAGGTATTTAAAGGGTACCCAAAATTATGAAATTTATATGAGGCAAAGGGAGAAGGAAGGCTGCTCGGATATACTGATAGTACTGGGCAGGGAGTCTCGATGATGCACGCAACACTTCTGGCTATCTATTTTCGTTTGGCTCTGGTGCTTTCTCCTGGGTATCTAAAAAGCAAGAAGTGGTTACACAATCTATAGCTAAAGCTGAGTATATTGCTGCTGCAAATGCTGCAAATCAGACGGTATGGTTGAGGAAAGTAATGCAGGATCTGAAGCTTGAAGCATATTTGCCAACTGAAATTCAGGTGGATAATAAGTCGGCCATAGCAATCGCTAAGAACCCAGTGATGTATGGTCGAACCAAGCACATTAATGTAAAGTTCCATGGAATTAGAGATGCTGAAAAGGGTGGTGAAATCAAGCTTACTCATTGCTCATCCGATGAGTAACTTGCAGATATTCTGACAAAGCTGCTTGGAAAAGGAAAATTCGAAAATATGAGAGAGAAGTAAGGAATTGTATGGACTGATTCTTAAGGAGGATTGTTAGATTATTAAGAATTAGTTAAAATTTATTCTTATCAGCTTGTATTTGAATTTTAAATTTCGGTTTTTGAATTTAATTATAATCGAATAGGGTAGAATTTTGAATTCTATTGCAAGTCTATCACTTGCACAAGAAAATGGGATTTATGGTTATAAACTGGCTTATTTAAGCCATGCAAATATGAATGAAAATAGAAGACCATTTCCTCCATTGCCTTCTTTAAAAATCATCTAAGCACGAAACAGAGGTGTTTACAGGGTTGTACTCTGTTTCGGTGCCCTCTCTCTCTCTTACTTTCTCTCTCTACAAAAGTTACGTAAATAGCTTTTGCATGTAGCAATTTCCTACGTAAAAATGCTACGTGGAGGAAAGCTATGGATGCTAAAATTGTAGCTGTAGAAAAGAATAATACCTTAGAATTAACAGAACTTCCAAAAGGAGTGAAATCCATTGATGTTAAATGGGTTTATAAGACGAAATTGAAGGAGAATAATGAAGTTGATAATACAAGGCGCGTTTAGTCACAAAAGGCTATAAGCAAGAATTCGACATCGATTACAAACAAGTGTTTGCTCCTACTGCACATCATGACATGATTAGATTGGTGATTTCATTGGCAACACAAAATTCATGGCCTATCTTTCACTTAGATGTCAAGTAAGCCTTTTTGCATGAAGAATTAAAATAGCGTATATTTCTCAATCAACACCCAGGTTATGTTAAAATTGGAGAAGAGTCTAAAAGTCTACAACTTAAAAAAAGCTTTATATGGATTAAAACAAGCTCCACGTGCTTGATATAGTCATATTGAAGCATATTTTTT
This sequence comes from Carica papaya, assembly GCF_054855325.1. Classification (NCBI taxonomy): domain Eukaryota; kingdom Viridiplantae; phylum Streptophyta; class Magnoliopsida; order Brassicales; family Caricaceae; genus Carica; species Carica papaya. The sequence goes on from NC_142316.1 coordinate 8,349,552, forward strand.
GAAGGAAGGTTTTCACAAATGTCCTTATGAACATTCACTTTTCATAAAATTAGAAAAATTGTGGGAAAATGCTCTTGGTTTGTTTATATATTGATGATCTAATCTACACTGGAAGTGATAACGCCATGTTTGAGAAATTTAAGAAGTCCATGATGGTTGCATTTGATATGTTTGATTTGGGAATGATGCATTACTTTCTTGGCATATAGGTTGTTCAATTTGCAAGCATTTTTATTTCTCAAAAAAAAAAAATGTGCAAGATATGTTAAACAGGTTTAAAATGAAAGATTGCAATCCCAGTTGTACACCAGCAGAAATGGGTTTGAAGGTTATCAAAGATTCCCAAGGCAAAAAGGGTTTATGATACACTTTACAAATAAATAATAGGAAGTTTAATGTATTTGACTGTTATAAGACCGGACATAATGCATGGGGTAAGTCTCATCAGCAGATTTATGGATTATCCAAAAGAGATGCATCTCTTACCTGCAAAATGCATATTCAAATATTTGCAGGGTATTACTAATTACGAGATTATGTATAAGAGAGAAAAATCAGAGTTGTTTAGCTTTACAGATAGTGATTATACTGGTGATCCAAATGATAGAAAAAGCACATCTGGTTATGTTTTTATGATGGGGCCTGGAGCAATATCATGGTCATCAAAAAAGCAACTAATTGTTAATTTATCAATAACTAAGGTTGAATTTGTAGCTCCTAGTTCATGTGCTTGTTAAGCTGTTTAGCTGTAGCCAATTCTTGAAGAACTTCACTTAAAACAAAAAGGAGCCACAACCATTTTTTATGACAACAATTTAGCAATAAAGCTATCCAAAAATCTAGTTCTTCATGGGAGGAGCAAATACATTGACATACAGTATCATTTCTTAAGAGATCTTATAAGAAATGAGACAATTGATTTTGTGTAATATAGAAGTGACGATCAAGTTGCTGATATGATCACAAAAGCCCCCAAACTAACAGCATTTCAGAAGCTTAGGGAGCTGCTTGGAGTTTGTTCAAAGAATTCAATTTAAAGTTAAGTTTTTCTTTGGTATATCAACTCATGTTTAATCATTAGTTTAAGTGAGAGTTTGTTGAAAAAGTGAGCTCGAAAAAGTTACCAATAAATCTGTTATAGTTTATAGGAATTTTGTTATCTTTTAACAAGTTTTTAGGAACTAAATCTTTAGAATTTGCAGTATAAATCAGTTCTTATTTTCTTGTTTATTAGTTCTTATCGAATAAATCAGTAGAAAAATTCTCCCCATTTGTGTTATGTTATTTGATACTATAACATTTTTTTCTTCTTATATGCTGAACAAGAACCCTAAGCCCTCTTCTCTGTTTTTATTGCAAGTTGTACTTGAAAAGAAACCAAAACTCTTCCCTTTTCTATTGAGTTGGGAAGGAGTTTATATGGTTCCCGAAAATGACATCGTTTCGGAGAACCATGTGAATGGCTATGCTTGATGTCGGGTGTTTGCCAAGCTTTTATTATAACTCATATTGTAATTTCATTGTGTAGGAACCTGTTACCTTCTTAACTCCTTTGTTATTGCAAGATGTAGTTTTGCCCGCCTACTTGAATGACATTTCATTATCCTTTTTTCTAAAAGAAAATATGGTTATAATAATATAATATTCGTTAGACTCACTTTATATGAATATAATTTACGAAATTTTTAGAATATGATTAATTAATGTGAATACATGAAGATTATTAAATCTGAATAAATATTTTCTTAACTAAACAATTAAACTCAATGAATTAGACAATTTAACATTTAAGAGTAACTAAACAATTGAATTTAATGAGTCAGATAGTTAGATCTTTAAGAGTTACAATAACATTAAGTTTAAGAGTAACATGTCATGTTAATGGAACTTAAGTCGTAAAGATGTGGTTTGAGCGCCCAAACCCACCTGCAGAGGCGATGATATAATGGATTTACTATTTATCTGCACCCAATTTGTCCGAGGTATAAATGCCTCGCTTCCCTCATAAACCTTCTGGATACAGAACTTTAATAGAGTTTCTCTTTGTGTTAAGAAGATTAACGGGTTGCTACATATCAAGTTAAGTCTTGGATCAGATTAACAACTAATTGTGACTATCAGAATAAACAACTTTTGATCAAAAAGATTTAATCAGAAATATCTCATCACTTCTTTGCTTCAAGTCCTCGCTTGATTTTCTGAATGGTTGCAACATCAGTTTGAAAAGACTTGGCCAATATCTCATCCTCAACCTCCGCACCAAACAATCCGCCATCAACCCACTCAGTCCCCGGACTCGCACTGCCAAATGCCGACACAGCAAACGCAGGAATCTCCTCCTCAATATTATACTCAAAATGAACCACTCCCTTTGGAAACAGAAACATATCTCCCTCTTCAACTTTCTGTGTTAACAGCTTTCCTCTTGTGTCAACAAACCCTACTTCAACACAGCCATGGACGACAAACAGGAGCTCCGCTGAGCGAGGGTGAGCGTGTAGAGGATCCACCGACCCGCCGGCTGGGAATTCCAGAGCTGCATAAGAGACACTTTGACCCTTTAGGGCTGGGAACTCGGCCATGGTTGCTTTTGTTACTGAGAAAGTTGCAGGTGGGTTGGGCTTGAAAAGCGTTCGCATGGCCGTGAGAGTGAAGAAACTGCTGTTGATTGCCTTTGAGTTTTCTGGAACAAGAAAGTCGGATGTGATATGTGGATCATCTGCCATGGAGGCTTGTAACACGGAGAAAAGTACGAGTATTAGTGTGAACAAGAAATATGGTTGAAATTCCATGTTTTAGTTTCATGCAGGAAATTATTAAACCATGCATGTTTGAGATGATATTTATGGGCTACATATATATATATATATATATATATATGTAGATAATCTGCAGGCTCTTGTACATGGTATATTCCTTTGATTCCGGCATTACTTTATTCCTTTGATTCCGGCATTACTTTGGATTGCCGCTGGTAACAGAGACAACATTCCAAATATATCCCATATATATATATGTACATAATTATTATATTATATTAAGACTTTTTGAGAGTTAAAATGATAATCTCGAAGCTTTGCATTGAAAATCCGCCAACCTAAAAATCTTTACGATCAGTTTCTGCATTCGGCTTGATCAGTTCAATGCTGCTGGCCTTACATGCTTAATAATAGTTTGTAAACTCACACGTTCCTCTCTTGGGTTTTTTAAATCGATAGTTGCATTTCTAATTTGAAAAGGGTAAAGTTCTTGATTTGAGTTTACAAGCTTTTGATTATTCGGATGATTTGCAAACTCTTGATTATTTGGGTGGTTCCCAAATTGGGAAATATCAAAATTTAGCAAACTCTTTGTCCACTGTGTTTTCTTTTATTGAGGAGTTTTTCTATGCCCCTTAAAGAAAAAAAGAATTGTTTCGTCATTTAGCAGTTATTTAACGTATATTACTCCAAATTGATGATGTAAAAAGTAATTTAGAAATTAAGTAAGTTGATTAGGCAAGATTAATATCTAAGATGGTAAGGTCATTTAGTTTAAGATCAGGTTCAGTTCAACAACTGTGTTTTTAGGAAACCAAAGCCAACAACTTCAATCACAGTGTTAATTGCATTGTAAAAAAATCAGATCAACAACAATGTGCATTCTCATATCGTTCTAGTTGATTTTAGTTTCCTCTACCATTTTAGACAAATTTTATCAGAACAAAATGGCATCTATTCAAGGATTTTGTTTCAATATCAACATGAAATTCCTTATATGACGCCATGTGCTATGCGTATGCGTATATGCATATGCTATGCGTATATGTGATATATAAAATACACTTCTATGAACACATACATTTACACTTTTCCTATTTACAGCTCCTATGTTGTTTTTTGGATTCTTCTTTCGGATCCAAAAAGAAGAAAACATGCAATGAACATAGAGAAATCCAATCCTCTTTTCCCATTTTTGAATACAGTAATCTTCATCCAGTACTACCTTATTTAAACCCTAGTCAGCAAGCTGTCTCTCTATAAGTAACAAAGAAGATCAAGAAGAAAACTTCTCAAATTATTTAAACTAAACCCTAACCATGCATACACTTCTAATTCTACTTATTGGTCTTGCCATGATCTCATTCACCACCATTGAAGCAACTGATCCAGATATTCTCTCAGATTTCATTGTCCCGGAAAACCTAACCTCCATTGATGGAAAGTCTTTTACTTTCACCAGAATGCGCAAAGTTTTTGAAGGCAATCCTGAAAGCTTTCAAGTAACAAAAGCCGGTGTCAAGGAGTTTCCAGCTCTTGAAGGACAAAGTGTATCGTTTGCGGTGCTTCAATATCCTCCAGCTGGAATTAACCCAACTCATACTCACCCTCGTTCTGCTGAGCTTTTGTTTCTTGTCTATGGTTGCTTGCAAGTTGGGTTTGTTGACTCAAAGAATGTGCTCTACACTCAGAATCTCACCATGGGAGACATGTTTGTGTTTCCAAAAGGACTTGTTCACTTCCAGTATAATCCTCACAATAATTCACCCGCTATTGCTTTGTCAGCTTTTGGAAGTGCAAATGCCGGAACAGTTTCAGTTCCGGCCACTCTTTTTGCCACTGGGATTGATGATGAAGTTCACCAAATCGTTCAAGACTGATGTCAATACAATTAAGAAGATCGAAGCTGGCTTTAATCCTCCTAAATGATAAGAGGACTAACAGATTATTCTCTAAACTAATTTTTGTCCATCTCAAGGAGGTTATCTTATTTACTTTAGTTTGCTAATTTTAGTGATTTATGTATTAGCAGTGCATTTCTGTTATGCTGATTATAAATGAATCATTTTTATAATCTACCTTTACCATGGAAAATGGTGTTTGGGATCCTGTGTTTTTGTTAAAAGGATTTTCTTCCCTGCCCCCTTTACGCTTTACATTGTTAAGCTCCCATGTACAACTTTCTTTTCTTTTCACCTCAAAAGAGACAAGCCTGAAAAGGAATTTAGGAAAAAATCAAATCAAACTAATTTAGACAATTTGGTTGGTCTGATTTCTAGACTTTAGAGACTGAAAATTTTCAGGTTTTAACTTTGATTTAATTTTGAACTTAGTTGAACTGATTTCACCCCTAACTACTTTACCAGCTGAGATAGATGGATGTTGAGTTTTGGAGGAGCACTGTTTGGAATTTTGTGTACGGGTGGCAATCTTACCCAAATCTGTTTTAGACCTAAGAGGAATTCATAATGACGACAGAACCAATACCCTGTTTGACTCCAAATCTAACGATCCTGATTACCCTAGTAGTATATATACATATATATAATCTTCTTTTTACTTACGTATACGTATATTATTTATATTATACGAAGCATTTCAGATATTTAGTTTTTTATTTCTGAATCTGTTATATATATATATACACATATATTGCAATAGATTTATTGTATTAATATTGAAAGAATGAGCACAATTACAACTGAAATTAATTTACACTTTCAAAAGCTAAAAAGAAAATTTCCACCGAAAAGAAAGTAAAACTTCTCCATTTTTCCACGGAGAGAGGGACGGGGATGGAGAACAAATTCTCTACAAGAATTGAAGACGAGCAGTGAACAATAGATACAAGGAATTTTAGTTACTAAGAGAGAACTTTTCAGAAGATTGTAGGTAGAGGAAGTTAAATAATTGGAATAAATTTTACTGTCCTTAATTACCAACTTTCCATATTAGGTTGCATATGAATTTGTATTGAACTATTTTGCTCTCCAGCATTAGTTTTCCTCAAATAATATTTGCAAATTATCATATCATTGCCTTCAAGAAAGCTGCTGAAGTGCCTTAATAATTTCCTTTTTAAAAAATTATTCCTTCCACTTACATTGTTTTTGCCACAAGAAAACTTATACATCAAGTTTAGTTTACCATCAGTAATAGCATGATTAACAGTCTGTTTACAATGACTGCAAAACGCAGTACCCTGCAAATATTGCATTCCATGTTTAGTATTTATAAAAAAAAAGGTTAAGTGTTTATAAAGTGCAAGAGAAAGCTAGTCAATGGGAAGTGCAAGAGCTAGCAGGGCAAATGAACAAATCTTGTCAACCAGATCAACGTATAGAAGTTCATTGAGAGACTTTGTCAATTTTACGAATTTAATGCTTACCTATATGCACAGCATGTGATGATGACAAGATTTTAATCCCCAGCTTGCACTTATTTATCCCCTCTCTAGCAGCACCCTGCAGCTTTATGAATAACTTGATTTTAACAATTCCAGCACTTCCAGAATTAGTTGCAGGCAGCATGTGAGATCCAAACATCTCTACTCATGACACTCACAAGCAAAGAAAAGAAGGGAAACTGAACCAACGAGACACAGACATTCCAAGTTAAAGGCCAGAACAACCTTTTTGATGGATTAAACCACAAACACCAGAATGTCCACAACTCTAAACAGGAAACACCTTCAAACATTTATTCCCTCTAATTATTTCCACAAAAGACCACCATCATCTGGTACAAATGGCGACTCATGTTTTATTGCTCCCTTCATCAGTCTTCTGCAAAAGATAAAATCGTAACCGGGAATAAGAACAAAAAGAATTGGAAGAGATTGGTGTAATGTAAACAAAGGTCAGATAAATATACCAAAACTGCATCATAGTAAAATGCTTAAATGCTAGGAACAGCAATCAGGTTAATAGATACAACAAATTATCAGCGATAAGATGAGATGAAAGAAATTTGAACATTGGTAATGACAAATAAATTTATCATCATAGATTATTTTGCCACTAGGATGTCTATCTGTTGAATAAATATGCTAAGATTTAAATAGTTAGAGCTGAAATTCTCAAACTGTCACTCTTCAGAAATCCACAAACTAATCCAAATGAAACATCGAAAGATCAGTTAGCATCTCAAAGACCAAAATGGGAAGCTCTCAAACTAAGATGAAGGTAATTTGCCAAGGATATCATGCATGTAGGCTGTTGCATCCAGGACCTGTTTCCAGCCCCTGAAGTTTTTGACAGCCTCTTCAACTTCAAGGTGATCTCCACCCCCCTGCCAACATGAAGTTGGGAGGTTCATTCATTTACAACTGGAATTAAGAAGTCAAGTAGTTACGTCCCAACCTAACTTAGAGGTAGCATTACATGTAGCCTTAGAAGCAGAGAGGTAGTTTACTCGTTGACGCTCAATTAGGAATTAGATCAACGATCTTCCTCTTTTCATTTACTAATCTAACAGCTTTATTAGTGAAGCTCTCTATTAACTCCACCAGATAACATAGGTGTAAACAGAATAGCTGCTTGTCGTCCTTATCGTGCCTTACTTATGGAGAAGGAGACAAGTGATCCATTTGAGGATGATATTCAATATGTTGATGGCCCTGACTTAAGGGGTAAGCTTGACTTTAATGTAAGCTAGACTAAGAGAATACTTCTTATTGTAATGATGTGAGATGCCTCGATGCTAGCATGGTAGAAAATGATGACTAGAAGTTCACTAGCTTTCATCGAAATTCAAACATTTACTAAAGTAGCTTACCAACAAGTTGGATCTCAATATATAACATCGTCCCCACCCTTTTTAGCATTTTTGAAGTGGATAAAACAACTTGAAAATCACTCATGGGTTTAAGGTTCTTGTTCATGTGGTGATTGCAAGGATGAAAAATTTGTTAAAATATTTTGCTGATGGACATTGCTCACATCATCATGGCTTGTAACGTGATTTCTTTAAACCAAAATTTAAAAGGACATTGATTCTCTTAAATAGGTTGAACTTGCTCGGGAATTGAATTACGAGTTGGATGAATTTTTCTATGAGATGCCTGATACACTTCCAATTTGCCACCCATGAGATACATATAGATTTTAGTTCCAAGAAACCAATTGCCTAAAACCCATATTGTAAGTTGAATCCTAAGGACAAATAGTAGTTGAATGGGCAGATAAGTGAACTTTTAGCTAAGCACATAAAGCATCTTTTGTTCCACAATCAAATAAGCATGAGATAACAATAATAAAAATAATAAAAAGGTATTACATTAGGGACGAAGAGCAACACCTTGTCAGCACTCTCTTTTTCTGCCTTTTCTTTCTCTGTCTTTTTCTTCTTTTTCTCCAGCTTTTCCCTCTCCATTTTCTTCAAAGAAACAATCAAGAGCCGTTAAGGAAGTTAACAGGGAAGCACAGGAAGCATGTAGGATTAAGAAACAGAATCAACTGGTTATAAAAGCTCTAGAACAAGGTAAAACGACTTCAAAAAAAGAAAAAAAGACAGCAAGTTCAGTTTTCTGAATAACTTGAGGAAAAGAATATGACGAGACCTAGTTGTCTCGTGTATGTTAAAGATAGAAGTAACATCTCCACATAACTATGAACCGCGCCATTAATTCACCAGAAACATTTTTTTATCAAAAATATCGGCTAATATGATGTAAAATAACCTCAACAATCGAATAACAATAAAGCAGCCAAAAAGAGCTACATAAGACCTAAAGAGAAAACTCTGGTTCTAGCTGACAACGCCATGAAAAAGAAAATAAAAATCGAAGATCAAATTTAAATCAACTTCAAATCTCACAAACTGCGCAAAATTATTCCACCAGTACGCTAACCAGATGGTATACTGAATGTCTTCTTCTAGTATATCGACTATAAGAGAGAACAAATTGGACCGATTCCATCTTCTTTCTTCATTTCTTCGTTTTCTTTATTTAATTTGATTTCAGTTCTTTTGTCTTTATCTTTCAGATAACTAGTTTTCTCAGAATCAAACTGAAAGCTAAACGATCTGATACAAATCAACTACAAGAGATAAACAAAAACCTGGATGTAAACGTTCTCAGCGGCTCGCTCCTCTTCGCTGAGTACACGACCTTTTCCGTCACTGAAGTATCGAATAGGTCCCCGAGCTGATTCCATGGAGCGATTCAGGACGAGCCGAGTTAGTGCAGATCTCATTGCCATTTCTTACCGATTATACAGTGTTGTCGCAATTGGAAGCTTCTTGTACAAAAACAGAAAGACCAAGTCCCGGTCGGTTTAAAAATTTCAGCGGGTTCGATTCGGGTCGGGTATCAATTTTTATGTTTTTTTTTTACTAAATTCTACTTGGGAAGTGTAGGGTAAAAGTTTTAAGTTGAAGTGAACAAAATATATTGGAATATGATAGTTTTATTCATGATTTAAAATTTTTATGGACTTAGGTTTAATTCATTGTTTAGAAAAAATAAAATTAATTTGCGTGTTTAAATTTTATTTACAAAATTAAAAGTTAATTAAATTTAATTGGATAAAATTATGAATATTTATATGAAAGGTTTATAATTATTGTCCAAATAATGAAAGAACCGCGTTATTAGCTAATTTAAAATATTTAAGTATTTTTGTACGTTTTATCAAAATTTTAATTTTAAATTATTAAATTCTATCATATTTTAATAAAAAAATTTAAAAAGTAGTCAATATTTTTATAATATATTTGAAAAATTAAAGTAAATTTTTTAAAAAATTATTCATAAAAAATACCATGTATGAAAAATTATATATAAAATAAATACATTTTATTTGTGAAATTAATTTAAAAATTTGTACTTATTACTAAACATATGTTTTCAAACATTATAAAAAGAGGAACCGGGCCTTGTAGCAGCCCATTTAGGAAAGTAATGGGCCTATTAATTCTCTCTTAAAGGCTTAACTTGGATCCAATCCACGTGTACCAGAGCTGAAAACCTGTAATTTTGTTTTTTATTTTTATTTTTATTTTTTTTCCCCTAAATGGCCTTTTCCTTGTAAATATTTTATAATTTAGTTTTTCACATTTTAATTTTTTAATATGTTAAAAAAAAAAAACTAATAGAACCATGTAAATTTTATTCACGTGACAACCACATGGTATTGATGTGGTAGTCACGTGGTGCTTCCATAAAAGTCACAAGTTAATTTTGTTAGTTTAAATAAATTTAACAATTAAAAATTATAAATAAATAAATAAAGTAACAACTTATAAATTATTTGTCACAATTAAATTAGACCATAAGCCTTACCACATGGGCTCAAAATTAGTGAATAATTAAACACCATTGATGGTTGGTATCAAATGAAGATGGTCCTTAAAAGTGTTCAAAAAATTAAAAAAAAAAAAAAAAGTTAGAAGAAGTTGGAAGAAAAAGGTGGTTAGCTTTCTAAAATTAAATTAATTAATTTTAAATGAGTGGTGGTAATTTTGTTTAATTATAATCATAATTAATTATTATATTAATATTCATATTCATATTCATATTCATGCACCAAACATGATTAGCAAAAACCCATTTCTTCTTGTCGTTTAAACGGGCGACCACGTGCATTAACATATATAAATCTAATTTTAAATTTACTGCATTAAGATTTGTGTTTATCTAATTTATTAACTTAATTAATATTCTTTTTATATATATATATATATGCATATGTGGATTAATTAGTGCATGCGTGATCCACCTGATGTCCACTTTCCCCAAAACACTTGCAAATTTCAAGATGGTCTGACAAATAATTAAAATGTGATTAAAATTTTAATTAGATACTAATCTCTTATATATTTATTTTTTCCATCCTTACATATGTTTTCATAAATAAATGCCCTGTTAATATAAAAAATATACAAATTTGAAAATAAAACCCAAAAATTTGAAACATGAAAATATATGTAATTTCAATTCTAAATATATTAAAATAATATTACATTTCCAAATTTTTATTAAAACTAAAAATTTAAAAACGAATTGAAAGGCCTTAAAAGAGGAAAATATTTGTTTATCTCATTTTTTATATTTACAAAAATCATTTAGGATATATTAATGAAAATGCTTTACAAAATTAAAACTCACAAATAAATTAACCAAAAAATAAATCATTTGTTGCAAAGAAATCCTTGATTTTGAACATAGTCATCTTTTAGATTATTAAATTGAATTCTTTTATAATGAGATTTAATTTTTTTTTTTATAATTTTTTAAATCTCATATGGGTAACATGTCTTCTAATTGAATTGATATTTTTTTTTTCATGATTACTAAAGAAATAAATAAAAATAATAAAATATAACAGTCCCAAACTTAAAAAGAAATAAAATCATAAATTGAATGCGTAAACAGAATAATAGAGTTAAAGTTTACATTTCTTACACAATAGTTTAAAATACCTAATAAAATTATAACAATATCTATTCTTAAAAAACAAACGAAAATAAACGAAAAGTAAACAACTGAACATTTTAGAACGACCTTTACTAGCTTTTGAAGGAGTCCGAGTGGTAAATTATTCACAACTCTTTTGGTAATCGAAATCTGGGTCTTAGTCCTCTTGATCTGAAATAGTCAATGAATGGGTAAGCTACACTAACTCAGTAAGAATATCACACTACTCACTAATACAGAAAATGAAGGTTGGTCAAAATTATAAAAACAACCAATGAAACTCTTAATTTAAGTAAATTTATTTATTATAAGTAAAATAATTTATTGCATACTTATCGTTGCGAGATTTTCAAAACTGACCTATAGAGACAATAATTCAAATAGCATTCCAATCTCATTTTCAAGTGAGCAATACCAACTATTTTTTTTATTTATTTGCCTACTGGTATCAATGGGGGTCTATATGGATGTCCCACTACATGTGAACCAACATCCAGCCTTGTAAAATAATCGGCCGTCCTCATACCCCGTCCGGTATGAGCGCCAAAAATATCATCTCTCAATACTCCGTCTAGTATGAGGATGAAACGGGCTGTCCTCATACCTCATCCGGTATGAGCGCCAAAAATACCATTTCTCAATACCCCCATCAGGTATGAAGGTAAAACAAGTCGTCCCCATACCCCGTCCGGTATGAGCGCCAAAAATACCAATATTTGATATCTCGTCCGGTATGAGGCGACGTTCATAGTAGGGTTTCTTATGTACCAAATTCGTCCACTATCTCCCATGATATCCAGTAAGGCTACCATTCATTCATTCACTTAACCAATCAATTTTCTGTTTACATTTAATTTTTACTTTTATAATTTAACCGTAAATCAACGCAAGACAAATAATACATACATCAAGGAAACACAACTGAATCATTTTACTAATTTCAGTATATTATCATGCATTTAAAGCTATAAAATCAAACAATCGGTTAAATAGGACAACAATAATAAATAACCGGTTCTGTTTCTATTAGTAATCTGTAATTAATTCTCGAATTTTTCTAAATTATGTAAAAATTGTATTATTGATAATTAAATTTCAATTCTATAATAAGGAATAAGGTGATGAATTCTTACTTGAATCGGTGTCCAAAATAATGAATTTTCTACTATGCCTACTGGCGGTCCCCGGGTTTCCAAATTTTTTATGTAGAGATTAAAATACATTTCACGTACCTAAAAACACAAAAAAAAAAAAAATCCAAAATCAATGTTGAAAACCTTTTCTGACTAATTTTAAAATTCCAGCACGGCGGCGGTTTGCTTCGTACTAACCATTTTTTACTTGTTTTATACTCATCCCTGTGAGAAAATACGTTAGGGGGTCTCAATTAGTCGAAAAAAGTCTAAAAATAAAAACTTACCAGGCAGCGAAATTTTTCGGTACGGCGGCTCCGCCGACTCACCTTCATGGCTGAGTTTTTTTTCGGTCATTCTGTAACAAATAGAATAATGAACACAATGGTGAAAAAATTGTACGAAACGAAAAACAGAAAGGGGCTCATCGGAGGCGATTTTTAGTTTTTTTCGCGGCGGCACCGAGCTTTACTCACGGTTTTCGGCTCATTCGCCATTCTTTTTTCACTAATTTAGCCATGGAGGTGTTTGAAATAAAATTTTGAGCGGATAAAAGAATTTTTACCTACGGTCAGAGATGGCACTGGTACGACAGCGGGCAACGGTCGGCTCCCTTATCGGGTGACTAGTTCTTCTTCTCCGGTGGAGGGCTGGCGATTAGAGTTTGGGTTCAGTGTGATGCGAGATATTTATATCCGTCTTCCTTAAATCTGTACCGTTTATCGCGTTTGATCTCGACCATCCGATCGTGTTTAAAGAAAAAATAAATCTTGACTGTTCATCGCGATTTGATCTCGACCGTATGATCGCATTTAAAGAGAAAATGAATCTGAATCGTTCATTACGTTTAATCACGACCGTCTTATCGCACCTGAGGAGGGAACAGATCCGAACCGTCCACGCGTGCGGGAACATATCCGAACCTTCCGATTGCGGGCACGCAGATTGCCAGCATGGCCTCCCGCATGGCATCGAGTTAGCGTACCTTGCCACGCAGCACACTCCAGTTCATCGTGACTGCTGACTGGGCGATCCTACATGACACAATTTTTTTTAATTGTATTTTGATCCCGAGTTTCTGATTTTTTTTTTCAAAAATATCTCCGAACCCAAATGTTTATTTTTTTTTTTTAAAAAAAAAATTATTTTCAATTTCATTATCTACATATTTTTTCTTAATTTTACATTAAATAAAAATTTATAAATTTAAAAAAAATATTTATATATATATTTTTTAATTTAAAAATTAATTCCGAACTAAATTTCGGAGTCGGGTATTAATAAAAAATATTTGAATAATACATTTTCAATTATATTAAGAAGATATTATAATTACAAGAACAAATAAATAAAAATGGTGAAAAGACAAATCCTAAAATAGTTAGGTTGGATTTTGGAATTTGGAAGAGAGAAAAAAGTGATAGACACCAAGGCAATGACAAAAGTGAGATATTATTATTTTAATTATTGCACTAAACTACTTCAATTTAATTAATTATATCATATAATGTTAATTATTACTTTTGGATTGGTAATTAATAATATTATCATATTAAATTACATTTTCTTCTATAAAATTTTGTATTATACAATTCTTTTAATCTTTTTTTTTTAAAATAGTATAAATTTCAAAAAATCGTTAGATATTTTCTGTCTCATCACCCATTTTGCAAAATTCTTTTATTAATTTTTTAATCACTTGGTAATATATACTACTAATTAATATATGAAATAAAATATAATTTCTATACAAATTTGGAAGTATTGGAGAGTGAATTGAATAAGGAAGAAGAAGAATTTATGAAGGACGGAATTGCATTGGGGGCCTAAAAGAAGGGAGTAGTTCAGTATTTATGATTTTTTGGATCCCAAATCTTACAGCAGAAGCCATATTGGATTTGATAAGGTTGTTTGTGCCCATTCCCTTTCCCTACTTCTTATTGCTCTTCCAACTTACACACCCTCCTATATATACCTATATATCTCCCATTACACAGAAATATCCATCTACATTTTTTTTTTATTTGTTATTAATTCTTTCCCTTTCTCCAATAGTGTAGGTTCAAATCTTGTGGGACAACTGATAAAAAAATTATGAATTTTGTATAAATTGCTAAATGGTCCAAAAAGTATGTGAATTTAGCCCAAAATTATTTTGCCAATATATAATTTTATTTCTCATTCAACACTCCATTTTAATGTGTAAATGTATGTGTATGTATATATATATATATATATATATATATATTTTAGAATAAAAGTTTAGTTTAATAAATAATGAAATTATATACCTGTATAGGGGTTTGCAAAACCAATAGTAGCCAAAAGAATGGGTTAAACGAATTAATTAGAGAGATTGGTTTAGTTGAGTCAGATTTTTTTGGTCTAACCGGTTAGGAAACTCAATAACTAATTTTTCTTCACCAGCTTGGTTCTAGTTTCCAAATCTAAGAATCAGAACCCATTGAATAATTAATTGGTTCTCTTTTTTTTTTTTGTTTTAAAATAAATTATAACATTATATTTATATATAATATAATTATATATTTAATTTGAAAATAAAAAATTAAAAAACAAACTCTAACTCCTAATTTTTCATACTCACTTTGACTTTTGATCCACCTTTGAAGAAGGAAGTTGACCAACATTGACCTACCACCACCATAAGTTTACATCGACCGATAATTGCCAAAAACTACTTGATCTAATCCAATTCAAGTCATAACTATGTCATCCTGCCAACACACCCATACTAGCGTGCTATCTGGCACCACATCACAAATTTGAAGAATTTTGGGCATCTGTGTCATCTTATGACAAGGGCATGAATTTTGTATGTACGTTTTCTTATATTTGCTTTGTGTAAAAAGAATGAGAACCTTTTATATGTAATTTTTGAGAGCTGCCTCCAAAACTTGAGGCATTGTAATCATTTATTTATCATAATAAAGGTTAGGTTGCCCGCATAATTTAACTTTGTTTTGTTGTATTATATTGTTGAATGCTTGATAACATAATATTTTTCAATAATCGAAATTCACTAATATTATCCTTTAGACCATATAGGCTATCACAGGTCTGACCTTACAAATATCAAATCCTAGTCCTAGGATTTCCATGATTTCAAATTTCTACAAGTTTCAACCCTTAATTATTGTTGGCTGCAAATAGCCTCTCAACTTGACCAGATGTTAAGTTATACCAACCTTCTTATTTTTATATTTTATCTTGTGGTATAAGACTGTTTAAACTTTATGTCTATATTTATAATGGACAAAGAGTGAGAATCTCTTGACTTTGACCTTATCAAAACCATTAGTATCTTTATAGTAAGATTTCAAAGAAACTTACATGAAAAGTTAGACGTATCTTTAGCTTGTTAGGAAGCTTAACTCAATAATTATTACCACCCTTTTGAGCATTTTAAAGGGATCGCTACACCATTATATCAATCTATGGTGTCTCACACTATTATAACATTCTTCCACATTTTTAATGTGAGTTTTAATATAGTGTGGTCACCCATATTTACTTTTAGAGCTTTTTCCCTCTATTTGCATACTTCTTCATCCTTCAGCAAGCTTCCGTAAGATTGTCCTTGGCATCATCAAGCATTTCTTGATCGTCTCTAGTAAACTTGTAAGTTGTAGGCTACCTATATCTATTACTCTATTTTGCTACCTCATGATGGACTAGTCAATGGTTATACCCTTATGTAGGCTTCAGAAGGACTCATCCAATTTAAAGAAGATTTATATATGGTATAACAAAACTAAACTGCAAAGAATAACTCCCTACCTTGTTGTAACATAGCGTCTCAAAAACTCTTCTAATAGTGCATTTACTTTGTCCATTTGGCCATCAGTTTGGAGATGATTTGTTAGGAATAATTCTAGTTTTAAACCAAACATGTTAAGTAGAGGTGCTGATTGTACTTGTGAATCATACATTCTTATTGCTAATGAGATTCACCCGCATGCCAAAGTGCTTGATGACATGCCACCAATAACCTTTACTGCGCAAGTAATAACCTTTACTGCACAAGCATGAGTGGTTGGAATGAAGATAATACATTTAAAAAATCAATCTACCACCACTATGATCAATCTTAAGCCCTCAATTTTTGGCAATTAGTTGATGAAATTTGTGGAGAATAACACCTATGGCTTTTCGATATAGGTAGAGACTGAAGCACTTCAACTTCTTTTTTTTTTCCTTTTCACTTTGTCTTACTGGTATATGAAGTAAGTCTTGATAAATAGTTCTATATCATTATCCATCTGTGGCCGGTAATAGTTCATGCACAATAGAGCTATCATTTTATTTAGTTGGATGTCTTGGCCATTACAAATCATATGTCTCCTTCAACAGCCATTGTCTCATGGCATAGAGCAAGCCATCCTCTAACTAATTCACTACGTCATTTTTATTTATTGTGCCAATTCACAGTAAGCTTTGTCATGTTAGAGAGTTTTCCTCACCTTATCTAGCAAGTCTGCTTTCATAAGAATTATGGTGGCTGTTACTTTTATCACTTTTTTGATGTCCACGACATTAGCCACCAGATTGTATTATCCAAATTGATTATAAATTCAGTATATAATAGTTTTTGTTTAATTAGTTTACTCTTTTTTTTAATTCAGTATATTTAAATTTATTCGCTGATGAATCTTTTTGAGGAAGGGGGAAATAATGGAGATCAAGGCATACATCCTAATAGAGCACATAGTCCACATGAAGATGAGAATAAGATGGATACAACTTAATATACATATGGGCCACATGGGAGGGGTATCATTATGTCAAGCGGATCAATCACAAAATCACGGGGCAAGAAACTCAAGTAAGTCTTTTAAGATTATGTTCAAGAATGGATCAATAAAAAAGGAAGGCTTGGCCAAATTTGGAGAGCCTTAAAAGATGGGGGTCGAATGCATTAACCCACTTGAATAGGCAATTAATCACTTTCCTCCAAATCTAGCAGCTCTCGAATAACTCATCTAAAAAGTCATGGCCGACTTTTCACCTTAATATCATGAAGAATAAAGAGTTCTATCATGTATTATATGTAACGTGAAAATTATGATTAAGAGTCCTTATACTATGTAAGGATAAGCATTGTTATTATCTCTCTTGTAATTGTTTAATCATTCAATAAAATCAATAAAGTTATTTTAAATGTAGCCAATTGCTAGTTTGCTACTTATAAGGTTTTTCATCCTTCTTGTTATATCAAAAATTGATTTCAACTTATCAAAGTATTTTATGGCATTTTAACCAACTCATTTTATTTCATCCCAACTATCTTAGTTCTAATTATAAGTTAATTGTGAGCTAAGTATGAAGAATTTATTTAGGGATTAAGTTTTAATACTAATTGTATATGTGTGGGTTCGAATTGTATGTTGATTTTGGGTTGTGCATCAACTTGTAACCTCCTTATTAGAGTACATAGGTCGTTTAACAAATAACATTATTGTAATCATATCCTTCTAAAAGGATATCCTTATCCAAGATGATGATTTATTTCTTCTCTCATTCAATGAGCAATCTCACTATCTATTTAGGGTTATTATTTAGTAAATCTATTAGTATTTAGATAATTGAATTTAATAGATTACACATATTTATCTAATAGAATTTTTTCATAGAGTTTGGTAAATGAATGAATGTTACACATAATGCATATATGGAAATTTTAAAAGTTTAATTAATCTGATGTGTTAATTTTAACATGACTAATTTAATTAAGGAGTTAAATAAAGAGTTAATTAAGTTAAATAAAGAGTTAATTATTTATCTTTGAGTTGGATGATTACAAATATATAAAAATAGATCCTAATTTAAACTCAAATACTAATTAAAATATATTTTAATTAGTCGACTTGAGTAACCTTAAACAAGATCTAATTATAAACTATAATTTATAATATAACTTTATTAAAAATTTAATTTTGTACATGTATATTAGTAAAAAAAACTAAAACATACTTAGTAAATAGGCAATATGATAATTTGTGAGGCTGCATCAAAATCCCTTTTTCTTAATATATAGTTGTAAGATAAAATTGAGAAAATTTTCATTATTATTTTTTAAAATTTATAATTTTTCCTTCTTGAATTTTGAATATACAAATCGTGAGGCGAAAATTATTGTGAACAATAAACATGCATTATAAAAATAATATTGTGCATTGATTGTATGTTATCTATAGGATATGTTAATCTTCGACGGTGTAAGTCATTATCTTTTATTTATTTATTTATTTATTTTATTTTCTTAGACTTTCTTAAAAATTTCTATAAAACTTTATTGAATCACTAAATGCACAATTAGATGCCCATCATCTCCCTCTTTAAAATGATCCTAGGATGTTTTTCTTTCCCATCTAATAAAATAGTATGATGTGGAGAGTTGAACTTGATGAATTTATATATAAATTAAGGATACATGAACAAGTAGCTCATCC
The DNA here is from genome assembly GCF_054855325.1 of Carica papaya. Lineage (NCBI taxonomy): Eukaryota > Viridiplantae > Streptophyta > Magnoliopsida > Brassicales > Caricaceae > Carica > Carica papaya. The sequence continues at coordinate 8,368,333 of NC_142316.1, forward strand.
AAAATTGGCAATGTTTATGTTGTTAGGCTCTACTTGGGTACTTTAAGATTGGGTTATATATGTGTTTATATATATGTATATATCCTTATCCTTTTTGCTTTCTTATGAAAGTTATCGAAGAGAGAGAGAGAGAGAGAGAGAGAGAGAGAGAGAGAGAGAGAATGGAAATGGTGTTTTGGGGAAGAAATGGTGTGTAACTATAAAAAGAAAGCCTTACATCCATCATCCCATTACCCAATTCTCAGCATGACAAGGAGAGTGAATTGGAGTACACATGAAACCTACTTTATTAACACTTAAAGGAAGATAATGGTAGATAGAATTTGCTATATGCATGCAAGTTGACAAGGATGGTATATTGGTTTAAGCAATTTTATTAAAAAAAGTATGTTGTAATTTTGATTTATGTAAAAGTTATTATGAAACATGTTGAATTAATTTAGATTTTAATTTTACGAAATGTAAATCAAAGTACAATAACAATAAAATATCAATAATAATATTTAATTTTAATTAATTTCTTTTTCAATTCAAGTTAAATATTTTATCAAATTATTCTTTTAACAAGCAAGAGTACGATCAATCATGTGATTAAAAATTTAAAAAAAAAAAAAGAGAGTTTAATCATGTATTATATATTCAAATATAAAAATTACAAACAAATTTTAGATATTAAATAATTAAAATATAATAATTGAATAGGCAAAAATAAATTGTGGATTTAATAAATTGTAACAGCACCTCCTTTTACTATAGAAGGTAACTTTTTAGAGCTTACATTATTTTATTTTAGAAACCTTGTATTTGAAGGAACTAAATTACAATTGATTTGCCTAAAAGTTTAAGAAAAATAAAAAAGAACATACATTTAATTATTGATTTACAATTAAGAATTGTAATCTGACAAGAGTCCATCCAGCCCGATCACTTTATTGTATTAAATGAATATAATTGTATTTGTATTTAAAAGGTTAAAATATATTTATAAATGTATAGTTAATTACATTTAATAATATATAATATTTATTAATATACATAAAAATATATTTATAATAATATAAAATTAAATATATATATATATAATGAGTCAAGTTCAAACAAATTTTGAAATATTAAACCCGAATTTATTTCGATTCTTTTCTCTTTTTTCGCAAATCAAAATTTACATTTAACGAAATAAATTGTATTGGATTTAATTCGGATTAGTCGAATTGAGTGAAATCGAGTATAAAATATTTTCTCTATTTACAACCTTTATAAAAGAAAATGACCACCTTTTAGAGTTTAAATATTTTGCGAAAGATATTAGAGTAATTACCAATAAACTCTTCGTTTTTTTTTAATTTCACTTGTAGAAAATCAAATTTTGCAGCATAATTTAGTTCGACGTACATGCTGTCTTATACTTCAATTTAGTAATATTAGTAATATTTTCATTTTTTGTAGCAGCCCAGGTAATTTAAAATGGAATTTATATTAAAAATATCAAATGCGGAAGCGAAATCAAAATTTGATTAACATCCCTTACATTAAAACCAAAAACGTGCTCACAAAATATAAAAGATCAAACTACCTAAAGGAGAAACTTGAAAGTAAAAGCTACGAATATGACTATGGAGTCTTTAGGCGTCCCCTTCGTCGTCCTCCTGCGGAACCGGCTCGGGAACGATGTCCTCTTGATCTGAAATGATTAAATAAGGAATGAGCTACACTAGCCCAGTAAAGACATCACGATATCTCACCGTCACGGAGGTAAAGGTGGGTAGCAAACACAAAAAGACCAATGGAGCATAATTTACAACAAATCCTTTTATTAATAATAAAACCTTTACCATTCACTTACCTCGGTGAAATTCATAAAATAATATACGAAAGCAATAACATCATCATCATCATGAAACCATATATATAAACTGTATAACATAATACCTATCAAGCTTTTCGTAATTCAATCGTTACACAACATATTTTTCTCATTTACCAGCCCACTAGTATCCATGGGGATCCATAGGGGTCCCGCTACCCGTTAACCCTTAACACTTGAAATCCATTCTAGGGCCGTCCCCATACCCCGTCCGGTATGGGCGCCAAAACACATAAGATCTCCATACCCCGTCCGGTATGGGAGACCACAATCCCGGTAGGGTTCCCTACGGACCCGGTCCGTCCACCATCTCCCAGGATATCTAGTCAGGCTGACCACAGTATACAATTTCCATTTACATAATCTTTCATTCTCCTTTTCCCTCAGTTAGCATTATCAATCACATACAAACAAGCAAAACGATAATTTATGCCAAACAGACAACATACAACATCAATATCCCGGTCATTCAATCCATAATCAATAAAACAGTAAAATATGCACACGAAACTATGAAATAAAAACATCGAACCTCATGCTGCATTTAAAACTGTAAAACAGGCCAAATAATAGTTAACCGACAAACACACTAGACTCGGGCTCCATTAGCGACCTTAAGCAATTTCACACATTCGTTGATTCATGAAATACCGTTTTATCATTTATTGAACTTTAAAACCGTGATAGAAAATAGGGTGAGGTGTCCTTACACGTTTCGGGGTCCGAACACGGCTTCATAGTGCGCCTACAGGCTGTCCCTAATTTTTCCTAAATTTTTCTCGGGGAACTGAAACGCACTACTGGTACCTGGACGTGTTCCAAAAAATCCCAAATTAGGCCCAGGGCCCCTTTCGGCCAATATCGCAACTCCGGCGACGGCGCCGCCGCTTGCGGCGGCGGTTTGCCTTGGGTTGGCCGTTTTCGGCCACACTCGCATTGGTTCCTGCGATAAAACAACCCTACGGCCCTCGGGGGGCCGAAAATTTACGGAAAACCGAAGCTTACCGGCGGCGGTGCTCTCGGGTGCAGCGGCTCTCCAGTGAAGTTCGTGTTTTGGTGATTCAGCTCCGATCAACCTGTAGAGAAAAGAATGGTGATCACGGTGATATAAAAAATGCATTAAACGGAGACCGGGAAGGGCCTCATCGGAGGCAAAAACCGAGAAGGGGTGCGGCGGCGCCGCTGGCTTTCGGCCGTGTTTTTCGGCCGTTTGACCGGGATTTTGGCTCCGATTTGGCCACTGGGGAAATCAGCGTGGAAAAACGAGTCGGGGGTATGAAATTTACCTCGATCGGCGGTCGGAAATTCCTCCGGTGCGGCGGCGGGTGCCGGCGGTCGGCTTCTGGTTCGTCTTCTCCGGCGAGGGCAGGCGGCTAGGGTTTGGGGTCTGGTGTGGGGGTCTTATTTATACCCTTTTGTCTTTTGATCTCAGCCATCCATTTTGATTTAATCTGGGCCGTCCGTTTTTGATTTAATCTGGGCCGTCCGTGCGCGCGATTGATCTGGACCGTCCGATCGCGCGCACGCGGATCGCCAACGTGGCCCGTCCCCGGTCGACGTGGTTTTGCCACGTGGCAGGTCCTGGTTGGCCAGGCCTGCTGACTGGGTCTGCTGACGTGGTACGAGCGTTTTTTTTTTTTTTTTCCTTCTTCAATTTCCCCGGGCGCTACATTTTTTTTCTTATTAGAATAGCATTCATATTATATATGGAATACTTTGCTCTTAATAACATAATAATAGAGTATTCTTTGTTGAAAATATTATATATAATGACATTTTAAACTATAATTGTATTTTTTATAATAAAAATAGCAATATTTCAAAATAAGTTTTATTTTTAATTAAATGTTTGATAAAATAATGAACTATTTAATATATAAAATAATAGTATAGTTAATTATTATGTATACAAAGAGTTGGAAGAAAATAGGTGAGGGCAAAAATAAAATGAGTTGAGAGATTATACTATATATAGTAATAGTTTTTATGAAGATACTAAGGTAAATATATGGATATGTAAATTTGAAAATTTTAATTTTTTTTTAGGTTGAGATTGAAATAAAAAAAATTATGTGTTGCATTTGGAAAGGATGAATCGCTCCCGAATACGAGAATTTTATCTTGTACAGCTTAAATAAAAACATTCTAATATTAGTTGAAACAGATATATAATAAAAGATTCGAAATTTTTTAATTCTTTAATTTATTATTATTTAAAAAATAAAAATCTGAAATTACAGAACAATGTTGTTCCAACAAAAAAAATAATGAATGAATCAATTTTGTTCCTTAAATAATTAATTTTTCTTTTATTCTAAACTTTTTCTACCACAAAGATAAAGACTAGACTATTTTGTCATGTCTAATCATATAATTTTATGTATCATAAATGCTATATTATATTTTTCCAATAGTTGCATTTAATATGCACTACCTTGATAAAGTATATATACAATATCATTTTATTTTCTGTGCTACCTAATCACATATTTTTTTAAAAGTTTCTATATTTTACATAAATTATATACATATTTTAAAATTCATTAAAAATTATAAACTATTATGCATTTTGAAAAAATGGGTAAAAAATGTGTCTAACAAATGAGGATTATATAACTCATAATATATATTGTATGAATACTTCAATGGTTTTGTATTTGATGAAATTTTTATTTTGTAATAAAAGTAGTTAGGGCCTATCTAATTATTGAAGATTATTTTTAGTTTTAACATTCTAAATTCATATATATTTTCTAAATTGTAGCATTTATTTTTGTTGTTGTTGAAAATAAAAATAAGATTTGGAAGATAATAAAGTAATGTTTCTTATTTCAAACTCATGTCATATTTTCACTATTTTTTCAAATCTCATCTTCAACAACTATACGTGCCTTTTATATACAAATATATATATATGAACATAGATGGTAAAAACTTAACATAATTTTTTACAACTGAAAATGTCTAACATTTTCTTTTATGTAAAAATCTTCAATAATCAAGTCATGAAAAGGAAAATCGAAAGGAAGGGCAGAGTAAAGAGTGAAGAAAAGTGATTTGAAAACAAAAATAGCAAAAAGAATCTCTTTTATGATTCTAAAGTTACTGCATAACTATGTCCGTGCATAAGGTAGACATAATGAAATACAATTTTTCTCAATTAATAATTAAGTATATTATGCGTTTGAATTTTATATACTAATCTCATTAAAAATTATACATGCATATATGAATGTAAAAATACAAATCTAGAAATCCAACAATTATGTAATACATAAAATCTAATTATTCTATAGTTTAAGTGACGCAGAATTGAAGATCAACAATGTAATCTGAATCCATATATATAAAATTAGTATCAAATTTTCCTAGATATACTCTCTCTACTTAACCCACAATAGACCTAGGATTGGAACTAAAGTAATAAGAATAAATAAATTGATTAGAATGACATAAGTAAAATTTTGATAAGTTAAAATCAGTTCAAAAAAAGAGATTGATAAAAACGTTATAAGTTACCTTAATAAGTAGTTAACAATTTCTTATCAACAAAAGGTTGAAGGCACCTCACAAGTTAACAAGATAAAAAGTTTTATATTTTTATTGACTTCAAACTTGAATGATTTACAATTAATTCTTGAGGGTAATCTATAGTTGTAGGCCAAGAGAAATATAATGGAGACTAAATTTCCTAATAATTACAAGTGCTTGTGTAGGAAAGTAAATGAAAAATAATAAATTATATATAAACAAAACAAGAACTAATTAATAGAGATATAGTTGTCTATCTAAATTAAAGAAGATTTCTTACTAATTTTATTGAGATGTGACCATATGGAGATCCTTAAATTGAAGAAGATCAATTAAAAATCTATTAATTTAAGAAGATCTTCTGAGGATATCTTAACTTAAATAAAATATCTTAATTTTTTTAAAAAGTGAATTCGTCCATGATCTTGTGGATCCTTCTATGATTTTGTGAATATATCCATAATCTCTTCATATATTTAATATATTTCTTTTGGAAAGATATAATCATATTCATTTGGATTAATTCCTTGATTTGTTTTCATATTTGTTTATGTTTGAGAAGGATATAAGAAGGATAAAAATCTCTCTTGTGGGGGGAAAGAATCCCTCACAAGTGGGAAATGAATTTTCTTCTCTTTAGCCAAACGGTCTTGGTTCTCCTCTTTTATAGGCTTCCCCTTTAGCCCTAGTCTCTATTCTTCATGGATCTATCCTCTAACATAAAATTAAAAATCTTCATTAAATTTAGTAGCTTATGTTCGTGTGATACTCCATAGAAAGAGTCTAAATGCATCTTAAATTAGATTCATTATAAGCCTTTCTCCATATAGACTTTTCTTTTTTTGGATTGGATATTTTCTTTATCCCTTATGGATCAAACTGGGAGGATCTTTATTAAACTAATATTGTCGTGGCTTTCTTTAATCATGAGGCTTAATCGATGGCCTTTTAAGCTCATAATGCCATGAGCTTTCTTTGATCTTCCCATTAACCTGTGAGCTTCATTGTTTCCTCTAATGAAGTTGTGAACTTCTTTGTATTCCCCTATGAAGCCATGAACTTCCTTGTAAGCTCTCATGTGGTCGTGAACTATCTTGAGTTATGCCTTACTTTCTTTTAATGTGGTCATAACCCTTTAAGCTTATGTAGTCATGGTCTCATTTGTGATCGTGGGCTCTTCAAACTAAATAATCTCCCATGTGGCCTTTCATGTGATTTTGAGTTATCTGTCCATCATGGGATCTCAAGTAACTTAGTATGTCTTATCCCCCATTTGCACACACCATTAAGTTATATGCCTTAATACACTCTTTCAGGTTCTTTAAATTCCAAATATAATAGGTAAGCTACTAATTTTCCTAAATAAAAAATTTGAAAGATAAATCATATCTTGACTTAAACTTTATGTGGAAGCATACAAGAAGAGAAGTATTATTTGTCTTCTCTAAACTATGTTTTTATGTATGTGTTCAATCAAGTATCAGAAAACTTAATAGCATATTTTTCCTAAATTTCCATTTCTTATGGGTGAGCTCAATCTCATTTATATAACTTAAATTTTGTTTATTCTTTTAAGAAAGATGACTTAAACTAAGAATCTTTCTAATGTATTCAAGCTAATTATCTTCCATAATTTCATGAATCGTTCTTAAATTGTAAGTAAATGAAACTTAAAACTAAAAATACTAGCTAATGAAAGATTGAAGCTCCGCATTCAACAATGAGAAAAAGACTTTAGAAAAAAAAAATTAACAGCAAAACTCTTTTTATGAAGGAAGAAAACCACAATGAAACACCCTTTTTCATAGAGAAAAACTAAAAGGAGAAATTCATTTCTATAACTAAAAAATGCTAACTAATGAAAGCTTGAAGCTGTGCACTCAACAATAAGAGCTTGAAGCTTTATATGACATAGAGAAAAACTAAAAGGAGAAATTCATTTCTATAACTAAAAAATGCTAACTAATGAAAGCTTGAAGCTATGCACTCAACAATAAGAGCTTGAAGCTCTATATGACATGGAGAAAAATTTTAGAAAAATGAGAGAAAATCTATTTCGAGAAAACCTAATTGTAAAGCTTTGTTTATGGAGAAGAAAATGCCAATGGAAAATCCCTTTTCGTGAAGAAAAATTGAAGCAAAAAGGTAATTTTTAACATTAAAACACCCAAACTTAAAACAATTTCTTATAAAAAAAAGTACTTGCCTTTTGAAAAATCTCTCAATAATGCAAAAGTTTTTTCTTTTTACATTTTTCTTCTCACATCCTTGATTAAAGAAAATCTTTAAGGTAAAATAGGTTTTGACACCTCAAAATTCTTAAACTAAATAGATTCCATGGGGTATTTTTTATCCATTTAAAAAACTTTTTTCTACATCTCTTTAGCTCTTTGCCATACTATAATTTGTTTCACCCATAGTAAAAAAAATTAGATGCAAGGTGTTTTGGGATGTCATACATAGAGATAATTTTTTTCATATCTCACCTTAAGGTCTTTTTTTTTTTTAGTTATTCTGTTTCTTTTCCCTTGTTTCTCTTTTCCTAACTTGTTATCAAACTTTAATATATTTATAATTATGTTTATGTTCATTATTTAACATTTTATAAGCACTAGAATCGAGACAAAATTATATTATTGAAGTCAATCTAATCAAAGCGAGTAATTTAATTAATTATGTAACATCTTGCATTGAGGATAAGTTAAGGCATTAGAATCTAATCTTTTTCTAAATGTTTATTCCTATTATTCACAGATAAAAGGAGGAAACCTCCCTCTAGGATGGTTGATTATGCCTTTTAATACCAAAACCCTACATCATACCCTATGATGAAGTTTAACCTAAACTATTTTGATACTTTATTAAAACATTTTTTAATAGATGTTTTTGATTGAATTACTTGATAACTAATATTCCTATGATAAAATTAATTTCTTAATTAGTTTATCATGACTTTAACTTATTTAACTACTCTTTGATTAATTAATTTAGATTTTTACATGGTGTACACTTGATTAAAATCTTTATTCACATTAACCGTCTTATTAGTTAATATCTAAAATTCATCTCAAATTTATTTCTAACTTTTTTTTTTAATATCTCAAGGTATAGAGGAAATTTAATTTGGTTAGTATCCAATACATTAGGTTTAATTTAGTAAGTTTGCCAATCTTATTGATTTATAGAATAATTAAATATAGTTTATTTAATACTTACGTTGAATATATTAATTGAGTGACATCTAGAAACAGATCTTGACTCCTAGAAAATGATAAATTTGTTTCTCAAAAAGAGAACTTATCTATTAATAATTTGTAGCACCCGGAAAGGAGGAAAAAAAAAAAAAAAAAAAAAAAAAAGGGGGGGCCACGTCAGCAGCCACGTTGGCGATCCGCGTGGGTGCGATCCGACGGTCCAGATCAATCGCGCGATCGGACGGCCCAGATTCAATCGCACGGACGGCCCAGATTCAATCAAAAATGAACGGCCCAGATTAAAACGAAATGAACGGCTGTGATCAAAAGGCAAGGGGTTATAAATAGAACCCCCACACCAGACCACAAACCCTAGCCGCCCGCCGCTCGCCGGAGAAGACGAACCAGAGGCCGACCGCCGCCACCCGCCGCCGCACCGGGGAAATTTCCGACCGCCGATCGAGGTAAATTTTATACCCCCGACTCGTTTTTCTCCGCTGATTCCTCCTATGGCCAAATTGAGGCCGAAATACCGGCCAAACGGCCGGAATACGCGGCCGAAACCCAGCGACGCCGCCGCGCCCCTCTCGGTTTTTGCCTCCGACGAGGTCCTTCCCGGCCTCCGTTCGATGCAATTTTTATATCACCGTGATCACCATTCTTTTCTCTACAGGTTGACCGAAGCCGAATCACCAAAACACGAACCTCGCCGGAGAGCCGCCGTACCCGAGAGCGCCGCCGCCGGTAAGCTCCGCTTTTCCGTGATTTTTGGCCCCCCGAGGGCCCTAGGGTTGTTTTCTGACAAGGACCAATGCGAGTGTGGCCGAATTCGACCGAAAACAGCCAACCCGAGGCGACTCGCCGCCGCCAGCGGCGGCGCCGTCGCCGGAGCACGGCGGAGCCGCCGTGCCGGAGTTGCGATTTGGTCCGAAAGGGGCCCTGGGCCTAATTTGGATTTTTTTTGGAACACGTGCAGGTACTGTTAGTGTGTTTCAGTTCCCCGGGAAAAATTCAGGAAAAATTAGGGACGGCCTGCAGGCGCACTGTGAATCGTATTCGGATCCCGAAAACAAGTAAGGACCCCTCACCCTATTTCCTATCACGGTATTAAAGTTCAAAATGATAAAACGGTATTTCTTGAATTAACGCATGTGTGAAATTGCTTAAGGTTGCTAATGGAGCCCGAGTCTAGTGTGATTGATGATTTACTGTTATTTGGCCTGTTTTACAGCTTTGAATGCATTATGGGGTTTGATGTGTTCATTTTATAGTTTCGAGTGCATATATTACTGTTTTATTAATTATGGGTTGAATGACTGAAGAACTGATAATGTATGTTGTCTGTTCGGCATGAATTACGATTTGCTTGTTTAAATGTGAATTGATGATGCTTATTGAGGAAAAGGGAAATGAAACATTTTGTAGACTGATAATTGTATGATGGGGTCAGCCTGACTAGATATCCTGGGAGATGGTGGACGGACCGGGTCCGTAGGGAACCCTACCGGGATTGTGGTCTCACATGCCGGACGGGGTATGGAGATCTTATGGTTTTGGCACCCATATCGGACGGGGTATGGGGACGGCCCGTTTCACCCTCATACCGGACGGGGTATTGAGGTTTATGGTTTTGGCGCCCATACCGGACGGGGTATGGGGACGGCCCGTTTCACCCTCATACCGGACGGGGTATTGAGGTTCATGGTTTTGGCGCCCATACTGGACGGGGTATGGGGACGGCCCTGGAAACTGATTATGAATGTTAAAGGTTAACGGGTAGCGGAACCCCTATGGACCCCCACGGATACTAGTAGGCTGGTAAATGAGAAAAAGATATGTTGTACAATGATTGAATTACAAGAGGCGTGATAAGTGTTATGTTTTACAGCTTATATTATTCCATGATTATGATAATGTTATTATTTTTCTTATATTGTTTTCATAAATTCCACCGAAGTAAGTGGATGGTAAAGGTTTTCATGTTAATAAACGAGTTTATTGTAAATTATGCTCCATTGGTCTTTTTGTGTTTTTCTACCCACCTTTACCTCCGTGACGGTGAGATATCGTGATGTTCTTACTGGGCTAGTGTAGCTCACTCCTTATTTAACCATTTCAGATCAGGAAGACATGGTTCCCGAGCCCGTTCCGCAGGAGGACGACGAAGGGGATGCCTAGAGACTCTGTAGTCATACTCATAGTTTTATTTTCGAGTTTCTCTCTTAGTTAGTTTAATCTTTTATATTTTAAGTACGTTTTTGGTTTTTCGTGTAAGGGATGTTAACTGAAATTTTGATCTCGCTTCCGCATTTGATATATTTAAATACTCATTTCATTTTAATATTTCCGGGGCCGTTACATAATTTCTATACAAATATATATTTTTTTATGATATATCCTGAAATCTATGATTTAAAATATATCAAATCTTTTTGGTCAATCACTATCATTTATAGATAAATCCTAAGTGATTGGGAAGAACTCCTACAAATCACATGACACGTTGATTATATACATTCAGATTATTTTCTTATTCATATGATACCATTTCATTTATACTAAGATTAATAAATCTTTAACTATCACTTGCACGCTCTATAAAATATAGGTTACATTTAACAACTACTTCGGTTAAGGTACATAAAAACTATAACCTCTTAGCATAAATAAATCTTATATCGTGCATAAACTAATAATGGTGGAACAAACTCTAATATATAAATTTATACTATTATGACAGAGATTTTTTCTAAACATGTAGTAAAAATACCTTGCAAGAATATAAGATTGAGATAATATTATGGACTTATTTTTATAATGAGAAATTAGTCTAATTTTCATTTGTTTCACTACATTAATATTTATAAAGATAAAAAATATAGTTGAATGAGATAATGTATATTAATCAGTTAGGACAGAATGATGTTTATTCATATTGTTTTTTGCAATAAGGATATTTGTATGTTATATTTAAATTAGTACTTTTGTATCATCCAATAGAGATTCCTCAAATTCTTACAGACAGGAGTTCTTGCCATTGGCATAACGGGCCACCAACAAGAGGCCTGCATTATCCTTAACTAGTATTATTAAGAAATGACTCAATTTAACCAATCTATTAAAAGAAGTTTTCATGGAATCATTGAAAATTATGAATTATTGTTATCAGAAGATTGACTACAATTCTTTCTTAGCTAGTAAGTGAGAAAAATAACTTGAATGTTTAACGTAATTGATCAGATTGAAGGCATTTAAAGTGTCACAGAGGCAAGTGGTCAAAAGAGAATTTGCATTGCCGAACAAGGACTTGCATGATTGAATGGGTTAGGAGCGTCAAGCTAAGAAGATGAATTTTTCGTGTCAATATTCTATGTGCTATTTGACGATTTAAACGCATTATTTTTGAAGTTTCATAAAGATAAAGAAATTATATTTTAATATTTAAATAAGAACACAATTTTAGCTAATAAATTTTTGTAACAATAATTTTGAAAAAATATGTGTAAAGTTTTCATTAAAATCAGAGAATTTTTTGAAAAACAAGTTAAAGTTTTGACCATCAATTAGAACTTAAAAGTTAAGAAAAATAATCCAGTAGTTAAGATACTGAAGTCAAATCACAAAAATTGATCATCCAATCTAATCATTGTCTGTAAATTTATCTGTCATTTTAGATTTATGTTATTTTCAATAAAATAAAATAATATTAAAGTTGAGGCGGATATGGAGATGAACTGATGAAGTGGATTACGTGAGAGACGGAACAGAAGCTCTGATATACATATATATACATATATATAATAAAGGAACAAATAGAGTACTACCAGTAGCATGGTAAGTCAGTGGGTACTGATTTTACAGCCCACACCTCTTTTATCCATTTCCACTTCTTCCCCTATTTCTCCTTCTTCCTCTTTATTCACCTTTTCTGTAACTCTATATAAACACAAAATCCAACCCATCTCTACATATCTATCCTTCTCTCTGTACGTATACACTTTGCGAGAGAGAGAGGAAGAAATAATGGACACCCATGCTTCCTCTTTCTCCAATCTCCCTTCTTACTTACGAGCTCTCTCACATACACCTTCCCGTTTTGCTCGCCGTGCTGCCTCTGTTTCAACCTCTTACGAAGAAATGAGCCGGGTCCGTGCCCGCTCCGGCTCCGACATGCAACGCACTCTTCGCTGGTTCGACTTGGTCGGACTCGGCATCGGCGGTATGGTCGGCGCCGGTGTTTTCGTCACTACTGGTCAAGCCGCTCGGTTATACGCTGGTCCATCCGTCGTCGTTTCATACGCCATTGCCGGTCTCTGCGCCCTTCTCTCTGCCTTCTGCTACACTGAGTTCGCCGTTCACATGCCCGTCGCTGGCGGCGCCTTTAGTTATCTACGCGTCACCTTCGGTTCGTCCCATCCCCGTAATTTCATTGTTTCTTCTGACTTGTTTTTTTGTGCTGACTTTCTGGGTTTATCGTTTTAGGCGAGTTCGCGGCGTTTCTGACGGGAGCTAATCTGATAATGGATTATGTCATGTCGAACGCAGCGGTGGCTAGAGGCTTCACCGCTTACTTAGGTACCGCTATAGGCGTTTCAACTGCTAAATGGAGGATCACCGTCTCTGGTCTACCCAATGGGTTCAACGAAATTGATGTTATCGCCTTGCTCGTCGTTTTGGTTGTCACTCTCGTAATCTGTTACAGGTGATTTTAATCTTGTAATCGTGGCTGCATTTTTATTTTCGCCTTCTGAAATTTACTTTTTCTGGTTCTAATTTTAATGGGTTTCGCTATTTTTGCAGTACGAGAGAGAGCTCGGTGGTGAACATGATACTGACGGCATTGCACATTCTGTTCATAGTTTTTGTGATAGTGGTGGGTTTTTGGAGGGGTGATTGGAGAAATTTCACGCGGCCTTCAAACCCACAACACCCTTCTGGTTTTTTCCCCTACGGAGCTTCAGGTGTTTTTAATGGAGCAGCCATGGTGTACTTGAGCTACATCGGATACGACGCCGTTTCCACCATGGCTGAAGAAGTTCGTAACCCGGTTAAGGACATCCCTATCGGAGTCTCGGGCTCCGTTATCGTCGTCACCATCCTCTACTCCCTCATGGCCGCTTCCATGTCAAAGCTCCTTCCATATGATATGGTAAATTATTATTATTATTATTATTATTAATTAATTATTTTAATTTTTAATTTATTGCTTTAAATTGTTAATTTCTGGGATTTTCTTCGAGCCGTCTCTTTTTGTTTCGTTTCGTTTTCACGTGCGATCGCTTTCTTTAATGTAACGCGGCGTTGAAAAGACCAAAATACCCTTTCCTCCCCCATTTATTATTTGTTGTTTATAAAAAATAAATAAATAAAATTTTGGGTTGCGATAAGAATTGGAGAGGGTTTGGGTGGTGGACTGATGTGGTGTTGGTGAGGTGCACGCAGATCGATGCGGAGGCGCCGTTCTCGGCGGCGTTCAGGGGAGAATCAGACGGGTGGAAGTGGGTATCGAACGTGATAGGAGTGGGGGCAAGTTTCGGAATCCTGACGTCGCTGTTAGTGTCGATGCTGGGGCAGGCTCGTTACATGTGCGTGATCGGACGGTCGAAAATGGTCCCCGCATGGTTCGCTAGGGTCCACCCGACCACATCTACGCCCGTCAACGCCTCCGCTTTTCTTGGTACGGTTTTTGCACACTCATTTGTTTTTATGTTGTTTGTCATTTAATAAATAACTTATAATTTACTCGTATTTATTTTGTGTTAATTTAAATTTATTTTTAACTGATATCGATGAGGTATTAATTAATTAATTAATTTAATTGTGTCTGTCTCTGTGGGTCTTTTGATTTCGTGTCTGTTCTTTCTACTTGGGACGTTTCGGATGGACCCACTTGAACCGTTTCGGTTTTTGCCTTTTTAGGTTTCGGTCCTTTCTTTTTCTTTTATTATTATTTTTTAATTGTTCATGTTTTTTTTTTTTGTAGTTTATAAATTAAAAATAATTTCTCATGTTTAGATTACGCAATTGGCGTGCAATGAATGCCAGAGATTTAAAAAAGTGAGAATTTTTAAAGAGGGCTTGAGAATATTTTGTTAGGATAGTAGTATTTTGGATTTTGAATATATCCCACCAGTTTATATTATATACATGGTTGTAAAATCTAATCTCACTTCTTGATTCTATTTGCAATTCCCAATTTAAAAAATTATTACTTTAATTTGAAGTTCAAAGATTGAGTTTTGAGAATTATTAAAGATGGAGTATTTGAATTTTTTTAAGAAACTTGAGTTTGGCTTTTAGCAAATAAGTAAGGCATGTGAGTAAAAAAGAAGCATCATGGGGTGTCCATGAAGGAAGTAGAATAAGGCAAAACTGACTATCAATATGGATTGCTAATTTCAGCATCTTGGTGTTTTTTCTTCTCCTTCATTAATGCTTATGTTGAAATATGGTTAGAATATATATTTCTGGTTTTGGGTGGTGTATATTTGTCCAACCCAGCCTTTACTTATGCAAAGGTAACTGCCTTGACTAGAAACCATTCATTGAAAATATCATCTGACCATGAAGTCAGCCTTTGAATTGGATGAATCTTTGGGTTGATGGACGGTTCGGGTGAGGAATCTCATCGATCCAACTCTCTGTAGTGTTATTCTCAACCTGTACAAGTTATTGGAATCTCTGGATCAATCAAAATCTTCTTAGATATTTCTTCAATCTCATATGTGTGCATATTGTAAGGACACCTATGCAATTGCTTTGACATCTCATCGTCTTAATCTTTTCGTGATCTATTTATGCTTTAGAAGATGGGAAAAAAGAAAAGAAAAAAAAAAAAAACAACAAAAAAAAAAAGAAAAGAAAAGGTTGCAAAAGTGAGATCCACTCATACTCATTACAGCATATAGACATTTGGATGTGTTATAGGATGAGATTTTCTCATATATATGTCCTATCCTTTTCCAGGAATCTTCACAGCCGCAATTGCCCTCTTCACTGATCTAAAAGTCCTCATCAACCTGGTATCTATTGGCACATTATTTGTCTTTTACATGGTGGCAAATGCTGTAATCTATAGGCGGTATGTGGTGGTGGGGACATCAAAGCCATGGCCTACCTTATCCTTCCTTTGCTTATTCACCATCACTTCCATAATATTCACCCTCATATGGCAATTTGTGCCGCCCACAGAGCCGAAAGGCTGGATGCTGGGTGCCTGTGCTCTTGTGGCCATCGCAAATCTGCAGATTTTCCATTGCGTGGTTCCTCAAGCCCGAAAACCCGAGTTTTGGGGTGTGCCGATGATGCCTTGGGTGCCTTGCATTTCCATCTTCTTGAACATATTTCTTTTGGGTTCCCTTGATGGACCATCTTACGTGAGGTTTGGCTTCTTTTCTGCTTTGGCTGTTCTTGTTTACGTTTTGTACAGTGTTCATGCTAGCTTTGATGCTCAAGAAGAGGGTCAAAAGAATGGAGAAATTCTCAAGGAATCAGCAGAAAGTGAAGACCCAACCATCAAAGTGTAAGAAAAAAAGAAGAGGAAAATTACACTTTTCCTTTTTCTTCAACTTGTTTTGTAATGACTTCTCACTTTTGTCTTTTCTTTGTTTTTTGGTCGATGGGTATTGGTGAAGTGGAGGTTAAAAATGGAAGAAAAGATAATGGAATAGAATAGAGTGGAATTTTGGAGAAGTGGGTGTATAGAATTTAGTGTGCTTGACAATAGGCTTTTTAGGATTTGTGATCTGTTTTTGTATATTAATTAATTAATTAAATCAACCATTTTTAGAGTTGGAAGTTTGACTTCAATCTCAAAGCAAAGAAAAAGAAAGCATATTTCATAAAGGAAGACAACATTCTGTATTTTGCTTTCTGCAGGTATCTCTATTCTCCAATTATATGCATTTTTAATTTTGCTCAATCCCACTTGCTTCATATTTAATTTTGTATTATGTTGAAGATAAGACTCTGAAATGAAATCTCAAACAAGATATGGGGAATCAATCAGGAGTAATGAGTATATTAAGGAAGAAGAATATTGATATGCATTTTTGAAACCTACTGCTGATGATTCCCTTGGGATGTTAGATTTATTATTATTATTATGTTCAAAAAACTAATAAAAGTTTAGAGAATACAGATTTTGGGTATCACTTATATGTTCTTTTAATTCCCATTAACTAACCATTTACTTTTTGCTTCAACTGAATTTTGGCTGTACAAATCCTAAAGTGGCACTACTAATCACCGAAAGTATAAGCATTTTTTTGGTTTCAAAAAGTTTCCTTCTTTTTTTATTTTGGGAAAATGAAAGATTAGTAAAATGATAAATTATGATTTTGGTCACTCAATTATACCTTACATTACAATTTGATCCTTTCTTAAACTTGTAGGAGTGTTGGGGGATGGTATGTATACCCTGTTCCCTTTACATTGAGTTACTGCCATTTCTGATGATATAGATAAAAGCATTTATTGTGTAAGTATGCATAACACAACATTATCAAATAATAATAATAAAATAAAAACTAATATAATTCACCTGGTACAAAGTTAATATTTTAACCATAAAATTCATCCGGGATTATTGTAATGAAATTAGAATAAATATTATATTTTAGAATTTATTTTTTTATAAAAAAACACAGCTCTAGAACCTCCAAATGCCCCCCCCCCTGGTCATAGTATATAGTTAAAGAATAGACAGTACGAGGGTGGGGGGGGGGAAGTAATAATTAATGGATACGTATATGTACCAAAATAAAGGTGTAAGGAAGAGGGGTCCTTCCTTTTAGTCTCCTCCTTTCAAAATTATACAATACAATGACCCCCCTCCTCTATCTGTCCTTCAAAATTTCCCTAACCCCTTATCTCATCATAATTGGCCCAGGCCCCTACCAAAATAACCCATCTGTCACCCTAAAATACCAACCACAAGATCTTGTAAGCAAGATGTGAGCCCCATAAATGATGAAAATAAATAACGAATATAAACATAATTATCTTAAAATCATGTCTTTATATTTTTCTATTGAAATTTGATTATTATAAATTTTTTTTTTTTAAAAAAAAAAAAAATCTTAAATGGAGAAAATATACGACAATGAATTAACTAAATAAAAATTGTGTTAGTATAATGAATTTAATAAAATTAAAAGCATTGAATAAGATTGTATTATTGGATATATTCAAATTCCAGCACTGAACATGAAGAGAAATTAGGAGTTGATGGGATGATGATTAAATGTTTGAATAATTAGGATAAGAGAAAATCTGAAACTTGGAAAGAAACACACAAAAGGAGGCATACCTTATCTAGCTTTTTTAAGTAAAGATTTTCTTGTAAAAATAAACTACAAAAAAAAAAAAAAAAAAAAAAAAAGAACAGGGAGAATGGGACATGCAAACTCGACTCTTTTTTTTTGAGTAGTCTATTTTTCTTCTTGTTTGTTTTCTTATTCACAAAAGTTTTTGTCTTAATCGTAAGATCTATTCGGATCCCGGACCCCTACTACAGACGTGTTATTACTACTTTTTCTTTTAATATTTAAAATATGGTTGTAATAAGAAAAAAAAAAAAATTTAGATTGAAGATTTTCTGAGCACGAAATTTTTAATTTAAATTACGTTATGTCTCACTTGTTATTTGAATGATCAAATAATATTACATTTTAAGTTAAATCGATTAGAGATAACAATGATTATCGTAGCATTCAATTAATTTTTTTATTCGTATGTGGATATACAATAATTAATTATCAAAAAACTGATTATGTATTTATATATTATATCGATGAGCAATGTATTTATTGTGATATTGTTTATTTTTATTTATTCAATAATGAAATTTATTGCTAAAAAAAATAAATTATAGTGTTTTAAACTGTACAAGTCATTATCATACGATATTATATATTCCAATGGAATAATTTCTACTTTTGAATATATTAGATCATCGATTGATTTTATTTTTAGATTCTTTATTTTGTCTTAATTTAGATCACATATCAATCTAGGTATTTGAAATTTGAATTAAAGAAATAATTGAAATATTTTAAATAAGTCTCATTCATCGTATAAATTATTTCATATTGAATATGTACAAATGGAGTAGAAAAATGTCTTCTCATCATCTTCAAGGGCAACTCTTTATTAAAAAAAAAAAATTTATAAATTTTATTTTAGTTTGTTTTAGAGTCGATATTGTAATTCCAATATTATTCCTACATCCCTAATAAGTTGGTACAATTTTTGCAAAAATTTCTCATACACTATGGGAGGATTATTATTTAATCCTTCTGTAATGAATGAATTTGTCTTCTGAAAGATGGACATTTTTTACATACATATATCTTTTGGTTATAAAATAAGTCATACCCTCTTATTTCTTTGAATCACTCTTTAAATGCAAATTTGTTAGACTCAATTCCTAATCTTTTAGGATATAAATGCATTATATAAATCTTTCAAGTGCAATAGAACATGGGGCTACCCATCCACATCTCATGAGTAATCTAATTTCAGATTTTGAAATAAATACATGGTAGTGTTAAGGGAATCATGGATCATAACATGTCCAAAAAGTTCGATTCCTTCTCTCAGTTATAATAATCAATTGACATATACATGGAGAATTTTATTAAAATATAACCTCTTTTTTTTTTATAACATCTAAAAACTCATTTCTTAAATATTCTACATTATAATCTAAATGAAATATCTTAACACTTTTATTTCATTGTTTTTTTCTTTACTTATATTAAAAAGTGATTGGATTTCTTAAATGCTTCAGATTTATACTTGATAAGTATAAATATATATATCAAAACAAAGAGAATGCGTATATAAATGTTATGTAATAAGAGTATTCATCTTTATCTTTTATAGAACTTAGTCCTTAAAATCTATATGGACAAAATCTAATACTTTAATTGCCCTTTTACATTTACAGGTGAAAGAAGTCCTAGTCATTTTTTTTTTCAACAAGCAACGATTTACAACTTTCACATGAATTCAAGTCATGAGATTGCATCAATTTAGTTTTTAGTCACTTTTCATTATTATCTTATTTATATAACCTAGTATACAGTGTTAAAGGTAGCTGAGGTTGGGTGGAGATGGATGACTCCATGAATTGAAAACACCTTGATCATGAACTCACTATATTAAGCAATTCAAGAACTTAATTACCTAAATTCCACTATTCTTATTGGAATCACAATTAATGTATTGAAGGTTTATCCTAGTAACTGGAAAATAAAAAGAATAAGGAAAGACACAACAACTTACCCGATTAGTTGATCCCGATTGCCTAACTCAACAAAGCAGTATGAGGTTTTCCAACTTGAAAACACCTAAAAAATACTTAAAAATTAGTAGAGCTAATTTCAAAAAAAGCAAATCAAAGCTTTCACTTACATAATTCTAATTGAATACAAATACTAATATTTGATCAACTTCTAGCTAGATAATAATTTATCCTAATCATAAGATTAAAATACATTAAAAATAATTATTAGAATAACAGCATATTTTAATTCTAAGATTAAAATAATAGGTAATTAGTCATACGGATAAAATCTAACATTAAATTATTTACTAAATAGTAATAAAATAATTCTATAGAAATTTCCTTAATTTTCCATGTGTTGTATTTTATCAAGTTGATGTCTATTTGCTGCAAGAGTCTTGAATAAATCAACATCAAAATCATATGCAAAAACCCAAGGGAAAAGACTCCTTGCAAGTTGCCAACTCTTCCTGCTCGCATGGAGGGAATTCTCGCACACCTCTCTGTGTGGGAGAGAAATCTCGTGGGTGTGTCTGGTCTTATGAGCAACGTGGCTTTTGCACACACTTCCTGCATACAGATCTCTTACGCATTGTCCTACATATACAAGTTGGGATTTTTGCACAAGTTGGCGGGCATGTCCTATGCATGGGTTGGTGGCCCACCCATGCATGTGCAGGCTTATACATGCACGCAAGGCTTGCTGTCTACGCATATCCTTCGAGCCTAAGGCCTTCTTGGCCAAAAGGCTTGATACCTTCTTCTTTTTCTTAGGCCTTCTTTAGCTCCCATGACCAACTCCCCTTAATGCCCAATTGGACTGGCCTTATTGGAGGCCTATTAGATCGACCTTGTTGGATTGAAGTAAGAAACCACTTCACTGGATCCAAACTTCTTCGGATCGGGTCTTCTCCCCTATGTGGGCTTGGACTTGCCTCTCGGTGATAGATGTTCTTCTTATGCTGCTGCATTTTTTAGGTTTTGGGCCACACGTACACGTTGCGCGGGCTACCACGAAGGGTTGCACATGGTATGCTGGGTTGATCCGCGTGCGTAACATGAGCACCATTTTGCGGCTTGGTGTCAATCTTACGGGTGCCTTGTTCTTCGCAAGTGTCACCTTCTGAAAGCATTTTGAGCCTTTCTGATATCACATAAGTAGCTTTAGTTTGCACTATGTTTTTTCTTTTTTATGCTTAATGATAAAATTGGTGACTTTAGAGTCAAAGTACAAAAAGCATTCATAACAAGACTAGCTACATAATAAATACTACAACCGTTACTAAAAAAAATCAATAATGTTTCGTATCTTTTGTTGAAACAAAAACCAAGTTCCTTATACGGAAATATAAATAAATTATACTATTACAATGTTAAAGATTTGCCGTAAGGTAACTTGAAATCTATGGATCCTAAATTAAAATTGAAATATTGCTCAATAATTTTACATGTTATCTTTCTTTAAGCTTTGCCTAATTTTTAATATCTACAAGTCAATATGAATGTATGAAAATACAATTAATATAAATCTAATATCAAGGATGAATTCTCAAATAAAAACTTAATTCTATCATAAATACACCCCGATCATATTCTTATTGGTGAACTCTTGGTCCATATTTGCCATATTAAAAGCACTTTGTTTTTTCTTTTAACTATTCCTTTTCTTGAACCTACTAGTATGGTCATTCTTCTTATCTTTTTTCTTTCCACTTGTTCGGCTCCTAGACTTGGCAAAACATTAGTACATTAGCATAATATGAATTTTCCCGTCCTTTATAATGCTCTCAAAATCTTTAACATGTTTAAAAACAAGGTCATCTCGAGGTTGAGATCCATTATATGATAAGTGATAACAAACTAGAGAACAAAGGAGGAAACTAATGCAAAATCAATATATTATCCACATTTTTATTCATTTTGAGATTATATGAATACAAGAGCTCAATTGGTTCATCATCTGCATCACATGGAGTTCTAAAGATAATATAGAAGATGTAATAAAATTTCTTCCAAGAAGTCCATGCTCTATGTTATACAAGCTAATTACTAAGGTGTTGGTAATTGTCTCCCTATTTTTTAATGAAATTATAGGCCTTAAATGGTCCAAATCTTTTCTAAGATAGGGTATTTTGCAATATAGTACTAACACAAGAAGTGTTGCATGTTATAGAGAAATGAAGATGAGAAAAAGGAATAATACTTTTTTTATTTAGATTTGCTTTTAGATCTAGATTTAGAAAAAAAAAAACATACAATAAAAATTGAATGAGGTTTCTTAAAGGTTGTGGTTGTAACAGTCCGATTTTTAATATTGGTAGATATAGACGCTCGCACATCATTTCTAATTAGTTGAACCAATAAATATTACATATGCAGTGGTACTACATATTAATACATATCTCTTGTAATATTATAATAATTACAAGCCAAAAGTACATGAGACATCAGAATTAATTACAATTTTAGAATGAAACCTAACATGGTTTTCTTCATTATTCCCTATCGATCCCGTGGCTTGTGGATTATGAGCCCAGAAGCGAAAATGTCTCATTCCCTATCTCTTATTGATCTTGAACTTGTTTATAATCTTTTTTGATATGAAATAAAGTATGAATTGGGATAAGCTTCACAAGCTCAATAAGAAAGATGATTCTATAATGGAGACTTACATACACATATTCACACATAATATGTAAAATATAATAATATTTTATAATTAAAAAAATATCAAGTAAAACAACATAAATAAAACACACAGTAAAACAATCAACACGCAAAAAAGTTATTTTAATCTTCTCAATTTTACTCTAACTCTTATTCCTACTTCGGATCACGTTTTTCTTTTTATACAAATATGTTTCTAATCTCTTCATTTTCTTTTTCTCCATTCACGTTTACTATTAATTTTATTTTCTCATTTATAAACTTTTCTCTTACATAAGTCCTATGTATACAAAATTTGCTTACACATACATATGAATTCACATCTTTCTTAAAATGAATTTTCTTATATACACCTATCTCTCAAATCAAATTCAATTCAGATTACTTACACATACATATCTCTCCATTCAAATTCTATTTTAATTACCTATACACACATCTATCCCTCCACTTTCAGATTTCTTATACATACATATCACTCAACTTGGATTTTACATTTTTACATTATTTAGTCTTTTAAAGCTTCTTTAAGGTTTCCATCGCGCGATGCATTTATATTGTTATCAAGGATAGGTAAAGATCCCCCCATCGCATGGATAGTACGCATATATCGCACACATTGACCACAATAGTGCATTCACTATGTGACTCGAACACTCACATATACCTATCTATATTTGGATTATGTTTCATATCTTTGTCCATATGCAGGTTCACAACATTACAAGTTGAATTTCAACCATACATGCACCATCTCCTCCTTAATTCACAACTAAATGAATTAAGTATTTTATCAACACTTTTGAATTCTCTTTAAAGTTTACTTTCTAGATCTTTTGAAATATTCAATTTCTTATTTTATAACTTAAATTATGCCTTAAGCACCTAATTTCCACATACAATCAAACACACATACATACACAATTACACACACACACACACACACACACAGAGATTACACATTCAGATGCATAACAACATATGTACGCATGTATAAATACACACACACACACACTATAATATAGACATGTACCCTCACTATATACCTACCTGCTACATACACACATATGAAGATTGATTATACATACTAATTATATTTATATGTGCACAAATATATCCCTGTTCACATGCTACACACGCCTGTATATACTCACATATACAATAAATACACATATATAATCTATACAAACACACACATACACCATATGCATTTACTTGCACCAAAACATGCACACACATAATTTATACAAATATATTTCCATGCACTATTTATAAATTATACACATAATATGTCTTCGTATAGAAATTTACCCAATCTTACCTATAGTCTAATAAAAAAATGTTAGAATCCCCACTAGGTTCGGCTTATAGTCTTTTCTAAATCCCAATTATCGCTCGAATGTTTTCCTTATTCACAAATAAAGTATATGCGTTATTAAATGACGAATAATTTCGAAAATGACACAAAATGAAAGGAAAATTCATTTTACCTTAGGCACACGATTCCCAATCGTCAAAGTCCTCATGCACCACCACACGTGTGTCACTAGAGTCACTATGCACCACCAACACGCACCATCACTGGAATAAGCACATGTCGTTGCATACACCACTGCTAGAGTTGCTACGCGCCACTACATGGCCACCATGTATCCACTACGCTTCTGCAGGAACTCACTACAGACATCAATGAGCTCAGATCTGAAACGGATCTCGTGCACTATCACCAACAATCGCATGGATCTACTTGTCGTGCATCAAGCAACTACCTCCTTGCTATGCGTTCTTTTCTTTTTCTCGACTTCTGGTCATACATCGCACACTACATGCGGCACGATCTTTCTTTAACTTCAGTTGTGCACGGATCCATTTGTAATCACCTTCTTCCCTTTCGTGTATCGTTTTACTTCTCTAAGTGGCCAACCACATGCAGTCTTCTCCTTATTATTATTATTATTATTATTATTATTATTCTCTTTCTTATTCTTCCGTCGCCTGACTCTCTGATCATCTTTCTCTCTCTTCCCTCACCACATTTATCTCTCTATTTTTTCCTTTGCGTGGTCATCAGCCATACGAAACGACAACCTCCCTTTTTCTCTCATGCCCATTGTCGCCTCTTTTTCTCTTCTTCCTTGTGCAGTCGATACTCCTCCCCTCTCTCCCTCTCTTAGCCTCGACACTGCTGGGGCTCCCCTTCTGTATAAGGAAACCCTATTAAGGTTTTCTTAAGTACTTCCATTCGTAGTTTTCTTATCTTTTTTCAGATTATTTGGGCTATTCATCACACCTCTTAATCTAAACTGTTGAATCTCTACACTTTTTAACTGTCTCATCGGATAGATTTCACTCATTCATCCGCACCCACATGAGTGATCTGCGTGACCAAGATGGCCTCATTCGATTGGGCAACTTTGACACCTCACCTGCTGAGGTGTCATAATTTACTGAAATTCTACTTAAGCCTTATTTTTTAATATTTTATTTATTTTAGTCTTTTTTAATTACAAATGGCCCCCAATTTTTTAATTTTTCTTCATTTGGGTCCCTAAACTCTTAATGTATAATTTTTTTCTATGTTTAATTTAACTTATAAATTTGTTTTCGAATATATTAAATTCGTTGGTGTTACAACTCTTAAGGAGTTTAACTTTCATATGGATCTTTGGCTTTAGTTAGTTATTATGTACAATCAGTCATCAATTTAATATTGTGGAATTGAGATATTGGTAATGAATTTAAGCCTACTCCAAGATTCACACAAAGAGACCCTATACCTCATCTTTTTGTCCTCTAGATAGAAAAATGTCTAGCTAGTATATTGGTGATAATATGAAGGTGGAAGCTCTTCAACTCAACTATAAAATACTATATTATTGCATTTAGTTTCGATAGATGATACTCTCTTGTTTGCACAAGTGAAGGTGGAATAAATAAAGGTGCGTAGGGATGAGATTTTTTTTTAATTTCTCGTAAGTGAGTAAATTCATATAAACTAAATATTTTCTTTTTTAGGAACACTAGTATATCAAAGAGAAAATTTTGAGAGATCATAGCTTTTTTTTTCTAGACTACTATTTTAGAGCCATGATCAAACTTAAAAGGTTAAGGATGGATTAGATTAGTCCTAATGTATATTAGAGAGTTTGGAGACAAAGTTCTTAAATTTAGTAGGTATAATAATTATGAGAAAATATATCATGGAGGTTATTCCTATGTACACTATGTAAATTATGTTATTTCTTTAGAGAGCTTGTAGCTTTATAAACTAAACGTGGAATAGATTTTGTATCATAAACGATAACTAAGAAGGAACTTGCATCTAGTAAGTTGGTAGACATTTGAGGATTGAAAGAGATGTCAATTTGGGTTGTGTTTTACAGGCTCAGAAAATTATGTCATGATGGTGATATTTGGTTAAAGTTTTGGTAAAAGAAAAAAGAACGAAGTACTTGGAGGGAGTGTTGTAAGTAATGTATTGCAGTGGATCTAACTTCAAGTATGTAGTGGCTCTTGCTCCGAGCTCAACATCATGGAAAAGCATAACCAAAATAAAAGTTATCGTAGATAAAGGAGTATGTGGGAGATTGGGTAGCAAAAGTGAATTTTTTTTGTTTGATAAATGTCTTGTGTTGATATTTTGGAGCAAGAATGGAATTTGAAAATTAATAATTTTGTTAGAGAAGAAGATACATGAGATCTCTTTCTAATTTGATTTATCCTACTTAATCATATGTGGTAGGATATTGTTACAGTCAATGTATCTCCATGTAGGCAGCAAGAAGCATATCATTCTATATTAGGCTCGAATATATAATTAGAATTTTAAAATAAATATGCTTACCATATGGTTTAAAATTGAATTAAACATCACGTATAGTGGAACTACATCTAGAGATTGGAATGTCTTAATAAGATTAAGTATACAAATGTTCTTAAATTTTTTGGTTCCTAATATTGCTTAACTTTTAATATCTTTAAGATTTGTTTTAAATTTTGCTCGTATGAAGAGGTGTTTTTTTTTTTTTTTTTTCTTTTAACTATTTGAGTTTGATACTTAAAAAGATAATTTTTTTTTTTTTTTTTTTTTTAATCTTTTTAAAGAAAGGTGAAAACTAGTTCAAAAAAAATTATTACCTCTAAAAAAAATTCCTCCACTAGATTTCCTAAAAAAAAAAAAAAAAGAAATTCTCTATTGGATAGCTATCAGTCCAATATATATATTTTAATGTAAAAGAAGAAAAAAGGTGTTGAATGAGAGAAGCTGTGAAATTGATATGGTCCAAAAGCATCTTAATTAGTAAAAAGTACAGGGGTGGTTGATACCCAACAAGTGGAGGTGGCAATATCAATAATTGGTGATTTCTTCATCCACTAGTAATTTGGATTCTATATGTGTCAAAAATTATATAGAGATAGGAAGCATAAGCATTTAAAATGATGATGATGATGATCACCGCATAAATGTTTTCAACATTTAATGGAACCTTTTATGTCTTGTCTTCCTCCTTCCTTATCTCTTTCTTCAATCCATCTCAATCTCTATGACCAAAACTTTCCAACTACATATATATATATATATATATATGTATGCATACATTAATTGACTGATACTGTTACTTGCATCTTCCCCATCGCATTCATATTAAAGTTCAAAACTTCTGTTGAAAACTAAAGGTGATGGTGAGGTAAATAAATAAATTTTTCATATACGATTGTTGGATGGAGACGTATGAATAAAAAAGGTAAAGAATATTTTTCTAATTTCATAATTTTAAAGAACTTTTGATTAGAATATAAATTCATTTGATATTAAATATTAATTAATTTTAATGAAAACTTTCCGATAAAAAATTATCAGTCAATTGCTACTTCCTAATCGGTTAATTGTCTTTGAATATAGTTAAAAAAAAAAAAAAGTTACAAATGTTAAAGAGGGTATGCATAACTCAATGCATCTATAGTGAATTCTTTAGCCTTTAGGGAAAAATATTTTAGTTGATAATTTGTTATATGGATAGATTCGGTTGTTTGAAATATCCGAGTAAGAGTCTCAAGTCTTCGATAACTTGAATGTTTGTCTTAAGACAGTTGGTTGGTTGGGTTTGATCACTACAAAATTTACTTAGATGACTTGGGATGAAATTTTTTTAAAAAATAATAATTTTTTAAATAAATTTTTTTCGCGATACAAAATAGGTTAATATTGGTACTAATGGATGAGTAAACTTAAGATCACTGAAACTTGTTGCAAAACTCCATGTTTGAACTAATTTTTAATTCACTTATGAATTTTAAAAGTATAACTTCACATTTCTTCTTAAGAGACTACAATTTTATAATCTAAAAAATCCTAATAACTTGATAACTGTTAAAAAGAGAAACAGTGAAACTAAAGAAAAATATTTTAAGAAAACATTAGATTAACTTGTTAATTAGGTTATCCAAAATGTAAGAAGAAAAAAGATGAGTTTTAAGCCTACCCTTAAGCTTAAATTTATCCAGTATTTCGACAATCATGATATCCTTAAGGTATGAGTCTTAAAGAGAATGAAACGGTCATGTACACTGACCGATTGATTATAAAAAAGTAATCTCCACTTGAATAAAAGTTGAGATTCATTGAAATTAATTGATCTTAATTAATTTAAAGAGTCCCGACGAAAGAGTTTAAAAACTAGATTAGATTGAGGATGGTGTTAAGCACCCAAGCATCATACTTGGCCAAAACTAGAGACATACAACTGCATTATACAAGGACATGCATATATATATATATACATATAATTTATAGCAATTATCATGCATTGAAGTAAGTATACCCTATATAAATTCTACAAATCTTCTTATTTTAACTTTAAAATCTAACAATACAAATTATAAAATTGAAAAGGTAACATAAATTTATTATGAAAAATATACATAAAAATATACCACGTATATCCTCTATTCAACTTTTTATCTTGCTAATGTAATTATTGACTTATGAGATTTTAACTACAAAATGGTTTAATCATAAGATATCTTTTGTAATATGGTAAATTTTAATTTTATAAATTAATTTATCAAAATCTATTATGAGAATCACTAATTATAATATAAGATATTTACAAATTTACAAAGGTTTACAATATTATGAAAGAAGATTAATGGACAGAATATTTTTTTTTTAAATTTTTATCCAAGAAAAAATTCTTTAAGAATATATATATAAAATTAAATTTTAATTAGCAATATTTTTTTTGAAGTATCTTCACAATAATAAGAAAAAATTGTAAATCATGATGACTACTTATCTTATACAAATCACTAAAACACATTAGGACGTATAGATTCTACTCTCACTAAAACTTTAAGAAGAAAAAAAAAAGAATGATCGTAATATATGTAATATTCTCATTGTGGGATTTATTACTTGAAATTATATCTACTAATTTTCTGAGTTTAAAGAAAAAAAAAAAAAAAAGAAAAAAACAGAACGACGTCGGAGTCAAAAAGATACCTGGGCGCCACACCTGTCTCCTGAATTCAGTGAAAACAACCATGAAAAGTACATCAACCTAATTTCTTTATTTATTTTTGAGAAATAAGAAAACAATGAATGAACGAATGAAGAAGATGTATGATATGATATATGAGTTTTTGGATACATGTGTTAATTTTGGCGCTTTCTTTCATGGCTTCAGTTAGGATATGGTTGTTATCATATGAATGAAAACACGTCTTGTCTCCAATCCAAAACAACACTTAAATGAAAATATATACATATATATATATATATATACACACACATATATCTATTTGCAGAGCATGGTTGGGCTTGTCATGTAATTGTCACAGTCCTCCCGCAGGCTCCACCCTTCCATTAATGCCTCTTATGGTCTACATACATATATCTATAGATACCTACTTGCCTATATATACGTCTATATGTACATTCTTCCTACTTTCTTTCACTTCTTTGCCTGCCCCCCTTGTTTTGCAAAGCCAGATAACCCAGATAAGATATGCCGGCTACAACATGTCACAGTCTTTATCATCGAAGTATTTTGGACTTTGCTCTTCCTACTTAACTACTACTGGTTATTAATTTTTTTTCCTTTTAAAATTATTTATTCATTAATTAATTAGTATTCAAACACGAATTACAATATATATAAATAATCTTCAAATACATATATGTAAATCACCATATTAGGACTAATTAATAAATTTGTTAGTTTAATTGTAACCGTTTTTTTGTTTTTCCTTTTTGTTCTCTTCTGCCACAGTACAATGCCAGTGACAATACATGTTTTCCTGCTATTTTGTTTTCTTTTTCTACTGTTTTATTTTTTTCTGTTACGGTACAACACTAGTGACAATATATATATCCCTGTAAACAACAAAATATTTCAGAAGAAGGAAAATATTTTTCTTTTCATTTGCTCTTCCTTTTTTTCTATCATGGTATCAGAGCAATGAACCTTTAACCAACATCTATCAGTAGTTGAGCTACGAAGCATTTGATCTCTAATGGCTAGAGATCAGTCCGATGACCTCCAAAACCTATTTTTCCTTTACAGTACTGACCACCCCGGTTTAGTTTTGGTGTCCAATCTTCTCAATGGCAACAACTACAACACATGGGAGAGAGCAATCAGAATAGCACTAACAACCAAAAATAAATTGGGATTCATAGACGGAACCTATGATCAACCGAGCAACACCGACTCCCATGCCGCAGCTTGGTCGCGTTGTAACAGTATGGTGGTTTCTTGGTTACTGAATGTTGTCACCAAGGAGATAGCTGACAGCTTGTTATATCATGAAAGTGCACAATCCATTTGGACCGATTTACAACTTCGTTATCAGCAGAGCAATGCACCACTTATTTAACAGAGCATGAACAATCTTACTCAAGGGTTACTCAGCATCAACACATACTACACACGAATGAAAACAATTTGGGACGAACTCAAAACCTTTCAACCAGCCCCAGCTTGTCACTGCAGAAACATGAAGGCGTGGAATGATTATCAGGAACAAGAGTTTGTGATGACTTTCTTAATGGGATTAAATTCCTCCTATGCTGCTGTTAGAGCCCAAATTTTAATGATGAAATGCTCTCCATCCATTTTGAAAGTCTTCTCGCTGGTGGTGCAGGAGGAGCGACACCATGCAATCGGGTTCGACACACACGCAGAAACGGGTCACAGTTCCGGATCCTCTGTTGCCCTAACTCAAGGAAGAAGAAGACCCACCTGTTCACACTGTGGGCTTGTGGGCCACACTGTGGACAGGTGTTACCGCTTGCATGGCTACCCACAAGGCCTCAAGCCCAAGCCCAAAATGCGTTTTAATGATGAAACTGTCCAAGTCCAAAAACAGACCCGCAATGCCTTAGCTATTTTTGATGAGGGGCCAGTCCAAACGCTGGCCCAAACCCGTAACCCACCAGCTGTCTCTTGGCCCACTCCTGGAACCAGTTTTTTCAACCTGTCTGGCCTTTAATCCAGGCCTGGGTTCTTCTCCGCCAACCAAACCTTGGCCCATGAAGTTTCTTTCCCAGAACACACTCCTTCCTCCTCCTCGGGCATGCACCCGATCGCAAGACCAGTGCAGAATTTCACCGCCTCTGTCGACGACTGCTTACCGGCATCTAATTCAGCTGCTTCTGTCGATGACTTAAGCTCATCGCAAATTCAGAACATTATTGCTCACCTAAGTGCACGTCTTCACCAACCTAACTCCGTCATCTCTCCTGACAATCTATCTCTCTCCACAAGTCATGCCATCCTTGATCCTCACGCGGTAGGTATATCCTACACACATTTTTGCCTTTCCAACTTCACACACACACTTACCTCTGAATGGTGGATCATTGACTCTGGAGCCACACATCACATTTGTTGTACACCCACACTTTTCACACACCTTAAAAATGTACATCCGATCCTAGTCACTTTACCAAATGGTAGTTCAGTGTTAGTCAATCAAGTTGGAAGTACACCACTCACTGACACCCTAACTCTACATGATATTCTCTTTGTCCCTCATTTTTCTTTTAACCTTGTCAGTGTCAGCATGTTGACCACCACCACCAACTGTACAATTGATTTTTCTCTTCATTCTTGTGTCATCCAGGACCGCACTCAGGACTTGTTGATTGGGAAGGGTAGACGCATTGACAACCTCTACTACTTAACCACTAGATGTTTTCCTTTTCCTACTGTTTATTATGTTTCCATTCACTCTAAAAGTAGCCTATGACATTTTAGATTAGGTCATCCTTCCTATATAAAACTTCAATATATTAATGAAGCCTTATAAACTTTGAATATTTCTCATTGTAAAGTTTGTTATTTGGCTAAACAATGTAAATTGTTTTTCGTTTCTAACAATAAATTATCTAACCATTCATTTGATCTAATCCACATTGACATTTGGGGTCCCTTCTCCCCACCCACTATCGAAGGGTACAAATATTTTTCCACAATAGTTGATGATTGCACTAGAACTACTTGGGTGTATCTCCTTCGTCAAAAGTCCGACGTTCTTACTATTCTCCCTCAATTTTATACTCTTATACTTACACAATATAATGTTTCCATTAAATCTGTGCGATCTTGCTCCTTTACAGTACCACCCGGCACCACCACAATATGGCCTGGGACCCCAACCGCATCACCTGGCACCATCGCAATACAATCCGATGCCTCCACCGTATCATTTAGTACCATCGCAAAGCCACCCAATCCATCCTCAGCGCAATCCAGTCCTTTTTTCACGGGACCCAGCTCCTACCATGAAGGACTCGGCCTACATCGAGAGGTATAAAAAACTAAATCCATCTACTTTTACAGGGGGATCCTCATTTGAAGAGGTCGAGTACTGATTAGCTGAGACACAGAAGGCTTTCATGCCGCTTGGGGTGACTCCCGAACAGAAAATCATCATTGCTACCTACATGCTGATGAGAGAAGCAGGCCGCTGGTGGCAACTCAAGCAGGCCACCCTGCCCTTCCCAGTCACTTGAGAACAGTTCTTGACGGCCTTTCATGCAGAGTACCTTCCAAAGCATCTCCGACATCTGAAGGAGATGGAGTTTGCACACTTTGTCTAGGGGGACATGACTGTATTAAAATATACTTGCAAGTTCTTAGAGTTGGGCCGGTATTCCCCAGAGAGCATGACAGATGAAGGTAGAAAGGCTAGAAGGTTTGAGTTGTGTCTCCGTCTTGAGATCAGACAACAATTGTTTATGCTCGAGCTAAGCACTTATTTGGCTATCCTGGCCAAGGCACAGTTGGTGGAGAGGAACCTCTGTACCTTCCATCAAGCAATAGAGAACCTCAAGCCCTCAGCTCCACATCGCAGACCAACACCTACTGCACCTGTTCAACAGAACAAGAGATCTAGGCCGATGACTCAGGCTCCTCCTCAGGTTCCAATAGTAGTGCGCGGTAAGACTTGTTAGCATTGTGGCAAAGGATCATGGGGACTAGCCCTATTATCGCCTCAACAACACCTGTCACATATGCGGTAGTACCCAACATTATGCAAGAGAGTGCCCGAGGAACCAGAACTAGGCCAGACCTCCTATTCAGGGCAGGACTTACAACCTCACTCAGCAAGATGTCGAAACTGACTCAGACACAGTACAGAGTACATACATTATCTGTAACTATCATGCTCATGTTTTGATTGATACTAGTGCATCGCATTCATTTGTTTCACATATTTTTGCATCAAAATTAACTGTATTATCTGAAAAACTTGATTCTGTGTTGTTTGTGTCGACTCCTGGGAGTAGGACACTACTGGAAAAAGTTGTATACAGATCTTATATCATAGATATAGTAAATAGAAAATTGAGTGTGGACCTAATAGAAATTGATATAGTGGACTTTGATGTAATCTTAGGAATGAACTGGTTAGCTGCATATCACGCTACCATAGATTGTTTTAACGAGAAGGTTATATTCAACCCTCCTAACGAGGAGTCATTTACAAATTAATAAAATTCTTTAACATTTATTTCCCTCATGACAAATTCTTTTATTATTAAGTACTTTAACCTAACTGTTTTCTCTAATTAGACAAACCCAAGAAAGAAATTTGTATTCAAGAGATTCCAGTAGTTCGAGATTTTTCAGATGTGTTTTCAGATAAACTACCTGAACTGCTAGTGGACAGAGAAGTCAAATTCACCATAGACCTTTACCCAGGCACCCAGTCTATTTCGGTTGCTCCTTACCGTATGAGTTGTGTTGAGATAGAAGAACTGAGGAAATAGATCATTAAATTGCAAGACAGTTGATTCATCCAACATAGGGTGTCCCCTTGGGGTGCGGGAGTCATATTTGCAAGAAAGGGAGATGGGATGTTGAGGTTATGTATTGACTACAGAGGTCTAAATAGGGTCACGATCAAGAACAAGTACTCATTCCTCAAGATCGATGACCTCTTTGATTAGTTGCAGGGTGCCCAGATCTTCTCCAAGATAGACATGCGTTCAGGTTACCATCAGGTAAAGATTAGGGCAGAACACATTCCCAAAACAAACTTTCGAACTAGGTATGGACACTATAAGTTCCTGGTCATGCCATTTGTACTAACCAACGCTCCAGTCATCTTAATGGACTTGATGAATAGGGTTTTTAGACAATTTTTGTATCAGTATTTCATTGCGTTCATCGATGGTATCTTGCTTTATTAAAAAAAAAAGAGAGGAACACGCTCACCATCTGACTCAGGTTTTGCAGGTTCTTAGAGAGAAGAAGCTGTATGTAAAGTTGAGTAAGTGTGAGTTTTGGCTTGAGCAGACTACCTTCCTAGGACACATCATATCAAAGGATGGAGTGTTAATGAACCCTAAAAAAGTTTAAGTAATGCTCGGATGGGAAAAATTGACCTCAGTTAAGAAGATCTATAGTTTTCTGGGGATGATAAGTTATTACCACAGGTTTGTGGAAGGGTTTTCTAGCCTAGCTGCTCCCCTGACTCGGCTCACAAAGAAAAATGTCAAGTTTGAGTAGAATGAGTACTGTGAAAGAATTTTTTCAAAACTAAAGAGATGATTGACTACCACACCGGTATTAGCCTTGCTGAGTGGATCGGGTGGATATACAGTTTATAATGATGTCTCATACGTAAGGATGGATTGTGTTTTGATGCAGCATGGGAAGGTCATAGCCTATGGGTTCAGACAGTTGAAGAGTCATAAGAAAAACTACCCCACCCATGACTTAGAACTTGCTGCAATCATCCACGCCTTAAAGACTTGACGCCATTACTTGTATGGGGAGAGCTTTCAGATTTATACCGATCATAAGAGCTTGAAACACATATTTACTAAAAGGGATCTAAACATGCATCAGAGAAGGTGGATAGAACTCCTCAATGACTATGATTGCGATATCTTATATCACCCAGATAAGGGCAACGTGATAGTCGACGCACTCAGCAGGAAAAGTGTAGGTACATTATCTCATTTGATGGTTTTAGAATGTAGACAGATAGGGGCCGCACAACAAGTATGACTTCAGGACCCAAAGAGAGTCTCATGTTTGGGCCACATGACTGTTCAGCCTATGTTAATCTAGAGAATAAAGGAAGCTCAGTTCACCGATTCTACCCTATCAGCCCTTAAAAAAGATGCAGAACTGGGAGTTAACTCAGAATTTCGAGTCTCTGTCGATAGGTTGCTTAGGTTCCACAACAGATTTTCGGAATCAAATTTCTTTTAAGGAGGAGAGAGTTGTAATACCCAAATTTAATTTAATGAAAATTAAATTAATTTATAATTGTAGTTTTTAAATTTTTTAATTTTAATTTAGTGTAAAAATGAAGAAACTTTGATGGATGATGAAATTGGAAATAAGTTTGAGAAAATAAGGTAAAACTTTGGATTTTAGGAGTATTTTTAAAGGAAAAATCAGAAACTGGGGGTCAAAACATAATTTAGAAAAGCTGTGCCACGTAGGACGCCTGGTCAGTAGCCCTAACAAACTAGAACACGATGCGTGGCAACAGACTTTGACGCAGTGCCACGTGGGCGATCTATGTGCCCATAATCGAATGACCTAGATCCGTTCCCGCGCGCATCGAGAGCCTGGATGCATTTCCTCCCCAAACGCGATTGGACAGCCAGATTTAAATGCGATCAATGGTTCAAATCCACTTCCTATTTAAACACGATCCAACGGTCTAGATTCACTCCCTATTTAATCGTGATTGGACGGTTCAGATTAAATGCGATGGACAGTTCAGATTAAATGGGGATGGATATAAATAACTCTCTTAACACCAAACCGTAACTCTAGTCACCAGAAAGGAAGCCGCTGCCACCCGCTGTCGCACCACAGCCCCTTCTGACCGTCAAAAGAGGTAAAAAAAATTTCCTTTACTCGGAATTCAATTTTAAATACCTCCATAACCAAATTGAAGCAAAAGGACAGGTGGATTGACTGAAAACTACGGGCAAAGCCCAGCAACATCACCGTAGGGAATTGTAAAAACTGCCTCCGATGAGGCCCTTATTGATTCCTGCGACACTGCTGCCCACAGAGGCGGTTTGCCTTAGCCTTGCCATTTTCAACTAGTTTAGGCCAGTTTCGGTATACTTTACACGTATCCCTATGAAAAAACACGTTAGGGAGTCTTGGTTGGCAAAAAAAATCAGGAAACCGAAACCCACCAGTGGTGGAGTTTCTCGATGTGGCGGCTCCACCGGCTCTCCTTCGCCACTGGGATTCCTCATTCGGTCAACTTGCAAAAAACAAAATGGTGAATACAATGGTGAAAAATCACACGAAATGGGAATCGAAAATGGGCTCATCAGAAGAGGTTGCGGGTTTTGGACTGTGGCGGCCTCGCCGGACTTTTCCAACGATTTTCGGCTCACCCGCCATTCGTTTTGCTATGATATAACCACATGGATTTTCGAAATCAAATTTCGAGTGGGTAGGAGAATTTTTACTTTTTTTGGTGGCCGAAGGTGGCTTCGGTGCAGTGGCGGTTGGCAGCCGGCTTCCTTCTCTAGCGACTGGTCCTTTTTCTTTGATGGAGAGGGGGGGGGGGAGGGGGGTTGAGGGACTGCTGTTAAGGTTCAAGTTCCGTGTGATGCAAAATATTTATATCTATCCCATATTAATTTGGACCATCCAATGCGATCGATCTCATCTGTCTGATCGCGTTTAAGGAGAAAACGAATGTAGATCGTTCATCGTGATTAATCTCGACCATCCGATCGTGTTTAAGGTAGAAACGGATCCATATCGTCCACGCACATGGGATTGATCCTGGGCCGTCCAATCGTGGAGCACGCGGATTATCAGTGTGGCGTTGATGTCAGCGCTCCTGGCCATGTGGCTCGCTCCAGTTCATCGAGACTGCGACTGGGCAATCTTGTGTGGTCGAATTTTCTTTATTTGCACTTTGACCCCTTACTTTTAATTTTTCTTTCAAAAACAACCCTGAACTCAAATATCCACCCATTCTTCTCAAAATTATTTTTAATTTCATTTCTAATTCATTTTTTCTAAAAAATTCAATTAAGTTAAAATAAAATAATTTTTTTAATTATATATATATATATATATATATATTCCATAATCTTTAAATACATCAAGCTTCTAATAATTTACTTGTAGAGTGTATAATTAATTTTTTTTTCCTTCAAAGTGTAGAGATCCAAAACCTTGGGTAAAATAAATTTGAATTAAAGATGAGGAGGTGCATAATACATTAGCATTTAGATTTCTAACACATAAATTAAAATGCCCAATAGAGCTATAGAAATGTCCCTTTCATAACGACTCATAAAAAGTGAAATAAACATATGAAAATAGTAAATAAATATTGTAGGGAGGTTAACCTCCACTAGCTCTTGATAGGATCTGGGGCACACCCATTCACAGACCTCCAGCTGATTAGGATCTGATCTTGATCTTTTTAATCTGAAATGGTTAATAGGGGTGAGCTACACTACCCCAATAAGAATATCACACTACTCACCGATATGAAAACTGAAGGTCGGTAAAAAAAAAACATAAAACGACTAATAGAGCTCTTAATTTAAGAAAGTTTATTTATCATATGAAAAACTATTTATTGCATACCTATCATTATAAGATCTTCAAAATCGACCTATAAAGATAATAACTCAAATAACATTATAATTTCTTATGCAAGTGAGAAAGAATAACAACTTTCTTTTTATCTACTTACCGGTACCTCTTGGGGTCCATAGGGATGTCCCCCTACACATGAACCCAATATCTAAACTTGTCAATTAACTGGCCGTCTCCATACATCGTCCGGTATGAGCGCTAAAAATGTCATCACTCGATACCCCATCCGGTATGGGGATGAACCGGGCCGTCCCCATACCCTATTCGGTATGAGCATCGAAAATATCATCTCTTGATACCTGTCCGGTATGATGTAACGTTCACAATAGGGTTCCCTAAGTACTAGATCCATCCACCATCTTTTAAGATATCCAGTAAGACAATCATTTATTAATTCACATAATGAAAGAAATTTTAATTTATATATTAACTTCATATTTTACAAATCAATCGTAAATCATGCAACACAAGTGATATATGTGTTAAGAAAATACAATTGAATCATTTAATTATTTCAATATACTATTATATATTTAAAGCTGTACAAGAAAATAATTAGTTAAACAAGACAAATAAATAACTAACCGGTTTTGCCTATGTTAGCGACCTATAAATATTTTCAAAATTTTTTAAATTTTACAAAATACCATATTATTGATTATTAAGTCTCAATTCCATAACAGAGAATAGTGTGAGAGATTCTTACCTGATTTGGTGTCTGAAACACCGTACTTTCTACCGCACCTCCAGGCGATCTCCGAATTTTCTGAATTTTTTGTAGAGATTAAACACGCTTTATTTACCTAAAAAATACCCCAAAACCCAAAAGCAGTATTAAAAATTCTTTTCAATAAATTTTAGATTTCCAGCACGGCAGCACCGCTGCGCTCAAGCAACCACACTACCACCCGCAGAGGCAGTTTGCCTCAGCCTGGCCATTTTTAACTGGTTTAGGCCGGTTTCGGTATCCCTGCAGAAAAAAATGTTAGGGAGACTGAACTGGCAAAAGAAATCAGGAAACTGAAACCTACTGGTGGTGGAGTTTCCCGATGTGGCAACTCTGCCGGCTCGCATTCGCGGTTGAGATTCCTCATTCGGTCAACATGTAGAAAACAGAATGGTGAATACAACAGTGAAAAAATCGCATGAAATGGGAACCAGAAGAGACTCATCGGAGGATGTTGTAGGTTTTGGGCTACGGCAGCTTCGCCGGACTATACCCACAGTTTTTGGCTCACTCGCCATTTGTTTTGCTCTGATATAGCCACAGGGGTGCTTGGAATCGAATTCCGAATGGGTAGGAGAATTTTTACCTCTTTTGGCGGTCGGAGGTGGCTCCAGTGAGGCGGCGGTTGGCAACCGGCTTCCTTCTCTAGTGTCTGGTCCCTTTTCTCCGAACGGGGGGGTGGGGGTGGTGGAGGACTGTGGCTTGGGTTCAGATTCCGTGTGATGCAAAATATTTATATCATTCCCGCATTAATTTGGACCTTCCATCGCGATCGATCTCATCTGTTTAATCGCGCTTAAGGAGAAAACAAATCTAGACCGTTCATCGTGATTAATCTCGACCGTCCGATGATGCCTAAGGTAGAAACGAATCCAGATCGTCCACGCACGCGGGATCAATCCTGGGCCGTCCGATCGCGGGGCACGCGAATTGCCAGCATGGTGCCAACGTCAGCGCGTCTAGCCACGCGGCGCGCTCCAGTTCATCAAGACTGCTGACTGGGAAGTTCTACATAGTTGAACTTTTTCTATTTGTACTTTGACTCCTTATTTTTAATTTGTCTTTCAAAAATAACCGTGAACTTAAATTTCCACCATTCTTCTCAAAATTATTTTCAATTTCGTCCTTATTTCATTTTTTCTCAAAAATTCAATCAAATTAAAATAAAATAGTTTGTTTTAATTATTTATATATATATTTCATAATCTGTAAAATTATCCCAGATTAATTTTCAAATCCGTGTGTTACAACTTTCCCCTTAAAAGAAATTTGATCTATTAAATTTGTTGCCTTTTTGCTAGTTAAAAAGTTGGGGATACTGGACCCTGAAGCTTGATTCCAGTTCTCAAGTGGCCTCTTCCTGTGCATGGTTCAGCCATAGGACCTTGATGAATAAAATTTCTCGGTTGCGGAGTTCTATACTCTTTCGTTCTACAATGCCTATCAGTACCTCCTCATAGGATAGATCCACCTGGAGTAAAAGGGGCTCGTGGGACAAGATGTGTGAGGGGTATGAGTTGTACTTGCATAACATAAATACGTAGAACACATTATGAACCTTGGATAACTTTGGAGGTAGTGCAAGTCTGTAGGTAGTTATACTAATCCGGTCTAAGATATCAAATAGACCAATGAACGGGGGATTTAATTTTCTCCTCTTGCCAAATCTACTATTCCATTTGAAAGGAATGACCTTAAGAAATACTTGGTCACCTTTTCCAAATTCCAAATCCCTCCTCTGGGAGTCCGCATACCTTATCTTCCTGCTCCGAGCTGTTTGGATGGTCTTCCTGATTTTAACTACCTTAACTATAGTCTCCTCTGCAAGATCTAAGCTGAATAATTTCTTATCATCCACCTCTTCCCAACATATCGATGATTTGCATGGTTATCTATACAATGCCTCGTACGGAGCCATGCTGATGCTTACCTGGTAGTTGTTATTGTAGACGAACTCTATCAGAGGTAGGTGATCATCCCAATGACCCTCAAAGTCTAAAACACAAGGTCAAAGCATATCCTCTAGTGTGTGAATTGTTCTTTCTGATTGCCCATCGGTTTGACGGTGGAATGTGGTGCTAAGAGACAGTTTCGTTCCTATGGCTTGTTGAAAACTAGACCAAAATCGAGAAGTGAACCTAGGGTCTCTGTCAGATACCACTAACACTGGACTCCATATAACCTAACTATCTCTCATATATACATTTTTGCTATCTTATCCAAGGACTCGGTCATCTTGATAGCCAAAAAAGTAAGAAGACTTAGTGAGCTGGTCGAAAATTACCCCAATGACATCATGTCCTGGGCGTGTTTTAGGCAACCATGTTACGAAATCTATTATGATATGTTCCCACATGCACTCCGGGATCGGTAATGGCTGAAGTAGCCCACCTGGGCGTTGATGTTTCACTTTAACTTGTTGGCATACTAGACACTTGGAACAAAGTCAACTACCTCTTTTTTTATCCTGCTCTACTAAAATCAAGATCGTATACTTTGATAGATTTTAGTACTTTCAGGATGTATGGCGAACTTGGAGCTGTGAGCCTCTATCCTGATGTCTCTTTTTAGTTCACTGTCATTTGGAATACACAGCCTGCCCTGAAACCTTAGTAACCATCGGCAGAGACTCGAAATTCTAGAGGTACTCTTTATTCTGCAACTTGTTTGAGGGTGGCTATAGTAGAATCGGTTAATTATGCTTCTCTTATTCTCTGGATCAATTCGGGTTGGACAATTACGTGGGCCAAGCATGGAACTCTTTTTAAGTTCTGAAGTCATATATGTTGTGCGGTCCTTATTACCCTGCATTCAGAAACTATTAGGTTAGCTAACATACCTGCACTTTTTTTATTTAGTGCGTTAGTTACTACGTTGCCCTTACCCGGATGATACAATATATTACAATCATAATCCTTGAGGAGTTCTATCCAATGCCTCTGATGCATGTTCAGATCCTTCTTAGTGAATATATGCTTCAAGCTCTCATGGTCATTAAAAATTTCAAAAGTCTCCTCATATAGGTAGTGACGCCAGGCCTTCAAGACGTGGATAATGGCAGCAAGTTCCAAGTCATAGGTGAGATAATTTTTCTTATGACTCTTCAACTGCTTGGACCCATAGGCCATATATGACCTTGCCATGTTGCATCAGAACACAACCCAACCTAGGTAGGAGGTATCACTGTACACTGTAGAAACCCCTGTCCCA
Organism: Carica papaya; assembly: GCF_054855325.1. NCBI lineage: Eukaryota > Viridiplantae > Streptophyta > Magnoliopsida > Brassicales > Caricaceae > Carica > Carica papaya. Next base: position 8,409,932 of record NC_142316.1, read on the forward strand.
CTCGGTAAGGCCAATATGAGTGCAATAGTCAATCGCTTCTTGAGTTCTATAAAGCTCCTTTTCTAGTCTAAATTCCATTCAAACTTAACATTATTCCTTGTGAGGGGGTAAATGGAGTGGCTAGACTTAACATCCTTCTACAAACTTGCGGTAATAGCCTGTCATTCCTAAAAAGCTACGAATCTCCTTAACTGATGTCAATTTCTCCCATCCAAGCACTTCTTCAACTTTTTCAGGATTTATTAACACTCTATCCTTTGATATGATGTGTTCTAAAAAGTAGTCTACTCGAGCCAGAAACTACACTTACTCAATTTGGCATACAATTTTTTCTCACTGATAACCTGTAAAACCTAAGTCAGGTGGTGAACATGTTCCTTTCTATTTTTTGAATAGACTATAATATCATCGATAAACACAATGATGAACTGATCCAGGAATTGTCTGAAAATCCTGTTCATCAAGTCCATAAAAATAGCTGGTGCGTTGGTTAGCTCAAAAGGCATGACATGAACTTATAATGTCTGTACCTAGTTTTGAAAGCTATCTTGGGAATGTCATCTGCCCTGATCTTTACCTGATAGTAACCCGAGCGCAAATATATTTTGGAGAAGACTTGAGCACCCTACAACTAGTCAAAGAGATCATGAATTATGGGGAAAGGGTACTTGTTCTTGGTCGTAACCTTGTTTAATCCTCTGCAGTCAATACACAATCGTAACGTCCTGTCCCATTTCCTTGCAAAAGTGACTCCAGCACTCCAAAAAGATATATTATGTTGGATGAACCCACCGTTCATCATCTCTCAGGATATCCAATAAGACAATCATTTATTAATTCACATAACCAAGCAATTTTTTATTTGTATATTAATTTTATATTTTACAAATTAATTGTAAATCACGCAAAACAAGAGATACATGTATCAAGAAAACATGACTAATTTATTTAGCTACTTCAATATATTATCATGTATTTAATGTTGTACAAATAATTACTCAATTAAACAGGACAAATAAATAACTAACTGGTTCCACCTCCATTAGTAACCGGTAATTATTTTTAAAGTTTTTTAAATTTCACAAAATACCATATTATTGATTATTAAACTTCAATTCCATAACAGGAAATATGGTGAGGGATTCTTACCTCAATCGGTGTCTGAAATATTGTACTTTATACCGCGTCTCCTGGTGGTCCTCGGATTTTCTGAATTTTTTTGTAGAGATTAAACACGCTTCATGTACCTAAGAAATCCTCAAAAACCCAGAATCGGTGTTAAAACTTTATTCCAGCCAATTTTGGGATTCCGGCAAGGTGGCGCCACTGTGCTCCGATTTTGGCACCACCGCCCGCAGTGGTGGTTTGCCTTGATCTAGCTGTTTTCAGTTAGTTTAGGCCGGTTTCGATCGACTTTACACGTATCCCTATGAAAAAACACGTTAGAGAGCCTCGGTTGACCCAAAAAATCAAAAAACTGAAATCTACTAGTGGTGAATTTTCTAGGTGCGGTGGCTCCACCGACTCTCCTTTGCGACAGAGATTCCTCATTCGGTCAACCTGCAGAAAACAGAACGGTGAATATAACATAAAAAAATTCGTACGAAATGAGAATCGGAAAGGGGCTCATCGGAGGAGGTTGCAAGTTTTGGGCCACAGCGGCCCTGCTGGGCTTTATCCCTAATTTTTGGTTCACCTTCCATTCATTTTGCTCCGATATGGCTACAAGGGTACTCAGAATCAAATTTCAAGCGGGTGGGAGTATTTTTACCTTTTTCTGGCGATCCGAGGTGGCTCTGGTGCGACAACAGTCGGCGGTTGGCTTCCTTCTCCAACATTTGGTCCTTTTTCTCCAATGGGAGGGGCTGGTGACTAGGGTTCAGGTTCTGTATGATGTAAAATATTTATATCCATCTCGAGTTAATTTGGGCCGTCTATTGCAATCGATCTCATCCGTCCCATTGGGCCTAAGGAGAAAATAAATTTGAACCATTCATCGTGATTAATCTGATCGTGCGATCACACCTAAGGTAGAAACGGATCAAAGCTGTCCATACTTGTAGGATCGATCCTGGGGCATCCGATCGCGGGGCACGCGGATCGCCAGCATAGCTTCCCGGGTGGTGCTGACGTTAGCACGTCTGGCCACGCGACGCGCTTCGATTCGTCGAGACTACTGCCTGGGCTGTCCTATGTGGTCGAAGTTTCTTTACTTACACTTTGACCCCCTATTTTCAAATTTTCTTTCCAAAACACCCCCGAACTCAAATTTTTACCCCTTCTTCCAAAAATTATTTTAATTTCGTCCTTAATTCATTTTTTTCAAAAAATTAAATTAAATTAAATTAATATAATTTTTTTTTAATTATTTATATATCTATACCATAATCCGTAAAATTATTCCGGGCCAATTTTTAGGCCTGGGTGTTACACAAAGTCCCTTGTGAGCTTCTAATCATGTTCAATTAGAGTTATAACTGAATTGCAGTCCAATATTTAAAACCAATCCAAAATCTCCAGTAACTTAATTTCTTGTTTCCTTTGTTTGTCTTTCTACTTATGTTTTTTATATAGGCTTATAAAATAGATAAGAGGCAGCTTTTTATTCCACAACATACGAAATAAAACTAACAAAAATGTGCAGCATGAGGAAACTGTGGACTCGCTTATGTAAAGGATGAATTTAACAGAATGAATGGTGAGTCTTTAAAGGGCATATAGTAAATAATACTAGTAGACTTAGTGTTCCCACAACTGATCTTATCCCACCACTCCATTACCAAACACCTTTTAGTGTTACTCTATTTTATACAAACCAACTCATGATGCAGTCACCTTTGGAGGTCTCAATATTATTGTTTAAAAACCAAACACACTTCAAAAGCTAACTTCTAGCTTTGTAAAAAAGGTAAGAGAGAATTTGATGAACCTATGTTTGTTGAGAATGATCCAAAATTAGTTAGTTAGGTGAATAGGTCAAAGTTAGCTCTTATAAGTTTGGTATTAGTGGTTAATAAAATATCAACATATGTAATAAATTCTACTGTGTGTATTTTGCTTTATTAATTATTTGTATAACCTATATAAAGGCTCCGTTGTATGCCTAATTTGTGTGAATGAAATTAACTCCTTTTTTATCTTAAATTGTCCTCTTAATACTCTTTCATTTTTATTTTTAGCCGTTATATTTGGTATCGGAGCCATTATTTTGTGTTGTTGATGTAGCAGCCCCGGAAATTCATAATGGAATTTATGAATTATAAATATTAAATGTGGAAGCGAAGTCAAAATTTGAATAACATCCCTTACACTGAAAACCGAAACGTGCTCACAAAATATAAAATATTAAACTACCTAAAGGAGAAACTTGAAAGTAAAAACTACGAATGTGACTATGGAGTCTTTAGGCGTCCCCTTCGTCGTCCTCCTGCGGAATCGGCTCGGGAACGATGTCCTCTTGATATGAAATGATTAAATAAGGAATGAGCTACACTAGCCCAGTAAGGACGTCACGATATCTCACCATCACGGAGGTAAAGGTGGGTAGAAAACACAAAAAGACCAATGGAGCATAATTTACAACAAATCCTTTTATCGATAAATAAACCTTTACCATTTACTTACCTCGGTGAAATTCATAAAACAATATACGAAAGCAATAACATCATCATCATCATGGAAACATATATATGAACTGTATAACATAATACCTATTACACTTTTCGTAATTCAATCGTTACACAACATATTTTCCTAATTCACCAGCCCACTAGTATCCATGGGGATCCATAGGGGTCCCGCTACCCGTTAATCCTTAACACTTGAAATCAAATTCCAGGGCCGTCCCCATACCCCGTCCGGTATGGGCGCTAAAACACAAACCTCGCCGGAGAGCCGCCGCACCCGAGAGCGCCACCGCCGGTAAGCTCCGTTTTTCCGTGATTTTTTGGCCCCCCGAGGGCCCTAGGGTTGTTTTCTCGCAGGGACCGATGCGAGTGTGGCCGAATTCGGCCGTTTCCGGCCGAAAACAGCCAACCCGAGGCGAATCGCCGCCGCCAGCGGCGGCGCCGACGCCGGAGCACGGCGGAGCCGCCGTGCCGGAGTTGCGATTAGGGCCGAAAGGGGCCCTGGGCCTAATTTGGGATTTTTTTGGAACACGTACAGGTACTAGTAGTGCGTTTCAGTTCCCCGAAGAAAATTCAGGAAAAATTAGGGACAATCTGCAAGCGCACTGTGAAGCCGTGTTCGGACCCCGAAACGAGTAAGGACCCCTCACCTTATTTCCTATCACGGTTTTAAAGTTCAATAAATGATAAAACGGTATTTCATGAATCAACGAATGTGTAAAATTGCTTAAGGTCGCTAATGGAGCCCAAGTATAGTGTATTTGTCGGTTAACTGTTATTTGACCTGTTTTACAGTTTTAAATGTAGCATGAGGTTCGATGTTTTCATTTTATAGTTTCGTGTGCATGTTTTACTGTTTTATTGATTATGGATTAAATAATCGGGATATTGATGCTGTATGTTGTCTGTTTAGCATAAATTACTGTTTGCTTGCTTGTATGTGGATTAATGATGCTGACTGAGGAAAAAGAGAATGAACAATTATGTAAATGGATAATGGTATAATGTGGTCAGCCTGACTAGATATCCTGGGAGATGGTGGACGGACCGGGTCCGTAGGGAACCCTACCGGAATTGTGGTCTCCCATACCGGACGGGGTATGGAGATCTTATGTGTTTTGGCACCCATACCGGACGGGGTATGGGGACGGCCCGTTTCACCCTCATACCGGATGGGGTAATGAGGTCTATGGTTTGGCGCCCATACCGGACAGGGTATGGGGACGGCCCTGGAATTTGATTTCAAGGGTTAAGGATTAACGGGTAGCGGGACCCTTATGGATCCCCATGGATACTAGTGGGCTGGTGAATTAGGAAAATATGTTGTGTAACGATTGAATTACGAAAAGTGTGATAGGTATTATGTTATACAGTTCATATATATGTTTCCATGATGATGATGATGTTATTGCTTTCGTATATTGTTTTATGAATTTCACCGAGGTAAGTAAATGGTAAAGGTTTATTTATCGATAAAAGGATTCGTTGTAAATTATGCTCCATTGGTCTTTTTGTGTTTTCTACCCACCTTTACCTCCGTGACGGTGAGATATCGTGATGTCTTTACTGGGCTAGTGTAGCTCATTCCTTATTTAATCATTTCAGATCAAGAGGACATCGTTCCCGAGCCGATTCCGCAGGAGGACGACGAAGGAGACGCCTAAAGACTCCGTAGTCACATTCGTAGTTTTTACTTTCAAGTTTCTCCTTTAGGTAGTTTAATCTTTTATATTTTGTGAGCACGTTTCGGTTTCAGTGTAAGGGATGTTATTCAAATTTTGACTTCGCTTCCGCATTTGATATTTATAATATAAATTCCATTATGAATTTCCGGGGCTGCTACAGTTGAGAGGGTGCAAACTAAAGATATAACTCCAACACTAGAGTGGTTCGCGCAAACCTAAAATAATGGTAGTAAATGGTATAACAATCTCATCTTAGCCTTTAATTCCTCTATTCAAAGGTGAGAGCTACGAATTTAAGAACATAAATGAAACTTTTTTTTGTGTCTCAAGAATTATGGAGTTGGTGGGAAATGGGCATAATAACCTAGTTGATGGGGAAAGGCTTCAAGAAAGTAGAAAGAGGATACAAGGGCTTTCTTCTTTCTTCAACAAGTAGTCACATATGACATTTTCTCTCGAATTGTTTTACAGCAACTACTTATAAGGAAGTTTAGCAAAGTCTGAAATAAAATGCTAAGGATCATCAAAAGTAATAAATCTCAAACTTCAATGTATTCATAAAACCTTTAGAACACTTCAAATGGGTACCTCTGAATTTGTTTAAATATTTTTGTCGAGGGCTTTTGCAACTATCTTTAAAATGAGGGCATGTGGCGAGATTATTATTGATGAAACTATTGTCTTAAACCTATTGAGGAGTTTAATTCCTAAATTTGATCATGTGGTTAATGCAATAGGGGAGTCCTAAGATTTATCTATTTATTTTTTTTTATGATTTGATGAGTTTTTTGCAAACTCATGAGGATAGGTTGAACAGATCATTACCAATAAATGAAGGAAAGACTTTTCAAGTGAACCTTTAACGTTAAATCAAATGACAAAGCTTTAAATATAGGTCATTCTCATGGTGGTTATCGTGACAAAGGTCGTGGTGGAAATCAAGGACGAGGAGGATGATCTTGTAAACTAAGGTAGTTCAAGCAAAATTAGAGTTTGATAAAGTGCCATTATTATGAGAAATTGGGTCATAAAGTGGCTGATTGCTAGAACAAGCAAAGGAATAAATAGAAGCATGCCAATGTTACAGAAAAATAAGAGAGTATGTTATTCATTGTTTACTCTTTTACTAACAATGTTGTTGATTTTGTTTGGTTTTTGGATAGTGGGTGTTCTAATCACATTTCATGTTCAAATTCATTATTTAGAGAGCTTGATGAGGTAGAGAAATCAATAGTTCGTCTAGGTGATGACAAGGTGATTAAGGTTGAAGGAAAAAGTACAATTGTCATCAAAACAAACCATGATAATACTAAACTTCTAACTGACGTGCAATTTGTTTATTAGTTTGGCTTATAATTTATTAAGTATTGGGTAATTGATGGATAATATGTATAAAATTTTGTTTGAGAATGACTCATGTGGTGGTGAAGATAAAAGGTAAGATCATGTTGTAGTCAATGTTCGATTATCATAAAGTAAAATATTTCCACTTGAAGCTTCTCAAGTTAATGCCTTTATTGTTAGTAAAATTAGTAGTCTAGATTATGACATTTGCGCTATTGACATCTAAATAAGAATGGACTGAAGTTGTGAAGTCGCGGTTCTTGTCAAATAGAAGAATTTCTTCTAATCTTTTAGATCTTTATTTCGCGTCTTTCGTTTCTTTTTTTTTTTTCCTCCTATTTTCGCCATTTATATTGTTTCTTAAACAATTTTCTTCCCATTTAGATTCTTTTACAAATAATTATTCTACTATACTTGTTTTTAAATAAAATATTATCGAATATTTTAATTGATCATCATATATCTAGTTTGAACAATATATGATTTATTTAGTAATCTCTATTAAGTTAATTTCCATAAAAGTCCATTAAGTTAATGTATATATTAATGTGGTTATCGCAAATAACAATAGTGTATAAATTTTTAATTCATTATATTATATATTATTTTTAATTATGTATAGTTTGACTTTTAATTTGGTTTGATTTGAAGATTTTTAAACCAAACTAAAATTGGTTTAAAGATTATAATTTGTTTGGATTTCCAATTTATATGGACAACAACTTAGAGCATAGGTGAAGCCATCACAAAGTTCATATCTACTCGATTAGATTGGAATAATTTCGATTTGGGTCATTATGAGTTGAAGACTCGAGAGTCAATTTTGGAAGAAAAACGTGGTTGATATAAATAAAGCCTATACAGAATGTGTAGTGCTATTTATAGTGTTTTCTTTTTTTGGACCAAGTGTTTATAGTGGGTGTAGATATATATACAAATATATATGTATATGTATATATATATATATATATATATATGAAGTGGAGCTAGATTGTGTAATGATTTTGCTTTTATCACAAGGACATAAATAAATAAAAATTAATTATTGAAATTTATAATTTATTTTTTAATATTCTTTTCTTTTTCAATTTAATTCTTCAAATTTTTTTTTTAAGAAAAAGGATGAACCAACTTAAGTTATTTTGAATGCCCTAAAAATAACTTAAAATAATGATTTTAAATTAACAAATACAAAATAATAAAGTTTCTTTTCATTTTTAACTGAAAAAAAAATAAAAAAATTAGATTGGTTTTTAATATTTTGATTAAAATAATTAAAAATATAATTTAAAATGACTTTAACTAATTAATTAAATTAATAAAATAATTTTAATAAAATATAATTTAAAATAATTTTAATTAATTAATTAAATTAATAAATAATTTGTTTAAAATAGTTAATGACTCAGTGCTCTAATAATTTGTGTCTATTTCTTAATGATAGTATCTTTTTGAATTATATAAGTATTTGATTTTTGGATGTCAAAATCATATTGTCATCAAATCAAATTAGAATTCTCAGCAGCTATAAATAAATAAATATTATAATCACCTTTTAAATGCATGGATTATAAAGTTTAGTGATTCAATAAGGTGGGTATTTGCAAAAAGAATGATTGTCACTAAGATAGCATTGTCCAACTACGAGCCCAATTGGTACTTCTGACTTTTTGGCAAAAGGGGGTTTTAAATAGAGATTTAGTAATTTTATTATCATTACCTTTAAGTATTATCCAATAAAAAAAAATAAAAAAAAAAACTAAAAAGGCAAGAATCTCAAACTAAGAGATGATTCTTGTTTTTTTATTTTTTATTTTTTTTTAATTTTGACAAATAAGAAATTACTCTTGTTATGAGCATTATACAAGACATAATTGAAATTTTGAAGTTGCATAATGTCGTAAATCATAAGAATTTTATTAAATATAAATACAACATTAAAAATTTGTTTACAAAACTATCGACATGAAAACCAAAACAACAACCCAACAAATTTTTGGGTTGATGGGAGGGATGCCCCAACCATTGATGTCAAAGAGCATAAGAGTCTTGAGTCGTTACAGTAGCAACCATTGCATCTATCACCGGCAAAAAAAAAAAAAAAAAGACCCCCTTGTGCGGTTTACTTAGACCAATCAGGTTCCTCGTAGTATGGTCATGTATAACACATATATGAGGAGTAAACGTTACAATGCAATCAGAATCAGATATTAGTTGCCCAACAGAGAGTAAACTAACTGAAAAGTTTAGAATATATAAAACGTTGGGGAGAAAACTAGGATGAAGTGACACCACTATTCCTTTATAGCAGATGTCTATATTCCATCGGAAAGCCCGACTAGAGTCGGTGTTATAGCATGAATGCTAGAAAATAAATCTAAATTTTAAATCATATGATGAGAAGCTCCGTTATCAATAAGCCAAGAGACAATAGAAAGTGAGGCCTTACTTGCTAGGGACTCGAAAGCAGGAGGAGAAGGCTCAAAAAGATTGAGAAATCACTGCATTTGTTCAAATATTATACCGGGTATTTGGTGGAGTAAGAGGTTCGGTTAAGACATTAGTTTGGCCTGCTGCTGCCATGACAGGACTTAATTGAGCCTGTTGCTGTTGATAATGTGGCTGTTGGTTGGGTGCAGGATAACAGGCTTTGCTACGACTGCGTCTACGACATTGTGGAGAAACCACAAAGCGGGTGAAATAGCGATCATAAGTGTGTCCCACCTGATGATAGAAAGTGCAAAATGGGCATCCACTTAGAGTACGATCAAAAGTTCAAGATATATGTATTATTCGTGATAGAGTCAGAATTGTTTTGTCAACGTGGACAGCAAAACCAAGTGCAGGAATGTCAGTTCAAGCATTGATAACACGCTGGCGAGATTCTTTCAGTGAGATCATAGCGTAGACGTGGTCTAGAGAAGGAAGGGGATCCATATTAATGATTTGGGTCCATAAGGTAGCATACACACCATCCAAACCCATCAAGAATTGATAAATATTCAAATTTTCAAACCAAGTCACAATTTTCGTTCCTTGGTCACAGGAGCACAGTACAATGGGAGATCCAAATTGTTTGCTCATAGCTATATTAGACCAAAATTGATAAATACGGGGTTCATTTTCAATAAAATATCGAGTCTTTAACAAGGTCTACATTAGTTTTGCATCAGTATTCTGATAGATCATTATAATAACAGGAGCATCAAGAGAGTTAAATGTCCATGAACACAATATAGAATTAACGACCTCCTAGGCTTTACAATCCGAAGACGATAAATCTAGTTTTGTGATTAATCCATCAATAAAACCAAGTTTATTTTGGAATTTCAAGGCCATAAGAGTCGCTTATTCCCAAGCAGCATAATTTTTTCCTTTTAATTTTACTGGTGTGAGAGAGATACCTTAAAGAGCCGAAGATGACAAATAATATGGCAAGGCCGGATCGGTGACAACATACTTCTTACTTGAGTTTTCATTGTTTAATAACATGATGATTGTGCTCAAAGAGGTCTGAGTAGATGAAAGAGAACGTGTCGCTACTTGCTTGATATCCTAGACAAAGGCAGAGACAGAGAGCACGATTGGTAAAAAAAATTTGACGACGGAAGCCTTTACAGTTGCTCTGATACCATGTCAAAGTTTTGGGAAAGGTTTGGTGAAAGCGTATGTGTTAACAGAGATATATACACAATATATACGATATATGTGCACAATATATGAGAATAACTTCAAAGATACATCAATTTTAGAGTAAATTTTTTTTCTTTATTCTCATCAAATTAAGTCACCTTGTCAAAATAAATACTTCATTGAAATAATAATTTTGTGAAGCTACTAAATCAAAAAGTATTAAAAAAAAATCAAGCTTACACCAAAAGGTCAGTTTGATCCAAAGTTTTTACTCAAACAAATGGATTATAAATAGTACATATCTTTAGATAAGTTATAAAATTAACAAATAGTTTTTTAAAAAATAAAATAATTAGATGATTTAATAAATTTTAAAAATAATTTTCAAGTACTTAAAAATACTCATTTATAACGTTAAATTTCAAAATGTCCAGTGAAATGCCAAAAGTTTTTTTAAAATCTGATTTAGCCAAAGTATTGAATATATATATGGTCCTATGTCAAATGTTTATTAAAATTAAATATTAAGCTAGATTTGCATAATGCACAACTAATTAAAAATTTTAATTCTCTCATCAAAAATAAAATTAGACAATGATTCTTCAATATCCTCAACCAGACATGTTGAACTACAATTTAGAAGAAAGAATCCATGAAAATTAGAGATTGAGAAGCCTAAGCTATTGCTGCCATTCAGCAGTTTCGAAGATGATATAATCTTAATGCCTATAGAAAGGTTGTGATGTGGAGAGATTATGAATAAATTAGTAGAGTGTTTGAAAGTAGCCACAGAAAAACACGAAATGGGCACAATTCTACTGCTGAGCAGTTTGCAATTTTAATAGTTAGATTATAAATAAAATAGTTTGGACACCAAAAGTTTGTTAAAAAAATTAAGAAAACGTGAGATAATTTCCATTATGCTACTGCATTAAATCTTTAATATTTCATATCTTCTTCAGTTCTAATCCAAATAATGTAATCTTTAATGTTTACTTACCATGTGTAAATCATAAATAAAGTCTGCCTTTTTCTTTTACTTTTTATATCTCCATGTTGTGCCAATAAAACTTTAGTTTATAAATTTAGGAGACTTAACTTCCTGTAGCATGCCTCCTCTAATTTTTCTCTTCTCCTTGATGTCATAGTCTTTTATAAACCGGAAGAGTATTAAGAGATCATAACTAGTAGCCTACTAACTAGCTAAATGGGCTGCATCAACATAAATTCTGTAACGATCCGGAACTTGAAAGGAAATAAAATCATAAATTGAATGCAGAAACAGAATAATAAACTTTGGGTTTACATTCTTTACACAATAGTTTTAAATACCCAATAGAGTTACGAGAATGTTCCTTAACGAAAATAATAAAAAAAATAAACGAAAGGTAGACAACTGAGTATCTTAGGACGACCTTCACTAGTTTTTGAAGGAGTCTGGGTGGTGAACTATTCACAACCATTTTTTTGATCGGGATCTGGGTATTGGTCTTCTTGATCTAAAATAGTCATTAAAGGAGTGAACTATACTAATCCAGTAAGAATATCACACTACTCACCGATACAGAAAATGAAGATTGGTAAAAATTATAAAAACAACCAATGGAGCTCCTAATTTAAATAAATTCATTTATCATAAGTAAAACTATTTATTATATACTTACTGTTGCGAGATTTCTTAAATCGATCTATAGAGACAATAACTCAATAACATCATAATCTCATATTCAAGTAAGTAAAAATAACAACTTTCCATTTTTCATTTGCCTACTGGTATCCATGGGGGTCCATAGGGATGTCCCACTATGTGTGACCAACATCTAACCTCGTCAACTAACCGGCCGTTCCCATACCTCGTCTGGTATGAGCGTAAAAAATACTATCCCTCAATATCCCATCTGATATGAGGGTGAAACAGGTCGTTCCCATACTCCATCCGGTATGAGCGCCAAAAATATCAATCTTCGATATCCCGTTCGGTATGAGACGACGTTCACGGTAGGGTTCCCTATGTACCCGATCTGTCCACCATCTCGCAGAATATCCTGCAAGGCTACCATTCATTCATTCACTTAATCAATCAATTTTCTGTTTATGTTTAATTTTCAGTTTCACAATTTAACCATAAATCAACGTAAGACAGACAATACATGCATTAAGGAAACACAACTGAATTATTTTACCAATTTCAGTATATTATCATGCATTTAAAGCTGTAAAATCAATCAATCAGTTAAACATGATAATAATAATAAATAACCGGTTCTAACTCCATTAGTAACTTGTAATCAATTCTCGAAATTATCTAAATTACGCAAAATATGTATTATTGATAATTAAACTTCAATTCCATAACAGAGAATAAGGTGAGAGATTCTTATTCAAATCGGTGTTCGAAACACTGAAATTTCTACTGTGCCTATTAGCGATCCCCGAATTTCCTGAATTTTTTTGTAGAGGTTAAAACATGCTTCACATACTTAAAAATATCCAAAAAAATTCAAAATTGGTGTTAAAAACTTTTTTCGGCCAATTTTAGAATTCCAGCACGGCGGCACCGTCGTGATTCGGCGATGGCACTGTCGCCCCTGGTGGCGGTTTGCCTCAAATTGGCTGTTTTCAGTCAGTTTTGGCTGATTTCAGCCGATTTTATACCCATTCTTATGAGAAAACACGTTATGGGGCATTGGTTGGCTGAAAAAAGTTGAAAAACAAAAACTTATAGGTTGCAGGATTTTACAGTGCGGCGGCTCCGCCGGCTCACCTTCACGGCTCGGTGTTTTTCTTCGGTTAACAAGTAAAAATAGAATAGTAAATAAAATTGTGGAAAAATCACACGAAACGGAAATCAGAAAGGGGCTCATAGGAGGTGGTTTTAGGTTTTTCCCGCGGCGGTGACGCCGGATTTTACCCGTGATTTTTGGCTCATCTGCTGTTTCTTTTTCTCCAATTTGGCCATGAGGGTGCTTGGAATCAAATTCTAAGCATATAGGAGAATTTTTGCTTTTTTTGGCGATCGGAAGTGACTCTAGCGCGGCGACGGATGGCAGTCGGCTCTCTTCTCCGGCGATTGGTTCTACTTCTCTAACGGGTGGCTGGCAGCTAGGGTTTGGGTTCGGTGTGATGCGAGATATTTATACCTGTCTCCCTTAAATCTCGTCCATTCATCGCGTTTGATCTCGACTATCCGATCATGTTTAAAAAGAAAATGAATTTGAACCGTTCATCGAGATTTAATCTTGATTGTACGATCGCATTTAAAAAGGGAATGAATCTTGACCGTCCGATCGCACTTGAGGAGGGAACGGATCCAGACTGTCCACGCACGAGGGAACGCATCTGTGTCGTCCAATCGCGGGCACGTGGATTGCCAGCGTGGCCTCCTACGTGGCACCGAGTCAGCTGTCTTGCCACGCGGCGTGCTCCGGTTCGTGGGGGCTGCTAACTGAGCGGCGTTACGTGACACAATTTTTTTTAATTGCATTTTGACTTTAAACTTTCGATTTTTCTTTCAAAAATATCATTCGAACCTAAATTTTTACCTATTTTTTATAAAATTGTTTTCAATTTCATACTCAAACTATTTTTTTTTATAATTTCATATTAAATAAAAATTTATAAATTTTAAAATTATATATTTATATATATATTTTTTAATTTTAAAATTAATTCTGAACAAAATTTTAAAATCGGTTATTACAAATTATATTGACAATTTCTATGATAACCTTCATACCCAGTTGTAAAAACTTATCATATCAGCTCTTGTTTAAATATAAATCAATGTAGCTATCAGATTAGATATTATTATACATGCTTTTCTCATATGGTAGACAGTGTACGAAACTTCTCTGTAAATACAAGAGCCAGTTTCAGAACACCTTTGATCTCTGCTGTAAACACTACTTGTCCACTATACACAATGCTGCCAGTGCCGACATTCATCCGCGGATCCAACATATCACCCAGATACCAAACTTGCATACCCTCTTGCGGTTATGTGCAAGAAACATAAATTCCATGGCAGGGAAAGCTTGCCATGCTAGGATTATACATTTTGGATTACAGAAAGACACTTTGACATGTAACTTGCTTATGAATGTGTACTATAAATGTGGCCTTTGTTGGTTTGCCCACATGGTGTTCGACAAAATGCCTGAAAGAAGCTTGGTTTCATGGAATACCATGATTAGTTCGCATACACAGAGTGGGGAGGAGCAAGAAGCTCTTGCTCTTTTCTTGCAGATGCGCAGAGAAGGGAGCTCTGTCAGTGAATTCACTGTTTCAAGTCTTCTTTGCGCTTGTGCAGGGAAATCTGTCATCACTGAGTGTAAACAGTTACATGGTTTTTCTATTAAGTCTGCAATGGATTCAAACGTGTTTGTGGGAACTGCATTGCTTGATGTTTATTCAAAATGTTCTCTGCTAAAGGATGCTATCCGGGTTTTTGATTCCATGCCAACAAGGAATGAGGTGACATGGAGTTCAATGGTAGCTGGATATGCACAAAATGAGCTTTATGAGGATGCTTTGGAGTTGTTTCGTAAAGCTCAAGTAATAGGACTGGAACATAATCAGTATACCATTTCTTCTGCTATCAGTGCTTGTGCAAGTCTCGCTGCTTTGATTGAGGGCAAACAGGTCCATTCTGTTTCATGTAAAACCGGATTTGGTTCAAATATTTTTGTGGCGTCCTCTCTTATAGACATGTATGCTAAATGTGCCAGTATCAGAGAGGCTTATGTTTTGTTTTCAGGTACAGAAGAGAAGAATATTGTTCTTTGGAATGTCATGATTACTGGATTCGCTAAACATGCATGTGCCATGGAGGTGATGATTCTATTTGAGAAAATGCAGCAAGGAGGTATATATCCAAATGAATCTACATATGCTTCTTTGTTGTCTGCTTGCAGTCATAGAGGTTTAGTGGAAAAGGGACAGAGGTTTTTCGACCTCATGAAAACTGAGCACGAGTTATTTCCTAATGTCGTTCATTATTCATGCCTCGTTGATATCTTAGGTCGTGCAGGACTAATTAGTAAAGCAGTTGAACTGATAGGGAAGATGCCTTTTGTTGCTACCGCTTCCATGTGGGGATCTGTTTTAGCCTCTTGCAGAGTCTATGGGAATCTTGAGGTAGCTGAGATTGCAGCTAAGAATTTATTCGAAATGGAACCCGGTAATGCCGGAAACCATGTTTTACTATCAAATACATATTCAGTAAATAAGCAGTGGGAGGAAGTTGCTACAGCAAGAAAACTTCTTAGAGAAAGTGATATGAAGAAAGTAAAGGGTATGAGTTGGATAGAGATTAAGGACAAGGTTCACACATTTATGGTTGGTGAAAGAAACCATCCTAGAATTGCAGAGATTGATTTGAAATTAGAGAATTTGGTGGAAGACATGAAGAGGTTCAGTTACAGGCCTAAGATAGAACATGACCTTCATAATGTAGACAATAGGCAAAAACAGGAACTATTGAGGCACCACAGCGAGAAGCTTGCTTTTACTCTCGGGTTAATTTGCTTACCCGTAGGTGTCCCTATTAGGATTATGAAGAATATACGGATATGTGGAGATTGCCATTCTTTCATGGAGATTGCATCAAGAATTACTGGAAGACAGATTATTGTTAGGGATACAAGTAGATTCCACCATTTTAAAGATGGTTGTTGTTCTTGTGGAGAGTTTTGGTAAAGTTCTAGCTTACTAACTTTGGCCTTCTGGTCTTTATTGACAAATGGTGTTTCACATATCCATTGATTGCCTTAGAGTATGTTTGGATGAAGGGGAGTGAAAAGAGTGGAGCCGGAGGGAAAAGAAGGAAAAATAACTTTTACTTTGTTTGTTTAAAATTTTCTTTGAAACAGAGTAGTGAATAAGATTGAAACTTGATTTGTGAATTTGACAATTAAAGCATTATGATATCTAAGAAAAATGTTATTCGAAAGTTAATATTTTACATAATGTGAAGTTGAAAGAAATGTAATCATCTTTCTATTTTTTTCACTCTAGTAAATATGTAATTGCTAGAAATTGGGGTAAAATGGAAAACCAAATTTTTCTTTCTTACACAAGTAAACATATGTATTTTTCATTTATATTATGAAATAAATAATAAACAATCAAAATAATAACAAAAGGTAATCATAAAATAATTAAAATATTAATGTTGATATGAATATTTTGTTGCCTAAATGACTGTATTATTTTTTTCTATATAGTTCTGCCATTAATTTTTCTCATAATATTGTAATTATTTAGAATCCTTATTATCAAGGAAATTTTCTTATTTTGCACATAAAAATTCTTATATATATGAGTCATTTGTTATACTAAATATATAGTGAAAATAAAAAAATATATATTTTAACCCAAATTTCTACATAGTATCAGAGCAAAATAAATGCATTTTAAGGTTTCTTTCAAACTTTAGAATATTCTCAAACACCTAAACCC
This sequence comes from Carica papaya, assembly GCF_054855325.1. Classification (NCBI taxonomy): domain Eukaryota; kingdom Viridiplantae; phylum Streptophyta; class Magnoliopsida; order Brassicales; family Caricaceae; genus Carica; species Carica papaya. The sequence continues at coordinate 8,426,679 of NC_142316.1, forward strand.
TAGAATACTCACACCCTGCCTGTCGCCCTTCTCCAGTGATTGTCTCTGCCTACTCGATCCTCTTGGCTCTAGTCGCACATAGTTGTTCGTCCTGTCCTTTCCTCAGAGCCGCTAATACGTGCTTTCTCTTTGCGCACGACTGTTCGCCCAATTCGGTTGTTTAATTTGCGAGCGGCTATTCGCACAAGGGGCTTGTTTCGTGCGAGGGCTTTGCTATTTCCACCTCGAGTTCTTATTATTTCATGCAGGCTACTGGTTTTGCTGTTTTTCTACCGTTCGGGATTTGGTTTCTAGGCTTCACATGGCCGTGCATCTCCTATTCTCTTAACCACGCATTATCGCGCCTCCCAGTAGATCACAATCTGGTTCATTCCCCTTACTAAAGCTAATTTCTGGTTCTAGCTGATGTCTCCAGTAATCTTCAATCTGTGAAGGATTTTTTTTAATTTTTTTGGTACCGATCTGAGCTGGTCTTGGAGTCATTTTTGCTATTTGACTGATCTGGTTCCAGTTTGTAGTGGTTTTTGGCATCCTTGGTGTTGACTAGAGAGATTTTTCTATCTCGTTGAGATTAACTTCTGGGTATTGTTCTTTCTTGTCTTCAGTTATTTTTTAATAATGACAGGAGTAAAGAAAGTAGTTGTTTCAAGTTTGGATAACCATTAATCAACTATTGGTACGTCAAAAATGGTAAATTAAGATATTGTTCATTTTCCTACTATTTTCAATTCTGATACTTAGATTATACACTCTTGAGTTAACATACACATGACAGACTCTTCTAAAATTTTTTTAACTTATTTTTCGTGTACTCAACAAGGAAATGTCTGTATCGCAAATTGATCATACACTCATATATCTGGAACATGTTCCATCAATTGTACTCTGACCATTACACTTTCTTCAATTCTTCGTGTGCTTAGTTTTTCCAATAGTCTCCTATTTATTAGTGCCCTTACTAGAAATTTTAACTGTAAAATTAAGTTTTTTTTTTTTCTGACTATTGTGTCCTTCAGAATCTTTAAATAGGAAAGATGATAGGTACTGGTAGATTGCAGGATAACTTATATGTCTTAAATATAAGTCGAAGCGTAATTTGGAATTAAGTTGCCTTCTGAGGTACAAATGTCAATAGAAAAATCCTATAATTGCTTCGACGGTTAGGATATCCTTCTTTTTTTACTCTAGAAAAATTATATCTCACACTATTTAAATTTTTTTTTATGAATTCCTTATTTTGCGATGCATGTGAGCTACCTAAACATAAAAGAAGTTCATATCATTCGAGTAACAATAGAGGTTCTACCCCTTTTATGATTATTTACTCTGATGTTTGGAGACCTACTCATAATACATCCTTATCTTGTCATAGAGGGTTTGTTACTTTCATTGACTGCTGTACTAGATTAACATGGATTTATATGTTAAAAGTCAAAAGTGATGCGTTTTCATGCTTTCAATCATTTCATAAAATAGTATGTACAGAGTTTGATACTCAAGTTAAGATTTTAAGAACAAATAATAGTACAGAATATATAGATAGTGAATTTCATGCTTACTTGGAGTCTAATGAGATAATTCATCAGACAAGTTGTGCCTACACTAATGAACAGAATGAGGTTGTTGAAAGAAAAAAAAGCATATACTGGAGATAACTCAGTCAGTAATGTTCACCATGAATCTATATAAAAGTTATTGGAGAGATACAGTTCTCTCAGTTGTCTACCTCATTAATAGAATGTTTTTATGGGTTTTTGATTGTAAAAGTTATCTGGAGGTTTTACAAGGTACGAATTCGTATACAATTTCTCCAAAAGTGTTTCGATGCGTTTGTTTTGTCCATACTTGAAATGTGAGTAAACTGGAACTTAGAGCTCTCGAATGTATATTTGTTGGATATTCTCCTACTTAAAAGAGATACAAGTGTTATCATCCACCGTTTAAAAAATACTTTATAATTATGAATGTTACTTTTAGAGAATCTAAACTATATTTCAGTTCCATCCCAACACCTCTTAAGGGAGAGCGTGAAATGGAAGAGGTGATACCTAGTTCGATAACCCTTGACAGTCATATTTAGGGAGATAATTTTATGTCAGAAGATCTTATTCAAGAAAAAATGTTGGACGACTAGATAAACCAGACTTGAAGTGGTATTCAAGGAGAGATAAGATAGGAAAAACCATCATGTAGTCTATTCTAGGTCAAGAATTTTTTTCAATTTCTGAATATACTGGTGAGTCATCTTTGCCTTGTGAATTATCTGATAAACCCATTGCTCATAGAAAAGGAATCAGAACTTGCATTAAACATTTTATGTCTAACTTTATTTCCTATTACTCTCTATCTCCCTCTTATCGAGTTTTGTCTTATTTATTTCATTTGTGTCTATTCTACATGATTAGAGAGAAGCTTTAAGAGATCCCAAATGGAAGAAAGTGATGATTTGAAGAAATGAAAGAGTTAACAAAAAATGAAACATGAGAGCTTGTTTCAACTCCACAAGGAAAGAAGATGGTTGGTTGTAAGTGGATGTTCACTGTAAAATACAAAGCAGATGGTTTGATTGAAAGATACAAAGTTAGACTAGTGGCTAAAGGGTTTACTTAGACATACAGAGTTAACTACCAAGAATTGCACCTATTGCAAAAATGAACACAATCATAATATTACCATCATTTGTTGCCAAATTTGATTGGGACTTAAACCAGTTTGATGTAAAAACTTCCACCATGGGAACTTAAAGGAGGAGGTATACATGAACATTCCACCTAGATTTGAAGATGAAAAAACACAAGAGAATGTTTGCAAATTAAAAAAGGTCTTGTATAGACTGAAGTAGTCTTCAAAAATATGGTTTGAAAGGTTCAGAAGAGTTATGATTTCTTTTAGATATTAGCAAAGCAATGCCGATCATTCATTGTTCATCAAGCATTGTAAGGGTATTATCATTCTTCTCATTGTTTGTTTACATGTTATTATGGTAATTGAAGATGATACAAAGAAAATGATTCGATTAAATAGACTTCTTGCTCAAGAATTTGAAATCAGAGATTCAAAAAAATTGCAATACTTCATAGGAATTGAGGTTATCAGATCTAGTAAAGAAATATTCATTTATCAAAGAAAATATATCCTTGGTTTATTAGAAGAAACTGGTATAATAGGTTACAAGTTAGCCGAATCCCCCTATTGAAAGTAATCATAAATTACAAGCAGTTAATGGTACATAAGTTGATATGGGAAGATATCATAAATTAGTTAGAAGACTCATTTATCTCGTACATACCAAACCAAATATAACATATGCAGTTAGCTTAATGAGTCAGTACTCGCGAGACTCATTTACATGTTGTCTTTTGAATACTGCGATATTTGAAATTTGTACTAGGAACTTGTATACTCTTATTTAGAAATGGTCACCTTAAAATAGAAGTATTTATATATGCCGATTGGACTAGATCTCCGGATGATAGAAGGTCAACCACCGGTTACTGCACATTTTTTAAAGACAAATTGGTTATATGAAAGAGCAAAAAGCAGAGTGTAGTTGTCCATTTTAGTCTTAAAGTAGAATATAGAACAATGACCCAATGTGTATGCCTATCATTATTTTGTGACAATAAAACAACTATTAGTATTGTCCAAAATTCAGTTTAACATAACCAGATAAAACACATTAAGATTGATTGTTACTTTATAAAAGAAAAAATAATTGATGACTCCTTATGTTTATATAATATGTCTTCTAACAATCAGGTGACAAATATTTTCATCAAAGAACTCTACAATAAAACTTTTCAAAACTTAATATACATGTTGGACATGTGCAATATCTTTGTATTTACTTGAGGAAGAGTATTGACATAAATATTTTGTTGTCTAAATGACCGTATTATGTTTTTATTATATAGTTCTGTCATTAATTTTTCTTATAATATTGTAATTATTTAGAATATTTATTATGAGGGTAATTTTTTTATTTTGCACTCATAAATTCTTGTCTCTATATGAGTCTTTTATAACACTAATTACATAGTGGAAATAAATAAATATTTTAATCCAAATTTCTACCATTAATAAAAAAAATTTAACTGGCCCGAGCCCGACCCGTTTGACTTTAAGCCCCACCCGTCTTGGCCATTCTTTACAGCTATAGAGTCGTTGGTTTCCAACTTACACCAACGGATGAATGATGGATATTTTCTTGGTCTACTCTCTGCCACTTCCCACCTTCGTCCTCCACCACCAACGCTGCCATTATCCACTTCCCACAAACACTTCCACTTCAATCTCATTCTCCCTCAAACCACCGCCTCCGCCGCAACCTCCACCTCCATCTTCGGAACCTAATGATCCTTCTCCCACTAGCCTTCGTCGTCCTAGTAAATCATCCAATTCTTCTTCTTCTTCTCCTTCTCCTGCTCCCAAATCCAAAACTCTCTACAATCCTTTCAGGAACCTCAGTAAACCTTCCTTCATTCCTCCCTCTCCTTCTCACTCTACCGCCACTACTTCCATAAATGCTTCTCACTCTCTCTCTTCCAAGCTATGGCTTTCAAGCAAGCTCTCACCCCCTCCTCCTCCTCCCCCTACCACCCAGGACGAAGAAATTCCAATCGAGAAAACCCCCAGCCAAGAAAAAGAAATTCAAAATCTGCGCCAAGAGGGCAAAATCTTCGTGGGGAATTTGCCGAACTGGATAAAGAAACACGAGGTTGCGGAGTTCTTCCGCCAATTTGGGCCCATAAAGAACGTAATTCTTATCAGAGGGCACAACGACACCGAGAGAAATGCGGGTTTCGGGTTCGTCATATACGGAGGGCCTGTGGCGGAGAGGTCTGCAATGAAGGCGGTAGAGTTCGATGGTATGGAGTTCCATGGGAGGCTCCTGACAGTCAAGCTGGACGATGGACGGAGGTTGAAGGAGAAGGCCGAGGAGAGGGCTAGGTGGGTAGAAGGGCATGACGGGGAGGAGGCTTACAGGTCCAAGTGGCATCAGGAGAGGGAAGGGTCCAGGAAGGTGTTCCGGAAAGTTCTAGAGACGGAGCCTGAGAACTGGCAGGCTGTCGTTACAGCTTTCGAGAGGATTAACAAGGTTTGTTAGTTGATATGTTTGATTTTTACATGAAATGCTTGTTTCTATGCATTTTTTTTGCTTCAGATTTTTTCTGTGGTGATCTATGATTGTGTTAGAATCTGAATTGCGATTCATAGAGTTGGTGGTCAAACATAGGTGTTTCCGTGAAGGGGTTTTAATTCTCTGAGATTTCTGGAAGAGTTGTTGAGAAATTTTTTCTGAAAAAAGTTTCACGATTTGGGGAAAGAGTTACCCACGGACCCAACTTACTATTTTGGAAGTAGGTTAAAGGGAATGAATGACATCTTTTTGTGTGTTTTTACTGTGTTTCTTACTCTATGTTTGGACTGAGGGTAATTTTTTCTTGTTGAGGGGGAGAAGGAAATGAACAGATGCAGACCATCTTTTCTATTGTTTGTATAAAAACTAGGAATTAGTAAAGGAAACGGAGGGATTCAAACTCTAATTTTTCTATTTCATTAGACTGGGACAAAATGAAGGGAGAGAAAAGATTTTGAAATTTCAGAAAAGAAAGTTTCTATGTTTCTTTACTGCGGAAATTGTTATTCTATAAATAATTTCTTGTAACTTATCATTTCATTTTCTTTATAAACTAAATCAAACAAAATACTAGAATAATCTTGCAAGAGTTTCTTCAGAATCGAGCTCCTCTAGTACCAAGTTGTTAGAATCTGGTTTTGACATGTACTTCACTGTTTCTGGAATTCGGTAAAAAAAGTTAATTTGTAAATAATTATGGTAGAGCTTTAGAGAGAAGAGTAATTTGAGAGTGAGAAAATTAAAAATATGGGGGAAGAATATGGAAATAAGAAATAGTAGAGAGAGAAAAGAAAATTAGTGAGAGACCGAGAAAGAGAGTAGGAGAGAACATGATTTTTAGAGAGAGAAAGAAATGGAGAGAGGAAGTAGAGAGACTGTTAGAGAGAAAGAGATTGTTATAGAGAGAGAGAGATTAGTAGAGAAAGAATGGGTACTGATCCTGTGCGGTCAGTTCTATTATTCTTTTTCTGCTCTCTTTTTTGATTTCCTGCGGTCTTTCACTGCTTCTCTGTGTACCCGTCGCAATTTTTTGCTTCCTTGCTCATTTTTGGGTGTTTGCACCCGGTTCTAAATAGGAAGTTAGAAAACACGAGAGAATCTAGAATTTGGAGAAGGTTGGTCATATCTCCTGCTTCCTAATCATTAAAGTTTCTAGAAAAAAAAAAGTTCTAAGAGATGGAACCGTTATCTCGATAACCTCGGGAAGCAAGAAACAAGAGCTGTATTATCAATCCATGGGTCTACCCCAAAAAAAAAAAAAAAACCCAAGAGCCATTACCCACCCTCAACTGGCTTAAAGGTAAGGAAGAGATGTAAAGACCAAAATAACTTACTAGGGGCTTTTGTAGGTACTCAAAACAATGACTTAAGCATCCTGTCTCTTTTGATGAAGACTGTAGTTGCTCTTGATAACCTTGAGCCATGAAGAATTTTTTTGTTTTTTGAAATAAAACCTTGTGCCATGAAGAATAAAGTTCCAAAAGAAACCTCCATAACCATTTAGTTAAAAGAGAGCAATCTTTTACATAAGATTCCAAATACATGACAACCATCTTGTTACTCGAGCAACATCTCTCCCAGTTGGCTATATAATTTCTCTTGGATTGGCTCGATACTACCTAAAGGAAAGATATTGTCACCCCTTTGATTATGTTAGCCACACCTTTAGGGATCTAAATATAGAAAGAAAATATAAGGGAATGCTGCTAGCCAGACAAGATTGAACGAGAATAACCCTACCACCAGGCAAGGAAGGGGCATCTTTCCAATGATCTAAGCATTTAGAAATCTTAGTCGAAAAGAAACAACCTGTGGATTCCCCCTAAAGGAACATCAGTATATGTGAAAGGCCATTCTAACACATTACATCCCACAGATATAACAAGATCCCTCACAGCCTCATGTATCAACATTAATACCTGCAAAACTGCTCTTCTTAGTACTAGCACTACTACTAATATTATTAAGAATAGAAAAGCTGATTGTAAATAACTTGGGAAAAGATAATTAAAATCCTAAATAACATGGGTACTGCTGTAAATATCCGGAATTTAAAAGAAAATAAAGTTATAAATTAAATGCGGAAACGAAATAATAGAGTTTAGGGTTTACATTCTTTACACAATAATTTAGAATGACCAATAGGGATACGAGAATGTACCTTCTGAAAGAATAAACGAAAATTAAAGAAATAAATAAAAGACAATATACTGAGTATTTTTGAGCGACCTTCACTAGCTTTTGAAGGAAGTTCGGGTGGTGAGTTATTCACAACGTTCTTATTGATCGGGATGAGATCTGGGTCTTGGTCCTCTTGATATAAAATAGTTAATAAAATGGTGAGTTACACTAGTCCAATAAAAATATCATGCTACTCATCGATACAGAAACTGAACGTTAGTAAAAATAATAAAAATAACTAATGAAACTCTTGATTTAAGTAAATTCATTTATTATAAGTAAAACTATTTATTGCATATATTTACCGTTGCGAGATTTCCAAAATCGATGTATAGATACAATAATTCAAATAATATTTTAATTTCATATTCAAGTGAGAAAAAATAACTTTCCCTTTTTATTTGCCTACTAGTATCCTTGGGAGCCTATAGAGATGTCCCACTATGCGTGAACCAATATCCAACATTGTCAACTAACCGATCGTCCCCATACCCCGTCCCGTATGAGCGTCAAAAATACAATTTCTCAATATCCCGTCTGGTATGAGCACCAAAAATACCATTTCTTGATACCTTGTCCGGTATGAGGCAACGTTCACGGTAGGGTTCTCTATGTATCCGGTCCGTCCACCATATCTCAGTATATTCAGTAAGGCTACCATTCATTAATTCACATGAACAAACAATTTTCTATTTGTAAATTAATTTACAATTTTACAAATTAACCGTAAATTATTTAATATAAGCAATATATATATATCAAAGAAGCACAGCTGAATCATTTAACTATTCCAGTATATTATAATTTATTTAAAACTGTAAATTTAACAATAAGTTAAATAGAACAAATAAAGAACTAACCGGTTCCAGCTCTATTAGTAATCTGTAATTATTCTCAAAATTTTCTAAATTATATAAAATACCATATTATCGATTATTAAGTTTCAATTCCATAACAGAGAATAAGGTGAGAGATTCTTACTTGAATCGGTGTCCGAAACATCGAACTTTCTACTGCGCTTACTGGCGGTTTCTGCGTTTCCTAAATTTTCCTGTAGAAATTAAAACATGCTTCGCGTACTTAAAAATATCCCAAAAAATCTAAAATTGGTGTTAAAAACCTTTTTTCGATAAATTTCGAGATTCCGGCATTGTGGCATTGTCGTGCTTTAGCGATGGCACCATCACCCATGGCGGCGGTTTGTCTCAGCCTGGCCGTTTTCGGCCAGTTTTGGCCGGTTTCGCCCAGTTTTATACAAATTCTTGCGAGAAAACACGTTAGGGGGTATCGGTTGGCCGAAAAAAGTCAACAAACAGAAACTTACTGGTGGTGGGATTTTTCGGTACGGCGCCTCTGCTGGCTCACCTTCGCAGATAGGTGTTTTTCTTCGGTCAACTTGTAGAAAATAGAACGGTGAACATAATGATAGAAAAATGGCACGAAATGAAAAACGGGAAGGGGTTCATTAGAGGAGGTTGTGAGTTTTGCTTGCGGTGGCGCCATCGGGTTTTGCTCGTGGTTTCCAGCTTTTCCGCGGTTCCTTTTGCTCCGATTTGACCATGGAGGTGCTCGTAATCAAATTTCGAGCAGATACGAGAATTTTTACCTTTTTTTGGCGGTTGGAGGTGGTTTCGCCGCAGCGATGGGCGGCAGTTGGCTCCCTTCTCCGGCGACTGGTTCTTCTTCTCCGACGGGAGGCTACCGGTTAGGGTTTGAGTTCGGTGTGATGCGAAATATTTATACCCATTTCGCGTTAATCTGAGCTGTTTATCGCGTTTGATCTCGACCGTCCGATCGCGTTTAAAGAGGAAATGAATATGGACTATTTATCGTGATTTGATCTCGATCGTTCGGTCACGTTTAAAGAGGGAACGAATCTGCGCTATTCATCGCATTTAATTGCGACCGTCTGATTGCGCTTGAGGAGAGAACGGATTTGAACTATTGACGTACGCGGGAATGCTTCTGGGTTGTCCGATTATGGGCACGCGGATCGCCAGTGTGGCCTCCCGCGTGGCACCGAGTCAGCGTGTCTTACCACGCGGCGCGTTCTAGTTCGTCGAGATTGCTGACTGAGCGGTCCTACGTGGCAAAATTTTTCTTAATTACGTTCTGATCCCCCAGTTGTCGATTTTTCTTTTAAAAATACCATTTGAACTCAAATTTTTACCTATTTTTTCTAAAATTATTTTCAATTTCATCTTCAACTTATTTTTTCTATAATTCTACATTAAATTAAAATTTATTAATTTTAAAAATAGATTTTTATATATCTTTTTAATGTTAAAATTAATTTCGGACCAAATTTTAGGTTTGGGTATTACAACTGCTATGCACCATTAGTTGAGTGATGGCCGGATCAGTGATAAGAGAGGCTAGAAGCTTATCTCTGTTATCCCTTTTATATTTTGTGGTTATTCGGAAAAGAATGGAATATTAGAGGTTTCAAGAAAAAGTATATTTGGAAAGGATGGGATATAAGAGCTTGCAAGGATATAGTTTTTCCTTTTCACATAGTTAGGGACCTTTGGTTTGAGAACCTATATTTTTTTGTTTAAGGGTTTTCCTCTTAATTGTGATGAAGATCTTGGATCCTTATTAATTTTCTGAATGAGCTATAGCTTCCTTCTTTGTTTCCGGATGGCACCTTTTATGCCTTGTTAATATATTATCTCTTTTTTTGTGTTCTTATTATTTGATTCCTAATGCAAATACCTAATAGACAGAACTACTTTGGTTCCTGATATTCATGGTTTTGTTAAATCTCTGCCCAACAATTATGTTTCTCATTTTATTTGTGGGAAATAAGAACAGTTTGTTTTTAAACTGTGCATAATTTGGTTAAGTCCATGCTTTGCAAGCTTATTAATGGAAAGTGGGTCTAAAATTGTAGATTTTGATTTCAAGAGCACTTTTTGTTCTGGTGATTCCCTTTTATTTTCTCATTCCCCTTTATTTTCTCTTTTGTTTGTTTAAGCCCTCTAGAAAAGAGTTCAGCTTGATGGTAAACTATTATGCAAGACGAGGAGACATGCATCGTGCCCGTGAAACTTTTGAGAGGATGCGAGCAAGAGGAATAGAGCCCACTTCACATGTATACACAAAGTAATAACTTTTGTTATTAAAAAAAAACTATTTTACTCTAGCTTGCTTGCATCTTATGTGCTAGTTAGCCGAAAATTGAGATTGTACTGCTTGCTAATATTTGGCCAGCGCATATTTTTCTTAATTCAATCATCATTCTAAAACACAATTTCTAACAGAAGTTTTATCTTTTTGTTCTTATAAAATTTCTTCAAGAGAAGTTCCTAGAACTTTTTATTGGAAAGCATGATATAACTTCTGGAACTTTTACATTTTAAGAATGGTTGTTTCAGTTGTTACTAGGTACATTTCCATGCTATAAAGGGCTTTGTTCCCTTCTTACACAAGCTTTCCACAAAATTAAAAATTTCCTTCATTATTATGTATAATTGGTAGTCTATTATTATTTAGATTTATTTGTTTATTTTTCTATCCCTTGTGAAGCTTGTAAAATTGTTTTGAATCTTCTCTTTTCTCTTTAGCAAGTTAGTATAGGACATATAACTTATTTAGTACCAAAACATATATGTACGTGTGTACATCACCAATTTTTTATGGAGTGTGGGAAGAGCAACTAATACATTTACATAGGCTCCTCTTCTCTCAAATTGGTGTCTCATTTAATTTTTTTTTGAAATATGTTTCATTTAAAGGTAAATGTGGATGCTTTTAATAGAAAAAGAAGTATTATTAAAAGAAAAGTTGAAAAAGAATTGCAAGAGTGAGGATAAGACATCCTCCAAAAATCTTCCTATAAGGAATGGAGGAAAGCCATACCAAAAGAAAAACACAATGCAACATGGCAACCCAATTCCAATTTAGAGAACACAGAAAAATATCTAAAAAAGAACTATGTGCCTTAGCCTGCATAGGAGCGAAGAACTCAATCTACTCCAGAAATCGAGGAGTAAAGTAGGAATCCTAGAAGATTCTGTCATTCTTCTCCAACCACAAAACCCATACTTAGCAAAAAGTGCACTTCTGAAGAGGATCCTAGCTTCCTTTTACATGTATCCACTTTTATAGAGGAACTCAATAAACTCTTGAGAGAAGAAGGGACAGTGATACCCACACATATTTGAATATGCTAAAAGGTTTTGATCTCTTGGCGACATCATAATTGACGAGATTGTGGACAGTGAATTAATTCCTTCTAAAGCACCATAGGCATACTTTCAAGGAGAGAGCTCTATCAAACCTATAAACTTGCAACAAATGGTAAGTGTTCACTTTATTAAGCACAACAATCTAGACATAAAACCTCTACCCTAGAGGAATTCAGACCTTCAAAAAATTATTGGTGAGAATTTTGTTTTGACAGCTAGAGTAGTGAGTAAAATGGCTGAAAACGACTTGCAGATATAGACACCCAGTGAATCTAAAGTTCTAAATTCTACTCAGTGTGGGAAGATGTCTAATGGGGCTCAAGTACATTAGGTAAGGATAGCATGTTGATGGACTTATAATACTATACATTTCTAAACAATTGCATATTCTATGAGGTACGTCCAGTCAAATGGTTTACGGAGTTATGAATATGAAAATTTTGGAAAAAGGAAAGGTCATGAAGGCGAAGAAATCAAGTGGCTAAGGGGCAATCATCCATCTAGGTACCCTCCCAAAACAAGACGCGGGAGCCAACCTCAATACTTAAGGGTAAAGGGCATTAAAAGGTAATAAAGTTGAGATTTCCAGTGGCTTCTTCGAGTCGTGGAATTCTTGGCCGTGGAATCCCATCCACAACTATGCGTTTCATGGATACTCTTGATCATCCTATACCACTGTTAATAAGGTTCATGAGAAATTTTTTTTTGAAATCAATCTCTCAAGGCATCACTCATTCTGAACCATAAAAACTGCTCACACTCCTCTCAGTATTCTTAACCACACTCTTAGGCACCCTAAACAAGGAAAGATAATAAAAAGGGTTACTTGATAAACATTCTTGAATAACAGTTAGTCTGCCACCTAACTGTTCAAGTATAGTTGGGGTGGTATCTGCCACCTAACTGGCAGGTTCTGGTGTCAAGATTTCTTAATGATTGGAGATTGAGGAATATGAGGAGTTACTTCGGATTTTATCTGGCATTTCTGTGGGCGACAGCAATGACTCACCCCAGTGGAGCCTTACCCAGAACGGATCTTTTTCGATTGTATCTTTATACAAAAAGTTGTTCAAGTATAATGATGATGGTATCTGCTTTCCTGTCAACAAGATATGGAAGGTCAAAACCCAACACTCCCCCACCCGGATCTCATTCTTTGCTTGGGGGGCCTGTAGGGAATACTTATTGACCATTGATAATCTAAAGAAGAGAGGGAAAGTTCTGGTTAATGCCTGTTTTCTTTGTAAGAAAGATGAGGAGACCTGCAAGCATGTGCTTCTGCATTGTCGAGTAGTATACATATTATGGTATATGATTTATGAGCTGGTGGGTCTACGTTTGGTGATGGTGGGTTCGGTGAGGGAGGAAATGTGGGCTTGGAAGGGTATTAGAGGCTGAAGTAAACAGATTGACTTTATTCGGCTCACTATTTTTTGAGCTATGTGGAAGGAGAGAAGTAGGAGGGCTTTTGAGGGGGTTTGATGATACTAAAGGTTTTGACATCTTAAAGAATAGATGGCTCCAGACCCTAGGTTTTTTGCTATGGGGTTATCCTCTGGGTGCTACGGAGGATTTTGCAGAACTTATTGATATACTAATTGATATGAAAATATCGTAAATGGGTGGGAATCCCTTGGTGCTTATATTAATATATATACATGTTTATTTCAAAAAACGTTAGTCTAACACCTAGGGAGGATAATCCATTCTTCCAGTGATCAAACCGCCTAGAGATCTTGTTAACAATTTCATTCCAAAAAGACAATCCTAGGCTTCCCTCCCAAAGGAATGCCTAGGTAACTGGAGAGCCAAGACAACCGATTACACCAATTGCCTTTGCAAGGTTATGTTGACTTGATCTCCCACATTAATCCCCACGAGGCTACTCTTATTGCAGTTAATGGCGAGACTAAAGATACTCTAAAAAGTCTACGCAATAAAGAGAACTCCAACTACCTTGTTGGATGATCTGAATTCCTTGTTGTAAGGACAACTGTGGCGACGAGCAATCCCAACAAATAGAGTAGAAATGTTCTCAACCAATTGACTCTTAGAGTAGCTCCAAATTCTTCTAAGGATAGGATGAAGTTCGAAAGGAAGAGGTGGTCCTTGAGGATCAAACCGACTCTCAGGTTTAAATCCTTTCTCTATTTGGTGCCATTTCAAATTCGTTAAGATACTCCTCCAAAATTGGAAATTAAGAGGCAAGTTTTATTGGCAAAACTGTGAGAACTATTGGAGTCAATGAAAATCGATATTGATGTCTCATTTATCAATGCTTGTACCTTCATTGTTTGTGCAGTCAAGATGCCAATAATAGAGTGGATAGAGATTTATGGTTCTCTTGGATCACCATTGTCATTCTCACTAGAGTATTTAGTTACCTCCAGCCAGAAAAGCTTCTTGCGAAGGTGCCCTAGCCAATACAACTAATCACAATTAATGACTACCTCTTATAACTGTTTATGTCCATCTCTATATGGCTGGATTTTCTTTTTCTTGTTCTTTTTTTTTGTTGCAAATTGGGTTTTGGCCACTGTTGGTGAGGTACCTGCTAGCTAGTGCTTGTCTCTTCGAGTTGCAACATTCGTAAAGGTGCACGAAGCTACTATCTATGGCGAGGTTTGTTGGGTTTTGTAACTCCAATTCAACATCAATATGTTCGCTAAGGAAAATCTCAAAGTCTCTTGTTTTAGTACCAATATGTTAGGGTCCCAAACAAGAGGGATGGAGTCACTATGAAATTTTGTAGAGTTTGTTATTAGGGCTTGTTGGAGGATCATAGAGGCTAAGTATGGAACAATTGATCAAGGCTGGTATTCCAGAGTGTGGGCAAGACTGCATGGGAGAGGGATGTGGTGAATATTGTGTATGGTAAAAGACAAGTTCCAAGAGTGTATTCAGTTGAAAATTGGTGACAGTTCCAGAATATATTTCTGGTCAGATTGTTGGCTTGAGGGTGGTGTGTTGAGAATTAGGTTTCTATATGTTTATGCTATTGCTCGACATAAAGACATTTCTCTTAAAGAGGCCAGTGTTAATAATGAAGGTAGGAGGGAGTGGCATTTGGAGGTCGTGCCGGATTTCAATGATTGGGCAGTTACTGAATATGAAGCCTTATTGTCTGTACTGGAGTCAATTGTTTCCAGTGAGGACATGACCAACCAGTTTGGAAACTCAGTACTTGTGGACAATTTACCATTAGATCTTTTTACAAGCAATTGACCAAGAAGAAGCCCGTGGAGAGTAATTTTCCTTACAGACAGAGTTGGAAGATAAAGGCCCCCCAGGGTCTTTTTTTTTACTTGGAAGCAGACAGGGAATGCATTCTTACTATGATAGATTAAAGAGGAGGTAAAATCTTTGTGAATTGGTGCTGCTTGTGTAAGAGGGTGGAGACATGTAGTCATTTTGCTCCTTGGATGTCCTGTTGCACATAAATTGTGATCAATGGCTTGTGGGTTGTTAGATATTAATTGGGTTATGGCTGGTACGGTGAAGGAAGAACTATGGTCATGGAAGGGTTTGGCCAAAAGGAAGAAATGTTGGGGCTGGTTCCTTCGGTGATATTTTGGGTTGTTTCGAAGGAAAGAGATAGAACAGTTTTTGAAGTATTAGAAGAAGGGATAGACAGAATGCTAGAGTGATGATTTCAAACTCTTAGTATTTTGGCAATGGGTAAACAGTTAGATTAACATTCTAGAGAGTTGTGAATAATTTTGTACATGAATTGGCACCTCCATGGTGCAGAGTCAGGCATCCTTTGATTCGGTTTTGTCTCTTATAGCTGAGTTGGATTTTAAAGAAATTGCAATGGGGCTGACTGAGGAAGAGTGGGACAGGCGGGGGACCCTGAAATTACAACTAAAATCTTTTCTAAAGGATGAGGAATTAATGTGGAGGTAGAAATCGAGGGAGAAATGGTTAGCGCAGGGGGACCGTAATACTAAGTATTTTCATGCTCTTGCCTCCCACCGAAGAAGATGTAGCTATATAGATGAAATTTGGGTCAACAGCAACAAAGTTTCTGGTAACAGTAAGTTGAGAGAGGCTGCCAGGGTGCATTTCAGACAGCTTTTTGAGGAAGAATGTGTTGTTAGACCAGGGTTGGATGGCTTGTTTTTTAACAGAAGTTCAGATGAGAGTCGCCGACAGTTGGAAGCCAAATTTTTACAGGAGGAGGTGTTCCAAAGCTTGAAAACCTGCAATGGGAATAAAGCCTCGGGTCCAGATGGGTTTAATATGAACTTCTTAAAATCATTTGGTTGCTGTTAAAACCGGATATTATGGAGATTTTCGATGAAATGCATTATTCTGGTAAATTTGTGAAATCCTTAAACTCCACCTTCATCTCTCTTATTCCCAAAAGAGCTGGAGCAAATGGTTTCAAAGATTTCAAGCCTATTAGTTCAGTAGGTTGCATTTATAAACTAATCGCCTAAGTGTTGGCTAGGAGGCTTTCCAAGGTGTTGGGTGAGGTTATAGGGGAGTGTTAACATGCTTTTATGGTTGGTAGACAAATTCTTGATACGGTGATGGCTGCCAATGAAATTGTTGATGATCTTATGGCTGCGAAAAGAGATGGTTTAGTATGTAAACTTGATATGGAAAAAGTTTATGATCATGTTAATTGGAACTTTGTTGATTGCATGCTGTCTAGGTTGGGTTTTGGTGTAAAATGGACGTTATGGATGAAGTCTTGTATCACTATCACTTCTTTTGCCATTCTGGTTAATAGAGACTCTTCAAATTTCTTCAGTGCTGCAAGAGGGCTTAGACAAGGTGATCTCCCCATCCCCATTACTGTTCATCATGGTAATGGAAGGTTTAAATGAGATTATTGAAAGGGCTAAAGAGCTTAACATGCCGAAGGGGGGTCGGGTTTAAAAGAGATAATTTTACGGAAATCTCCCATTTATTTTTTGCGGATGATACTCTCATTTTTTGCCAACCAGATCTGGAAAATCTTTTGTATTTAAGGTGTGTTCTCTATTGGTTTCAAGCTGTTTTGGGTCTCAAAATTGAGCTCATCAAATCTGAATTGGCTAGAATTGGAGGCAATGGTAATGCTGTATCGTTCGGTAGAATTTTGGGATGCAAAGAGGTCAAGTTAGCTTTCAAATATCTTGGTGTCCCGTTGGCAGTCAAATACAAGGATCAAGGCACTGATGAACCGATTATTGATTTATTTGAGAGTAGATTAGTGGGGTGCAAAAAGAATTTTCTATCTAAAAGGGGCAGATTTACCGTTATAAAAAGCACTCTTGCAAATCTTCCAACTTATTATCTATCAATATTAACCATTCCGGTGAAGGTAGCTAAAATATTGGAAGCTATTCAATGTAGGTTCTTATGGGGTGATAAGGATGAAACCCGTAAATTTCACCTTGTAAATTGGGAAGCGTTAAAAGATCCGATTGCATATGGGGGTCTTGGAATCTTTGGTCAAAATGAATGAGACACTTCCAAGGTAAATGGCTATGGAGGTACTTTGGGAATGATAAAAGCTTGTGGCATAGAATTGTTGAATATCGCTGGGGGAGGTGTATGAATGCTTATGGCTGTAATCGTTTCTCATATCCTCATGAAAGAGGGCTATTGAGGAGAGTTCTCTTGTTAAAGTTGAGATTTTTTCAGTGTATTAAATGGAATCTGGGTCGGGGGAATGTGATTAATTTCTGGGAAGATAATTGGATTGGAGAGGGCAACCTAAAGGGTAGATTCCCTAGCATTTTCAATATTTCATAGAATAAAAATTTGTTGGTTGAGGAAGGCTACCAAGTGTCTAATGGGCTGGTTGTTTGGTCCATAAACCTTAATAGGAATTTGAGCGATTGGGAATTGACAGAATATGAAAATATGCTACAGCTGCTTGCCAACTTGACTGTGTCTACTGATGCTGATCTTCCTGTGTGGACCTTGGAAAAAAATGGGGCTTTCTCTGTGTCTTCTTTCTACAATTTTCTATGCATGAAGAGTGCTGCTGCCAATAGCCATTTTCCTGCCAAACAAATATAGAAAACAAAGGTCCCTCCTCGTGTTGCTTTCTTTGCTTGGGAGGCTTGCCTGGAAAAGATTTTAACAATCGATATGCTGAAGAGGAAGGCTGTATTTTTTTGAATGCTTGTTATGGTTGTTTGAAGGCGGAGGAAACTTGCAACCACCTTCTTCTTTGGTGTCCTCTTGCCTAAAGATTGTGGAGCTTTGTGTATGATATTCTGGGCATTAAGTGGGTCATTGCTGGATCGGTGATGGATGAGATTTGGGCTTGGGATGGTCTTAATGTTAGAAATAAATTAGATAATGTGATCCCTTTAACAGTTTTTTGGGTTTTGTAGAAAGAAAGGAATCGTAGAGCTTTTGAGGGTGAGGAATGCAATTTTTCTAAGTTAAAGGATAGATGGCTGAAGTTTTTTGGGTTTGTCCTATTAGATCATGACATTATTTGTGATGAGAATTTTGAGAATGTCGTCGAGTCTTTAATTATAATGTAAATTTTTCTGTACATGAGTGGTAACCCCGTTTTTGTTGGTATCTGTTAATATATTTATTACTTTTTATTTAAAAAAAAAAGAAAATTTGGCACCTCCGTGGTATCTATATTTAATGATATTTTATACTTGTTATTTAAACAAACATTATTAGGGCTTGTTGGAGAGAACCCTTGATCTCTATAGAAATTTCAATTTCAATTTCATGATAAATTGTTGGAGGATTTTATTGATTGATTGAAATGAAAATATTTACAGGGAATTGTTGCTTTTGCTTTTTAGTTCATAGGATTTGAAATAGAGTTGTCTAAATTGCCTAAATTCCAAAAGATTAATTGTTTAAAAAACTGATTTAGAAACAATTCTAGTAACATGTCTAACTTAAGCTAAGAGTCCTATTTAGGAATTTAAATTCAATTTTAATTAGAACCTTTGGAATGCTCTTGTCCCCTGACTCATTGAGGAATAAAAAGAATGTATATTGGGAGTATTGTGACTCTAGGATAGATTATATAATAGAGATAATCAAATAGCCAATGGGACATTACGGAAACCGAGAGCCATCACCTACCCCTAGAGTGAGAAGAGGATAAAAGGAAGCATAAAGGTTAAAAATAGGTTATCAAGGGCTATCGTAAATAGTTCCTCCAAAGAAAAAAAGATTAATAGCAAAGAGAAAAATACATAGAAAATAGTATAGATTAGATATCCTCACTAAAAAGAGGAAAAGAACAAAAATAGTAGATAGACACACTCCGTAGACAAGGAAGGTTGCCCAGGCTCTGTGCAACAAAAATAAAGAGTATCCCTTAGAAGGTCCACGTGCCTTGGCCCAAAGAGAGGCCAAACGCATCATTTTCTTCTAAATGACTGAAAATAGAGAAACTCTGTCATTGGAGATTCTGTCATCCCTTTCTAACCAAATAACCTACAAACTAACAAAATCACTCCCTCGAAACACTATGCGCTCTTTCCTCTTCCCAAATCCCCTAAGGTTAAATAACAAAATCATTACTAGAATAATCAAAGGTACACCGAAAAAATTAAAAATTTGAGGCCAAATTACAACACAAAAATAATGGTTATGATTTTCTATAGCTTGATAAGGCATAACACACTCCTCGAGACAAAGCATGATGTAGCATATGAGATTGAAGCAAATATTAATATTTGGCCTATTTAAAACAAAGTCCAAACAGAAGCTTTGGCTTTAGAGGGAGTTGGAACCTTCCAAAAACAGTTACAAAAGGCAAAGATGTGTTAATTGAAACCTTCGTATCACTTACTCTCTATGGACCATGGTCTATGGTCTTCTTGGCATTTGTTGGATTGCGGCTGGCACTGTTAAAGATGAATTGCTTGCTTGGGAAATGATAAGTAGAAAGAACAAAAAATTCAGACTCATCTCTTTTACTATTTTCTAAATAATTTGGAAAGAAAGGAACAACAAAACTTTTGAAGGAAAGGAAGACACTTTTAGCAATATTTTAAACAAATGGCTCCATATCTTTGGTTACATTGTGTTAGATCATAACATTACCCATTTTGATGATTTATAGTCAATTGTAAATATGTTAATTGGCTTGTAAATCATTTTATATATGAGTTGGCGCCCCCGTGGCGCCCCATATTAATATGTTTTTATATTTTTATCAAAAAAAAAAAAAAAGTTATAAAAGGTAAAATGTTATGCATGGAAGGGCTTTGAGTGAAAAAACGCAAAAAAAGACTTGCAAGTAGGGTTGTTTATTACCTAGAGCTGAACCGAATCATGACAGACTCATTGGAACCAAATATTTTCAGTCCTCTACGTTTGAACTGAAAACCTGATGGATTGGATCATTCTTGTTTTCTTTAAAAAAACTATTTTCTTAGTTAAAAAACACTTAATAAAATCTGTTAGAATATTATAGAACATTCCCTGTGCATAATAGTATGATTATCTTTCCAAGTATGTTAGCGTAATTAATAAAGTGATTTATGTTGGTTAGCATATATGAATCCATTTACATATATATTTATATCCCTATTCTCATTTCAATGATAGACAAGTAAATATCCAGTATTTTTTCTTCCCTAACCCTTTACATATCAGAGCTAGAGTTAGGGTTACGGTTTAGGGGTCATATTATAGTAGACAAAAATAAGGGTTGAACAACTCATTCCCGGAGCCGGAGGAAGTTGACTAGCGATCTCTAGCCAGTTCAGAGTGTGGCCAGCACCATGGTGTACACGGGAGAAGCTAAGACATCATTTTGCGCGGTGGTTTAAGGCTGTGTTCGTCGGGTTTGCCAGAGGAGGGTATTTCTCTGCGTTTTGTTTTCTTGTTCGAGGATAGAAACTAGTGAGGAGCTTGGCCGGTCGGTTATGTGCACGAAACCAGAAGGTAGGAGAGAAAACCGCTGCGAAGCAAATTGTGCGACAAAAAGCGATCCTCTTCTCTCCGGCGCGATTTGGGGCGTTTCTACGAGTGTCATTCCAGATAAGGGTGTGTATTGGAGTTCTGTAGTGTTTTCCGGCCGAAAGGAGGCTGTTAGGTGGTTTTGGGCGGCGGCTCATGACTCTTTGGCGACGACGTATGACTCTCTAGCGGCTGCACATACGGTGGCGCAGAGTCTTTAGTGGTGGGCAGTGAGGTTCTAATAGGGTTGTTGATAACCGTGCGTGAAGAGGTACTCTGATTTCTCAAATTTTTTGGGTATATTTGTGGTGTTTTTGGTCTCTAGTTGTTCTTGAGTATTTTTGGGTGACAATTTGGTAATATTTTTGAGTTAAAAAAATAGGTGATAATATTTTCTGCTATTACTGTCGTGAACGAGGGCATATAAAGTGATACTATAAGAAATTGCAGAATCGCAGTCGGATGACACAGACCGCTAATATTGTTGCTGCTACTGCTATCTCATCTTATGAGAAAACTATTATGATTTCAACTGAGTAGTATGCTAGATTCATTCAGTATCAGGAATCTCGGGATAAATTTTTTGTTCTTGTTGAACCAGAAAAAAAATGCCTTATCATCTCCTACTCGAACAGATGAGTGATTGATTTTGGTACTGCAGATCACATGACAGATAATTCTAATATATTTTCTAGTTTTCGACCACACAAAATACCTTTTCCTATAACTATTGCTGATGAGTCGACCTATAACATTATTGGTTCGGGGACCACAAAACTAATATCATTTATTACTTTGTCATTTGTATTAGGTTTACCTAAACTTGCCTTCAATATGATTTATGTGATTACGTTTACTAAAGATTTGAATTGTTTTATTACATTTTTTTCTTGATCACGGTGTTCTTCAAGATCTTATGACGAAACAGATTATTGGTAAAGAAAATATATCAGATGGTCTCTACATTCTTGATACTTGGGTGTCTTAATCGGTTGTATGCTTTAGTATTATCTTTCCTGTTGAAGTACATTGTTAGTTGGGACATCTTTCTCTACTTGTATTGAAGAAGTTATGTTCTCAGTTTCCTGATGTACTCTTAATGGATTGTGAGTCATGTCGGTTTGTAAAACATCATCGTAGTTCGTCAGGTCCAAGGGTCAATGGACGAGTTGAGTTTGCTTTTGACTTAATTCATTCTGATGTTTGAGGGCCTTGTCTTGTTTCGTCCAAAATTGAGTTTAAGTATTTCATTAACTTTGTGGATGATTTTTCTTGAATAACTTGCATATATTTTATGAATAATCGTTTGAAAGTATTTTATCACTTTTGTACTTTTTGTGCTGAAGTCAAGACACAATTCAATGTTTCTGTGCATGTATTGAGAAGTGATAATGTCAAGAAATATATGTCAGATTCATTTTAAAACTATATGACTCAATATGGGATCCTTTACCAATTCTCGTGTGTTGATACACCATCTCAAAATGGAGTCGCTGAGAGAAAAAATTTACATTTACTTGAAACAGTCCGAACTCTCTTGTTCCAAGCGTAAGTCCGTAAACAATTCTGGAATAATGTCGTTTCCACGGCTTGTTTCTTGATTAATCGTATGTCATTTACAGTACTTGATGAGATGTTCCTTACAGTATTCTTTTTCTAAATAAGTCTTTGTTTCTAGTGCAATTTAAATATTTGGTAGTACATGTTATGTTCGAGATATGCGAGTAGGATGACAAAATTAGATCTAAAGGCTTTGAAGTGTGTATTTTTTGGATATTCTCGCCTCCAAAAAGGATACAGGTGCTAATCTGCAGATCTCAATAAATATTTGGTATCGATTGATGTGGTTTTTCCAGAAAATATACCGTTTTTCTCCTTATCTTCCAAGTCTACAAGTTAAGGGATGTACGACGAGTGACTCATTTATAATTTCACACCATGTGCTCTTACTGAGCAAATAGATAATATTATTCCTCTAGATGATGTGCCTTTAGCTCTACTTGAGCAAATTGATGATAGTGTTCATGTACTTCTGACCTAAGTACCACTATCAATTGTTTATATTTATTTCAGAAGACAAGAAATTAATGATGCATGTCTTGCACTAGATCTGTCGTCATCTGATTCTACCTCACAGGACCTTGATTTTCCCATTGGTTTTCGTAAAGGTAGACGTCAGTACACTATTCTTATGCCAATTTATCCCATTGCTAATTTTATCTCATATGACTATCTGTGTCCTTCGTCTAGTGCTTTAATTACTTCTATAGATTTAAGTTATATACCCAAAACAGTTAAGGAGGATTTGAATTACCCTGGTTGGCGTAATGCCATGCTTGAGGAGGTATATGCTCTTGATGAAAATCATATCTAGGATCTGGCAGACTTACCCAAAATGCTGTAAAGTTCAAATAAGTATTTGTAGTCAAAATGAATGCAGATGGCTCTGTGGCGAGACTTAAAGCTCGATTGGTAGCGAAAGACTATACTCAGTTATATGGGGTGAACTATTCTGATACATTCTCTCTAGTGGCCAAACTTACCTTTGTTTGTTTATTCATATCTATTGCAGCCTCCCGAGATTGATTCTTACACCAACTGGATATTAAAAATGCATTTCTTCATGTGATCTCTTAGAAGAAGTATATATGGAGTAACCACCTGGATTTGTTACTCAGGGGGAGTATGGAATAGTCTATCATTTGAGAAAATTTTTATATGGTTTGAAGCAAAGTTCTCGTGCGTGGTTTGACAAGTTTAGTGAGGTAGTCTGTGAGTTCGGATTGAAGAAGAGTAAATGTGATCATTCAGTCTTTTATAGACAATCAACAATTGCTATTATACTTCTTATTGTTTATGTTGATAATATTGTGATTACAAGAAATAAGCATGCAGGAATATTCTCTCTTAAGTTATTCTTGCATGCTAAGTTTAATACTAAAGACTTGGAACAGGTAAAATACTTTTTAAAGGTTGAAGTAACAAGAAGTAAGGAAGATATTCTATTATCAAAGAAAGTGTATACTTGATCTATTAGCAGAAACCGGAAAGCTGGGAACTAAACCATGCAATACAACAATGGTACCAAATGTACAACTTACAAAAGATGATGGTGATCCCTTTGATGACGTAGAAAAATACAAGCGGCTTGTTGGGAAATTAAATTATCTTACTGTGACTCGTCCAAATATTGAATACTCTGTCAGTGTTAGGAAGTTTATGTCTGTACCTACAATCAAACATTGAGAGGTTTTGGAACATATTTTATGCTACTCAAAAGGTGTCTCGGGACTTGACATAATGTTTAGAAATCATGAATATACTCATATTGAATGTTTTACAGATGTTGATTGGGCTGGATCCAAAGTTGATAGGAGGTTTGCTACGGGCTATTGTGTTTTTGTTGATGGAAATCTCGTATCATGGAAAAGTAAGAAACAAATCATTATATCTCGCTCAAATGCAGAATCTGAATAAAGAGTTATAGCCCTGTCCACATACGAAATCTTATGGATACATTATCTTTTATATGAAGTGGGTTTGAGACCCACATCTCCTGGGAAACTCTGGTGCGATAATCAGATTACCATTCATATTGTCTCGAATCCTGTGTATCATGAGAGAGCCAAACATATGGAAGTCAATTGTCACTTCATCCAAGAGAAGATTTAGGAAAACTTTATACGTATTAGTTTTGTGAAGACATGAGAACAACTTGATGATATATTCATAAAGTTTCTGAATAGAACACGAATTGAATATTTTCGGAACAAGTTGTATATGATCGTTTTTTTATCTCTAACGGGGTTAATGCAGCTTGCAGATTTGAGGCAAAATGTGTTGTCCCGACCAATTTCAGATCACTTCCCAATTTGCCTTGTGCATGATGGCATAATCTAGTGCTCTATCCCTTTTAGGCTTGATAACAAATGGATGAATGTGGTAGGTTTCAGGCCTTTGGTGGAAAAATGTTGGAAAGAGGCGATTGTTGAGGGGACTGCTAGTTTTATGTTTGCCTACAAGCTGAAATATTTGAAAAATGCTATTAAGTGTTTGGCCAGGCACGAGGATGGCAGATTGGAGAGGGTTATCAAGGAGTATTTTATGGAGTTGGCTGATTTAGATAGGAAGGATTTGGTGGGGGGGGGGTCGTTATGTGAGCATGGTAAGGCCAGAAGGGAGGAAATTAAAAAAGAGATGGCATCCATCATGAACCTGGAAGCGATCTGATGGAAACAAAATGGTAGAGAGAAATGGCTTAAAGAGGGGGATAGAAACAGTAAATACTTCCATTGTCTGGCTAACTTTAGAAGGAAAAATAATTATATTGATATGCTATGTTGGAATGGGGAAAATATTAGTGGTAATGCGGAGATGAGACAGAAGGCGAGGCTGTTTTTTCAGAAGCTGTACGCGGAAGACATGACTCAAAGGCCTACTCTTGATAATTTTAATTTCGAGAGGTTATGTAATGGCAGCAAGGATGGTTTGGAGATGCCTTTCATGGAAGAGGAGATTAAATCTTGTTTGGATGAATGTAACGGGGATAAGGCTCCGGCGCCAGACAGTTTCAATATGAAGTTCTACCAGGTGTTTTGGGACGTGATAAAGAGAGATGTGTTGGCTATTTTTTACGATTTTCATAGGACGGGAACCTTTATGAACTCCATCAACTCAACCTTCCTAGTGCTTATTCCTAAGGTGGCGGGTGCTAGGCAGTTAAAAGATTTTAGACCTATTAGTTTGGTGGGAAGTATTTACAAACTAATTTCTAAGGTGCTTGCAAGAAGATTATCTAGAGTTCTTGGAGAAGTGATTGACGAAAATCAAAATGCTCTTGTTGGAGGGAGACAAATCCTCGATGCTGTGATGATTGCCAATGAAGTGGTTGATGAGTTAGTAAGGCAGAAAAAACAAGGGCTTATTTGCAAAATTTATATGGAGAAGGCCTATGATCATGTGTGTTGGGACTCTGTGGACTATATGCTTGGTAGAATGGGCTTTGGAAGTAAATGACAAAAGTGGATTAAAAAATGCATTTCGTCTACATCTTTTGTGGTTATTGTAAATGGGGGTCTATCAACTTTTTTCAAGGCACCATTATGGAGGCGTTTAATCGATTGATGAAGGGAGCGGAGGAGCTAAATTTGTTGAAAGGCGTGGAGGTTGGGAGGGGAAGGGAGAAGATGAGTGTTTCTCACTTATTCTTTGCGGATGATGCCTTAATCTTTTCTGAATCTAATGTTAATACCATTCTTCACTTGAGGTGCTTGTTACTTTGTTTTCAAATGGTTTTAGACCTAAAAATCAACTTGAATAAGACGGAAATGGTTCGGATTGGTGATAGAAGTGATGAAGCTAATTTGGCCATGGTTTTGGGCTGCAAAGTCACTAATCTGCCTATTAAGTACCTTGGGCTTCCACTTGGGGCAAAATATAAAGATTTCAGTACGTGGGAGCCCATTATTGACATGTTTGGTAGGAGGTTGGAAGAGGAATTTCCTTTTTAAAGCGGGGAGACTCACTTTGATTAAGAGTACACTTATTAATTTACCAATTTACTATCTGTCCATCTTAACAATTCTGGCCAGTATTGCAAAAAGACTTGAAAACATTCAATGTAGATTCCTTTGGGGTGATGAGGATGGTAACAAAAAGTATCATTTGATTAGGTGGGAGGAGGTTAAAAAACCGGTTTGAGAGGGAGGTCTCGGCTTGAAGTCTGTTGTGGAGTTAAATCGGGTTTTCCATGGGAAATGGCTGTGGAGATCTCTTGGGGAGAGGGGGAAAATGTGGTGGAAGGTTGTACGTGCTAGATGGGGAGATTGGGAGAGGGAGAATGGGAGAAGGGGTAAATTTAAGCTTCATGGGCTGAGCTTTGGAGGAAGATTTGGGATAACAGTCAGCCAATACATCAAGGGCTGTGTGGGTTGGAAAGTTGGAAGAGGTGATGGGGCTAGGTTTTGAAATGATGAATGGATGGGGCATTTCAGTTTAAACAACAGATTCATAAGAGTTTTTGACATTACTTGCAATAAGGATGCTAAGGTGGAGGAGATGTATGAGTTTGTGGGAGAGGGTAGGGTGTGGGATGTGAAGTTGAAGAGAAGATTGCAAGACTGAGAAATTGATGAGCATAGCAGCTTGCTTTTGTCTCTGATAGATGTAAATTTGAATACAGAAAATGATAAAAGAATATGGAAGCTTGATGAGAAGAAAGGCTTCTCGGTGAAATTTTTATACAACTGTCTAATTAAGAAGGATAACAGCCGTAACATGTCTGCTCCTTATAAGCAAATTTGAAAATCTAAAGTCCCTCATAGAATGACTTTTTTTGCGTGGGAGGCGACCAACTATTGTATTTTGACCCTGGATATGCTAAAAAGGAAAGGGAATGTGCTGGTTAATAGAAGCTACTTATGCCATGCTACTGAAGAATCATGCAATCACTTATTATTATTTTGCCTAGTGACATACAGCATATGGACCTCTATTTTTGGGCTATTAGGGTTAAATTGGGTTATGGCTGGGAGT
This sequence comes from Carica papaya, assembly GCF_054855325.1. Classification (NCBI taxonomy): domain Eukaryota; kingdom Viridiplantae; phylum Streptophyta; class Magnoliopsida; order Brassicales; family Caricaceae; genus Carica; species Carica papaya. The sequence goes on from NC_142316.1 coordinate 8,453,616, forward strand.
GTTAGTAATGAGTTGTGGGCGTGAGTGGACTTTGTAAAAAGAAATATCATTTGTTCCTTATTCCACTTACAATTCTTTGGGTAGTTTGGAAGGAAAGGAATGGAAGAGCTTTTGAGGGTATAGAGACTAACTTTACAAAAATTAGATGGATTAATACTTTTGGCTCTATTTTGTTGGGTCATGATATCAAAGACATGTGGGACTTTGGTGCTGTCATAGACCACTTGATTGGCACGTAACTAGTTGGTATTCGGATGGTACCCCCTTGGTACCTTGTACATAATAATATTCTCTTTTTATTTTTAAAAAATGATTAATATTTATGCTCCAATTTGATAGGAAGTATTAGAATATTATAAAAGATTTCCTATACATAATAGTATGATTATTTTTTCAAGTATGTTAGCATAATTAATAAGGTGATTTATGTTGGTTACCATATATGAATCTATTTACATGTATATATATTTCTATTCTCATTTCAACAATAGATAAATAAATATTCAGTATTTTTTCTTCCACGACCCTTTACAAAATCAATAAATTAAAGTAAAAGATAAATTCAGAAACTGCAGTTATTCATCAAATCCATAATTGATGAAATTAATAAGATAAGCAATAATTTATTTAGTATCAATTCATAATCATGCTGATTTTCAAATATATATATATAAAATTTTGAACTTTAGGTCCATTAGGTTCAGACTGGACCGAAGTTTTCTGTCCTCCCCTCTTTTGATCGAAGACATGACAAAACTTAATTTAATTTGATCTATTTGCAATAGTTTTTCGACTAGATTATGAATATCATTACTTATAGTAGATACATTGATTTAGGAATGTCAACCATTTTAACACTGACCATACCTATTGAATAGCCTGAGCTACAAGCCATTAGTTTCTAGAGGAGAATACCATAAGCATTTAGCCACAAGTCTTACAATAGAAGTTCCTAATGCATAGACCCCCATCAATCATTTAGGCAAACAACAAACCTCCCATCTGACCAGATGATCTTTTGTAGAGTTCCTTGAGCCAGACAAAAGGAACTTCCTCATAGCTCTCTCAATGCTCTTATGATTTTTTGGAATACTTTCAAGCATATGTAAAACAGTTAGAACACTGCAAAAAGTCTCATGATTATTAGAGAGAAAGAGTCATATAATCAACAAACTGAAGGTGGAAAAACCACTACCCTTAAGAGTGCATAATTCCTTAGTTCCAGACAACATGTGGCTCAAGGCATCAACCGTAACCATGAAGAGAAAAGAAGAAAAAGGATACCCTCTCTCAACACATATTGTCCTTGAGACTAGGATTTAAGGTTATTAATTGCTAAGAATCAAAGTAAATGAAGGAGAGACACCCCAAAATCCAAGTGCTCTTTCTAATTTCAAATTCTTTCCTCTCCACGACCTTATCCAAGATATCCTAGTCCAGTCAGTTGTATGCTTATGCAAAAGCCTATTTGTAGATTGTCTATGTTCCTAGACCTCTGGTCTTCCTCCAAAATGCCTTATTAGCAATAAGAAAAGCATCAGGAATCTGCCTCTTCTCATTGAAAGCACTCTTGGTTGATAGAGATTAGCCTCATCAAGCATCCCGCATAAGCTCAAAGGAAAAGTGTGTGATAATCTTATAGATGCTCTTAATCAAGCTCATAGGTCAGTAATCTGAGAACTTAGTGATAATCTTAAAAATTCTAGATTCTTTTTGTTAATGCCAACTATTTGGCAGTTTTTTGGCAGATTCGTTTTATAGAAAACTAAGTTTGCTTTTTAAATTATACATATTTTCTTTCATGCCTTTAGGTTATCACTTTTCCGAGAAAAGGTCAAGGGCATTCTCACACTTTTGGGGTTGTATATGTTAATTTCTCATTCTACAAACATTGAGATAATTTATTCTTTGCAGTCTTATTCACGCCTATGCAGTTGGTAGAGATATGGAAGAGGCACTGTCTTGTGTTAGGAAAATGAAGGAAGAAGGTATTGAAGTAAGTTTGGTGACTTACAGTATAATTGTTGGAGGATTTGCCAAAGTAAATAATGCTGAGTAAGTAAATCTTACAGATTTTTCGAAGTCGTTTTTGATGTTTTTTTTATCAATTTTTTCTGGAAATGGTATCTTATAATTTATTTATATCTGTGTTTTTTCTAACTTTTTTCATTTCTGATTGCAACCATGTTTTTTACAGTCGCTAGAATAATTTTTGTGAATACCTTATGATTCGTTAAATTGCTTGTTCCTATTTCTTCTAAAGTTGGATTTTCTATTGTCTAGTATATGTCTAAATTCTTTTGGTATTTTTTTAGTTAATGAGAATTCCTAGAAGCACTGAAATCTGTTCTGTAATGAGAATTCGTTGAAGCTCTATGTTATGAAATTTCAATAGATTAAAGAATCTGCTATTTGGTCTATCTGTCGGCATAACTTACGAGAAGATTAGAAGAAGAAAATATGGTATTTATTGCAAATGGAATGTGTAAAGTAGCAAATAAGCTATTACTGGGAGAAAACTAGGATGGTGTATGTGCTTTGTCTATGCTAATTTAGGTTGCTTGTAGTCCATATGACCTTACCAATCAGATTAGTTATGATGATCATCTATTGCAGCCACATAGTGGTTTGGAATATTTTAGGAAATCCTGCATACTATCTGTTCTTCTGGGCCAATATAATACAAATCTTACATGTCTGGGGCAAATCTTAGAACTTCACTCTTAACTGCAATCATGTTGACTGAGAATTGGATGAGATGACATCACTTTGGTCACCTTTGATGCTTGTTATGTTCATCCTGAGGGAGAGGATCAAATAGTTTGGAATCTTTTAAAGAATGAGAATTTATTTTCTAAATCATATTACTCTGCTCCGTGGTTTTGATTGGTTCAGTTCCCATTCAATTTTTTATTCTTAGTTCTATTTTTTGTATTAGTCTGAGTATGAACATATGAAACATATCTTGTTATGTTTGAGTTACCACCACATATCTTGACTTCATGGATAGTGTGAATTTAATTCTTATCTTTCTAGGTAGGAGTTCATTCTCACCAATAAGGAATTGAAGGCAGAGATATCTGCTCAAGAAAAAAAAAAAAATTCTAATTATATATATTAAGACTAATTTGAGAATTATGAGTTGGAACTAACTAGTAGTAATTGAATGAGAGTTGACATATATGTGATGAACATCCACACCTCATGGGAAGGCTATGCTGATTTAGCCGGTCAATATTAATCACTCAAATAAAATTTCTAAGGAATTATTATGATCCCATGGCCTAGAAACAATGAGTAGACGTCACTCATGGTGAGACTGTGCTGATTTAGCCAGTCGATAATGACCACTCAAATAAAAATTCTAGGAATTATTATGATCGCATGGCCTAGAAACAATGAATATATCTTGGCATTTGTATAGACTAAGTGCAAAGTCTATAATAACATATCTTTAGGTTCTCAGTTCTCTGATCTTTGCACTCTTCCATCAGTTTGAAGTAAAAGATAAGTGTTGTATTTGCTAGTTAATATTATTCATTGTCAGACATTTTGGGGATTCTGCATGGTTTAGAAGTGATTGGATATTAAAAAAGAGTAATGTGTAGATACTTTGATATTTGTCATTTGTCCCCTGTCTTTGTACATATCAATAACACATGTTAAATTTTGGGTCTTGTGCAGTTTAGAAGTGATATGATATTGAAAAAGGAGTGATGTGCAGATATTTTAATGTTCTTCATTTGCCCCCTGTTTTTCTACATATCAATAACACGTTGAGTTGCATTAATCATCTGCATTATTTTAATTTTTGTCTTCATGGGTAAAAACAGGCCACAGCTTTTGTTCACCTCTGCCCTTAATGTGCCAGACTGATGCCAATACACTAATCTTGGCCAAAGCATTATATCCTTTGTACTTTCCATCTATTCTTTTTGCTGTAGTTGCAACTGTTGTATATTATAGTTTTGATACTTTTAGTTTGATAATATCATATCTTATTAGTTGCTTTTTTCTTTTGGTTTCTGTGTTTAAATCTAATACTACCATATGTTTTGGAAGAGCTGCAGAATGCTGGTTTAAAGAGGCAAAAGGCAAACTTACAACCTTGAATGCAATAATATATGGCAATATTATATATGCTCACTGGTAAGTGTAAAATATTCTGATTGAAAATCTGGATTTTCTTTTTGCCATTATGTTTTGTTTTCTGTCACACATTTGGTTGAGCTATTGATAGATTCATCTCTATTTTAATCTATGCTATTGATTTCAGTCAAACATGCAATATGGATCGGGCTGAAGCCTTGGTTAGGGAAATGGAAGAAGAAGGCATAGATGCTCCTATTGATATTTACCATACAATGATGGATGGTTACACAATGGTCGGCAATGAAGAAAAATGCCTGATTGTATTTCATAGACTCAAGGTATAAAAAATATGTAATCAGCATCTAAAAATTCATGTAGAGATGCTCCTATTGACATATGTCATGAAATGATGGATGGTTACTGTGGACACGAATATTTTGTTGGTTAAATGACCGTGATATTTTTTCTTATATAGTCCTACCATTTATTTTCTCCATGATGATGTAATTATTTAAAATTTTTATTATAAAGAAAATTTTTCTATTTGTACTTAGTAAGTTTTGCATATATACGAGTCAGTTATAACACTTAGAGTAGAAAAAAATAAAATGTAAATATTTTTCTCAAATTTCTACATGGTTTCAGAGAAAAAATGAGGATATTTTAGGGTTTTTCAAATCTTAAAATATTTTAAATGCCTAACCAAAAGGAGCCATAGCATCATTGCCAGCCGGCCGCACTTCTTCGATGAGCGTCTCTGCCCTACCCAACTCCCTTGCTCAGGTCACGCACGGCCCTTTTGCACACAGTAGTTGTTTTACACTTCCGACTCGCGTCTTTTGCGCATAACTGTTGATTCGGACCTTCTCTTCGGGCATAGCTGTTCGACTCGACCCGGTTGTCTCCTTCATGCACGGTCGTTGATTTCCACCTTCCACGGACGGCTGTTCACCCGACTCGATTGTTTGATTCGCGGACGACCATTTGCGCAAGGGGTTTGTTTCGTGTACGGGTTCTACTATTTTCATCTCTTGTCTCTGCTGTTTTTCACACGGGTTGCTGGTTTTGCTGGTTTTATCCCTTTTTCACATAGATTCCACTTCGGTCCACCTGTTTTTTCTGCTTTTCAGGATTTGATTTCTGGTTTCCACGTGGCCGCGCACCCTCTGCCTTCTCAGCTGTGCGATTGTCGCACTTTCTCTTCTCAAGTTGCTGGTTATTCTTTGGATCAGGAATTGTGTTCTATCCCTGAGAGATATATTATTGGGTATTAATTATTATTGTTTCTAGTATTCAAAAATGACAGATCCCGTCAAGCTTGATTGAACTAGTTATTTTGTCTAGTATAGATCCTATTTATCGTTTATCAAAGTTAGAAGTTTGAAGGTTATATTACTGGTGATGTGAAGAAGCCAGAAATCAATAGTTTCGAATATAACAGATGGGACCCTGAAAATTCCTTGGTTATGTCTTGGCTCATTAATTCCATGCAATCTCATATTGTCCGAACATATCTACTGCTTAACACTGCAGTAAAAACATGAAATGCAGTGTCTCTTACATACTCACAAGTGAGTAATGATGCTCAAATTTATGAACTTTAAAATAAGATTCACAACACAAAATAAAGAGAGTTGAATATCTCTCAATATTTTTCTGAACTCTGTGGATCACGGCAGGAGCTTGATTATTGTTTGGATTTTCAAGTAGATTGCCCAGGAGATGCTGTCAAATTTTAGAAAATGATGGAAAATGAGCGGATTAATGATTTATTGGCTGGTCTGAATGCCAAATATGATTAAATACGAGTCCAGATACTTGGACATGATCCCCTTCCCTCATTAGAACAAACTTATTCTTACGTTCAGTAAGAGGAAAGTAGAAGAATTACCATGATCTACATAGCACCACTTGAGAAAGTTGGGTTAATTGTTCAGTCTGATCACTCCAAAAACTAACGGAATTGTAACTATTGTGGGAAGGCGAGACATACTAAGGAGATTTGTTGGAAATTGTATGGACGACCCACTAGAGGACGTGGGGGACGAAAATGTGGGCCTATGAGAGCTTAAGCAAACTTGATTGAGGCAAGTGAAGCACATGACATACCAACAGTTGGAACTTTTTCTATCGAAGAGATTCAGAGTCTAAAGCTCATTCTGTCTCAACTTAACTTTTCATCAACTATTGGTGCATCAAACATGGTAAAATAAGGTATTCCTTCTCTCCCTTTTCTTTCTATTCTTGATATTTGGATTATAAACTCTAGAGTTAATAGACACATGACAGGCTCTTCTCTTGAATTTCTAACTTATCTTTATTGCATTAAAGGAGAAAATGTTCGTATAGCATATGGATCATACATTCCTGTGTCTGGAACAGATTCCATTAATTGTACCTTTGACTATTACACTGTCTTCAGTTTTACATGTGTCTAGTTTTTCTAATAACGTTTTATCTGTTAATGTCATTACTAAAGATCTGAACTCTAAAATAAAATTTTTCGATGATCATTGTATCTTTCGGGATCTTCGTACATGAAGGATGATTGACACTAGTAAACTGCAGGATGACTAATATGTTTTGAAAAGAAGTTAAAACCTAATTAAGAATCAAACTACCATTGAAAATAAGAAAGTCAATATGAAAATACTATAATGACACCAACTGTTGGGACGCCCTTCTTTTTTTGTTTTACAAAAATTATATCATAATTTGTTTAAGAGAACTTCCATGGATTCTTTATTTTGGGATGCATGTAAATTTGTTAAACATAAAAAGAGTTCTTATCATTTGAGTAATAATTAAAGTTCTATTCCTTTTATGACTATTCACTCAGATGTGTAGGGATCTACTCAGAACACTTCTTTATCTAGTCATCGATGGTTTGTTTCTTTTATTGATTATTGTCCTCCATTGACATAGATTTAGTTGCTGAAAGCAAAAAAATGATGTATTTTCATATTTTTAAGCATTTCATAAAATGATATGTATACAATTTGAATTAAAGTTAACGTCTTGAGAACTGACAATGGTACAGAATATATGAGTAATGGGTTCTGTACTTGGAGTCGAATGAGGTAATTTATCAAATAAGTTGTATTTACACTAGTGAAAAGAATGAGGTTGCTGAAAGAAAAAACAAATACATTGAAGGTAGCTCGGTCACTAATGTTCACCATGAACCTACCTAAAAGTTATTGGGGAGATATAGTTCTCTCAGCTAACTACCTTATTAATAGAATGCCTTTGCGGGTTTTTGATTTTAGAAGTCCTCTAGAAGTTTTACAAGGTACAAATTTTTATACTATTTCTCGAAAAGTGTTTGGATGTGTTTGTTTTGTTCATGCTAGAAATATGAGTAAACTGGAATCTAGAGCTCTCAGATGTGTATTTGTTGGATATTCTCTAACTCAAAAGGGTTACAAGTGTTATCATCTGCCAATTAGAAAATACTTTGTGACTATGAATATTATGTTTAGAGAATCTGAATCATACTTCAGCTCCACTCCAATATCTTTTAAGGGAGAGAGTGAAATAGAAGAGGTGATGCCTAGTTTTAACTTTTGACAATCATTATTCAAAAAGAAAATGTTGGACGATTAGATAAACCAGACTTGAAGAAGTATTCAAGGAGAGATAAGACAAAAAAAACCAACATGCAGTTTATCCCAGTTCAAGAATTTTTTTTAATTCTTAAAGATACAGGTGAGTCATTTTTACCTTGTGAATTATCTGATAAACCCATTGCTCTTAAAAAATGAATCAAAACTTGCATTAAGTATCGTATATCTAATTTTGTTTCATATGACTCTTTATCTCCCTTTTATAGAGGTTTTGTCTTGTCTGTTTTCTCTGTATTTATTCCACAGGATTGAAGAGAAGTTTTAGGAGATCTTAAATGGAAGGAAGCGATGATTGAAGAAATGAGAACATTGACAAAAAATGAAACATGGGATCTTATTTCAATTCCAATAGAAAAAAGAATTATTGGTTGTAAATGAGTGTTCATTGTAAAACACAAAGTAGATGAGTCGATTGAAAGATACAAAGGTAGACTAGTGGCTAAAGGGTTTACTGAAACCTATGGAGTTGACTACCAGGAAACCTTCGCTCCTGTCGCAAAAATGAATACAATCAGAATATTACCATCCTGCACTGCTAACCTTGATTGGGACTTACACCAGTTTAATGTAAAAAATGTATTCCTCTATGGGGATTTAAAAGGAGGAGGTATACATGAAGATTTCACCTAAATTTGAAGATAAAAGAGCACAAGGAAAGGTTTGTAAATTAAAAAAGGCCTTGTATGGATTAAAGCAGTTTTCAAGAACATGATTCGAAATATTTAGAAGAATTATGATTTCTTTCGGATATCAGTAAAGAAATGTTGATCATACCCTATTTATCAAACATTATGAGGGTATGATCACTCTTCTCATTATCTATGTATATGATATTGTGGTGACTGAAGATGGTACAAAGAAAATGACTCGATTAAAGAGATTTCTTGTTCGAGAATTTGAAATCAAAGATCTTGAAAAATTGCAGTACTTCCTGGGAATTGAGGTTGTCAGATCTAATAAATGAATTTTTATCTCTCGAAGAAAATATATCCTAAACTTACTAGAAGAGATTGATATAATGGGTTGTAAGCCAACCGAATCTCCTATTGAAAGTAATCACAAATTCCAAGCAGGTAGTGTTACATCAGCTAATATTAGAAGATATCAGAGATTAGTTAGAAAACTCATTTATCTCTCACATACCAGATCAGATATAACATTTGTAGTTAGTTTGGTGAGTCAGTATATGCATGATCCTCTTGAGACTCATTTACATGCCGTCTTTCGAATACTACGATATCTGATCTCTGCACTAGGAAAATATTTACTTTTCTCCAGAAATAACCATCTTAATGTAGAAGCATTTACATATGCTGATTGGGCTGGATCTCCTGATGATAGAAAGTCAACTATCGGTTACTGCACACTTGTTGGAGGCAACTTGATTACATGGAAAAGTAAGAAGTAGAGTATAGTTACCTGTTCTAGTGCTGAAGCAGAATATATAGCAATGATCCAAAGAGTATGTGAATTATTGTGGGTGCAAAAACTATTAAAGAAATTAAAATTATTTGAAAAAGAAAGTTTATCACTGTTTTGTGACAATAAAACAACTATTAGTATTGTTCAAACTCTAGTTTAACATGATCGAACAAAACACATTGAGATTGACCGTCACTTCATAAAAGAAAAAGTGGTTGATGGTTCCTTATGCTTACATCATGTGTTTTCTAGCAATTAGATAACATATATCTTTACCAAAGGACTCTGCAACAAAATTCTTCAAACTTGATATGAAAGTTGGGCATGTGTGGTATTTTTGTAAGGACTCTGCAACAAAATTTTTCAAAACTTGATATGAAAGTTGGACATGTGTGATATTTTTGTACTAATTTGAGGGGGAGTGTTGACACGAATTTTTTGTTGTCTAAATGACCTTGATGTTTTTCTTTATATGGTTTTACTATTTATTTTTTCCATAATGATGTAATTATTTAGAATTTTTATTGTAAGGAAAATTTTCCTATTTGTACTTAGGAAATCATATATATATACGAGTCAATTGTAACACCTAAAGTAGAGAAAAATGAATTGTAAATATTTTTCTCAAATTTTTACAGTTATTTATTACTGATGAAGTAAAAATGCCTTATGGTGTTTCTCAGACTTAAAAGTAAAAACATGTACTTAGAGTTCTTGTTAGATAATCTACCTATTCAATTTTATTTCCTTTCAAGAAAATTTTTTGTCTTCCAAAAACTAGTGAATCACTTTCCATACTCTGGTGTAAAAGGATTTTCCTGTTATTATTATTATTGTTATTATTACAATTATTTCTGTTGGGAAAGAAGAAAACAAAGAAAAGTTCATTGACAAGGCATCAATGGATGTCACCCGGTAACAGAGCTTCAAGTATATTCATCAAAATATCCAAAAGATCGTCCAAATCTTCCCAATAATGCAAGTGATAATGTTTACAGAAGATCAAAAGGGCTGAATCCGGAGAACCCAAACCTCAAAACCCTCAAAAAACCAAAAAATATCTAGAGGGATAAACGCAAAAAATAATCTTTTGTTTCTTACCCTTCATATAATCTGGAGAACATCAAGAGGGAAGTGAGAGCTTAGTTGGTATTAACTACTATAAATATTATGACCCTGTACTTGATGTTGACATTTCAAAATTGTTACTGTAGGAATGCGGATTTACACCTTCAGTTGTCAGTTTTGGATGCCTCATAAATCTTTATGCTAAGGTAAGCCACTTATTCGTGTTGAACTTAATTTTTGCTGTTCTAAAATTATCAATCTTTTCTCAGTTTTTTAAAAAGTTTATTGGAGACTGGTAATTTGCTTAACATGTGTGCTTCAAATCCAAAGATCACTTTGAGCAATCAGGTAAGAAAGACTTGATGGTTGTATATGGCATTTGATTAGTCTCGTTCTTTGAAATTGGTTGAAGAAACTATTGTAAGTTTATTATTTGTTGGGAAGAAATTATATACGGTTATTTATAGGGATTCATATGTAAAGAAGAGGACAAGTATGAATTAAAACTTGATTATATAAAAGAAGATATAGCTATGTAAGGAACTAACCATACAAGACAATGTGCTATAGGAAATTCTATAGTTTAATGCTCCAAACTTGGAGCAAATATATCTGCAAAAGAATTTGATTGTCTTATTGATTCACAAAAGGGAGACATATATATACTGCAGTTCAGTTGTAGAAAAGAAAAGTTTATTATTTTTGAATCGCATGAATTTTGGGATATTCTATCGTAATAGGAATCTAATTTAAACAAGCCTATTTCTAGGGGTACAATACAAAAGAATATATATATATATTCATATATATACACATATATGCATACAATAATTCTTTTTTCCCACACTCTCTCTCAAGCTGGTGAATAGGTGTATTCCATTCCCAACTTGGAGATAATATTCTGGAACACTGGACTACTTATGGCAAGTACATTAGCAAGTTGGCTGTTTGTGGGCATGTAAGGCGTAGAAATCAACTCACTCTCCGATTTTTCTCTGACAAAGTGTTTATCAAGTTTGATACGCGTCATTTAATCATGTTGTACGGGATTATTGGTTATGCTGATGGCAAACTTTAGGGTCTCAAAAGACCGTCCTATTTATTCTTTAAATCTTCTAAGATGATTGTTATCCAAAGTAGTCCACACACACCTTGGGCTATTGCCCGAAATTCTGCTTATACATCATGTTACCACATTCTATTTTTCTGCTCCTCCATGTCACCATACTGCCAAGAAAGATGCCAATATCCAGAGTTTAACCTCCTGTTGATGATCGACCCAACATAATTGGCATATGTATATGCCTCAACATCTATTCCTCTTTCTTTTGAAGAGAATACATTTTCCTGGTGTATCTTTAAGATATTGTAATATTCAGTGAGTTGGTTGTAAATGGACTTCTTAGGTTTATGAGTAAACTGACAAATCACACTTGCTGCATATGCTATACTTGTTTGTGTGTGGGATAGATAAATGAGTCTTTCCACTGAGTATAAACTGACTGATCACACTTACTGTAACATTATACATACATGTAATAATTCCTTTTTCTGACAATATCACATGCACCAAACTTGTTATAACTGAATTTCACAAGGAGTTGTGAATATATCAATTAGTTGGTTTGTTTCCTTTGCACGAGTATTGTAATCACATTATCGAGAAGCTTTTCTTTGATCAAATGATAGTTAACTTCAATATGTTTAATTCTCATAAAAAAGTTACGGTTGAAGCCATGTAGATAATTGCCTCGGTGCCGCATTTGAACAAGCTTGTAAGTAAATGATTTAGCCCAATCAACTCATTAGTTGTCTGAGCTTTTAGCTCAATCACCATCTTATTACATGATTTCATAACGATGATTAGCTTCTTGTATTTCTAAGACACCATGTTTCCATCCATGAAAATATAATAATCTATTTTAGATCTATGCTCTGAAGGGGAACAAACTCAATTAGCAACTTGGTTATATCTCAAGATGTGCACAACTGCCTCCTGGGGACTAGTTTGAGGGAAGTCCTTAAACTGATTCCCGATATCCACAGTGAATGAAATGTTTGGGCAAGTCATGATTAGTTTAGTCTTTGAACTAACCTAGATTTTGTTGAGGGACCTTCTTCTTCGGTGTTGCTTAATATCAGGGGTAAGAGCAATTGGTGATACTTTTGTTATAGCTTCGCAAGACTGAGATAGAGAAAGTAAGGACTAAGAAGCAAGATCAACTTGGTCATTTTCATACTATGTGCTTGTTGAATTATGAAAATAGGTTAGGACACTCTATTGATGAAGTTAGAGATAGACGACTAGACATGCCTTTTGAGGAGAGTTAGATTAGAAATGCAGTTTAAGATCTGATGGCTTTCAATTGAGGTTTTTTTTTTGGCTGTTGGAAGTTTCTCAAAGGAGACTTGTTAAAGGTTTTCTTAGAGATGTTCTTGAATGGCAAATTGCTGCCGACATATTACCATTTTTATTACTTTGATTTTGGAAAAGGATTGTTATATTAAGATACAAACTCTGGATCTGTCAGCTTCTGAATAGTGTTTATAAGATATTAAGAAGGTTGTATTGGTGAGCTTGAGAAAAGTTCACCTCTCATGCAATCTACAAGGCACTACATTACCTAAAGGCTAATCCTGATGAAGGAATTTTATTTAAAAAGAATATTGAATTAGTCCTTGGTGCATGCCCTGGTGTAGATTATGCACAGTCACCAGTTAATAGGCAATCCAGTATAGGTTATTATTATACTTTCTTTGGAGGTAATCTTGTGACTTAATGGAGCAACAAGCAAGAGGTGGTTGCTAGATCAAGTGCAAGGGCAGAGTTCACAATGCTGGTACAAAGAGAGTGCGAATTATTAGATGAGAAGGACTAATGAGATTATTTTACAACAAATTTGCTATTAACAAGGTTACAATCCTGTGCACCATTAAAGAATTAAGCACATTGATTAGATGTATACTTCTTAAAGGAAAAGTTGGATAGTTTTTTTTTTTTTGGTACTCCAACGTCCCAACTAATGGTCAATTTGTAGATATGCTGACAGAAAGACTCTGTAGTGCAACATTTCATGGACTTATTTCTAAGCGACATTTTATGGACTTAAGAAAGCTAGGAAGAAAAGATGCATATTCACCACTTGAGGAAGAATGTTGGAAGACTCTTCAGTCACATCTTAGTATTAGGAAACTATTTACTTAAAAATATGAGATATCAGTTGGTAAACCCCCCCTGGCATGAAATTTGATCTAATTTGCTATATTTTCCTATATTGTCTCTTTGTAACAGCTATATACCCATGTATAAGTCAATCTTTCTCTTAATTCGACATAGTGGCATGCTGCTGATTCGTGTTTGCAAATGTGTCTCATCAAATTGATAGAACCTATAAAAAGTTACCTATTGAACCACTTTGAGACAAATGTCTTTGTATGTCATGTGGTTGTTCATGTTTGCCCTTCATATTGTGAAAGATTGTCTTGTGTGCAACTTTTATGGCACCAAGCTGTTATTCTTTCTGAATTTTAAAATTTTCTGATTTCTGAAAGTCTCTGTTAATTTCAAAAATTCTCAAGAATATCTGCATGTTCGTTGCGTTTGTTGTTCCTTCTGTTGCTTGTGAATTTACTTTTATTAATGCAGGTACAAGACCAGGCTTTAATATTCATCATGGGTATCTGATCTTGCTTCTGTTCTTTTTTTTTTCAGATTGGAAAGATATTTAAAGCTTTAGAGGTTAGCAAAAAGATGAAGTCTGCTGGCATAAGTCACAACATGAAGACCTACTCCATGTTGATCAATGGGTTCATAAAGTTAAAAGATTGGGCAAATGCTTTTGCAATTTTTGAAGATGTGATCAAGGATGGTTTGAAGCCTGATGTGGTTCTGTATAACAACATTGTTACAGCATTTTGTGGAATGGGTAACATGGATCGAGCCATTCATATTGTTAAGGAAATGCAGAAGGAGAGACATAAGCCGACCTCACGTACATTTATGCCCATAATACATGGTTTTGCCAGATCTGGAGATATGAGAAGAGCCCTCGATGTATTTGATATGATGAGGCGAAGTGGTTGCATCCCTACTGTACACACTTTCAATGCAGTGATTCTTGGCCTTGTCGAGAAGCGTCAGGTAGGATACATTTTCAGAGAACAAGTTGTAGGAGCATCAGAGGGGCTTGATTCCAAATGTTATGTTATATATATTTATCAATTCTTTACTCAGTGACACAACATCTGTTATTCTTGTCATCTCTACCTCACCTATGCATAAACTTATGTGCAAAAGTTCTAATAAGTTTTCTTTTCCCATTTTATTTCTATGCTCTTAGTTCCGAAATATAGTAGTTTTCGATAAAGGTGCGTCATAAATTTATGTGCAAGAGTTCTAATAAGTTTTCTTTTCCCATTTTATTTCTGTGCTCTTAGTTCCGAAATATAGTAGTTTTCGATAAAGGTGCGTCGAATTATTAATCAAATTTTATTAAGACTTATTCTCCATTTCAAAAAATGAATCTTGACTTTTTTTTTTTTTTCCCCTTTTATTCTCAAACGAAGTGCCACATGTGGGTAGCTTGGGAAAGTTCTTACATGGAAAATGTTTTTTTAGCTTTCATTTCCTACTTATTTATGTATTGAAACGAGTATGTTGGTAAGTGTCCATATGGTGGGTAAATATAAATGAAATATAGTTTTCTAAAAGATACTGAACTTTCTATTATTTCAAACTCGTGCATATATGTTTACTTCCATTTTTTTTTTATTTTTGTTTAGATTCCAACTACTATACATGTTTTTATATATAAATTTTTTCTTGTATGAAAAATATCGTCAACTTGTTTACAAATTATGAGATCTGGAGGGTGATAAGAAATTCAAGAGACTGACAAAGTAACAAATATTTTGGGGGAGGAAAAAAGTATTGCTAGAGCGAGAAGGGTAGAGTTCGTAGGTTGAACTAAGCCTAGGAGATGGCGTGTATTCGGGGATCAGTTTCTTCTAGAACTGCAGTTAAGTAGAAATAATCTGTACCCGAATAGAGGTACAGGAACGCAAGTAAGCTCTTTGGAACTCACTAGAAGGGGGTGTTGAGAAGGACTATAGTTTTGTTGGAACTTCTGTAAATTGGAGCTTATCACCAATCTCTGACAACTATCCTACTTTCTATATAAGAAATGCTATATGATGGCCAAGGAGTCAAGGCATGCAAAGTTTTTCTAGCATTTGATACGTGCAGCTTTGCAATCTCTTGACATCTATGGAGCAGAGTGTTAAGGATACTAGTCAGCAACTAAGTCACTAAATAACTTAGTCTGTAAACTGCAGATAGATTGCCATAATCTGATCTACCTATCTTATCTTCATCATGCAATTACCTAACTCGAATATAATTTTCTGTAGATGGAAAAGGCTGTTGAAATACTGGATGAGATGATGTTGGCAGGCATAAGTCCAAATGAGCATACCTACACGACAATCATGCAAGGCTATGCATCATTAGGTGATACTGGAAAGGCATTCGAGTATTTTACTAAATTGAGAAATGAGGGTCTGGAGCTTGATGTGTTCACATATGAGGCATTACTGAAGGCGTGCTGCAAGGCAGGCAGGATGCAAAGTGCACTAGCTGTCACCAAAGAAATGAACGCTCAAAAGATTCCACGTAACACCTTTGTCTATAACATACTGATTGACGGGTATGGATTCTTCAGAGTAAATTATAATAATTGGAAATGTAATAACTTGAAGCAGTCTGTTTTCTTTTTTTAATTTTTTCTTATCATCTGAGTTTGTTAGGACCTAGCTATGGCATCATTTTGGAACAGCTTCTGCAGATAGAATAATTAGTCTTTCATTTAATGGATGTAATAAAGTGATAGTATTTTATTTTCCAACTATTTGCAGTAACCTACGAATCAGTTGGAGTGTCAGCATAATTGGCATTATAGTTAGAACAATATCCAGGAAGTTTGAATAATTGGCTGTACTTGTATATGTAATCTCTGTTAGTTGTACATACTGAAAATTAATGAAAATTCGAGTATCAAAACCTTCTACAGTTTCCTTCTTTTCCTCTTCTCCTCCACTCTCTTCTTTTCCAACCTTCTCACTTCCCCTGTTTTATTCATCTCCTTTGGGTGATGAGTCAGGTAACGAGTAAGGCTTTTACTATCTGGTACGTTCCCTACGCCTAAAGGAAGCAAAACGTGGGAATACCATTCAAACTCAGGGATCTATAGGTAGCATGTTGGAAAATAATACCCTTAGAATAGACATCCCCCTGTTTGAAGGAATTAATCATGGAGCTTGAGTGAGGAGATGCCAAAAGTAGTTCCAGGTTTATGGGATTTTGGATGACCAAAAAGTGGAGTTGGTTGCCTTACTGTTTGGTAAAAAACCAGATGCAAAGTACCAAGAGTAGCAGGTTCAAAATGGTGAGATGGAGTGGACAATGTTTGATCCGGAACCGAGCAAGTGTTTCAGGGACCTAATAGTGGTCTGCGGGGGAGGATTTTAATAAATTTTACTTGGGAAGGAATTATCCTGAACTACGAAGGAAGGTTTGAAGAGTTAAAATCAATTGCGATTTGAACATGATCAAAGGAGTTAAAATCAATCATATCCAGCTTCATTAGTGGTCTTATTTTTTTTTTTAATTTATCATTAGTGGTCTCAATGAAGAGCTAAGACCTATGATTAGCCTATGAGCAAGCTCAATTACAATTCCACGACATTGAAGTCATGCTTAAACCCAAAAAACTGATATTTTGCTCATTCTGCCCCAGTGTCAAGCCCACATACATTACTCACATCAACCATGCCAAACACAATTCTTATCTAAAAACACAGAACCAAAATCCACCCAATAAAAGTAACCTTGCCCTTTTGAAGCCATCAACACTGCAAATGTTTCTTTGTTAGCGCACCAATGTAAGGCTAAACAGATAATGATGGTGCAGCTACAAAATATATGGAGAAAAGTGATAATGAGGAAGAGCAAGGTGAGAATGCTGAGCAGGAGGACACAGGGGGGATTTCGTTCAAGGTGATAGAATGATAGTAGGGTAGCTACATATCTCAAGTGCAAGGTTTATTGGATTCCAAACCTATGTTGATCTTGATTGACATCAGAAGTCCACAGCCTTTATGGATCTTAGGTTGGCAAAATGAAGTAATGCCAAATTAATTAAGACCTTTTCCTTCAGGGACTTACTTTCCAGTGGCCAAAGGATGTGAACCAATACAACATCGTCAAGTTGAACTGTCTGATAAAAATGTGGTCTAAATACTACTTTTGCATACTAGAATTGGGACATTATCATGTGATTCGAGGAAACTGATTGGATGAAGAAGCATAACTCAGTGCTATTTTGCTTTGTTAAGTTATGAGTTGCTTTTATGAGGAATAAGTGTAAGAGGTACCAAAGTGAGGAATGTAAAACACCTCTCAGAAAAAGGGTTTTCAAGATCAATGCAAAGAGACTGGCAAGGGCCTACAACTAACCGAGTGACTCGTCTGTAAGGGGCGAATTCAAGTCCAAGTAACACCAGTGAGGGGAAGGAGGATATAGATTAGAGGCATTTTAAGCCTTGATACAATACTACCAAGGGATCTTTGAAGAACCTAAATCCACACCCCCCATACAGCGACCATGATCATGCCATTCCTTTACTCTAAAATGTTGTACCATTCAACTCCCGGCAATTCCCAAGTACATATTTCCAAGAAGACCAAAACATAGAAGCAAATAGTGCACATGTTGGACTCTTTAATAATCCAACAGAGTCGCAGCTCTTTTGCTTCTTCAAATAGAAATCGACAACTGGAGGTTCTGATTACAAGCAGCTAAGCTCAGTCACAATAAATGTTTATTTCCTATACTGGTGATTGATATTTGTTGAATGAGCTCCATGGGGCCACAATTTTCTCCAAGGTGGACTTAAGGGCAAGGTTTCGTCAAATAAGGGTCAAGCAAAGAAAACACCACAAAACTGTATCCAAGACCCATCGTGGTCATATTGAATTTAAAGTAATATCGTTTTGCTTTACTAATTCCTCAATCACATTGCAATCATTGATAAATCACATATTCAGGCTCTTAAAAATATTTGCGTTAGCAACTTTTGAAAATGTCCTAGTTTACAACCCTTCACATAATCTTCCCCTTGAGCACCTGGAAGCTATTCCTTTAGGCCTTGCACCTGAACCAATTGTTTACTGATATTCAGTATGTATATATAGCTCCGTTACCATCGACCTCATACATTCCTACCAAACCAAGCTTGTAACACCTGATCTTATCAGAAACAATTGATTGTGGCATCCCATATAATTTATAAACATTTTCTTAGAAGATTCTAATAACGTTTTGGGCAGATAAGGGGTGTGCTAATGCGTGTGAAAGTAACCTTAGTTGGAGAACTTTCAAGAAACCATATCTATGCTCCAAATTTCTGGTCTGGCAGAGTGGTGGTACAACGGCATGTATCACTCAAAATCTTAAGATGTCGCTACTCCAGGCTTTCTATGGTTGTCCTCTCCATAATTTGTGGAGCAAAAGGACAGGTCAACCCGCACCTGGAAGAGTTCTTGGAGGAGAGACGTGATGGGTATATTACTGAGGGAACAGCCCTTTTTTATTGCATAACAGAATGACACAGTTCATGGATGCTAAAAGCATCTAGCTTCTTTTGAGAAAGTGGAAATAGTTCTCCTTGGAAATCTGCCCTGTAGGTAGACTTCCTGGCAGTCAGGAGATGCTTGAAGTTGTTCCCAAAGTTTCAGGAGCCATTTCGAATTGCTCAAGAGGTTGGAAAGGTTGCCTGGTACAATCTCCGGATTCCATGATACATCTTATCTTCCATGTATCATTATTAAAGAAATATGTATGAAGTTCTCAAGTTGTTGGAAGCGTATTACCCTCTGCTAATTTGTTTGGGGCCAAATTAAAATAGAAGCAATGGCAATGTTACAGGAAAAGATGATACACCACCACAAGAAGCCTGTGGAGCAAGCTGTAGTGCAATGTATGGATCTTGATCCCAAGGATATTACATGGGAGGATTGGTCCTTTTTGAAGGGTCACTTCCAAATTAAAACCTTGAGGACAGGTGCTTATGCAAGAGTGGGAAAATGTCAGAACCTCCCCACAGTGTCCTTTGACATAGCTCTGTAGATAGAATAATCTTTTTATTTAGTTTTTGCAATGGACTGATAATATGTTATTTTTTTAACATCCAGTTAATTGCAGTCATGTATGAATATGTTGGAAATCCAGCCATATGGGCATTATAGTCAGAAAAATATCCAGGAAGGTTGTCAGAGCAGCTAGTCATTCACTGTGCTTTAGCCTCTGTCAGTTGTATATACTGAAGATTAATGAGAATTCCATTATAAGAACCTTATACTGTTTCCTCCTATTCTTCTCTTTCTTCCCTTCTTCTCTAATTCATCGACTCTCTTCTTTCTCAGTCTTCTAACTTTCCCTTTTACATTCATCTCCTTCTGGGGATGAGCCAGGGCCCTGACAGAGTTCTGTTTTATCGTTTGCTCCTGGGAATTTTTTTTGGGTGTGCTTAAACTTTATTTAAACCATTTTCTTCTACTTTCTAGTCTAAACTAGTGTTGCCAATTTGTTAACCAATCTGACTCTTTGTTTGCTTGTTTCTTATTTTCTTTTTATTCCATAGATGGGCTCGGAGAGGTGACTTGTGGGAGGCTGCTGATTTGATGCAGCAAATGAAAAAAGAGGGGGTTCAACCTGATATCCGTACTTATACATCCTTCATAAATGCTTGCTGCAAGGCTGGAGACATGCTGGTATGGCCCTTAAAATTGAATATTCTCTTTCCATGTGGTGAAATTACATCATTTATGATATGTAAGAACTAATGGTGACTGAAATCAGCTTTTTTGTGTATGTCTTCTGGTCACCTTTTGAAAGTCTTTCACCCATTTTCAGCTTGTGTAGGAATTATCTCATTAGGAAATAGACAATGTTTACTCTCCTTTCTAATGGAAACAATTCTATTCTTTAGAGAGCAACAAAAACGATCAAAGAAATGAAAGCTGTTGGAGTGAAACCGAATGTTAAAACCTACACCACATTGATACATGGGTGGGCACGCGCTTCTCTTCCCGAGAAGGCTTTGAAATCCTTTGAAGAGATGAAGTTGGCAGGTTTAGAGCCAGACAAGGCTGTATATCATTGCTTGATGACTTCTTTGCTATCTAGGGCAACTGTTGCTGAGGCATACATCTACTCCGGAGTGCTGTCAATTTGTAGAGAGATGGTAGAGTCTGGCTTGGTTGTGGATATGGGGACTGCAGTGCATTGGTCCAAGTGCTTACGCAAGATTGAGAGGACAGGCGGAGAGCTAACAGAAGCTTTGCAGAAGACTTTCCCTCCAGATTGGAGCTCATTTTATAATCTTGATGCTCATTCTGATGGAGACACTGATGATGAGTACAATGTTGGCAGCGATGATTATAATTATATGTATTATGCTAGAGAGACTGACCATGATGATGATGATCACGATGATGATGATCACGATGATGATGAAGATTTGAGCCATAGATTTTGTTTCTAATTAGCATACGTGTAAGAGAGTTGCTGCGCTGGAAACATCAGTTGATGAGTTGATTTGAGATAGCATTGGCTGGATGAATTGCTTGCTTGCCTGGAAAATCAAGAGGAATCTGTAACTTATTGTTCATGACCTCCATTTTAGAGGAACTAGAGGATCGGAGAAGTAAAATTATTCATTGTATAACTGTTATAATGAAAGTAAGAATTTTCTGACCTTCCAAACACAGAATTGCTTGGAGGCATTGGCACTTTGTGGGGAATGATTCTGATGTTTTATTGTGGAGGAGAATTCCTTTCTAGTCTGTAAACAACTAGATGCTAGCCTTACTAATTTTTACATTGGTTATGATTTTGGTTCTTAATTTATTTGGTGATTATAACAGTTATTTCAATTAATATATCATTAGATTTTTTTCTGGCTAATAAATTCTGTATCTTCTGAATTTTGTATTAATGAGAATCTAGTGTTTGAAGTGTTTGATGAATTGCTTTCCATTTGCCAATAGAATCACACTAGATAAATACAAGGTAAATAAAATTTGTTGCATGTTTGGAATTAATTTATATAAAAATGAAATTGTCTGTGATATAATTCATTATTAGAAGCTGATTATCTATTGTTCATGAGGAAGCAAATCTCTCTGAGTTTGTTGGATGAGAAAATTTTGATTCACAACAATAAGAATTCCCGGAAAAATTACACGTTGAACGAGATGAAATTGCGAAGTATAGGCTTCATTTTGTGGTTGAAAATGTTTCTTAGTTTCTATTTCCTAAATTTGTATGAGTTTTATTTTCAAATTCATATAAGTTTGTTAACAATATAGAGAATGATAGTAAAAATTATTACATAATTTGATTAATAAAAGAAAAAAATAAACACTTTGGAATTTAGAAAATATTTTGATGTGTTAAACGAGATCCTAACGATTTCATAGTGAGATTAAATCTTAAAATTTCTTGTGAATTTATAAATAACGGAACTCAAGGAAAATACCTTGATAATCAAAATTTTTGTTTATTGATTTCTCCATAGTTTTATAAATATGAATTTCTCAAATGTGATTCATCACATTGCATGAATTTTTTCTCTTTTTCTTAGAAAATAATTCAAACTACAATAACGAAATTAGAATTATAATAAATTTAAATTTTAAAACTAGAAATGAACAATTTTATTCAAATCTTCTCAAAAAAAAAAAATAAACACGAGAACAACACAACAACAAACAAACTTAAAAAGCATAATCAATACTAGAAAACATAACATAAAAGCAACATGGAGAGGCTAAATTTTTGAGTTCTTGAAATGAGAGTTTAAATTCTCATTCTCTTAGCTGGAATTTGACGAAAAACATCCATCAACGAAATATTGCCGCAACGTGGGCATCTGGGAGCTCTCTCAGGCACCATTACATACAGATAACACTTACTGCAACCCATCAATATCAATGAAGAAAATCCAACTTGATAACCTCCACATGATGAATTCATCGAAGGGGGCTTTTTGTTGTTACCTTCAGAAACTGTTGAGGTTATTTCAGAGTGATAATTGGAATTAACAGATTCATCATGATAATATGATTTCAAACCTGGTGGTAATAGACTCAGAGTTAGGTTAAGCTCATCTTCCTCACCCTTCTCTACCTCACTTATGCTTCTTTTCTTCTCTTCATTGATCATACCTCTTGTTTCACCCTTCAATACACACAAAAAGATATTTAAGTCATTAGAATTTAACAATATAATATTTGTGAATGTATATTACAATAGATATAACATAAAAGAATTTCTTTCTGCTGTCCTTTTTTTCTATTTAAGGAAGATTCTCAAGTTCATTTCTCTGGCTTGAGATTGAATCTTTGATCAATCAATCTTAAAGGTACAACAGACAACTTGGTTGGTCTATTTAAGATTTTACTACCAGAGTTTATCAAAAGAAAAAGAATACTTATGATGTTTTTAAATTATATACAAATTCAAAAACTTGATACAATTCATTTGCAAATAAAAATTTATTTTAGATAGAAGACAATGCAACAAATTGCGTCATGAGGAGAAGCAATATTGTTCCCTTACAGAATTTTATGTGAAACTAAAACATCATATTCCTATTTAATTCTGATAAATTTCAAAATTTTACAGTTCTAATTCTAAATAAAATTTTATATAAATTTTTTTAATTTTAAAAATAATTTTAAAAATAATTTTACTATTTTTTAATTGAATTAAGTGGTAACTTGTAAATAAATCTTAAAACATTTTTAAGAACAAAATCTCATTTATAATAAAAAAAATTTCTGATAGATCATGAAAGAAAAAGAAGAATGAATCTACTAAGAATGTACAATACGAAAATCAAATATAAATAACAAATCATCAAATCGAGATATAATTTTTAGATTATAAGGACTAAATATAACATATATATCATATTTGAAATAAAAAAATTGGGAAAAATCTTTGAACAATAAAATTTTTGAAAAAACTAACTAAAATATTTCACTAGATATACGAAATACTATAAAAAAACTAAAATTTTTATTTAAAAATCAATTTTTTTTTCTATTTGTGAGAAAGTCGTACCGCACTTAGAGTTGAAGCAGTCACTGAATGTTTCAGATAAAGAGATCTGCAAAATTCTTGATGAAGTTGGTTGAACCACTTATTAAGCTCCTCAATTCTATTAGTGATGGTTTCTCTGTTTTCATCATATTGAAATGATTTATTTTGAATTGGAATCATCTTGTAAAAAATGCGAATGAATAACCTGTGAGATTAATCACATATATATACTGAGTGAAAGAACATGGTTTTCTAGAAAACCGACTCAATAAAAAAGGTAGAAAGTAAATAAAATATGTATCGGATTCGAAAACATATTAGTTTTCAAAAGAAATTGAAATCTAAAATTAAAACTACTTAAATTTAAAAAGATTGAAAGAAATCCAAATAAGATTTGAAATAAAAACTAAAAATTTACTTCACTAAAAGGGTTATGAATATAAAAAAATAAAAAATCCTTGGATTGGATTTTACCTAAAATATAATCGCAAACTCAAAACCATGGGAAATAAATAGAGGTGCTAGAAACTGAAATATGTATATATATATATATATGTAAAGTAGTGTATTTTAGAGAGACAAGTGCCAAATAAAAATTATAAGGTAGCTTATTAAATGATGGATTTCTTGTAGGATAATGTCAAATATTAATTCAGTAACCGTTGTACATTCCAGAAACTCTCACTTCTAATCAAGGGTAATAATGTAAATAACAAGCAGCTGCCCACAGAAATTATTAGCTGGCCCGCAATGATTATTTAAACCACCATCACGTGATTACCACTTTTTAGTTTTAAAAAACTATATTATGATTATTTTAATTAAAAAAATTTAATCGTTACGGAATAATTTTTTATTTAATTTTTAAATAATTTGTTAGAGACGAAACACGTGCTTATATTCTTTCGGTTGAAAATAAAGTTATATAAATACTAATTTATTATGATTATTTTAATTGATAAAATTTAACCGTCACAAAATATAATTTCGTAATAAATTCGCTGAAATGATACATATGCTTGCACTCTTTTGGTTTAAAAAAAGAAGTTATATGGAGTCAATTATAGTTATCTTGATAAATAAAGTTTGCTTATAACAAAATATTTCTTATTTAATTTCGTAATAGTTATATTTTTTAGTTGAAAATGAAGTTATATGAAGTACTAATTTATTATAGCTGCCTTAATTAATATAATTTAATCGTCACAAAATTTTGTTATTGAAATTTTTAGTAACTCGCTAGAAACAAAACTTAATTTGATTACTTTAATATCACAGATATACTAATAAATTAAATTTTAGTCTTCGTAAATCAAATATTATGAATAAGTTACTGATAACTTTTAATACAGTTAAATTATAACTTCTAATACAGTTAGATTATCGATCTTTATATTTTCAACATGTGAATGTAAATTAAGTAATTGTGATAAATTGAATTGATTAAAACACTACAAAAATATCTTGATAAATTAAAATCAATTCTGAAAATAGATTGATAAAACACCATGGAATCAATCATCCATTCAACAGGATAGTTGAAGGTAACCTCTCAAAGAACACTCACAATAGCATAAAACTAAAGCAAACTTGAATATTTGTATTGATATGAAAAAACTAAATGAATTACAAATTAAGGGTGAGACCTTTATATAGACTTTTGCCGATTTAATTCTACTTGATCTCAAAAATTAAAATTCTAATTAAATTCTTAATTTAACATATTTTAAGAAATATTAAAATAATAATTAACAAAACTATGTTGTAAGTAAAACATAAATTCTTCTCTCTTGAATCATCCAAAATCTCTCATTTGGATTGAAGTGTTTGTATCGTACTTAGCTTGTCCTTGAATTAAATAATTAATTTTCTTGAAGAATCCTTGTTGAAGAAAACCAAGAATCCTTATTGTTCGAATAGGAAAGAGATGGAAGAATTTGGTTAGAAAAAAAATCCCTTTAGCTGAATTCTCTTGAGACATTTTCTCTTATCTGCTGGTGAAGATCCTCCCTTGTTGAAGCACATTCTTCCAAATAAAATAGATCTCCTTCTTAGCAGTTAGTCTAGTCCAAAAAGGACTCAAGAAAATCAAAAGAGATTGAATTCTGTTAGAGACACGGCCGTGTATCTAGGAGACACGGCTGTGTTGTATCTAAAAGCTAGAAATTGATGTGATTCTGAGGAAGAAATGGTCGTAGTGTTAATTCAACACGACCGTGGGACGTGCCAAATTAGATTTAGACTCTATTAAATATTAGGTCTTGAACTATATAAAGAGGGGATTATCTCAAAAAGAGAACATACCGGAGGAGGAGAAAAGAGAAGACGACTGCAGACATCAAGAGCTTTTTCTAGTGGGTTATTCTTAATTATTTCATGTTTCCTTTATATTTGTTTTTTGTAGTTTTCTTTAGAATGTGTAACTAATCTTTGATGAAACCCTAAGGGATACTTTGTGGTTTCTTTATTTAATCTTTAAAAGTATTTTTCTCCTAATCTCTAGGTGTTATCTTGTGGCTTAATGCTTAAATAGATTGATCACCTATTTATTGATATATGATGAATGATTGAATTGAAAGATTGATCGTTCATTAGAATATCAAGTTAGCATAATAGATTGAATGTGAGTAGAGATACTTGGAACGATCTATATAGTTGATGATTGAATATTAATGCACTGATTCATACTAATCCATTTATATATGTGTGTTATTATGAAGTAAGTAGGGTAATTGATTTTGAGAAAGAGATTACTACATGATTGAATGAAACTAGGTGAAAGTTCTGGTTATAGATTGAATTAAGGAAATTCATAGTTAAACTTAGAGTGGATTCTAAGATCTTAACCGTCATTTTATCTTGATTGTTAATTAGCCTTAATTCGTCGTTTTTGTTGTTAAGTTTTAGTTTATACTCATTCTCTTAGTCATTACCCAAATAATATCAATTAGTTGAGATTCTAGTAATTATTATATTAGTCATCGTAAGACGTTATCCGAATTTACCGTTATAGTACGTGTTCAAACTAGTACACTTGTTAGGTGAGTTCATATCGCAACAAGTTTTTGGCACCGTTGTCGGGGACTATTACTAGCAATAGTAGAGTTGACTGATTTTTATTAATTTGGTACTTTTACCTTATTTGTTTTGTTTTCTTAGCTATTTGTAGGGGGTTCTGTAGTGCATGAGTAGAAGTAGCGAAGAACTACTAATTTTTTTATCCAGAAATTGAGAGAACTTGTCGTAGACTGAGAGCACAAGCAAGAAGGAGACGACTCCCATCTCATGTCAGAAATTCATTGATAAGAGGAGCAACAACAATGAATGACAAATCAGAAAGGTGTAGAGAGCGCACCATGATGGATTATACTATTTCATTCCTTACTAAAATTGAACCGAGTTTCATAGGGCCGGCTGTAGCAGCTAATAACTTTGAGATTAAGCTAGCCATCATCAGCAGAGTGTAAAATTTTTTGGGTTCCCAGCTGAGGATCCTAATGAGCACACTGCTAATATTCTGGAGATTTATGACACTTTTAAGCACAATGGAGTGAGCAATGATGCAATCATATTGAGACTTTTCCTTTTTTTTATTGAAGCGTAGATCTAAGACTTGGTTGAATTCATTACCAGTTGGTTCCATAACTACTTGGGAGGACATAGCTCAACACTTTCTAGCCAAATACTTTCCTCCTTCAAAGACAGTTAGGTTAAGAAATGACATCACTACATTTGCACAAATAGATGGAGAATCATCATATGAGTCTTGGGATCACTATAGAGATTTATTTAGGAGAGTTTTTCACCATGGACCTATGTGGCTTCAAGTGCATACATTCTATAATGGTCTCACCGCCAACATCAAGACCATGATTGATGTAGCTGCTGGAGAAACATTGAATAATAAAACACCTAAGGTGGCCTACAAGTTGATTGAGGAGATGGCAAAAAATAGTTACCAATGGGAGAAGGAGAGATCCTCATCAAGAAAGAATGTCGGCTTACATAATATTGGCAACTATATAGCTCTGTCTACACAAATTGAGGCCTTAACTAAGAAGATAAACAACATAAATATGGCGATAACACAAGCAGTGCGAGTTCAGAATTCTGAAGTTTAATAAGGGAGTTCATCTCAACAAATTGAACAAGTGGAATATACTAATAATGCTCCAAGATAACAAGAAAATCATTATTCTAATACTTATAATCCTTGATGGAGGAATCACCCTAATTTTTTATGGGGCAACCAAAATAATTAAAGACAAGCTACCCCACTAGCTCCACCCCCCATTGAACGAAGGCCAAACATAGAGGATATGCTCGCCAAATTCATGACAGCAATGAACACTAGGCTAAAAAGTAATGAACCCTCCATCAAGAGTCTAGAGAACTAAATTGGGGAATTGGCAATGTTGATTTTTGAGCTTGCTCAAAGAACTTTGCTAAGCAACATAGAGACCAACCCAAGAGAACATGTGAATGTTATAGCGTTGAGGAGTGGAAAATGATTAGTGGATTTAGAACCAAAGAAGATAACACAAGCATATGAGAGCAACCCAAATAAGGAAGAAGAAGAAAAAAAAAAGAGATTAAGAGCTTAGCTACCCAATCGAGGAGGAGAACACTCCAACATTCCATATTCGGAAAGACTGAAGCAACAACAATTGGATAAGCAATTTGGTAAGTTTTTAGATATTTTTAAGCAATTGCATATTAACATTCCCTTGGTTGAAGCTTTAAAACAGGTGTCTAACTATGCAAATTTCTAAAAGGAGATTCTATCCAACAAAAGGAAGTTAGAAGACGTGGCCATAATGATGTTTTACGAAGAATGCTCAGTTATTCTACAAAATAAGATGCCACAAAAGTTGAAGGATCCAAGTAAGTTTATTATTCCATGTAACTTAGGAGACCTTTCAATTGAAAAAGTGTCATGTGATTTAGGAGCTAGCATTAATTTAATGCCACATGACATTTATAAGAAGTTAGGGTTCAGGGAGCTTATGCCTACTAGAATCACTTTTCAATTAGTGGATAGGTTTTTCAAAATTCCGGTTAGAATAATAAAAAATGTGCTAGTCAAAGTTGATAAGTTTATATTTTCAGTAAACTTTATGATTTTAGATATGGAAGAGGACTTCGAGATACCAATCATGCTAGGAAGACCATTTCTTGCAACTGCTAAGCCCTAATTAATGTTCATGATGGTAAATTGACTCTTAGGCTATATGATGAAGAAATTACATTTTATGTATCTGAATCCATAAAATATTCACATACTTCAGGTGATACTTGTTTCATGATTGATACACTTGATAAGGTCGTGCAAGGTGTTTTTCATAAATATTTCTCTAAAGATGCATTGGAATAAAGAATCACGAATGGAGACAAAAAGTGACATGAAGAATGAAGAAATTTAGGAACAAGTAGCTTTCTTAGAAGTGAGACCTCAGTTTAATGCACCAGGTAATTTTAGATTTGAGAAAATTTACAGCTCTAGTAAAGAGAAAGACAAGCAATCGATTAAGGAGCCACCAAAGTTGGAGTTAAAACCATTGCCCTCACATTTAGAGTACACCTTCTTGGAGGAGAATTCCAGGTTACTAGTGATTATTTTGTCATAATTATCAAACTTAGAAGAAGAAAAGCTATTTTGGGTATTAAGAGGTCATAAAGCTGCCATAACATTAAAGATCTCTTACATAAAAAGGATAAACCCCTCTTTTTGCACTCACAAAATTCTAATGAAAGATGGACACAAGCCTTGTGTGTAGGCCCAAAGGAGGTTGAATCCTAATATGAAAGAGATGGTGAAAGTAGAGGTGATCAAGCTTTTTGATGCTGGAATCATCTATTCGATCTCGGATAGCAACTGGGTGAGCCCAGTTCAAGTGGTACTAAAGAAATGAGGAATGACAATAGTTCCTAATGAGAAGAACAAGTTGATTCCCACTAGAACAGTGATGAGATGGAAAGTGTGTATTGACTACTGAAAGCTTAATGACGTTACAAGAAAAGATCATTTTCCATTTCCCTTCATTGATCAAATATTAGAGAGGCTTTCAGGTTATGTTTACTATTATTTTCTGAACAGATATTCAAGTTACTTTCAGATTCTCATTTCACCGGAGGATCAAAAGAAGATAACATTCACGTGTCTTTATGACACTTTTGCCTATAGAAGGATGTCCTTTGGCTTGTGCAATGCTCCAGCCATTTTTCAGAAATGCATGATGGCAATCTTCGCCAATATGATGGAGAAAACTATGGAGTATTCATGGATGATTTTTCTATCTTTGGTATTTCATTTAATGTATGTTTGGACAATCTTAAACAGGTATTAAGGAGATGTGAGGAGACCAATTTGGTGCTCAACTGGGAAAAGTGCCATTTCATGGTAAGGGAAGGAATAGTCTTGGGTCACAAGGTGTCGCATAAGGGGATTGAGGTAGATAAGGTCAAGATAGTGAGGAGTTTTTTAGGCCATGCAAGATTTTATCAGAGGTTCATAAAAGACTTCTCTAAAATAGCACGCCTATTGACTAACCTTCTGCAGAAAGAGACACCCTTCCACTTCTCCGAGTAATATGTGGAGGCATTCAAGACTCTCAAGAAAAAATTGATCAATGCGCCTATCATGGTGGCATTGAATTGGGACCTTCTATTTGAAATCATGTGTGACGTGAATGACTATGCAATTGGAGCTATTTTGGGATAATAAAATATGAAATACTTCCAATCTATTTATTATGCTAGCAAGGCTCTAATGGACACCCAACAAAATTATACAACAACCGAGAAATAGTTGTTAGATGTTGTTTTTGCTTCTGATAAATTTTGATCTTATCTTATTTTATCTAAAGTAACTATTTTTACAGACCATTCAACATTGAGACATCTCCTAGCTAAGCAAGATGCAAAACCAAGATTGATTAGATGGATCCTACTTTTTCAAGAATTTGATTTGGAGATCAAGGATAAGAAGGGAGTTGAAAACTTGATAGCAGACCATCTCTCTCGTTTGGAGAATCCGAAAGATAAAATAATTCATTAAGATACATTCAACAATAATTTTCTGGATGAGTAACTATACATGGTTGAGGCAAGTAACTCTCCTTGGTATGCTGATTTTGTTAATTACCTTGCTGGTAATATTATCCCAAGTGATTTTTTCTACCAGTAAAAGAAAAAAAATTCTTTTTTGGTATTAAAAATTACTTTTGGGAATATCCATTCTTGTATAATATAGGTGCAGATGAAGTGATAAGGAAATGCATCCCTGACCAGGACATTGAAGAGATCCTCAAATTCTATCACACTAAAGAACCTGGAGGGCATTTTAGGGCCACAAGAACTACAACAAAGGTTCTCCAATCAAGTTTTTATTGGCCTAATGTGCTTAAAGATGCCCACACGTATATTCAGTCATGTGATGAACGCTTACCTTTAAACAAGATACTTGTTTGTGAGATTTTTGATGTGTGGGGAATAGATTTCATGGGACCCTTTCCCAATTCTTACAGTAATAAGTATATCCTAATTGTTGTAGATTATGTGTCTAAATGGGTTGAAGCATCTACTTCTCCTACTAATGATGTTAGGATAGTTTGCAAATTTTTGTATTTTCACTAAGGTTGGCACACCAAGAGCTTTAATTAGTGATAGGGGTATACATTTTTGCAACACACAATTGGAAAAGCTTCTAGCCAAATATGGTGTGAAGCATAAATTAGCTACGCCCTATCACCCTTAAACAAGTGGCCAAGTGAAAATCTCGAATATATAATTAAAAAAATCCTTGAGAAAATTATTGCACACATTAAAAACGATTGGGCATTGAAACTTGATGACGCTTTATGGGCTTACAAAAATGCATTGAAAACCCCTATTGGTATGTCTCCATATAAGATTATTTTTGGGAATCCATGTCACTTACCGGTAGAGTTAGAGCATAAAGCATATTGGGCATTAAAATTTCTAAACTTCGATTTAAAAACTATAGGTAAACATCGGGCCCTTCAACTCAATGAACTAAACGAGTTGCGTCTCAATGCATATGAGAATGCAAAGATCTATAAGGAACAGACAAAAAAGTGGCATGATCAATACATATTGCAACAAAACTTCAAAGTTGGGCAACATGTGCTCCTCTTCAACTCTCGACTTTGATTGTTTCGATGCAAGTTAAAATCAAGGTGGTTGGATCCATTCATAATTACTCAGATGTGGCCAAGTGGAGTAATTAAAGTAACTCATCCAGAGAAAGGTACTTTTAAGGTTAACGGTCCATGATTAAAACCATAAGGATATGAGCTCATGACCGTTACTATCCCTCTTGACGGCTCTTGAAGACACTTCCTACGTCAAGCTAAGGATGAAAAACAAAACACTTACTGGGAGGAAACCTAAATATATATATTTATGTTTATTTTTTTTACCAACTTTAGATATTTAAGAATTATTGTTAAGTAGTAAATTTAAAGTCACTTCTGATAGAAAAAATAGTGTTTAAGCATATGCAGTACTTACCATATGGTCATGTGTCAAGTGCACACACCCATGCGTCTCCCGCACAAACAAGATACGGTTGTGGGTTAAGCCATAGTCGTTTCTATACTTCCTAGATGCGACACTCGCTTGTGTCGCTTTAAAACATGCCTGTGTTGCTTTAAAACATGCCTGTGTCGTTTTAAAACATGCCCGTGTTATTTTACACACGCTCGTGTTGCATTAACTCATGGCAATGTTGCGTGTGTTTTTTCAAAAAAAAAGAAAAAAAATTGAAAACACGGGCTCTTTTGAACCCGTGTATAAAAATAACCCCCTTTTTACTCTTCCTCTTCTTTTCCACCAGGCCCCCTCTCCAACCCCAATCTCTTTTTGTCATTATTCTTCACTTCATCACAAAAACAAAAAAAAAACAATCCCTCTTTTTCAAAACTCACTCAGTCTCCT
Source organism: Carica papaya (assembly GCF_054855325.1). NCBI lineage: Eukaryota > Viridiplantae > Streptophyta > Magnoliopsida > Brassicales > Caricaceae > Carica > Carica papaya. The sequence goes on from NC_142316.1 coordinate 8,485,948, forward strand.
TGCACTTTATTGAGGAATTCACATCATAAGGTAAGTTTCTTCCCCTTTCTCATGTTTATTCTTCACTTCTAGGCTTTATTTTTTAATTTTGATTCTCATGGGTTTGGGTAATTGCGAAGTGAATTGTTGGTGTAATTGATATGGGTTTTGCTTGGGTAAGTTATTGATGTTTAATTTTGACCCAATTATGCCATGAATTCAAATTTAGGATTCTGAGTTATAGAACTGCTCTTGAACCTGAATTGGGTAGTATTATACATAATGTGAGTAATGCTTGATGTTTCTCCACATTGTCAATCATGTTAAGTTTATGAAACTGATTGATGAAGTTAGATTAATCCTAGCTGCTTTAGGAATCGTTCTTATGTACAAAATACCTAATGTTAATCTAATTTTTATTTGTTTCAAGAAACACTAACGTGATTCTTATGGGTATATTTTGTAGTTTTATTGTTCTATTGTACCCCACTTTGAATAGCTTTATTTTAATTATAGAATAATGGCTACTAGTAGAAAGGGATTGAAGACATCCACCTGAAGGAGTATTATTACATCCCCAGAGGCAGTGATTGACCGAGTGCTTACCTTTGACAATGAATCACATCAAGAAAGATTTTAGTACATTAGGAAGAGCAAAATCAAACCCCACAAGTATATTTATTTTTTTAATTTGGAAAAATTGGGATTGGAGGATGACATTATGGGGTTGATCTCTAATGTAGGCTGGGAACGTCTTGTGAATCCGTAGGCCATCTTATAGAGAATTAACCTATGAATTCTTAACCACTTTTGTACTTTCTGATCATGGCTTAGAAATTAGGATGCAATCCAATTTCGTTTCATGAATAGGGACTTTAGCATGCCTGTAGAAACAATGCATTGTGGTTTTTATACTTCTGAATATGTGAATAGTGCTGCATATAGAAATAGTTATGTTGATTTCCCTAATTCATTCCTACCAGTTGCATTTTGGTCAGAAATTTATTGTGTAGATCTTCATTACAACACAAGTGGCTCCAAGAGCACTCTTTTCAGTAGCTATACATTGAAGTATCTCCATAGGTACATTGTATGTAGTGTTTCATGTAGAAATGAGAGTATTAGGTTAGTTACTTAAACTTACCCATTCCATTTATGGTGCATGGTGAAGAATGAAAAGGTTAGTTTGGGTGCATGGTTTGTTTACCAAATAAAAAACATTGCACATAAGAAAAAGGGTGTCATTATTATAGGGGCCTATGTCGCAATGCTTGCACATAACTTAGACATTTTTAATGAAGCAGCACAGAACTTAACAAAGGCTTGTGATGTGGAACCCCTAAACATAGCATGTCTTCAAAGAATGGGAATGGTTAAGATGAGAGGAAATAGTTGGGTTTTAGAGGATGGGAATGTAGTAGTCGATGACTCCATGGATGGGCGTGGGCCTAGGTCTCCCTAGTCCGATGTAGAAGCAGGTTCTAGTTCAAGTTCCGCCATAGAGGAGAGATTAGAGCAGCTTAGTATGGGGAAAGAAAGAATTGAAGAACGCCAAAGACAAATGGACCATTACATGATGGCGTATTTTCAGCATATAGGATTCCGGCCCCCATCCTATCCGCTATCAGACAGCTAGTCTCACTTTTGTCTTTATTTTATTTATTTTTTTTATTTTCAATTTTTTTATATTTATCTTTCAGTCTATCTTTACCTTTTATATCTTTTAGTTCCCTTCTCTCATTTACCACTAACTTGCTTGCTTAGTTTTCCTTTAGTATTTATCGGTATGTTTTTAGGTTTTTCGCAAACTTCACTAAGGTTGCAGTGGATGCTACTCCATTAAATTTCAGGGAAGTTTCATTTCTTTTGTTTTTATTGTATTTCATTTTTCTATTTTGCAAACTATGGGGACATAATCGCATTTAAGTGTGGGGGAGTGATATTTTAATTCTTTATATTTATTATTATCCTCTAAATCTTAATGAAGTTCCATGGTTTGATCCTGTTGTGTCATTACTACCTATGATAATAATTATGGCATTAAATCTATATGTACCGGGATAAGATTGTTTGTGAAAACAGTTTAGCAATTAAAGTATTTGACCATATTTAGTTTATTCAAGTTTTAAGAGTTTAGTATCTTTAACATCCTTTGAATCATGAAATTTATTCTTTCATCTAAACTGAATAATTCTTTATAAAAGAAAGTATATTTTGGTATAGAATTAGATATATATGTATGTGTGTGTGCGTGCTCTCCACGCAGCAAGCCTACGTGAATAGGCACTGTACGCCTGGGGCCTGCGCGCAGTAGGCTTGCACACGCGGCAGGAGGCCTGTGCGCCTGTAGCGTGCTAGCCAACGCACTGCCACCTCTGGCAATGTGCAACCACTGCCTAGGGCGGTGTACTGCCGCCTTCGACAGAGGAGGTCTCCTTCTCTTGTTTTTCATGCTGAACATCTTTCTCTCCTGTCTTCATCGAATTTTGACACTTGGCGCGAATCCAACAGTTTCAAAATTCAATAAATTGCCCTCCCCCTTCACTTCTTCTCCACACTTCCATTCTTCCATTTTTCAAAGGTTTAGAGAGAGAGACAGGGAGAGAGAGAGAAAGATACTAGTCTAGTGAGAGAAGAAGAGAAAGAAAGGAGAATGGTGATGGAAAAAAATCAAGATTTTGATAAGGAATCTAGTATTTCTTTCGACGTCTTAAGGAGTATTTTTAGATAAACTAATTTAATATGATTGTTAATTTGCCTGTTTTGTATGCCTCGGTATTCATATGAGTCGAATTGTTCTTATTTTTAAGCATGTTATGTGAATTGTAGACACTTAATGAATGTAATAAATATAATATGTAATCGATAACAGTAAAAAGTATAAAAGAAAAAAAAAATTGGAATGAAGCTTGTATGGTCTGAAGTGTATCTATATTGACATGCATATTGTATGAAGTGTCTCGTTAGCCTTTTTATCTCTGAGGAGTATCTGTTCCCCTTACTCTTCGGGTATCTGTTTCTCCCGCCCCTTATTTGGTTTGAAAATACGTTAGAGGAACGCTCCCAGTGGTGACAGCGTACCCTTTGACGAGAGTGGTGTCGCACTATCTGTAGGGGGTTATCCGTGACTAAGTAATGTCGTAACTGTAGATATCTATTAGGGCAACTATGGGTAGTACGACTGTGGTCATAAATCGTACTATAGTTTGGCCAACCAGAAATGGGCCTGAGCAAATTGTTGTATTTGTATCTGATCTAATCATTCTACTTGGGTAGTTGAAAATCTGTATCTGCCCTAAAAAATGGAAGTTTCAATGACTTCGCAAAGTATGACACGAAAATCTGAGCATTTCATGATTTATTTAGTTTTCTTTATTATTTGGCATGATGTATGTTTGATGTTCTATGTTAACGTATTATTTTCTTAACAAATAAATAGCTTTCATAATCCGATATAGGTAAACGAGAAAGTTAAAAGGTAATATTAAATAATTAACTTTTGAAATCTTACGATATTAATTTAATACTATTTTCCTTACTGAGAATATAAAACTCACTTTTTCCATGCCTCCCCCCCCCCCCCCCCGATGAGGAAGAAAGTGAGGAACTGCAGGCTGACCTACCTTTGGAAGTTTATGAGGATCCCGTGGATCCACAGGTCTGAGTGCATGACCGTTCTCGCACTTCGATGAGTTCAATAGTATAGTTAAAGAAGTGGCCCTTATGTTTTGTATTTTGTAGCCACTTCTGGCCATAGTATATATATGTATTGGAACTCATATATATTTACAAGGGATTTGTAATAATTTCATTTCGTTGCATAAATTTTATCATGCACTTGTAATTTTGGATACACCCATTGGTCTTAATTAGCATTTGAGATGTCACAGATAGTATTAGAGCTTAATTTTGCAGAATAAATCACTTGCACTGAGACCTAGGGCAGATAAACCTTTTAGAGTATCTAGGGAAGAAATATGTCCTCTTTTTAAAGATTAAACCTCTAACTCGTGTCTTCTTTTTTTTTTTGTAGGAATGACGTGTGAAAGACTATCCATAAAGCGTATTAAACAACCTGAAGCCACGGTTCATCTGACCAAGGCTGAATTTACAGAACTTTTTCGAGCCATTCAAGTATTAACTACAGCCGTAGGACATAACCAGGCCAAACCTTGTCCACACCCTACCCCTAAATTTCGAAACACAGATCGGTCTATCTCCCACAATATAGTGGAGTTTAGGAAACTTAATCCCCCACACTTTAAAGGTGGCCTTGATCCTTTAGTAGCCAAAGCTTGAATCCTATAAATAGAGAAACTCTTCTCTGTCCTATACCTTACCGAAGAACAAAAAGTCCCTCTTGCAACTTTCATGTTAAACGGTGAAGTCGAACACTAGTGGTGACTTAAGAAAGAAGTCCTGCTTACCCTTACTACCTATGAAGTTTTCATGGACGCTTTCTTTGATAACTTCCTCCTTATTTATGTTCGAAAAAAGAAAAATGAGGAATTCTAAGACCTCTACCAAGGAAGCCTGTCTGTAACCCAATATGCAGCCCATTTTGTTCAACTGTGTAGGTTTGCCCATTTGATGGTCACCCCCGAAAGCTGAAAAAGCTAGGAAGTTTCTTAAAGGCCTTCGTGCCGACATTTATGACTGGGTCACGATTCTGAGACTCAACTAGTATACGAAGGTACTTGAACATGTTCAGTTGGCCAAAAATCTTATCTCGGCCAAGTACCAACGCTTTACCCGAGTTCATGCCCATTAATAACGCCAACAGCTTATAAAAAGATTGTCTGACCCAATAAGTAACCCTCCAGACAAACGAACTAGAATTGCCCTTCCTCCTGCCTTGCCTCCACCTACAGCTCCACCTGCCCGAGCTAACTAACCCTGTCAATATTGTGGTTGCTCACATGGTGACCTACCCTGTCGGCTTATCAATAACGCATGCTATCAATGCAGAAGTACCCAACACCTTCTAAAAGATTACCTTCAACGACCAAAGGATATAGCCGACCCATAGCGTAAGGTCGATGTACCACTTAGATGAATATGATGTCCTTCCTGCTCCTGTCATCATCCAGGATATGCTTTCTATTCATAATACTTCTACCAAAGCTTTGATTGATACTGGTGCAACTCACTCTTTTATTTCTTATGCATTCGTTTGTATCCGAGAATTTAGACCATAAATTTTAGGAAAAATACTAGTGGTGGAAACTCCCTCTAAATGACTACTAGAAGCTCATTGTGTATATAAGGACTGTAGGATAAAAACTTCAGGGATAGAGGTATGTGTAAACCTGATACTTTTAGATTTTATAAGATTTGATGTAATATTAGAAATGGATTGGTTAGAAAAGTATTGAGTTATAATAAACTGTGAAAGTAAAATTATAACCTTATGATCTCCGAAAAAGAAATAAAAGTTGTTATCATATTCCTAACAATTGAATGAACATGAATATGGACGTTGATCTTACTGTGTGTTCCATACCAATTGTTTGCAATTTTTCGGATGTCTTTCACATCGAACTCCCTGGTCTACCTTCCCACGTGAGGTAAAGTTCCTAATTGAATTATTGTCTAGAACCTAGCTGATCTCGAAGCCCGCGTATCACATGAGTCGCACTGAGCTAAAAAAAGTGGAACGTCAACTTTATGACCTTATCACCCGAAAATCCATTTGCCTTAGTTATTCTCCTTGGGGCACTCTAGTGTTGTTCATAAAGAAGAAGGATGGTATCCTCCAACTTTGCGTGGACTATAGGAAACTCAACCGAGTAACTGTTAAAAACAAGTATGCCTTACCCTAAATCGATGATTTATTCGATCAACTGAAAGGAGCTACGGTCTTCTCTAAGATCGATCTCAGGATCGGGTATTACTAATTGAGAGTTAAAAAAGAAGATATTCTAAAAATTACCTTCTGGTGCAGATACAATTTGTACTAGTTCAAGGTGATGCCGTTTGGGTTGAGCAATGCCCTAACAGCCTCCATGGTCCTAATGAACTAAGTTTTCGGGCACGCACTAGATCGGTATGTCATAGTTTTTATTAATAACATTCTAGTGTATTCTAAAAGTTGTGAGGAACATATTGTGTATTTGGCTGAAGTATTAGAGACTCTCTGCCAAAACAAACTATATACGAAACTAAGCAAGTACTCTTTTTGGTTAGATCGAGTTTTTTTTCTTAGTCATGTAATCTCAAGTGAAGGAGTTTCTATAGACCCATCCAAGGTAGAATCGATGATCAGTTGGAGTCTACCCACTAATGTGGCCGAGGTACGTAATTTTTTTAGTTTAGCAGGCTACTACCGATAATTCATTAACGGATTCTCCAAGATTGCTACCCCTATGACTCAACTCACCAGAAAGGGAGTACCCTTCATATAGAATTATGAGTTCAGTAAAAGCTTCATAGAACTAAAACGTTGTCTCACCTCTGCTCTTGTGTTAATCATCCTTGACGATGTTGGAAAATTCCAAGTTTACTATGATGCATCTCATATTAGTTCGGGGTGTGTCTTGATGCAGCATGACATAGTAGTTGCCTTTGGATCCTGACAGCTTAAAGTTCATGATCAGAACTATCCTACCCACGATCTGGAGTTAGAAGCCATTATCTTCACCCTGAAGATATGGTGGCATTACCTGTATGGTTAGACTTTTAAGCCTATGATTATCAGCGTAACTCTTTTGGCAACTTTGGGCAGTTGCCAAATTCTTGCAGATGATTGCGACCTTCTCAATGGTCTCTTGAATGAAGTCTGGTCCTAAGTGGCGCTAGTTCCCGACTTCACTCCAGCAAGTAGGGGAATGACAAGGCCTTCCATGCAATGCTTCATACGGGGCTATACCAATACTGAAATGATAATTGTTATTATAAGCAAATTCATAAAGAGGGAGATACTCATACCAGTTATCACCAAATTCGAGAACATAAGCACGCACTATGTCTTCCAATGTCTAGATCGTACGTTTTGACTGACCATCCATCTAGGGATGATAAACGGTGCTCAAGTACAACCCAGACCCTAAAGCTTCTTCAAAGTTGTCCCAAAAGTGAGAAGTGAACTGGGGGTCGTGGTCGGACAAAATGGATGAGGGAACTCCATGAAGTCGAATGATCTCATCAATATATAGGCTGGCTAACTTACTAGTAGAGTCCATGGTTCGAATAGGCAGAAAATGGGCAGTTTTGCAGCCTATCCACGATGACCCAAATAACACTTCGACCAGAACAAGTCCCAGGCAATTTGGTGATAAAATCCATAGTCATGTGCTCCAACTTCCATTCAAAAATTAAAAGACCCTATAGCAAGCCACCAGATCTCTAATGTTTTGCCTTTATCCGTTGACAAGTGAGGCATCGTGAGACGTACTCAACTATATCTTTCTTCATTCCTAGTCACCAATATTGTCGTTTCAAGTCCGGGTGCATTTTGGTACTCTTGAGATGAATGGATAACTTGGAAGCATAGGTGATCTTGAGTACATTTGTATGTAGAACAATGGGGACCAAAATTCGGTTCCGGAATATGAACAATCTGTCATCAGAGATCCTAAAATCAGAAAATTCGTCAAAAGTGAACTTACCCAGATTCTTGATGAGTTCTGGGTATGTAGCATGTGCTTCCTAGATTTTCATAAAGAGATTCGGTATGACTCAGATCTGGACGAGATAGATGCCCTTGCCGTAATAGCTACGGCAGAATAACTGGTCAGTGTCCATCATCTTTCAACTGAAGGCCATGGTTTGAGCTAGCACATCAAGCTCCTTTCGACTTAGGGCATCGACGACTATATTCCTTCTCCCAGAGTGATAAATGATCCAGCAATCGTAATCTTTTAGGAGATCCATCTAGCATCTTTGCCTCATGTTTAACTCCTTTTGAGAAAAGATGTACTTGAGACTTTTATGGTCAGTGTAGATTTCATTAACATTACCGATCTCATAAATATCATATTAAATCCCATCGATCGAATTTTTTTTTCAAAAATATAAAATGTATAAGTATACAAGTAAAGAGATCTATTCATTAATGAGAAAAAGTAAAAACATAAGTGGTGATTAGGTTAGTGTAAGATAGGATCTTAAGTGGCAAACATTTATTGAATTGATGATAAAGAAAGATAATTTTTGGTTCGGTTCTTAACCTAATAGAAGAAAAAATGATTGATCAAATTTTATAGAGTTTGACTCATAATGATTATTTATCAAAGAATAATTGTAGTTATCAAATGATTGAATAATTAGAATACTTAGTCTACATTCATAAAAGTATATAATGAATTATGAGTTTAATATATCCTATTGAGTAAAAAGATGGATATTCTTTACTCATTATCAGACAAACTTCGTGTTGAGCTAATAGTTTTCATTTCTCATCTCATAGAAAATTATTTCTCTCCTCTTAGTCCTATGTTACTTTAAGGGTATTTTAGTGATAAATTCTGTTAAAACCGGATGATCCTATTTGGTCAAATCCCTAATGACAAACTCCTATATTTTTTTCATTAAAGTATTTCTAAATATATTCCTAGATAACAAGGCTAGAGGTTTTATTATTAATGATATTGATATTGATGATAGTAACGATATTGATGATAATAACGATATTGATGGTAGTAACAATATTAATGATAGTTATGGTATCGATTATTATTTGATACGTAGCTAGAACTTCTAACTATTATGAACGCATTACTAAACTTAAAGGTTTTCTTATTAATGATATTAATATTGATGATAGTAACGATATTGATAGCAGTGATAATATTGATACCAATAACATAATCACGATATCGATCGTGAATTTGATACATAGCTATGTTCCTTTTATTATAGGATTTCTAAATAATTTCCTGGATAACAAGTCTAAAGTCTTTCTTATTAATAATATCAATATTGATAATAGTAACGATATTAATGATAACAAGCTCATATGTTCCAATCATTACAGTATTTCCGAATAAATTCCTGTATAACAAGTCTAAATTTTTTCTTATTAATGATATCAATATTAATAATAGTAACAATATTGATGGTAGTAACAATATTGATGCTAGTTATGATATCGATCGTGAATTTGATACGTAGTTAGAAATTCTAACTATGATAATGTGTTAACAAACTTAAAAGTTTTCTTATTAATGATATTGATATTGACGACAGTAAGAATATTGATGGTAGTGATAATATTGATGCTAATAAGAATATTGATGATAATTACTATATCGATCATGAATTTGATAAGTAGTTATATTCCTTTGATTAAAGTATTTTTAAATAAGTTCTTGGATAATAAGCTTAAAGGTTTCTTACTAATGATATCGATATTGATAATAGTAATGACATTGATGATAACAAGCTCCTATATTCCTTTCATTATAGTATTTCTAAATAAGTTCTTGGATAATAAGTCTAAAGGTTATCTTATTAATGATATCAATATTGATAATAGTAACAATATTGATGGTAATGACAATATTGATGATAGAAACAATATTGATGATAGTTACTATATTGATCGTGAATTCGATATGTAACTAAAACTTCAAACTATGATGAATGCGTTAAATATGGATATGATGTTAGAAATATACTGGTTTTATATCTCCTTTCAATTTAAATTAGCAAAAGTCTCCTTACATAAAATGGATTCTAACATTCGTGGATTGGATGTCAATGAGCCAAATTTTTATCCTTCAATCTATTAGTGAACTTTCTCTGAAATATGTTTCACTAAAAATATTCTTATAATTTATAACTTATAAAAAATTATTTTAATTTTTAATAAAAATTTACACTTAAAATTTTAAAAATTATTATTGTCAAATATTAAATAAATTTTTTTGTCACACCCCAAACTCGATTATAAGGCACAATTCCTACTCATGTCATTTTTCATACAATGGGCCCACAAAATATGTATATGCATGGCTAAAAATTTAACATAAATCCAACATCCCATGTGATATATACAATAGTTATATATACAAAACATGATATCAAAATCTAGAGTTTAACAAAACAAAATAAAATAAAAATTTCTAGAATATGAACAAAATATACATGAACTAGAATATTTTTACAAGTTCTACTCGTCCGACAACAGTTCTGCCTTTTCTTTCTCATCTGAAAAATACTAGGATAAAATTTAATGAGTTTCACCAACTCAATAAGCATTTCTATTATTCCAACCCATATCGAAACTCATGGAAAAATACACAATATGAGCAAATACAGTAGTAATGTTTTTAATGCAAAATTTTATTTGTAATCTTCACCATTTTCTAAACCTGAATTTGCTTATTAAACACAATTATTTCAGACATTCTAATTTCATATTTTTATAATTGAATTTTTTGATTACACTCCAATATCATTTATAGTCTCGAAGTATTACCACATACACTTGAAAGAACATATATACACTCGAAAGGTCATCTCTAAGGTTTCAGTACGCAATGCCATTTATATCGTCATCGAGGAGAGGCAAAAAAGATCTCCCCATTGCATGGATAGCACACACACAAAATCTCACATTGGCCACAACAATTACATTTGCTAGGTGATCTATGCTCACAAACACTTATCTACGTCTGGACTAGGTTAACTTTATCCACGTGTAGGTTCACCATACCCGTTGAACTTCAGCCACACACACACACACTCCCTTCATCAATTCAAACTAAACAAGAAAGTATAAGGGTCCATACACTATTCACTTATATCATCTCATTTCCAATTTCTTATTTACTTTCATTTCCTTCCTTTTTCTTTTAAATATTATTTTAGTTAATTTGTTTCATAACCATAATTAATTCATTTTGTACTTTTATTTGGTTTCTTACATTATTTCATTTTTCTCAATCTTTCATTTTATTATCTGTCCTTAACTTTTTAGTTTCCATCTCATCATGATTTCTAAATAAGTTAGGGTTCACTTGTCATATGTCCTATAATCACATGAAATCAGGTCCAATAATACAAAGAGTAGGCAAATCAAGTGTCCCAAACTCAATCCTGGTAGTTCCCACTACTAAAAAATGTCCAGGTTCTGTTCTTCATCAAGGAATCAAGTCAGTATCCGTTCTATATTAAAACACATACAAATTTAAGAATACACATGCATAGGATTTCAAAATCCCAAACTAAGTTGGAATAAGGAAATACTTACCAAAGTCCCTAAACAGATGTACTCCACTTGATCGACGACGTAGAATCACCATACATGAATACATTTAAATTCAATTAATGGAAATGAATTAAACCTAAAAGAAAACTACTAACAATGGCCATTTTGGGTAATTACCAACAACAATCTCGTTCTTCGGTATTCGACGAACCAACACTTTAGCTCCTTGCATAGGGGTGGGCAATTTGGTTCGTAAAATCTACACGTATACATAAAATTACTTATTAGCACCCGTATTCACCAAACTCAACAACACGAAAAGGAAAAATGAAGTTATCGGATTTAGTTTGGTGCTGTGAAGACCAAATAGCTTCACTTTTCCAGATTTACACTACCGGAGATGATTTTTAATTTTCCCGAGAAGACCCCCACTCACCGTGGCGAGGTGAGAGCCCAAGCTCCCAAAAACTGCACACACACACACACGAATACCCATTTCGTCGAGAACACCAACCGAAAGAGGAAAAGGAACACACCTGGTTCGGGTGTGGTGCTCTGAAAACCCGAACAACCTCGGGTTCGACTCCTAGCTTCCCGGAGGATGGTCTCTTTGGTTCTCCAGCAACACTCATCGCTTGCTTCGAATATTGGATGTTTGATTTCACACCTACATGTCAGTTAGTGTGAAATAAAAAAAGGGAATCTTGGAAAAAGAAATGTAAAGAATGAAACTGAACGGTTTTTGGACACCAACGTCGCGTGCAACACAACTTCAGATTCCACCAGCAATGTGGTGTTTTTCAGCCGCGATTCCCTTTCCTTTCCTTCCCTTCCCTTCGGCTTTCTGCCTTTGCAATACCTCATCCTTCCCTTTTTGATCGCGTCTTCTTATCCCCTTCTGGTTTTCTTGCTAGCCTCTCCCTCACGTGGCATTCTCTTCTCCTTCTCGGCCTAATCCCTCCTCAATCTTGGCCTTCTCTCTCACCCGATCGGCTCCTCTCCTCCTCTCTCATTTAGGCTCTCATTTGCTAAATGAAGGAAAAAACCCTAATTGTTTCTTTAAATACCGATTTCCTTAGTTGTATGATCTTGTAAGATTTAATATAGGCCATTTAAATTGAATGAAATTCTAGCCATTGGATCCCTCAAACAGTTCGATCAGGACCATCCATCTCCTGATTTATTTTTGCCCCCTTCCATTCTCATTTAATTATGCTTTTACCTCCCTTTTTTTCACATGTTTTTATTTAGGTCCTTAAAATTTATAAAAATCCTTCATTACTAAAAGTTTTTTCATTTAAACCCTAAATCATAATTTATTTATTTACACATCCTTTTATTTTGGGGTCCAGATATTACAATTCTCCCATCTTTATAAAAATTTGGTCCCCCAAATTTGATGTCTTTAAAGTAAGTAAGGATATCGAGTCCTTAGTTTCCCAAGTAGCTTCTGTTGGTGAATGATGTTGCCATAGTACTTTGACCATCAGAATAGTCTTGTTCCTTAATACTCGCTCTTGTCTATCCAATATGCCTATGGGTACCTTTTGATAGGACATGTCTTTCTCGAGGAATATCTTCATACTAAAGTACTTGAGATGGATCATGGTGATACTTGCATAGCATGGATACATGAAACACATTATGGATATTAGCTAACTCCAGTGGTAATGCCAGTCAGTAAGCAGTAGTCCCAACTCTTTTCAGTATTTCAAATTGTCCAATGAAGCGAGGACTCAATTTGCTTTTCTTCTAAAATCTCATAATGCCTTTCATTGGTGACACTTTTAAGAACACATGATCCCTGGTCTCAAATTCTAAGCCCCTTCTACAATTGTTTGCGTAACTTTTTTGTCTATTTTGGGCTGTTTGAATATTTTTTTTTAATTAGGACAATCTTTAATATAGTTTCTTCGACTAATTTGGGCCCAATTAATTTCTTGTCTCCAATATTTTCCTAACATATAAGAGATCTATAGAGTCTGCCATAAAATGCTTCATATGGAGCTGCACTAATACTAGATTAATAACTGTTATTATAGGCAAATTCGATTAGTGGTAGATGATCGTTCCAATTTCCTCCCATCTCTAGTACATAAGCCCTAAGAATATCTTCTAATGTTTGGATTATTCTTTCCGTATCGCCATCTGTTTGTGTGTGAAATATTGTACTAAAAGATAATGTGGTGCCTAGAACCTACTAAAGACTCATCTAAAATCTAGAGATAAAACGAGCATCTCGATATGAAATTACTAACACCGGAATGCCATGAAGTCTAATCACTTCTTTAATATATAGTATGGCAAGTTTGTCTAAAGGGTCTATAGTTTTTATTGGCAGAAAATGGGCTGACTTCGTTAATTTGTCCACTATCACCCAAATAGCATCACAAAGTTTATAGTGATATGTTCCCACTTCTATTTTAAAATCGGTAGGGGTCAGAGTAATCCCCCTGGCTTTTGATGTTCAGCCTTGATCTTCTAACAAGTGAGACATTTATTAAAAAACTTAGAGATGTCTTTCTTTATTCCATTCCACCAATATCAAGGTCGTAAGTTTTGATACATCTTAGTGATGCTTGGGTGTATAGTAAATCTAAAATTATGTGCTTCTTCTAAGATGAGTCTCTTCAAGTTCGGGTCATCAGGAATGCACAGTTTTCCTATTAATCGAAGCAACCCATCATCATGAACTTTGAAGACAGGTCCTAGACCTTGTTTGGTTTCTTTCCTCAAGGTTCCTATAGCAGAGTCAGCTTATTGAGCACATTTAACTTTCTAAATCAATATTGGCTTGATTTTAAAGATGGCTATATACATTATCTATTTTTTAATGCAAAACTGTAATTTTTGTAAAGTTTCTAGAGTTTTCCATTCAGAATCTATTAATTTTGCTATCATATCGAAAGTCCTGCGACTCAATGTATCAGCCATCATATTTCTTTTTTTTAGATGGTAGGATATCTTGCAATCATGGTCTTTAAAAAGATCCATCCATCTACGTTGGGGCATATTCAGTTACCTCTATGTGAAAAGATATTTAAGACTCTTGTGATCAGTATGAATCTCAAACGTCTCTCTATACAGATAATGACGTCATATCTTAATAGCATATACAATTGCAGCTAATTACAAATCGTGAATTGGGTAATTTTGTTTATGGTTCTTCAATTGTCTTGACCCATATACTTTGACTCTATGATGTTGCATTAAGACACATACTAAATCCTAACCTGATGTGTCATTGTACTCTACATAACCTCCTAATCCACTTGGTAAAGCTAATACTGGAGCTATCACAAGTCGATTTTTAAGTTCCCTAAAACTATTCTCATAGTCTGTAGTTCATTCAAACTTAGTATCTTTCTTAGTAAGCTGGGCAAGGGGGGTTACGATTTTAGAAAATTCCTTTATGAATCGACGATAGTACCCAGCCATATCAAGAAATTTACTAACACCTTTCACAGTAGTGGGATGTTCCAATCCCAAAACAGGCTCAACCTTTACCGGATCCACAGATACTCTGTCCTTATAAACTATGTGACCTAAAAAGGTAATCTGTTCGAGCTAGAATATATATTTACTCCATTTTGCATATAACTTCTCTTTCCTAAGGGTTTTCAGAACATGTCTCAAGTGTTCTGCATATTCTTCTTGACTCTTTGAATAAATCAATATATCATCAATAAATACAATAACGAACTGATCTAGCTAGAGCTCAAATATCCAATTCATCATATTCATAAATACCGTTGGGACATTTGTCAACCCAAAAGGTAAGACTAAAAACTCATAATGGCCATATCTGGTTCTAAAAGCGATATTTGGAATATCTTCTTGATTCATTTTCACCTGATGGTAACCGGATCGTAAATCAATTTTGGAAAAGACTTGGGCACCTTGAAATTGATCAAAAAGATCATCAATCTTTAGTAAAGGATATTTGTTCTTGATGTTGACTTGGTTGAGTTCTTTATAATCAATGCACATTCGTTTGGTTCTATCTTTCTTCTTAGCGAATGTCACATGAGCGCCCCAAGGAGAGACACTAGAGTGGATAAATATTTTTTCTTAGAGTTTTGTTAATTATTTCTTTAACTCTTCCATTTCAACTTTTACTATTCTATAAGGAGCAGTAGAAATAGGTTGAGTGTCTGGTTGTAGGTCAATAGAGAATTCAATTTCGCAGTCCAGGTGTAACCCTAAAAGTTCATCAGGAAATACATTTGGATATTCTCGAACTATCAATACATCATAAAAACTAATTTCTTTGTTTTTATTACCTACCACGTCAACCTCCGCATGTTAGGTTTAATAAGTTGTATAACTTAAATAATAATATACTATTAATAACATTATCCTATTACGAAGTAAAGGTTTCTTCATTAGGGATATTAAATACAACCTTCTTATTATAATAGTTTATAGTGGCATAGTAAGCTGCTAACTAATCCATCCTTATAATTAAATCAAAATCCCCCACATCTAAAAGTATCAAGCCTATCTTTAGTTCTCTCTCAGCTATCTCTATTATATAATTTTTATATATAACATCAGAAAGTAATACATTCACACCTTGTATGGATATCATTAAAATATTCTTCAAATAAATAAGTGTAACATTCAATCGTAGTGCAAAAATGTATGACACGAATGAGTGTGTGGAACCAGGATCTATTAAAACCCTAGCTAAATTTTTAGAGACAGGATACATACCTTGGACGACATCTAGATTCGCTTCAATATTTGATGCAATAAGGGTATACACTCATCCCTGCTTTGGAGTTTTTGTCTGTTCCTTCATAAGCGGGCAATTACGAATTAGATGCTATTAGCTACCACATTTGAAATAGGATCGAGTGACGTAATGGCACAGTTGATTGCCATGATTTTTCCCGTAAGTACGGCAGGCTGGTGCCTTATTGGGTGTTAACGGTGGTCTAGAAGATATTTTTGTTATCATTCTAAGCCTTTTATCTTGTGAACCAAACACTGAAGTCGACTTTCTCGGAGTTATAGAAGGTTTAGAACTGCCTACTCTTGATGATGAACCCCTAAGTCTATTTTCTACTATCTATGGTTTTGCCAATACTTCATCATAAGTACTTAGTTCTAAAACTAAAAGAGAATCCTAAATTTCTAAGCATAGCCCCCATTGGAACTTCTTTACCCTCTGTCCTTCATCAGTCATAATTGCTGGAGCAAAACGAGTCAATTCAGTAAACCTTCGAGCATACTCAACTACTAACAAGTTTTCCTAAATTAGCTGTATAAATTCCAACTCCTTCTGATGTCGAAGTCGTGTGGAAAAATATTCGGCGTTGAACGCCCCCAGAAATCATTCCCAGGTGATGGGAGCGGGTAAAGTGATATGCCTAAACTCCCACCAACGGCCAGCTTCGCCTACAAGTAGATATGTAGGAAGAATCACCTTCTGCTCGGTAGTCACCCTCAAGACCTGGAATTCCTTTTCAACTGCCTTTAACCATCCCTTAACTTCAATAAAATTTTTTGTACCAGCAAAGGTAGGAGGATTAAATCTCATAAACCTCATATGGCAATCTGGATCCATAACGGATGGTTCTGGATTATGTGGAGCCAGTACAGGGGGAGGACCAAGTAACCCTTCTCTACTTTTTCTAGGCTGGTTGACAAGCTCCTCTATCATAAGGTATAACCGATCAATATTTTTCTATAAGGACACATAATTGGGACGTTGCCCCAATGAAGATCATCCACGTCTCATTTACAACCCTACATCTAGAAAAGAACGGATTAAAACATTCTAATATAAATTTTTATACTCCTCAACATCCTAAAAATTATAAGAAATTTAAACTCTAAAACCTCATGCACAATGGATGATTCTAGGAACATGGGTTCTGATACAACCTGTCATACCCCAAACTCGATAATGATATGCAATTCCTACTAATGTCAACTTTTATACAATGGGCCAGCAAAATTTGCATATGCATGGCTTAAAAATTTAACATAAACCTAATATCCCATGTGATATATACAATAGTTATATATACAAAACATGAGGTCAAAATCTAGATTTTAACAAAATAAAACGAAAATTTCTAGAATAAGAACAAAACATACATGAACTGGAACACTTTCACAAGTTCTACTCGTTCGATAATAGTTCTATCTTTTTTTTTTCATCTGAAAAATATCAGGGTAAAATTTAATAAGTTTCACCAACTCAATAAGTATTTCCATTCTTCCAACCCAGATGGAAACTAATTGAAAAACACACAATATGAGTAAATGCAATAGCAATGTTTTCAATGCAAAATTTTATTTGTAATCTTCAACATTTTCTAAACCTGAATTTACCTATTAAACACAATTATTTCGGACATTCTAATTTCATATTTTTCCAATCGGATTTCTCGATTACACTCCAATATCATTTATAGCATCGAAGTATTACTACATACACTCGAAAGAACATATATACACTCAAAAGGTCATCTCTAAAGTTTCGTTACACGATGTCGTTTATGTCATTATCGAGTAGAAGTGAAATGGATCCCCCCATTGCATGGATAACGCACACACAAAATCTCACATTGGCCACAACAATTACATTTGCTAGGTGATCCACGCTCATAAACACCTATCCATATCTCGACTAAGTTTCAAACTCTATCCATGTGCAGGTTCACCATAACTGCTGAACTTCAGCCACACACACACTCCCCTCATCGATTCAGACTAAATGAGAAAGTATCCAGGGTCCATACACTATTCACTCACATTATCTCCTTTTCTAATTTCTTATTTACTTCCCTTTCCTTCTATTTTTTTAAAAATATTATTTAAGTTAATTTGTTTCGTAACCATAATTAATTCATTTCTACTAATCTCAATCTTTCATTTCATTTGGGGTTTATTTTCACCTACAATTTTGTTACTTATCACAATTTCAAATATTTATCAGTCCTTAACTTTTCGATTTCCATCTCCTCATGATTTCCAAAAATGTTAGGGTTCACTTATCATATGTCCCATAATCACATGAAATCAAGTCCATAATAAAAAGAGCAGGCAAATCAAGGGTCCCAAACTCATTCTTAGTAGTTCCCACTACCGAAAAATGTCCAGGTTCTGTTCTTCATCAAGGAATCAAGTCAGTATCTAATATATATTAAAACACATACAAATTTAAGAATATGCATGCATAGGATTTCAAAATCCCAAACCAAATTGGAATAAGGAAACAATTACCAAAGTCCCTGAATAGATGTACTCCACTTGATCAACGACCTAGAATCACCATACATGAATACATTTAAATTCAATTAACAGAAATGAATTAAACTTAAAAGAAAACTACTAACAATGGCCATTCTGGGTAATTACCAACAACAATCTTGTTCTTCAGTATTCGAAAAACCTCCACTTCAGCTCCTTGGTTGGTGATTTGGTTCCCAAAATCTACACGTATACACATATATATGCATTAGCACCCGTATTCACCAAACTCAACAACACAAAAAGGAAAAAAAAAGGCTACCGGATTTGGTTTGGTGCTATGAAGGCCAAATAGCTTCACTTTTCCCAATTTACACTACCGATGACGATTTTTTATTTTTTCGAAAAGACCCCAACTCACTGTGGCGAGGTGAGCACTCTAGCTTTCGAAACCTGCACACACACACATATGAATACCCATTTCATCGGGAACACACACCAAAAGAGGAAAAGGAAGGCACCTGGTTTGGGTGCGGAGCTCCAAAAACTCAAATAGCCTCGAGTTCGGCTCCTAGCTTCCTAGAGGATAGTCTACTTGGTTCCCAGAGCACTTCTCGCTTGCTTCGAAGATTAAATGATTGATTTCACACCTACATGTTGGTTAGTGTGAAATAGGAAAAGGGATTCTCAAAAAAAGAAATGGAAATGACGAAACTTACTGGTTTTTAGACACCGACATCGCGTGCAACATGGCCCTGGATTCCACCAGTAACGCGGTGTTTCTCGGTCACGATTCCCTTTCCTTCCCTTCCCTTTGGCTTTCTGCCTCCATGATACCTCCTCATTCCCTTTTCAGCTGCATTTTCTTCTCTCTTTCTGGTTTCCTTACTCATTTCTCCCTCCACGACATTCTCTTCTCCTTTTCGGCCCGACCCCACTCCTCAATCTCGACCTCTTCTCTCACTCGATTGGCTCCTCTCCACCTCTCTCATTTCAGCCCTCATTTACTAAATGAAAGAGAAAACCCTAATTGTTTCTTTAAATACTCGATCTTGCAAGATTCAATCTGGGCAATTTAAATCGAATGAAATTCCAGTTATTGGATCCCTCATATGGTTCGACCAGGATCGTCCATCTCCTGATTTCTTTTTGCCCCCTTTCATTCTCATTTAATTATGCTTTTGCCCCCCTTTTTTCACACATTTTCATTTAGGTCCTTAAAATTTATAAAAATCCCTAATTACTAAAATTTCTTTCATTTAGACCCTAAATCTTAATTTTTTTATTTACACATCCTTTTATTTTGGGGTTTGGATATTACATTTTTATAAAAAATATTTTAACGAACAATTATTTTAACTCCACTTCTAAAATTCGTCTCAAGAAGCTACAATCGACAACTTTGCTTTTCTCTCTCTTTCTCTTTCTCTTTTTCTATTAACAGTGTTTCATGAATCAGTAGATGTAATAAATAAAAATAAAATTAATAATAATAATAAAAATAATTTAAAATTATTTGGGCGTTACATAAAATAACTACACGTCTCAAAATATCTATATTTCTTATCTAATGTGTGAACAGAAACGATACAAAATGCCTAAAACAAAAGAAATAATAAGTTTAATTATTCCAAATCAAAGCAAGTCATAGCATATATTTTAATCAACACACACTTTCGCCTGTTTGGGGAATAAATTTATGGTAATATTTATTTAACCTCATTATACGTTAACAGAGTTCCCTAATAGCATTTAGCATTTATTCTTTCCTCCAGTCACAAATGTCATTTTCTATAGAAATTTATGTGATGTCTTATAGGCATTTTGCCTTGGAGGGTGTACAGGAGAATAGATTAAAAATATATATTATATTTCATCTTCAAAGGTTATGATCTACTTTTAGTTAATCCAAATATGAAAGCAGTATGAATGTAATTTGCCTCCAAGAAACGAAGGTAATTTGCCTATAACGAATCATAGTATTTCCTTTTCTTTTTTATGAGAAGCATTAGCAAACATATCTAACTATTTCATCCAAATTCTCTAACAACTGATATGATTTGGACATGAGCTGGGTAGATAGATGGTTTAAAAAAACAAGACTTGGGTTTTTAAATGTTGGGTTTTTAGTTTAAATAGAATTGGGTTTGGGTTTTTGGGTTTGAATTTTAAAGTGGAAAGGGTTTAATTTCAGTTTTGTTTGAGGATTGCTGATTAGAAGACATTAACTTGACTTTAGGAATTGGATTAGGTTAAAAGAAAATTTTGAGGTTTGACTAAAATGGAAAAATTAAGGAATTTGGGTGAGAGATTGATTTGGTAACAATAATAATAATTTTATTTTTTTAAAAAAAATTAGTAAATAAAAATTAGTCCGAATAAAATTAAAATGTCTTTATCGATGAATAATTCTGCAAATGATATTTCATATGGTTCTTCAAAAGCATGCTTTAAATTTTTAAGTTTAATATTATGTCATCAACCAATCGTTCACATGTTTATGCTAACAAATGTTTGAGTTTTTAGTTGAAGGAATTATTATAGCAAAGAAGTTATATCATTTAATGTTGTTAGTTAAGAAAGTTTGAAAGTGGCTCAAGATTAGATAGTTAGGAAATTTTGGTGTTAAAAGAACAAGACATAACAAGTCATCTTATCTATGATTTTTCTTTAAATTTTTGAAAAATTAAATTTTGAATTTTGTGTGAAAAATATTTTCAAAAATGAATTTTGATGAAACAAGTTTTAAGCAAATAAAAAATGTTTTCAAAGAATTTACCATATGTGTCACATGCAACATGTCAACATAAACATATAATATTTTATGTATGGCATAAGTATGTATCACACACAACACATCAACACGGTACACAAAAAGTCCCTAATATGTCACCTTTAATACATTAATTCAACATAAGGTAAGTTTTTATGTGTTTTATATGTGTGGTTCACAAATAAAATACATGTTTAGGATATACATAAATGTTTTAGGTGTTAGAGCATTTAAAACACCAAAGTATTTAATGTATTCTAACCGTTAGTAAATCATTGAGGACAATACCTATCATAATTTCTTCATTTTTTAAAATGATTTTAAGAGAAATCAAAAGAAAAAATCTTGTATTCTATTTAGCCAAAAATGAAAAACACCTAGGATTAAGCTTTCATTTGTTGTATTTATTTTTTGATACAGCTAACTTCAAATTTCTTCTTACATTATTCATGTGCTTTAAAAAAGGTTGGATAAATCTCTTGGATGTGTTTTTTTGAGAAAGTTGCATGTTATTGGGTTATTTGTCCACTAGCTTTTGTAAAAAATGTTGAAGGTAGAAGAAACTTCAAGTGGATTGCTTGAGGAGAGACTTAGGCA
This sequence comes from Carica papaya, assembly GCF_054855325.1. NCBI lineage: Eukaryota > Viridiplantae > Streptophyta > Magnoliopsida > Brassicales > Caricaceae > Carica > Carica papaya. Next base: position 8,507,655 of record NC_142316.1, read on the forward strand.
CGAGATCAATAGCCAAACCTCTATAAATAACTCTTGCAATCTCTCTACATTTCTCTATTTTATTTTCGTATTGCATCTAGATATAAGTTATATATTAATTTTTTGCTTGTACATTTAATTGCTCTTTAATATTAAAAACTCAGTACTCTCCTTCTTTGGTACCATAGATATTTAAATTAACACACTATTTTAATGCACTAATGAAGTAGACTCTAAAAGTCTTCTTCTCGTCGAAGCAACAAACTGAAACATGCATAAGAAATTCCCAGTTATAGTTGTAATGTTTCCCCTTTAATGGATTTTGATAGCAAGTGATGAAAGATAGGTTTCTTTTAACTACTAGAGCCCATGTTAAAAATCTTTATTCAAAGAAAGTGATGTGATTTCATTAGTTAAAGAATGGGAGGCTCTTAACAAAGTTATACATGAGCAATTTATGAATATGACCCTGTCCATAAGTTCTTATGTGATTTTTTTTTCCAACTTTGGAGAATCTATTAGAGAGTATATTGTACTTTTTTTAGGCCGCACTTAATTTCTCAATGGGTTATAAGGAACTTCAGGAACTTATTTAATCCAAACCAAACATACTTTTTGGGGTTCAACTTGATTCCAACTTTGTCTAAAGAGTCAAATGTCTCATTAAAATTGCCAATATATAAGTCGAAAGTATTGACCTTAGCAAGCATGTTAAATATTGATATTTTTTTAAAAAAATTTCCATAAGGCTAGAGTACTTTTACACCATAATTGGTATATGTACAAGATATTTTGCTTCAAATGGCTTCAATTCTTAATATTAAGGACTTATAGGGTGATGAAGAAAATTTTCTCTTCATATTCTAGATATGGATTTATCAAAATTCTTTTTATCAACATAGTTTTTTTCTTGGTATCTTTACTTTATTTGGTGTTTATTCTTATTAACCAATGAAATACTTATAGTTTTATATACAATAAATTGTCCATCGTTTTTAACAGACAAACGAATTGCTTTGATAATCAATATTCCCTTTTTTCATTAACAAAAGCAATGGCAAGCTACATGTTTTGACCCTGGTTCCTTTAGAACACTTAATATTTCACGTAATTCCTCTTAGTTAGATTTGTAATACCTACCCCCAAAATTTGACCTGGGATTAATTTTAAAGTCTAAAAAAAATATAAAAATATAATTTATAAATTTATAAATTTTATTTAATGAAAAATTAGGAACAAATAGGTTAAAGATGAAATTGAAAACAATTTTGGAAAAAATGTGTGAAAATTTGGGTTCAAATGGTGTTTTTTTAAAAAAAATCAGAAGCTAAAAGTCAAAATATAATTAAAGAAAATTGTGCCACATAGGACCATCCAGTCAGCAGCCCCGATGAACCGGAGCGCGCCATGTGGCAAGGCATGCTGACTTAGTACCACGCGGGAGGTCATGCTGGCAATCTGCATGCCCACGATCGGACAACCAAGAAGCATTCTCGCATGTGTGAATGGTATGGATCTGTTCCCTCCTCATACGCGATCAGACAGTCGTGATTAAACGTGATGAACAATTCAGATTCGTTCTCTCTTTAAATGTGATCGTACGGTTGAGATCAAATCGCGATGAACGGTTCATATTTATTTCTTCTTTAAACACGATCAAACGATCAAGATCAAATAGGATGAACAATCTAGATTTAAGGAAGACGGGTATAAATATCTCGCATCACCCCGAACCCAAACCCTACCTGCCAGCCTCTCGCCGAAAAAGAAGAATCAGTCGCTGGAAAAGGGAGCCGACGGTTGCTCACCATCGCGCCAAAACTACCTCTGACAGCCAAAAAAGATAAAAATTCTCTTATCCACTCGAAATTTGATTACGAACACCCCCATGGTCAAATTGGAGCAAAAAGAATGGCGGATGAGAAAAAAATCATGGGCAAAGCTCGGCGGTGCCGCCGCGGGCAAAACTCGAAACTGTGTCCGATGAGCCCCTTCCTGTTTTTCAATTCGTGCGATTTTTTCACCATTGTGCTCACTGTTCTATTTTCTATAGGCTGACCGAAGAAAAATATCCAATGGAGCTGCCGCACCGAAAAATCCCACCGCTAGTAGTTTTTTTTTTTTTTTTACTTTTTTCGGCTAACTGAGGCCTCTTAACATATTTTCTCACAAGGATGGGTATAAAATCGGCCAAAACTGGCCGAAAATGGGCAGACTAAGGTAAACTACCGAAGCGAACGACGGTACCGTCGCCGGAGCACGGTGATGCCGCTGTGTCAGAATTTTAAAATTGGCTAGAAAAGGTTTTTAACTCCGATTTTGAATTTTTTACAGTATTTTTAGATACGTGAAGCGTGTTTTAATCTCTATAGGAAAATTCAAGAAACCCGAGGACCGCCAGTAGGCGCAGCTGAAAGTTCGATATTTCGAATATCGATTTGAGTAAGAATCCCTCACCTTATTCTCTGTTATAGAATTCAAGCTTAATAGTCGATAATATGGTATTTTGTGTAATTTAAAAAACTTTGAGAATAATTACAGTTTACTAATGGAGTCAGAACTGGTTAGTTATTTATTTGTTTGTCCTGTGTAACTGATTATTTGATTTTACAGTTTTAAATACATGAGAATATACTGGAATGGTTAAATAATTCAGTTGTGCTTTCTTGGTATATATATTGCTTGTCTTACATGATTTACGGTTGATTGTGAAATTGGTAATTAATATGCAAACAAAAAATTGATTGGTCATGTGAATTAATGAATGGAAGCCTTACTAGATATTTTGGGAGATGGTGGACGAACCGGGTACATAAGAAATCCTATCGTGAACGTTGCCTCATACCGGACGGGGTATCGATGATTGGTATTTTTGGCGTTCATACCGAACAGGGTATGGGGACGGCCGGTTAGTAGACAGTGTTGAATATTAGTTCACGCATAATGAGACATCTCTATGGGCCCCCAATGATACCAATAAACAAATAAAAAGGAAAAGTTACTGTTCTTACTCACTTGAATATGAGATTTGAATGTTGTTTGTGTTATTGTGTCTATAGGTCAATTTTGGAAATCTTGCAACAGCAAATATATGCAATAAATGATTTTTCTTATGATAAATGAATTTGCTTAAATCAAGAGCTATATTGGTTGTTTTTATGATTTTTACCAACCTTCAGTTTCTATATCGGTGAGTAGTGTGATATTCTTACTAGGCTAGTGTAGCTCACCCTTTTATTAACTATTTTAGATTAAGAGAACCAAGACCCAAATCCCAATCAATAAGAGGGTTGTGAATAGTTCACCACTCGAACTCCTTCAAAAGCTAATGAAGGTCATCCTAAGATGCTCAATTGTTTACTTTTCATTTATTTTTTTTATTTTCATTTGTTCTTTTATAATAGACATTCTTGTAGCTCTATTGGGCATTCTAAATTAGTGTGTAAGGAATGTAAACCCTAACTTTATTTTTCTGCTTCCGTATTCAATTTATGTCTTTATTTTCTTTTAAGTTTCGGATTTTTACAAGATCTTTTTATATTTTCTTAAACCATTTAAGCACAAAGTGTTATCACCTTAGAACAACATATGCCCTTGAGTTATATTTAGTTGCATATTAATAATCTCTAAAATGTAATAAGGAGGGGTATAACCTTCTTATTGTTATTCTCTGAGCGACCTTACCTTAGGTTCTGAATAGAGGATCCATCCCCCATTGTTTTCAAGCTTTGGAGTTGTTATCCTTTTACTTTATACCATTTACCTTAGAATTATTATGTTTTAGTGTCTTCTACAAAATCTCTCCTATGATGGTTGGATTTTTTTTCTTTTTTCACAAAGGAAAAGTAAATTATTTATTCGTCATATTGCTTGTGAAGTTTGCCACTAAACTGGGTATTTCTCTTATCTTTCTCCTTAAGCTCCTTAGATTGTTGGTGAAGTTCACATCTATGTTAGGTATTTCTCCCTTCTTAACCTAAAAAGAGATATATGGTTCTTTTTCTGTCTTATTGACTTAAGAAAATGGGTTATGAAAGCTTTCTTGATTTAGGTTGACATTTGAATTGACTTGCCAATAACATTTAGTACCATTATTGTGCCACTCCCTGAGGAGTTGAATGAAGTGTGCCATACATAACAATATCTAGACCCAACAAATAACATCTTGGACTTAAAATATTTGTAGATTGTTGATTAAGTGTATGGTTCCATACATCGTAGTTGATGTTGGACATTGTAAAGCATCATAGGAGAGTGTAGGTTAGAAAGGTTAAAAAAAGGTGTCCGCTTATGTCATCCTACCATACTTCAAAGATAGTAGTTGAGAACCTTTTTTCCATTATCTCTTTTATCTTGCAATTTAATATCTCCTATCGCCTATAATGGAAAATAAGATTATCTCAGTCCCTTTATATTATGTTTTTCCACATCCCTTTTTACTTGTTTACTTATGTTTGTAAGTCATGCATGAGACAAAAAAGTTACATCTTATATCATTAAGTAACTAAGGATATTTAAAGGTTATTTTTGTTGTATTATGATTGAAATATGTGTTTTTAATTGATTAAAAAATGTACAGATTTATTGAAAAAATAGAAATATCTTGTTTATTTCTTGAGTTTTTGGGATTTCTTACCGCGATTGACTAAAACTGGGATCCTTATAGACATCATGGTGACCAGGATGTTCATCTTATTCATAACTAAAATAAAACTAAGAGTTGTAGGAGTTTTCTTCTCGAGATATGTGGCTAGGCTATCTTATCCTTTTTCCTTCATTGCTTTTTTTCTTTTTCTTTTTGTCTCTTTAACAAATGCTCATCTTGTTCAAGATTCAAGAAATGTTTTTAGAGATAAAACCAAATGTTGCAGTTTGAAAATTCATAGTTTCTTAACCTATAAAATCGATAATAAATAGAGCATAAAAGCTAATGGTATACTAGGTAGTAAAAAGATTACATTTATTTTCATTCAAAGAAGTGCAAGGACTTGATCGTTGAAACATGTAGCAATTTGAAAGTAATTTCTGCTGGTTAAGATAACTACCATTAATTGACAAGACACTTAAGAGGGAGTTGTTGAGGTGACAGACATTAGGAAATCAATTGACAAGACCTCTTAATTCTAAAGGTTGTTGAGGTGACTAGAATTCGCAAATTTTTTTATCTTAACAGCTAGCTTATATACACATGGCCTTGTCCGAGAACTTGGGGATTGGAACCTTGCCAATTTTAAAGGATATATTTAGGAGTTTTAGATCAAAAGATGTGATAGTAGGTTATTTTAGGAGTCTTGTTATTTCAAAAAAAAAAAAAAGTATGAGAAATCTTACATCTTATTCTAAGGTACAAAAATCTTTAGCTCCATAAATTAATTAGACAAGTCTTTTTATATAAGTGAGACAACATTTGTGAGAAGTTAGATCCGTAGTTTACCGATAGCATTTGCTTCTTGTTAATAACCAAAGAAAAGAACTTTTCGTATCTAATTTAGGAATAATATTTTACGAAAACTTTACTAAAATCTTACATAATTAAGACTATAAGATTATCATGTTGGTTATAATCTTAAACTAAACTAAAAGGTGGGATAAAACCATGATTTATATATTTTTAGATCAGGTTTTCTTTTTTTTTTTTTTGGGGGGAGGAAAATCTCTATCTAATTTGTCTTCTACTGAGACATGTCCAGCTTGCTTACGCAATATTTTTATAAGTTAGCAACTGATATCTCTCCATATTCAAATTATATCATATATTATTCCTACATAACTAATTAAGATGAAGAGAATACGAACATTCTCTACAAATTATTAATAATTTAGTTCATGCACACTGACATATCCTCATTGTAGTTACAAGCAGATCAGTTGACCTTCATGTTGTCTAGATTAAGTTGATCATCATTATAATAATTAATATGTAAATTAAGTTCCAATGAAATAATAGTTTATACAAAATGAGATTAGAAAAGGGCGTTGTACTTTCTAATTTAATAATAATTATAAATAAAATAAAAACCCATCAAATGTCATCTCTTATATATGTAAATGAGACAAAGCAGCGGTTATACGTGCCTGATTCTTGCATTTGCACCAAACAGCCAATCCATTTTTCCACGTTCTTTCCATGTTGCTGGTGAGTAACTATATATATACATATATATATATATGTATCATAATGGAAAAACATATTGAATTGATGATTTATTTATTCGAAAACCAAGTACCTCTACTTCTCTCTCTCTCTCTCTCTCTCTCTCTATATATATATATATATATATATATTATAAATGGATACAGTCTTTAACTGTTGCTATCAGCTAATATATATATATATGTATGTATATTGTAGTATTGATATCTGATCAATTGTTTGCGAGTATATAAATAATTTTCTTGAGACATATCCATAAATAATTCAATTTCGAGCTTGATTTACTTACTATGTTAATGGGCCAGAAGTTGAGATAGCATGAGATTTCTTCTGATTGACTTGATTACTTAAGTGTGTAGAATGGAATATATAGCACTGAATTAAATTTGATCTTGGATTAAGTATTACATATATAGATATATCCCTAATACACTATAGGTACATACAAATGAAATATTTTATTAATTATAACTAAATATTATAACATTGAAATCCTATAAATAGGGAACAAAAGAAGAAAAGTTGTTATATATATGTTATAATTAATCTGTCTATGAATTAATACAAGAAATATTAGTTTTGGAAGCATATAAGCCGCCAAATATATCATATAGGGTCAACGAGGCATGTGCATGGATCTGCTTCACTCACAATTAATCCATGATCTTATATATGTATGTATATATATATATATATATATACTTATATTCATGTATCTGGTAGAAAGGAGACACAACAGTTCACTTACAGCCTTTTTATTCTTCAAGAGAATCCATTATCATCACCTAATCACCGACACCAATATCTCTCTCTCTCTCTCTCTCTCTCTCTCTCTCTCTCTCTCTCAGCATTAATATAAAAGCTCTTGTTTTTACTGGCTCTATAATAAATATATATATATTTATGTGTTTGTGTGAGTTGACTGTATAACAGAACATTCTCATTTCAGTTTGTTTAGTATGGTAGTCATATATATTGCATATAGCATATATATGTATATGTAGGGTTTCCTGTATCTATATTTATATGTATATGTGTATATTTAATTATATTTATATATGTATTATTATTTGAAATTATTGAGTCAAATTTGATGATTGGTTTTGTTGTCCTGTTCTGGAGCTATAAATTATTGTTCATTTTACGACATTTGAAACTCGAAACTCCGAAAATTTGCTGCTTGAAAACAAATTAACTTTAACTTTCCTAATTAAAAAATTAAAGAAGACAAGAAATGATTTCCCATTGGAAAAAAAAAACGTTATATAAATATTATATACATATATATATATGTATGTATTTCCCATTGAAATATATTATTAATTTCTATTTTTTGCATTGGCTGGTTTAAGATCAGAGAAATCGAAAAAGAATCAAAATCAAAGCAGGATTTACAAGTTATGGAAGAAACTTTTTCAGAAATTGAAAAAGAATCAAAACTGAAACTAAAAAATTTAAGATGCGAAGAATAAAACAGATTTATAACGAATCTAAATAGAACTAATATTCTCGTATCAAACTAAAAAAATATATCTGAATTCATAACAAAAAAAAATTTAATAATTTTTATGTATAATAATTTATATATATAAATCTACATAATAAATTTAAAACTAAATACGTGACTTTTTTTTTAAAAAAAAAAAGAAAAGAAGAATAAATATAATATATTTAATTTTTCTAACAAATGTTTAAAACAAATAGAAAAAAAAAAGTGAGGCTACAGAAATTGGTTTGATATTTTCTTCTTCGTAAGATGAATGATTAGATAACAATAGCAGCACGACAGAACCCGCAGTACGACGTCGTACAAGGTGGGGTAAAACGTGGCTGTACAGTATGCAACAGTCCAATCTGTACATAAATAAAATATTTTATTTAGATTATATAAGTATATAATATACATATTCACGATATATAATCTATTGACATTTTATATAAATATGATGTATTTAATATGTAAAATTATTCCATTAAATTAATGGTTAAAACTAGGTAACTTATGGACAGCCTAATTTCTAAAATCATTTTATAAATTCTTGAAGTTAAGCTATTTCTAATTTCTTAGTAATCAATCAAACACATTCATTTATGAATCACTTTAATTTTTATTACAATTGTATGGTTCTTATAATGTTCTTCAATACGAAAATTCGAACTTTGCAATAACTTAACGTGGGATTAATTTAGATTTTTTTAGAATTAATATTTTATGCACTTAAAATAAATTTAATTAAATAAAATTAAGCAATTTATTACAAAGAAAAAGAAAATAATAAAATAGTGTCCGGGTTTATTACTCTTGCATAATTCCATCACAGAAGCAAACATGTGCATGAATTTAATCAAGTATTTCAAGAAAGCTAAAGATACAAGTAAATAACCAATGGGTTTGTGGTATGTACAAATTGAATTATGGAAGTTCTACTAATTTTTCTTCTTATAGATTTTACGCAATATTCATGTGACTTATTTAAGAAGCGAGGATGTTCGCCTATGCACCATAAATTTGCAACACAAAAATTGACTCCTCCACCGTTTACCTCTTATACATACATGTACATATTCACACACACACACACATATATATATATATATATATGGGCTATTAAAAGGCTTTTATTTTTTTCTTTTCTCTTTTTGACAAATTTCACTTTTACCTTAATTTTTTTTGTAAACATCCCTCGGATGATGAATACGTATAATTTAAAAATATATATATATATATATATATGAGTGATTCATATACATTATCTCTTTCTCTTTCTTTGAAACGAGAGTTCTATTAATTGATATGCTTTCACAAACAATTAAAAATTTAATTTCTTAATTTGTATCTTCAATTTTTAGCATTTTAAAAATACTCACATTTCTATTTTCATTTTATTAAAAATTTTAGCTCTATTGTTTCGTTTTTTTCTTCTATGATAATTTATTTATTTTTATAATTTTGTGTATTAAATAATAGATAACTACGTTAGTGTGAAAATAACTTTAAATATTTAGAAGGTTCTCGTATATTCTAAACATATAAAAACAATTCAGGTGCACCCATAATAATCATAAATACCTCTTTAAGTATAAATTACGAATAACTAGAAGTATCTCGAATGTTTAAATTAGTTTAAAAAATTATTATTTTTTATATTTTTAGTACTTTTAAAATATTAATAGAGATTTAAAATAATTGAGTGTTTCTAAACAATCTAAATGCTCAATTTTATTTTTTATATTTTTATGGATGTTTTAGTTATTTGAGGTATTTAAGAATTTTATTTTTAGTATTGGACAATATTTTTGAATGTTTCATATATTTAAGAGTTTTGTTTTTCATTCTAAATAATCAATAGTATTTTTATATTAAATTAAAAATTTATAGTGATATTAAGAAGTATTTACATATATACCTTATTTTATAAACATTAATTTAAATAAACAAATTTTCATCAAATATCAAACACTTTTACTAAAAAGTCAAATTGTTTTTTTTTTTGTTTTAACTTCTCACTATATTGGCATTCAAAACTCATTAACAAACACGCATTAAACCACATGAAACGATAAAATATAATTTCTATGCATATATATATATATATATATATTTATATGGGGTAACAGCATTAAAAATAAAATTAATTCAACAATAATAATTGAATGTTTCTTTAAAATTTAAAATAAATAAATAAATAAATTCAGTTGTTGTGGGAGGAAACATTTATTCTATATAAATAAAAATAAATAAATAAATAAAAACTCAATTTAATACAAACATGAGATACCTTATCATCCCCACTCTCTTTCCATCTTGTTCCTTTTTAAATACCTTCCTCTGCTCCAATTAATACCATCTGATCAGAAAACTAACACCTCACCACCACCCATTCGTTCAGCAAATCAAAACCCAGACGTCAGAGCTCAGGAAAAGATTAATTTTCTGTTTGTTTCTCGTCAAAAAAAGTTAGATGGGCAAGAAAATGAAGCTCCCTTCTCTGTTCAAGACCACCAAAGAAGCAGCTTGGCAATGGCCGCTCTGCAAGCAGCCCAAAACCCTTTCATTCCGAGCAGGCGACGATATCTTCAAGACAGTCAACTCAGTATTCTTCGAAGCCGGGATCGAGACACCAGACTCATGGTTCACGAACTCATCTGAGTCAGCAAGCTTCTCCACCGAGTCAGACGAGTTCGACGGTGAATCATTAGAGATGGTGGTGCGTGGAGTGATGAGATCATCTCAACGGCTGTTCTTCGAACCAGGAGGTGAGTCAAGCTCCATCTTAGGAGAATCACCATCGAAAAAAACGGCGCCGTTTGAGGAGAGCGTAGTGCTGGCTATGGAATCTGATAATCCGTACGTAGATTTCAGAAGATCAATGGAGGAGATGGTGGAGTGGCATGGATTGAAAGAGTGGGAAGGATTAGAGAAGTTACTGAGTTGGTATTTGAAGGTAAACAAGAAGAAGAATCATGGGTTTATAGTTGGTGCTTTCATTGATTTGTTTCTGACTCTTTCTTCAACCTCCGTTTCTACTTCCTATTCTTCTGCTGTTTCTTCATGGCCATCCCCTCCTTCTTGCTCCAGACAAGATCAGATGCTACTCTCAGATTAGCACCCCATACAAATATATAATTTTTAATTTGTAAATTAACTTTTGGTGAAGATTAGGGATCAGGGAGCTTAATAACATAACTATATCTATATGTATGCGTACATAGTGTATGTTTCTCTTGGGGCTAGCTCTCTCTCCCATGAGATTGATGACAGGTGATTTTGTGTATATCTTAGCTAGATTAAATGTTAATTACCATCTCACTTATATTTTAATTAAATTCATAAGTTAATTAATTATCTGATTGTAGAGAGGACTCACTCTTAAAATAAATAAATTTTATTTTGGCATAAAATCAAATTTTTATTTTCTTTGAATTGTAGAAGTTGATAATTTTCCAAAAAATCATTTCCGGTCGCTTTTTAGAAGAAACGAGAAAATAATACGTTATATAATCATAATTAAATATTATATGCATTATAGATTTATTTATACATAGTTAGGTTATAACTTTCTTTTTAAAGATAAATTTATTCTCAAACGTTTTTCTTTCTTTTCGCCAATTGCTGCTTAAAAAAAAAAAAGTTGTAATTTAAGATAATAATCATACAACTTACTAGAATAGTATTATATATTAAATTTAAGAAATAATTGAATCATTTAGTCCAATTTCACAGGAAAACCAATTTTTTTTTTCTTTTTTGTTAGATTATGTTTAAAAGTTTCTTAAATTTGGTTATATGTGACCAAATTTAACTAATATTAAAATTAGTAAGGTAGTGAATTCTTTAAAAAATCACAAAATTTCGAATTGAAAAACTTCAAATCAAACAAGAGGTGCAATTGAAATTTATTCCTAAATTAATTATTAGGTAAACAATAAGAGGTCAAACTAAAATTTATTTTAAAATTAACTATTTAAGTGGGAAAAATACTCATGGAAGGAGTAAATAAAGTAGGTCATACATGGCTTGTGATTTTGGACAACCACCACCCCATCTCATAATTTATTACGAGTGAGGGAACCTCATGAAATCTAGAAGGACAACATCACATGACAATAAATGTTTAGATATACAAATTCTCTCTTATGCATTCATCCCATATATATATATATATATGTATTCTCACTATTTACCATATGCATACATATTAAGCTTCAATTAAGTTTAGATAACTCGGTAGGAAGATGTTTTAACATATGCATGTGATAAAAGTATCAAAACTTTAATTAAACAACTTAATCTAATTATTAGTAAACAATTATTTTTATGAGCAGTTTAGTAAGTATTTACATTCTAATATTAAATATTTGAAAAATATTATTGCTAACATGATATATATATATATATATATATATTCCAGACATAATCAAATTTAATGTATAAGTTTCTGTCTTTTACCATCCATTTGACATGTAATCCTTCTTCTTAATTATGTAAACAAATTTTAGTACATCAATTGCTTTTGTAAAATTCTTTCTAATTATTCATCTACCAAAAACTAATTATAAACACAAGAATTACCTAACTCCATTCTTGACTCTCAACCATGAACTGCATTAGATGATACCAAAATTTGTGAAGTCTCTCCAATGCAAAAAAATTCTGCTACACCATTCCCAACATTTGTTCAGAAGATGCATCTTATTATGCCTATTCAATCTTTCAAAACATTTATAATATTAGTCAAACCTGATTTATAAAGACATGACTAAATTCGTATTGAAATTTTTATCTCCCTACCAAATGAACCTCTCCAATCCATGTGACTACCTAGATCTCTATCTTGGGACTTTTCTTCAAATATTATATATAAAAATAAAAATATCATCAAAATAGACCTAATCAAATCTTGAAAAACCTAATTTTTTGCATTATGCTAATCATATTCTAAACAATGTCTTAAACCAATTAAATAGCAAGGATCCATCCGCCGCAATCTCTTTTCTTTTTTTTTTTTTTACATCTATGTTATTATGAATTCATCTCTCACTGTTTGTTATTTCTATTTTTTATTTTTCAGTGTAGTCTTTTTAACTCTATTAAATTGTCTCTCGACGGTGTTGCACATATTTATATCATTTCAATAAACTCTGGCTTTCTTAAAAGAAAAAACCCATTAATCATATAAAATAAGGCAAATTACGTAATCATTCCATTAAGTTTTGACATTTATTATAATTTGCTTCCTTATATTTTTTGTTTATAATTTAGTTATTAATGTTTTCTATTTGTTTAAAATATTTATTCTTTCCATGTTTTCATGAAGAAAACTAATGTAACCATGAAGGATTAATTAAAGAGACTCTTTAATCAAGTGGATCATTGACCATGAAGGATTAATAATACAAGCCCAAAATATGTAATGAAAATGTAAAAAGATTGTTCAACTTAATTTTTTTTTATAGAGGGTCAATATAATAAATGAAATAAATCTATAGAAAAAATAAGTAATCAAAAGTTTATATATTGAATCATTATGAAATTTATAATTAATTAAAAATTTATAAGTAATCACATTGTTTTTTTTTTTTTGTTTTTTTTTTAATATTCAGGCAGATACTAATATATATTATCATAATAAAAAGATTAGAGCCTACATCCATTTTAAACCCATTTTATACCCAAAATTAGAAATGAAAACCCAATCCCATTTAACCCAACAAATACATCTAATTTGTTTTAATTAAGCCCAACCATCCATTAAAACGTTTTTTTCTTTTTGTTTCTTCGGCCACAGAGACCCAGCTTGTTTAGTAACACCCGCTGTCAACTAAGGACAATTTGCTTCTCCATTTATGTATCTTCTAATCTGTAATGGCACTTTGAAGGGTCGATATAAGACCTTGCTTGTGCTATGTAGACTCAGCATACATCAAATTTCCTTTTCTTAATTATCTCTAATTTCTTTGGTACTTTTTTAAGTATTGTGCACTATTGACATGAGTTATGGTTTGATTTCTAACTTTGTACATTTGTTTTGTATTTTCGAAAGAATTTGAACCTTTTGTCAACGCACATATTTAGCGGCATCATAAAACATTTAGAGAGATTTGATTTCCTTGTTTGTTTGTTTCAAATTGCATTTGATTCACTAAATATTAGTCTTTAAAAAGTCTAACGACTAGTAGAATATAAACAATATGTATTTCTATGATTAAATAGTATGAATTGGGAAATTGGAAAGGAAATAAGGGATTTTGAAAACAATATGCAAAAGAACAACCCATTTTCTTCTTAAGCTTAAACTTGAATATCCTAAGGTTGAACTTATATTTGTATTATTTACTCTCCTAAGAGAGTTATTCTTCAATTCCATAGTTTAATAGTCAAGAGATCTTTAAGAAAGATGGGAAACCTCCTAAAAAATTTTTGTTATGCATTTTTAACTTGAAAAAATTCATTAACTACAGTTATTATGCTGTAGGTTTTTTTACTTGAAATAATTAATATGTAAAAAAAAATTTTACTTGAAAATGTCACTAGTTTTTTTTTAAAAATAAAAAAAACTCAGTAATTGATGCTATAATCAAATAACTTATGATAGCAGTATAAGAGATAGAAAACTCTTAAGCGAAATGTTTATAGAAAGAATATAAGGAGGTTGCAAAATCTTTATTATAATGATCTTCCTTCTCTATTGAAAAAAGAGCATTACTACACGAATAATTTCTGATAAATTTATGCAGCACTTTGTTTAAATTTTTAACTATACATCTTTCGTACAGAGTTACAAGTCATGAGACTCATAAAATTCTTTACATCACATCGTTATAATATAATTAAACCTATTTTATGAAACAAAGCTCCTAAAGTTGCTAAAGAATCATTCAAAGTCTTCATTGATCTTGAATATATTTCTGATTTGAACTAATCTGCACCGAGGGTACGTATGAATTGGGGCGAGCTTCACATGCTCAGTAAGAAAAATAAACAGTGCACAAAATAAAGATATGCACACATTCAATCATATAAGGTCGATAAAATCAATACAAATTTTATTTTAAAATAGAATCCCACATAAAAAGAAATAGAATAATAATAATTTCACATAATCAAAACTTAACGTTCCCATACATCACACACCTCACTTTCACATATCTCAATAATTTCATCATTCACACATGGTTTCTCAAACATCACAAATATTCTAAAATCACGTTCATATAAACTAATGAGTTCATAGAAATACTGCTAACTGATTTCACAACACTTACATTTACACTTTTTAATAATTTCGTACATTTATCATTGAGTCACTTATTTTTACACGTGTCAATATCACTTTCATTGCACTGTTCATTTATTACTTTTTAGTTACACTTTTATTTTCAGTTACATTGTCATTATGGTTTATAATTTTAATTTTTTTCGTTTTTAAGAATTTTATTGCACTATGCCGTTTCCGCGGGTATGGAAGATCTCTCATCAATGAAGACATAAAGATCTCATCTACCATGTGGATACATCATTTATCACTTATCACTTGTCACTTATCATTTATTACTTCTTCAATGTATCCGAACACGAAACAATTATGCATTGGGTATCACTTATTAATTTTCACATACATCCAAACACGAAACGATTATATATAAGATTTTTCAACCATGTCTGACTGAGGTTGTATCCACAAGTAGGATTCACCACACTTCACTTGCCAAAATGGTCACACACACACACACATACTCCCCTTTTTGATACATGTTAAATAGATTTCCATATCTTTTAAATATTCTTGTATTATTTTTTTACTAATCAAATCCATTACTATATCATCTACTCATGCATGCACTTGCATATATATTATCCATAAATATGCCTACATAGTAAGTATAACATACATTTTGCACGCACAATCACACACTTAAATATATACATATATATATATACACGCACATAACCTATATACACTTGCATATTTACACAAGGCATATATGTATTCCACAAGGTATGTAGATACAAGTTGTTTACTCACACGTATTAACAATATAAATACATACTTCATATAATTATATATATATATATATTTATATATGCGTCATGCACATATACAACTCAGTAAACTGACATGTATAAGTTCTACATATATACAAGTAGCAATATGCATACATAAATATAAATCATACACATCATCATATAACTCTCAAATCACATGCAATTCCATGCACATACATAATGAGTTTACGAAAATCACATTAGAAAACTTAAATAATCTGTAAAATCCTTAAATAATTTATTTTAATAGAAAATAAAATTTTATAAAAGTATAAAAGTTTCTGAATGAGACTAACCAAATTCCTTACTTAAAATATGATCGGAGAGATTTCAAAATCCTTATTTGTTCGAATCTACAATCTTCTCCATACCTCAGTTACTACCTAACTATTTTTCTTGTTTACAAACAGAAAACACAGGTGTTAAATGATAAATAGTTTCGAAAATAGATACAATACAAAGGCAGATAGATTTTTACCTAAGGCATGCCAGCCTGCTCAATTGAGTTGCCATGCGCCACCGTACATGTGTTCCCTGTTCACCATGTGCCACCACCGAAGTGTCATATGCCGCCTCATGCGCGGTTGCCGGAACCAGCACTCGCCACCAGAACCATTGATGAGTCATCATGCTTCGATTGAAAATCATCACAGAACTGCTTGGGCGGTTAGATCCGGCACAAATTTTGTTGAATCATGTCGAGGACGCACCTCAAATTGAGAAATTGCGCCTAGCCTTTGCTGTAGGTCTCCTTCTTCTCCAGCTGCACACTGCTGCGCAGTTCCCTCCCTGGCTTTCTGTGTTCAGCATAGACAGATTGGTCTCTCATATCCGACATCTGGTTCCGCGTACCAAACAACCCTTTCCACCACACATCTGTCGTCTTCTCCGATTTTTTTTTCTATATACACGGACTCTCTTTCTCTTTCTATATAGATCGAAATCTACTCTCTCTCTCTTCCTCTTCCTCTTTCCGCATGGCTCTCTTTTACAGGCAGCTGTGAGGAGAGTCCCGCACACCACTTCTTTCTTTTCGATCTATTTCATGCCGATCTCTTCTTCTTTCTCTTATTCTTCTTCTACTAGAGGCGTGTATATGCTTCTAGTTCTTTTTTTTTTCTTTCCTTTTATCAAAACGACATCGTTTTAGAGTTTTCCACAATGATATCATTTTGGCTCCCTTTTTTACTTCTAACGTCCAGCTTCAAAACAACATCATTTTGATTTGTTTCAATCTAAATCTAAAAGATGGTGTAACCTTTACTATATATTAGTGCTCCATAAAAAAAAAAAAAGAACCATATACTATTTCTACATTTCAGAATATAAAAAATTAATGATTTTTGTTGGTATGTGTCAAATTCTATCTAGCTTTATCAAATTTATAATATTTAAAAAATTCTAACCATTCAAATAAACTTATTCATAATATTTGAAATTAACTATAATAATTATGATTTGATATGTGTAAAAAGTTTAGATAAGTTAAAAGAGAGATTTACTTACAGCAAAAAAAAATTAAAATTTGAAAATTCTAATCAAAATTATACCCAAAAAAGACAAGGAAATAAATAAGACATTTTAATAAAAAAATAAAGTAAGACTTTAAAGCAGGCTTTATACTTCAGAATATCGATCTGAGTTAATTTTTTTTTCTTTTTACATGAATTTCATGCAAAACAATCATAGAAATAATTAAATTATTTCATATTTTAAGCTTTTATGATCATAAAAATTCACATCTCAATCATCAAAAGCATTATCCCTTCCATTCGAGAAGAGAGAAAATAAAATTTAACCAGTCACCAATTCCTTTCAAACAGACAGACAGTCCAATCTTCTTTCTTCAACTCCTCGTAATTGGCAGACTCCATCATTTCCTTTTTCACTTTCTCTTTTTCCACATTCTTTTCTCTCTTTTCATAGTCTTGTTTTGATCAGCTTATTCTTCACACTATCTTTAACATTAATATATACTAATACGTACATCACTATTATTACATATATATACATATATTTATATATATATGTATATCAGTAACATATTCAATTTCACACACTAAAATATTAAGATTGAATCTAGAACCAAATTCTTATACTCATTTCCTAATAATAGAAGAGAAAGTAGTCAGTCAATTAAGTGTGGTTGGTTCACTATTATATATATAGAGAGAGCATATATATTTTATGCATAAAGAAAACCCAAGTGGTTATTCCATTCAAAAATAAAGTTTATATATAATTGTCACTATGCAGAGAGAGAACAGCTTTTAATTATCCTCACACACCTTTACATAATTATGAGAGAGAAGAGACAAAGTGAGAGAAAGGAGGCAAAGTTTAGATCACATGCAAACCACTTTCACATACAAAAGGCCAAATTTAATTTCCCTCATTAACAAGAAAAGCATAAAATCGTACTTAATTCTCATATTATTATTTACCTTTCTTTCCTTTATAGTCTCCTCCTCGGAAAACATATATACAATCAGATCACTTCCATATTATATATATATATATATCTTACAAGTATATGTTACAATCTTCACAAACCTCTCTTCCTCTTGAAATGAAATCTAAACACCCAGTAGTCTTGTTTAACTTTTCTCGAAGCCCTTCTACTTACATATATTAGTTTTTGCAGCGTGTGAAAAAAACAAGAGTTGATAGAAAATGAGAGCAGGAATTTGCAGTGTACAGCAAGCTCTAACTCCTGAGGCTGTAAACATAGTGAAACAAGCTGTTAGTCTTGCTACAAGACGAGGTCATGCCCAAGTGACTCCTCTCCATGTAGCAAGTTCTATGCTTGCATCTTCTGCTAGTCTTCTTAGAAGGGCTTGTCTGCAATCTCACTCTCACCCACTTCAATGTAAGGCCTTAGAGCTTTGCTTCAATGTTGCTCTCAACAGGCTCCCAGCTTCGAGCTCCAGCCCTCTTTTAGGCCCTCATTCTCCTCTCCCTTCCCTTTCCAATGCCTTGGTTGCAGCCTTCAAACGTGCGCAAGCTCACCAACGTCGAGGCTCAATCGAAAACCAGCAGCAGCCTATTCTTGCTCTCAAAATAGAGTTAGAACAACTTATAATATCTATACTAGATGACCCAAGTGTTAGTCGAGTCATGAGGGAAGCTGGTTTCTCTAGCACCCAAGTGAAAAACAATGTAGAGCAAGCTGTGTCTTTAGCAGTCTCCCCTCAAAGTCCTGGAACTAAACATCCTAATATGTCTCACTCTCCTTCTTACACCCATTTGAGGAATATGACAATGGCTCGTGGGAAGCCTTCGGATCAAGTTAAGAATGATCGAGATCATGTGACAAGCATTATTATCAACACATTGGCAAGAAAAAAAAGAAACACCGTGATTGTAGGAGACTATTTAAGCAGTAGTGAGGATATAGTTAAAGGAGTGATGGATAGGTTTGAGAAAGGACATGTTCCTGGGGATTTGAGGTATGTGCAGTTCATAAGTCTTCCTCTTGTGTCTTTGAGGAATCTTAGCAAGGAAGAGGTTGAGCAGAAGCTTGCAAAGCTTAGGCGTCTAGTGAAATGCTATATTGGTAGAGGGGTGATTTTGTATTTGGGTGATCTCAAATGGGTATCAGAAATTTGGTCATGTGATCAACAAAGGAGAAATAATTGGTATTGCCCTGTGGAGCTCATAATCATGGAGCTCAAAAGACTAGTTGATGGTGGAAGTGGGGAACATGAAGAGGGAGTATGGCTCATGGGCATTGCAACTTTTCAGACATACATGAGATGCAAAACTGGTCAGCCTTCTCTTGGGACCATGTGGGAGCTTCATCCTGTTACAATCCCACTTGACAACTTGAGTTTAAGTCTCAATCTTGAGAGGTAACTTGGATTAGAGATAAATTTAGCATCTTGTTTTTCTTGAAAATATAGTCTTTTCAATACCCAATATTCAATTTGTTATTATATGTGATTTATAAAATTTAAGGATGGATACAATTAGTTCAATGAAATAAAACTGTTTACTTTTTTTAAAAAAAAAGATTGTGTTGATACTTAATCATTGTGTTTTCTTTAACTTATTGCAGTGATTCTCAATCTCAGTATGGAAGTAGGGTATCTTATAAAGATGGGTGTTGTTGGCCAGTACAAGAAACAAGTGATGATAAACAGCTAATTACTGGTGCAGATACTTCAATAATCTATTTCAACAGGGAAGCAGCAAAAAGCAGTACACATGAAAACAAGGATACTTCAACAAGCTTGCCTTCATGGCTACAACAGTACAAGGAAGATACCAGAAGAAACCCCATAGACAATCAGGTTAACTTCCATCATAAATCTCAGTTGATTACAACAAATTATCTAGTGATTAAATCCTTATTCTTCCATTTAGACTTAAAGTTAATTTCACATAAAGTTTGGTGGGTATGGCGTGACCCACCCTTTTAACTTGTTGGCTTATGCGTAAAGGAATATGTTATTTTCTCTCAGTTTAAATTTTTAAAATAGTCGGCTCAATTTATTTTTGAGAAAGATAATAGGAAATGATTTTCTCATTGGCTAACTCTAGTACTCAAATTGAAACTAATAACTTTTACTCCCTCTAATACCAGGAATGTGTTAATGTTGTGGATGTATGCAAGAAATGGAACTCGTTTTCCAGTTCATCAAACAAACATCCCCAGAACACAGTTGATAAGAAGGTCATAAACTTTTCTTCACCATCTCCTTCTTCCTCCGCTTCAGTCTCTTCTCATGAGCACGCCAGCAATTTGAATCAAACTGATCATATAAGCTGGCCAGCTATTCTTAAGCTGAAAGTAGAAAAAGTCCGACCAAAAGAACACCAGTTCTGGATTTCTGAGAATGATGAAGGAGTTGAAAGCCATTTGAGAAGTTATCACGGTCATGAGCATAATAAACCAGAACTTCTATCCAATCCTAACTCTAGCCCCAACTCAGCTTCTTCGAGCGAGGCTATAGAGGAAGATACCGATGGCCTTAACATGTTCAAGGAGCTAAATTCCCACAACTTAAACATTCTTTGCAATGCATTGGAGAAAAAGGTTCCCCAGCATAAGGAGATTATTCCTGAACTTGTGAGGACCATCCTGCAATGCAGGTCTGGGATGAAGATAAAGAAAAGTAGTGAACTGAAACAATACAGACAAGAAAAGGAAGAAACTTGGCTATTCTTCTTAGGTGGTGATTGTGAAGTCAAAGAAGCGGTTGCTAGAGAGCTGGCTAGACTTATTTTCGGCTCACAAAGCAGCTTTCTTTCGATCAGCATGACTCATTACTCGATTCAAGAATCTAGCAAGAAGAGGAGGCAGGAAATGGATAGTAAGTGCTATGTAGAGAAACTTGGCGAAGCATTGAATGAGAACCCTCATCGTGTATTTTTCATGGAAGATATGGATCAAATTGATTCCTTTTCTCAAAAGGGTATCAAGCAAACAATTAAGAGTGGAAATATAACACTTTCCGGTGGGGAGACTGTTCCTCTTAAGGACGCCATTGTCATTTTCAGCTGTGAAAGCTTCAGTTCAGAGTCAATACCACCATGCTCTCCCTCTACAAGGCAAAAAAAGACCAGTGAAAACGAAGAGAAGGAAGATAAGAACAACCAGGGACTCGTCTCTCTAGATTTGAATATTTCCATTGAAGATAATACCAGCAGTGACGAGAGTTCAGATGAAGATATCGGAATTTTGGACTGCGTCGATAGGCAAATTGTTTTCAACTCTCAAGAAGTGTAGAAGTAGGGGATGTTAGGTAGCTAAGTTGATAGTTCTGCGTGCATGCATGGCTGGTTAAAATTTTCTTTTTAGGAAATTTTACATTTTTTATCCTAAAGATTTGTGGGGTGGGAAAGAAAAAATTTAAACTTACAAATGGGTATAGTAATGGTGAGAGGATTCTGGGAAATTTTCAAGGATTAGGGGCAAAAAGATGTAGTTTTTAGATCTTAATTATAATTTTGTGTATATTAATATTAACTTTTGCTACTTTATTATCATGATGTTGCATTGAACAGTTTGCTTGAATTCTAGATTTGATTTTTCTATGGGATTTCAAAAAGAAAAGTCATTTATAGTTGCCACTAATTTTTGTTTAAAATTCCTCTTCTTTTTTTTTGGAAAGCTACGAATATTATGAATTATCATGCCATTTAGCTTTAAACAATTTTCAGACTCTATACATATTACATATACATAAAATAACTCTTTAGCTTCATGATCAATATTCATCGGGTTATATAGTCTACAGGTTGTTGACTAGGTATTACCTTTGGATTTTTGAAGGATTCATTTAGTTTAATGCCAAATTTTGTCCACACAATTCTTTTCTCTGCATATTGAATTTAAAGAAATAATGTTATAATCTTTAAGTTACATAAAATATAAAATAATAAAAGAAGTGTAACTACTTGAACATAATCTTACATCATGATATGTTACAAATGGGACCATGCGTAATGATTATTCACAAAATATATTTGTTTATAAAATTTATCGAATCTATAAGTGATGATCTTTTTGTCAATGATAGGGAAGTATAAATAAAATACTACGAATATTTGTGATCTACTGTTAGATATTCATTTGAGTTATTACTATAGTATTTAAAGCAAATCTTTCACCCAATTCTATTAAATATGCTAGTAAAAAAGATTTATTTTCCACAACTAAAAACACATATTAGAATTCCACATCCTTGTGCAAAGAATATAACATTTTATTAAAGATGGTAGAAACATCATTGTCAAGGATATTTTTATAATCCCCCAATGGTATAAAAGAAATGTGTTAAATTCTTTTTTTCTTCAATGTTTTAGTTTATCTTCTTCATGTAACTTCAAAACTTTCTCCTATTCTTTAAATGCATATTACAATAGGCATATACAAACCATAAATAGAAAAAGACTAACCTAGTGATATGAGATTTTGAAAGATTAATTTCGAACATGAAGCTATGAGCGTGAAAACGAGAGTGTTGCATATGCGGGAGGACTATAAAGTGAAGAGTGCTGAAGGGAATAGTGATGAGAGTCGTCTAAAGTGTAAGATCACTATTTTACATAGCTGTGATCTTAGGATCGATCTTGGTATTACTTGTAAGATCAAATGTTCATCACATATTCGATTTAACAATTGAAAATAGTAGTTATCTGTGCTTTTGAAAATTTTAAATCATAAATATATATTTTTTTTCTTATAGTACAACCGATGAAGATGCAAGTTGTTATATGTATACTTCAAATTTTTGTCTCCCATTAGTTACATATAATTCTTTGCATCCTTGTATCTTACATTTAAATTTACTTTTATAAGCAATTTCTAATAAGTGGTACTAGATCATATTTCCGAAAAGTTGTAGTAAGAAAAAAAAAAAAAAAAATCCTTGTCTAATATTTTTATGTTGAACATGCCAGCTTGAAATGGTTGTGGATGTTATTTAATTTTTTCCATTTGGTTTGAATCAACGAGATGTCTTTTTACTTTAGAGAAAAGAAAAAAAGTTATCTAACGGATTCATGCCGTAAGGATTATGCATTATAATGAAAATAATTAAATTTCTTAAACTTAAGAAAAGAAAAATATATCACTTAATACTTTTGATCAATCTATAGTTGATTTTTGGCTTTTGTTTCTTTTCCGAAAGCTTCTGTAAATAATTGAATTCCAATTTTAAAACCTATTAATTTAACTTTCCCATATTCCTTGAAGGGGAAAAAATAAAAAATAAATAAAGACTAATAAAAAAAAATATCAGTTTATTAATATATAAATTAAACATGAAGCACCGAATCTTAAGACCATAAAGATATGTTTCTCCTTTGAAAATCACAAAATAAACTTCATCTTTTGCATTTTTCAATTAGTTAACTAGAGATATGTATACATATATATATATATGTACAGAATGCTTAATTATGATTAAGGAATCTATAATAATCATTAGTATTTTAGAAACATATATAATGATTCATTCTTTAAAGTTAATTAGAATGTTTTCTTTTTTAAAAAAAAAATACTAAGAACAAACTTTTGTTGTTATGAAATATTAGGCATTCATTATTTTATAGTACAAAAGTGGGTTTT
Source organism: Carica papaya (assembly GCF_054855325.1). NCBI lineage: Eukaryota > Viridiplantae > Streptophyta > Magnoliopsida > Brassicales > Caricaceae > Carica > Carica papaya. The sequence continues at coordinate 8,531,412 of NC_142316.1, forward strand.
CATGCAACTGATTACCTCTCATGGATTAAACAGGAAACCACTCTATTCTCTCTTGTATTATTTGTATCTATTTCCCAATATTTTTTTTTTTTTTTTTGTTTATCTAAATGTGTTAATTAACAGCTTTTAATATTTGAGGTCACTGAGTTTTGAAGATGGACCTCATTTAGTAGGTAGCGCAGATCTTGATATAATGGATTAACTAAAGAGTTAGAATCTTAATAGTTTGCAAGATATTATCATTTATAAACTGATTTTAGTGATCAAAGTTACTTCCTATTTATTTGTAAAAAAATCATTTTCAAATAAAAACAATGAATAAATAGAATTATATTTTCCCTCCTAATATTTATGTATTTTTTATTGTGAAAAATAAGGAAATATATTGTCAAGGGTGGATTTGTAATTATGAATTTATTTCTCTATATTTTTAGAAGAAGCATGAGTAAGAGAGCCGAAAGCTTTTTAGTACAGTAATTCTAAAACTCTTAAGTCCACGTGAAAGAACTTATTAAAATCATAATAAAAAAACGTAAGAATGTTATAACCACGTAGAGTTTTAAGGGATTTATCAATGCAAACAACTCGACATAAGTTGGATTACGTGACACAACATAAATAGCCAAGTGGTCGGGTGTCAACTAATGTTCGCCCCCTTAGGGTTAGGCTAAAGCCTTAGGTAAGTGGAATATAAGTTAGTTTAGTCCCTTTTCGTATGGCATAACCTTCCTTTCGTGTCTCAAAAAGGAAAAGTTAGGATAGGAGGCGAAACTGTTTTAAGAAGCTAGACTGTAACGGCTCCGGAATTTTTAAATGAGATGTATGTATTAAAAATCATAAATACGAAAACATAATAAAAATTTTGATTAACATCCTTTACACAATAACAAAAAACGTACTCAAAACATGAAAGAATAACCTAATTAAAAGAGATACTCGAAATAAAAACTATAAATAGAGCTATAAAGTCCTTAGGCGTCTAACTCGTCGTCTTCCTGCGGAACGAGCTCGGGGACCACGTCTTCCTGATATGAAATGGTTAAGTAAAGAATGAGTTACACTAGCCCAGTAAAGACATCACACTATCTCACTGCCACAGAAGTAAAGGTCGGTAGAAAACAAAAACGACCAATGGAGCATAATTTATAACAAACTCATTTATTAACATAAAAACATTTACTGTCCACTTATCTCGGTGAGATTCATGAAAATAACCTATGAAAGCAATAACATGATAATCATTATAAAATCATATACACTTTATAACAGAACACATGTCCTACTTTTGCACTTCAATAATCAGACAATAAATTTTCTCTTTTATCAGCCTATCCATGGGGATCCATAGGGGGTCCCCGCTACACGTGAACCATTAACATTAATAACCTGATTCCAGGGCCGTCCCCATACCCCGTTCGGTATGGGCACCAAAATCATAAGGCTTAATACCCCGTCCGGTATGAGAGTGAAACGGGCCGTCCCCATACCCCGTCCGGTATGGGCGCCAAAACACATAAGGTCTCTATACCCCGTCCGGTATGAGAGACCACATTCCCGGTAGGGTTCCCTACAGATCCGGTTCGTCCACCATCTCTCAGGATATCTAGTCAGGCTGTCCACATTATCCATTTATCAATTCACATAACCTTTTTGCCATTTTCCTTGGTCTCAATCATCCAATCATACACAAACATGTAAACCAGTAATTGACACCAAACAAGACAATACAATATCGGGTTCACCATAATACAAACCATAATAAAAGAAACCATAATTCATGCATACGAGACCATAAAATAATTACATCAAACATCATACTGCATTTAATACTGAAAAATAGATCAAACAATAACTGACCAATAATGTATCAGACTCGGGCTCCATTGGCAATCTTAATCAATTATACATCTATAAAGTCACAAAATACTGTTTAATTATTTATTAAGCTTTAATACTGTGATAGGAAATAGGGTGAGGGGTTCTTACTTGTTTCGGGGTCTGAAATCGGCTCTACAGTGCACCTACAGGCTAACCTTAATTTTTCTAAATTTTTTTTCATAAAAATGAAACGCACTACCAGTACCTGCACGTCTCCCAAAAATCTCAAATCAGACCTAGGGCCCCTTTCGGCCGAATTCGGCCAAACTTGCATTGGTCCCTACGATAAAACAACCCTAGGGCCTATTTTTTCTTTGATTTTTAGCCCCAAATCTTGGCTGGAATAATATCTTTTTTCAGATTTGAAAAGTGCATGTTTTAATTTAAATATGTTACTGTGTGTAACTCTTAGCCTTGTCCAAGGCTAAGTTGTCTGTCTATTGGACCAAGCCTTACCCAAGGCTTGTTTATGGACTGATAACTCTTTTCACAAACTCTTCTTCTTTTCATGTTGTTTTTCCTCGTATTGTCCTTATCTCTTGTCCTATAAAAAAATATAAGAAATAACTTGGATTAGATAGCATATCATCAAGTTTAACAACTCAAAAGTTGGTGATAATGATGTCGTTTTTAGGCACTATTAAGGAGAGTATTTTTCCATAACATTTTTCTTGCATGTATCATCATTTCTCAACCAAATGAGACAAATATACTCGCAACTCTGGAGGAACGAATAGAGAACATGTTTACCCAACTAAGTCTAGCAATTGAAGACGTAACTGCGAGGATGGATGAAAGAGATTGGAGAAGGAACAATAGTTCACACAGACACCGGCCCACTAAGAAAAATGTTGAATCCTATGGTGATAATGAGGGTGATAGGAGATAAGATGGCGACATCAAATCCATCAAGATATAAATACCACCATTTAGAGGAAGGAATGATGTTGAGACCTACCTTGAATAAGAAAAGAAAGCAAAACTCATCTTCGACTACCACATCTACAATGAAGAAAAAAGGTAAAATTAATAGATGTTGAGTTCCCAAATTATGTATTACTATGGTGGGACGAATTGACTGCTCTTAGGAGACATGATGAAGATCAACCTATTTTAACCTGGAGGGAGATGAAGTCCATGATGAGGAAAATTTTTGTACCTTCTCACTATAATAGGGAAATGCACCAGAAGCTACAACACATGATTCAATGATCCATGTCTGTGGAAGATTACCATAAAGAGATGGAGATAGCCATGATTAGAGCTAATGTCTATGAGAATCCCGAAGCCATCACGACTTAGTTCTTGAGCAACCTAAATAGGGAGATCACTAATGTGGTAGAGCTACATCATTACATGGATTTAGAAGAGATGGTGCATATGGCCATGAAGATTCAGATACAACTAACAACAAGGGATCTTCTAGAGGAATGTCCAGTTTCACCCATCAATTCAGTTTCAGATGGCCAAAAAAAGATAAAAAGAAGAGGTTTGAAGAGAAGAATGATAAGTAAGTCTCCTCTGAGCATAAAGATAATTCTAAAACACCTTCTTCTAACCAAAAGAATAGCTCTATTAAATGCTTTTGGTGTTTTGGTATTGGAATTATTCCTTCATAATGCCCCAATAAAAAAGTCATATTGATGAGAAACAATGGTGAAGTTGAGAGTGCCAGTGATTATAACAGTGATGAAGATAGTATGCCATCGTTAGAGGATTGAAGTGACTATAAGGATAATCTAGCCACCCTAGTGCAGGGTGATGTTTATGTTGCCCGGATAGCCCTAAACATACAAGCGAAGGAAGAGGACAAAGATCAAAGGGAGAATATCTTCTACACCAGATGCCTTGTCAACGGGAAAGTGAGAAGCATGATAGTTAATGGAGACAGTTGTGCAAACATCGCCAACACTCTGCTTGTGGACAGGTTAAGGTTACCTTGTACTAGACACCTTAAACTTTACAGGTTATATTGGGTGAATGAGTGCAGAGGAGCCAAGGTCACTAAGCAAGTCATAGTACCTCTCTCCCTTGGTAAGTACAAGGATGACGTATGCTAGATGTCGTTCCCTTACACACTAGTCGCATACTACTTGGGTGACCATGAAAGTTTGATAGACAGGTCCATCATGACAGTTTTAAGAATAATTATACCCTACAATTGGATGGCCTGAAACACATTCTTACACCTTTATCATCAAAAGACATGTATGAGGATCAGGTCAAGATAAAAATATCCTTTGATGAATTTTTAGATGGGGAAAAAAGAAAAAAAAAAGAGAGAAAAGATGTAAAAAATAAAAAAATGATCTAATGAGAGAAAAGAGACTCAAAATATAAAAAAAAAAGATGGCCCACAAAGAGAGAGTGAGAAAGAGAAAAGAAAAGAGTTTTTTTATGTAAGGGAAAGAGAGGTGAGGCAAGCAATTTATAAGAAGAATAATCTAGTTGTACTTTGATACAAAGAGGCTTGTTTAAATATTTTTGACCTTAGCCCTTCTTTGACTAACTATGTTTTCTCTCTTTTGGAGAAATTTGAGAATGTTTTTTCAAATGACATACTGGATGGTCTTCCACCACCATGAAGAATCAATCATCAGATTGACTTTGCACCCAGTACATCAATTCCCAACTGCTCCACCTAACAAAGCAATCTTGAGAAAACAAAAGAACTTTAACGGCAAATGGAAGAGTTATTAGAGAAGAGTCATGTCAGAAGACCTTGAGTCTTTGTATTGTTCCTGGGCTTCTAACACCTAAGATAGATAGTTCCTAGAGGATGTATGTCAACTACAGAGCTGTCAAAAAATAATTGTAAAGTATAAACATCCCATCCTTAAGTTAGATGACATACTAGATGAACTTAGTGGCTCATATACCAAAATAGATTTAAAGAGTGGTTACCATTATATTAAGATGAAACCTGGTGATGAATGAAAAACTTCTTTTAAAACTAAATATGGTTTATATGAATGGTTAGGTATGTCTTTTGGATTGTCTAAACACTTAGTACTTTCACGAGGTTGAAGAACCATATCTTAAGACCATTCCTTGGTAAATTTATTGCAATCTACTTTGATGATATACTAATTTATAGTAAGTCATTAGAAGATCATATTCAGCATATCAAATTTTCCCTAGAGGTCCTTAGGAAGGAACAATTATATGCCAATACCAAAAAGTGTACCTTCTATAGTAAAAAGCTCATATTCTTAGACTTTATCGTAAGTGCACAAGGCACTAAGGTAGATGAGGATAAAGTAAAAGCAATCAGAGATTTGACTACCCTACATCAGCCAATGAGGTAAGAAGTTTCCATGAGTTATCAAGTTTCTATCACAGGGGCTTCTCCAGCATGAGTCGCGTTTTGATGTTTTTTCTTGTCAACCTGTAGAGAAAAGAACGGTGATCACAGTGGTATAAAAATTGCATCGAACAAAGATCGAAAACAGCCTCATCGGAGGCAAAAACAAAGGGAAACTGTGGCGGCACCGCTGGACTTCGGTAGGGTTTTCCAGCCGATTGGCTGGTGGTTTGGTTTCGGTTTAGCCATAGGCGGATTCAACATCGAAAAACGAGCAAGGGGGAGAAAATTTACCTCAATTGGCGGTCGAAAAATTCTCCGGTGCGACGAGGGTGGCGTCGGCCAGCTCCTCCGGCATCTGGTTCTTCTTCTCCGGCGAGGCACTAGCGACTAGGATTTTGTGGTCAGGTGTGGGTGGGGTTATTTATACCCTTTGCCTTTTAATCTCAACCGGCCATCAAGATTAAATCTGGACCGTCTGATCGCGATTTAATTGGGATTAAATCTGGATATCCATCGCGATGCGATCTAGGCCGTCCGTGCCTGATTGAATCTGGGCCGTCCATACGCGTGAAATCTGGGCCGTCCGTGTGCACATTTGATCTGGGCCGTCCGTGCGCGCGGGAACAGATCTGGGCCGTCTGATTGCGCACACGCGGATCGCCCTCGTGGCCCGTCCCGTGTCAACGTTTCTTTACCACGCAGCGTGTCCTGGTTGGCCGAGGCTGCTGACCGGGCTGCTAACGTGGCTGCTGACGTGGCACAAAATTTTTCAAATTGTATTTTGACCCCCAATTTTCGATTTTCTTTTCCAAAATACCCTCAGAATTCAAATTTTCACCCCTTTTTCCCAAAATCAATTTCAATTAAATTCAAATAATAATTTTACCCAATTTGATCATTATTATTATTTTTATTTTCATTAAATTAAATTAAAATCTAAAAAATTCAAATACAACAAAAAAATAAAAATAAAAATAATACAAAAAAAATAATTTGGGTGTTACAACTCTCCCTCCCTTAAGGAAATTTGGTCCCCCAAATTTGTCTCTCACTCTTGGTCGAATAAATGGGGATACTGAGCTCTAAAATCTTATTCTAGTTCCCAGGTAGCCTCCCTAGGCGTGTGGTTCTGCCACACGACCTTTACAAATAATATTTCCCGGTTGCGGAGTATCCTGTTCTTTCGGTCCGTGATACCGACTGGTACTTCTTCATAAGACAAGTTCTCTTAGAGTGGAAGTGGTTCATGAGCCAAGACATGAAAAGGGTCCGGGTTGTACTTAGCTAGCATGGATACGTGGAACACGTTGTGGACTCTGGAGAGCTCTAGAGGCAGTGCTAGTCTGTAGGCAGCAGTACCAATCCTGTCTAAGATTCAAAAGGTCCGATAAATCGGGGGTTTAATTTTCCCCTCCTGCCGAACCTACTAATTTCCTTGAAATGAGTGACCTTAAGAAACACCTGGTCGCTTTTCTCAAATGTTAGGTCTCTCCTCTGGGTATATGCATAACTCTTCTACCTACTTTGAGCTTTTTAAGTGCTCTTTCTGATTTTAACTATTTTGGACGTGGTATCCTCTACCAACTTCAGGCCGAACAATTTTCTATCGCCCACTTTCTCCCAACAAATCGGTGATCTGCACGGGCGCTCATATAACGCCTCATATGGAGCTATGCCGATGCTTGCTTGGTAGCTGTTGTTGTAGGCAAACTCTATCAGGGGTAGATGGTCGTCCCAATGGCCCCCAGAGTCCAGGACACAAGCTCGGAGCATATCTTCAAGTGTACGAATTGTCCTTTCTGATTGTCCATTAGTCTGGGGATGGAAGACAGTACTAAGAGATAGCTTTGTTCCCATACCTTGCTGAAAACTACTCCAAAACTGAGAAGTAAACCTGGGATCCTTGTCGGATACTACTGTCACTGGAACTCTATGCAATCTGACTATCTCCCGGATATACATCCTTGCCAACTTGTCCAAGGAATCGGTCATCCTAATGGCTAAGAAGTGGGAAGACTTGGTAAGTCGGTCAATAATTACCCATATGGCATCATGTCCTGAACGTGCATTGGGTAGCCCCGATACGAAGTCCATGGTGATATGTTCCCACTTCCACTCCGGGATCGGTAAAGGCATAAGTAACCCACCTGGGCGCTGATGCTCTGCCTTGACCTACTGACATACCAAGCATTTAGATACAAAGTCGGCTATGTCTCTCTTCATCCCATTCTACCAAAACCAGGGTCGCATGCTTTGGTACATTTTGGTGCTTCCTGGATGCATGGCAAACTTCGAGCTATGGGACTCCGTCATGATGTCTCTTTTTAACTCACTGTCATCTGGGACACACACCCTGTCTTGGAAACGAAGTAATCCATCGGCAGAGATTTAGAATTCTGAGCTCACTCCCTGTTCTGTATCCTTCTTGCGGGCTACCAGGGCGGGGTCGACTGACTGGGCTTCCCTTATTCTCTGGATTAACTCGGGCTGGACTATTAGGCAGCCCAAACATGTGACTCTCTTCAGATCCTGAAGTCGAACCTATTGCGTGGCCCCAATTGGCATACATTCTGAAACCATCAAATGGGCTAAGATACCTGCACTTTTCCTGCTGAGAGCATTTGCCACCACGTTGCCCTTACCCGGATGGTATAAGATATCACAATTATAGTCCTTAAGGAGTTCCATCCACATTCTCTGACGCATGTTAAGATCCTTCTGAGTGAATAGATATTTTAAACTCTTATGATCGGTATAGATCTGAAAGGTCTCTCCGTACAAATAATGGCGTTAGGCTTTTAAGGCGTGTATGATTGCGGCAAGCTCTAAGTCATGGGTGGGATAGTTCTTCTCATGATTCTTTAACTGTCTGGATCCATAAGCTATAACCTTTCCATGCTGCATCAGAACACAACCCAGGCCTAGATAGGAGGCATTACTATAAACTGTATATCCTCCTGATCCACTCGGTAAAGCCAGCACGGGTGCAGTAGTCAGCCGCTTCTTTAATTCTGAAAAATTTCTTTCGCAGTCCTCATTCCACTCAAACTTGACATTCTTCTTTGTGAGTCGGGTTAGAGGAGCTGCTAGACTAGAGAATCCTTCAACGAACCTGCGGTAATAACCTGCCATCCCCAGGAAGCTACGGATTTCCTTAACTGATGTCAGCTTCTCCCAGCCAAGTACTGCTTCAACCTTTTCGGGATTCACTGATACCCCTTCCTTCGATATGATGTGTCCTAGGAAGGCGGTCTGTTCAAGTCAGAATCTACATTTACTCAACTTTGCATATAACTTCTTGTTTCTGAGGACCTGCAAAACTTGGGCAAGATGGTGAGCATGTTCTTCTCTGCTTTTTTAGTAGACTAATATGTCATCAATGAACACGATAACAAATTGATCCAAGAACTCTTTGAAGACCCTGTTCATTAGATCCATAAATATTGTCGGGGCATTGGTTAGCCCAAATGGCATGACTAGGAACTCATAGTGTCCGTACCTGGTTCGGAAGGCCGTCTTGGGGATGTCTTCAGTTCTTATCTTCACCTGATGGTAACCTGATCGCAGGTCTATTTTAGAGAAAACCTGTGCACCCTGCAACTGGTCGAAGAGGTCATTAATCCGGGGAAGGAGATATTTATTCTTGATCGTAACATTGTTCAATCCTCTGTAATCAATGCACAGTCTCAACATTCCATCTCCCTTCCTTGCAAAAGTGACTCCAGCACCCCAAGGGGACACACTGTGTCTAATAAAATCATTGTCTTGTAATTCAGTGATCTGTTTTCTCAACTCTTCCATCTCAACGCGGCTCATGCGGTAAGGAGCAACCGAAATGGGCTTGGTACCTGGCTGTAGGTCTATAGTGAACTCGACTTCTCTGTCCACTAGCAGACTGGGCAGTTCGTCCAGAAACACATCTGGGAAGTCTCAGACTACTAGAATCTCTTGAATACAAATTTCCTTCTTGGCTTGCCTAGTTAGAGAAAATAGCAAGATTAAGGTACTAGAAGTTAAGAAAACTTACAATCAAGGAATAAGTACTGAATGATTTTATTAATTTGTAAATGGCTCCTCGTTAGGAGGATTAAATACAACTTTCTTGTTAAAGTAATCTATGGTGGCGTGATACGCCGCTAACCAATCTATTCCTAAGATTACATCAAAATCCCCTGTGTCTAACCCTATCAGGTCTACACTCAGTTTCTTATTTGCTATCTCCACGGCACAAACCCTGTAGATAACTTCCCCTAGTAGTGTTTCACCTCCGGTAGTAGACACAAGCAACAATGAATCAAGTATATTAGGTGATACATTAATTTTGGAAGCAAAAACATGTTAAACAAAGGAATGCGATGCACCAGTGTCAAATAAAACATGAGCAATATGGTCACAGATAGTATACATACCCTGTACCACATCCAGGTCGGCGTCGACATCCTGCTGGGTAAGGTTGTAAGCTCTACCCTGGATAGGAGGCCTTCTTTGATTCTGGTTCCTTGGGCATTCTCATGCATAATGCTGGGCACTGCCACATATGCGATAAGTGTTGTTGAGGTGGTAGCAGGGTCCGTCCCCGTGATCTCTCCCGCAGTGCTGACAGATCTTCATACGTGCTGCCCCTGGAGCCTGAGGAGGGGCCTGGATGGCTGGTCTGGGCCTCTTATTTGGTTGGGCAGGCGCAGTAGGTGCTGGCCTGCGGAATGGAGCTGAGGGTCAGGAACTTCCTCCTGGCTGAGGACGAGTGTTGAAGCTCCTTTCCACAATCTGTGCCTTTACTAGAACTGTTGAATATGTCTTGAGCTCCAGTACCAACAAGTGTTGCCTGATCTCCGGGTGGAGGCCCCATTGGAATCTCCTGGCCTTTCGGCCCTCATCCATCAATGTCTCCAGGGAGTATCGGCCCAGCTCTAAGAACTTACGAGCATATTCCGATACTGTCATGTTTCCCTAGACCAGTTGAACAAACTCTATTTCCTTTAGGTGTCGGATGTGCTCAAGGAGATACTCCGCATGGAAGGCCGTTAAGAACTGCTCCCAAGTGACTGGTGTATGCAGAGTGGTCTGCTTGAGCTCCCACCAACGTCTTGCTTCCCCTACCAGCATGTAGGAAGCAAGGGCAGCTCTCTGCTCAGGAACTACTCCCAAGGTCCTGAAAGCTCTCTCAGTCTCCGCCAGCCAGTACTGGGCCTCTTCAAAAGAGGATCCTCCTACAAAGGTAGAAGGGTTCAGTCTCCTGTACCTCTCTATGTAGCTTGGGTCGATCAAGGAAGGAGTGGGGTCCCATGGAAGAAGGACTGGACCCGGCTAGGGATAGACTGGGGGGTCCTGTGGTGGCACCTGCTGATATGATGGGGGCATTGTACTGTACTGTGGCGGTGCCGGGTAGTACCGTGGCTGGGGCACCGGGTTGCACTGCGGTAGTGGTGCCGGGGGGTACTGTAGAGGAGCAGGCTCGTGCTGGGTGGCTCGAGATCAGCCTGCTGTAGCGGAGGCTCAACCTGCGGTAGTGGAGGAGGGTCAGGTAACTCCCTTCTCTCCTCTCGCCCTTGCTGGGAAGCTATGAACCCTTCTATCATCACAAATAACCTGTCTACATCCTCCCGAAGTGAATTATCCCAGGCTGCTCAGTTTAGTGTGAGTCTTCCTCTCCTTATTTCTCTGCACCAGCATTTCATAGGAAATGGTTGAGTAACGATTTATCGGTGAGTATTTCTCTAAGTATTATTGTGTAAGGGATGGGTCCGAGGAACGCGGCTCTGATACCAACTGTAAAGGCCCCGGAATTTTTAAATGAGATGTATGTATTAAAAATCATAAATGCGGAAGCGTAATAAAAATTTTGATTAACATCCCTTACACAATAACCAAAAACGTACTCAAAACATGAAAGAATAACCTAATTAAAAGAGATACTCGAAATAAAAACTATAAATAGAGCTATAAAGTCCTTAGGCGTCTAACTCGTCGTCTTCCTGTGAAACGGATTCGGGGACCACGTCTTCCTGACCTGACATGGTTAAGTAAAGAATGAGCTACACTAGCCCAGTAAAAACATCACACTATCTCACTGTCACAGAAGTAAAGGTCGGTAGAAAACAAAAACGATCAATGGAGCATAATTTATAACAAACTCATTTATTAATATGAAAACCTTTATTGTCCACTTACCTCGGTGAGATTCATTAAAATAACCTATGAAAGCAATAACATGATAATCATCATAAAATCATATACACTTTGTAACAGAACACATGTCCTACTTTTGCACTTCAATAATCAGACAACAAATTTCCTCTTTTACCAGCCTACTAGTATCTATGGGGATCCATAGGGGGTCTCCGCTACACGTGAACCATTAACATTAATAACCTGATTCCAGGACCGTCCCCATACCCCGTCCGGTATGGGCACCAAAACCATAAGGCTCAATACCCCGTCCGGTATGAGGGTTAAACGGGCCGTCCCCATACCCCGTCCGGTATGGGCGCCAAAACACATAAGGTCTCTATACCCCGTCCGGTATGAGAGACCACGTTCCTGGTAAGGTTCCCTATAGACCTGATCCGTCCACCATCTCCCAGAATATCTAGTCAGGCTGTCCACATTATCCATTTATCAATTTACATAACCTTTTTGTCCTTTTTCTTGGTCTCAATCATCCAATCATACACAAACATGTAAACTAGTAATTGACACCAAATAAGACAACACAGTATCGAGTTCATCATAATACAAACCATAATAAAAAAAACTATGATTTATGCGTACGAGACCATAAAATAATTACATCAAACATCATACTGCATTTAATACTGAAAAATAGATCAAACAACAACTGACCAACAATGTATCAGACTCGGGCTCTATTGGCAACTTTAATCAATTATACATCTATAAAGTCACAAAATACCGTTTAATTATTTATTAAGCTTTAATACCGTGATAGGAAATAGGGTGAGGGGTTCTTACTTGTTTCGGGGTCTGAAATCGGCTCTACAGTGCGCCTACGGGCTGTCCTTAATTTTCCTGAATTTTTTTCTGAAAAACTGAAACGCACTACCGGTACCTGCACGTGTCCCAAAAATCCCAAATCAGACATAGGGCCCCTTTCGGCCAATATCGGAATTCCGGCACGGCGGAGCCGCCGTGCTCCAGTGTCGGCGCCGCTGTCTACGGCGGCGATCCGCCTCGGGTTGGCCATTTTTTGTAGTTTTCGGCTGAATTCGGCCAAACTTGCATTGGTCCCTGCTATAAAATAACCCTAGGGCTCTCGGTGGGCCAAAAAATTACGAAAAATCGAGACTTACCAGCGGCGATGCTCTCGGGTACGGCGACTTCTCCGGCATGAGTCGCGTTTTGATGTTTTGCTCCGGTCAACCTGTAGAAGAAAGAATGGTGATCACAGTGCTATAAAAATTGCATCGAACGGAGACCGGGAAGGGCCTCATCGGAGGCAAAAATATAGGGAAGCTGCGGCGGCGACGCTGGACTTTGGCAGGGTTTTCCAGCCGATTGGCCTGTGGTTTGGCTCCGGTTTGGCCATAGGCGAATTTAGCATCGAAAAATGAGCCCGGAGGAGAAAATTTACCTCGATTGGCGGTCAAAAAATTCTCCGGTGCGGCAGCGGGTGGCGGTGGTCGGCTCCTCCAGCGTCTGGTTCTTCTTCTCTAGCGAGGCACTGGCGGCTAGGGTTTTGTGGTCAGGTGTGGGTGGGATTATTTATACCCTTTGCCGTTTAATCTCAACCGTCCATCAAGATTAAATCTGGACCGTCCGATCGCGATTTAATTGGGATTAAATCTGAACTGTCCATCGTGATGCGATCTGGGCCGTTTGTGCCTGATTGAATCTGGGCCGTCCATACGCGTGAAATCTGGACCGTCCATGCACACATTTGATCTGGGTCGTCCGATTGCGCGCACGTGGATCGTCCACGTGGCTCGTCCCGTGTCAGCATTTTCTTGCCACGCGGCATGTCCTGGTTAGCCGGGGCTGCTGACCAGGCTACTGACGTGGCTGCTGACGTGGCACAACTTTTTCAAATTGCGTTTTGACCATCGGTTTTTTATTTTCTTTTCAAAAATACTCTCAAAATCTAAATTTTCACCTCTTTTTTCCAAAATCAATTTCAATTAAATCTAAATAATAATTTTACCCAATTTTATCATTATTATTATTTTTATTTTCATTAAATTAAATTAAAATCTAAAAAATTCAAATACAACAAAAAATTTAAAAATAAAAATAATACAAAAAATAATAATTTGGGTGTTACATAGACTACACTAGGAGTAATGCTGCCTTATAAGATACAATTACTTTTAGAAGGCAAGCTACCTTAAGAGACGAAGCTATAACTGTTGTTTCAATTAGGAAAATGAGAGATTTAATGAGGCAATTCCCAATCTTTAGCAACAATGGCGTTGTCAAATCTCTAATTTTTATTTGGAACATCTTTGACAAGTTTAATCGATTATAATTCTATATCTATTTACATGTCTACAACTCAACAACTAATTAATTATTTTTGTCTTATGGTGGATGTGCTTTATTGTTAGTGCAAGGTGTTAAAATTGATGTAAGGCTTTATGTGTCTTTTGCCACCACATGTTGAAAAGAATTTTAGATTTCTGATTATGTTTTTTTATGCTACTTTTTAGACTTGGATCTTTTGTACTATTTTTACTATGTTGGTGTCTTATTTTGTTATAGTTACAATTAAGAATTTTGATAAGTTTACAACTTTTGTTATTAATAAATTTTTATTTTTTAAAAAAACAAAAAAATAACACAATAATTGCAAAGCCTTAAAATTTTTAAACTCCTTCAATAAATGGTTTCTCTTTTTTTTTTTTTACTTCATGTTCTTTTTATTTCTTCTTCCTTGATTCATCCATTCACTTCACTATTTTTTTTTTAAAAAAAAAAATTTTATAACATGCAGAACCATATTTGACCTTTGCAAAAAAAAGCTCCACTTCCTAGTTTAATTTTAATATGGATATATCCTCAAAACTTCACAATTATATTAAACTAAATGAGATAAATTTCTTGAAAGCTTTCTTTAAAATAGGGTTTAGGATTCCTATTCCAAAGTTAGTATTATGAACTTTTTAACTTTTTGTAAAAAAGACATTGTAAGGCTACAATTCAACTCCATGAGGCACATTTTGTGTTTTAATTAGTCAGTGATTTCCTTAATCTCCCCACCACAAATTTTTTTTTAATAAATTATGTGATCTTTATTAGACAAAGAATAAATTATGCTTCCGTCACTTATCTTAGGGGAATATTATACGTTTTACAGGACAAATCTGTATAATAAGAATTAGATAAATAGTTTTTATTTTTTAAGATTTCAAGATTTTAAGTCTAAATATTGTAATAAAGATGAAAAGTCTACTCTTCCAAGTAACTAATTGCTTTCATTAGATCCTTATGAAGTTGAGGTACTTGAGGTTTGAGTTTCTTTGGAGAAAACACATGTGAGCATTCTTATTTTCAAAGTCAACGTAGATGGGCAAGAGAGAAGATATTAAAGTAGTCACTACCATAAACTAGAAATTCATGTATTTTCATATAAGTAATTTATCTTAATTATTCTTTGTGACTTTTATCCTCATTTAATATTTGTAATTATACAAAATAAACAATAAAGGAGAAAATATTTTTTCATTAAAAAATATATATATTTTGTATCATATTTTTGTATAAGTTTAATTGGCTCAAAACTCAATGTACCTTAATATTAAAAGAAACCAAAATTAAAAAAAAAAAAAAAAAAAAGACTCCATATACTTTGCCATGACAATAAGAAAAGAATCACTTAATTTCCTAAAATTTTAAGAGAAAATATAGAACAAAGTTTGGGAAACTATTAATGGGAGTCAAAAAGATAACAAAAAGAAAGCCTTAAAAAACAAATTTGGAAAAAGTAATTAATGTCTTTCTTGGATGCAATGAATGTAACTTTTAGCATACCCCTCTCCCATAAATCCAAATGTTAACATGTGAGATTATTGAATAATCAAATAAAAATGAAATATTATATTATAACATTAAACCATTTTTTATAGATTAACATTTATGAAAACAAGTGTTAATTCTTTGTCATTATTTATCTTTGAATTTTAACTTTAATTTTATTTAAATAAATTATTATTAAATTATCAATGATGAGTCAGTATGTTGTTTCTATTTTTCCCTAAAAAAATATTAAATTATTAGCTAATAAATTTTAATCATTAAGTTGATTATTTGCTTTCATATTAATCTTTGTTATGTACTTCTTAGCTGGAGATAATCCTTCTACGATATTGCTTGCACATGAATATAAATAATAATTTGAATTTTTTTTTTTACTAATTAAAATTTTAAAATTAATCCCTTATGTTAAGTATTAATTCAAAAGGTTTAACTTAAATACGAATAATTAGGTATTTGAAGAGTATATATTGAAATATCCTATAAATATTATTGATTTTTTTTCAAATTTTTATTGAAAAAAATCATAGAAATTTTAGTATGAATCAATATATATATATATATGTATAGTTAGGGTTTTTTTTAACTAACTTATGCTCTTGAAATATTTGATAAATTTTCATATGTATATATACACATTATATTCATATTAATCCATGAGCGAGATCTACGTGTTAGGTTTACGCCAGTTAAGTGAAAACAATCTGTGTTCACATTCCTTATTATGATATGTAGCATATATAGTACGGTTTGTGATATGGATAACTATATGGAGGAGATAAGAAATAAAAGATAGAAGAGATAGAGGTGAGCTGCGACTTGTGATATGATAAGCATAAGGAAGTAGGTGATGACGAGTAGGAGTCCTTAACACCCCCTGGCAAGCCCATACTTCGAAGATTGTAGACAAAGCTTATCACGAATGAACAGGAAGTGATCACGAAGGAAGGACTTGGTCAAAATATCAGCAAGTTGATCCTTAGTGGCTAGAAAATAAATGTTAATATTGCCATTTTCTACTTGCACTCGGATGAAGTGATAGTCGAGCTTAACATGTTTGGTACGAGCATGAAAGACAGGATTAGCAGACATGTAAATGGCACCGATGTTGTCACACCATAAAGTAGCTTTAGTGGATGAAAGAAAGCCAATTTCTAGCATCAGTCCCTATAACCACAGCAACTCAGAGGTGGTGTTAGCTATAGCCTTGTATTCACTTTCTATAAAAGAACGAGCAATGTTAGGTTGTTTCTTTACAACCCAGGAGACCAGATTCTTGCCGAGGTAGATAGCATAGCCACAGGTCGACCTTCGATCATCAAGACATCTGCCCCAATCATTGTCACTAAAGCATTGAAAATCGAGCGTTGCATCATGAGATAACAGGATACCAAGAGAAGTTGTGTGTTTGAGATAATGCAGAACACGTTTAATTGCCTTCCAATGAGTCTCGATTGGGGAATGCATGAACTAACATAATATATTAACTGAATAATTGATGTCTGGTCTGGTGATGGTGGCATATTATAAGGTGCCAACAATATAGCGATACATAGTGCCATCTGAAAGGGGGTCACCCATGGACTTGGATAAGATAGGAGAGCCGACCATTGGCGTTGGGCATGGCTTGGCATCTTCGAGGCCTGTTCAAGAAAGTAGGTCTTGAATATACTTCGTTTAAATGAGTAGGAAACCATTTTTCTCATAGCTGACTTTCATGCCCAAAAAATAGTAAAGTTGGCCAAGGTCGCGTACTAGAAATTAAGCCTTGAAAGACGTAATAATTTTGGTAATGAGAGCTAAATTATTTCCTATAAGAATTAAGTCATCAACATAAGTAAGAAGAAAGAGCTTGTCAGTGCCACGGTGGTAAATAAAGAGTGAGCTATTAGCCTTTGAAATTTAAAAACCAAGGGAGATGAGGAAGTGACTCAGTCGAGTGGACCAGGCCCGTGGGGCTTGCTTGAGGCCATATAAAGACTTTTGCAACCTGTAAACAAAAGATGGGTTAGCAACAGAGATAAAACCTAGCAGTTGCTCCATGTAAACCTTATTCTATAAGGTGCCCTGAAGAAAGGCATTCGAGATATCTAGCTGTTGAATGTCCTAATTATAAGAGGCAGCAATCTACAGAAGGACTCAAATGGTGGAGGCTTTGATAACAGGCCTGAAGGTTTCTTTGTAATCAATACCTGGTTGTTGTGAGATGCCTTTGGCAATAAATCGTGCTTTATAGCGATCAATGCTCCCATATGGTTTTCTTTTAATAAAAAAAACTCACTTACTGCCAATGACATGTATGTATGACTTGGACGGGGAACCAATGTCCAGGTGTTGGTAGCCTGGAGTGCATCAAACTCAGTTTGCATAGCATCATTCCATTCTTTACAGAGGGAAGCTTATTTATATATGATAGACTCAACTTGAAGATAATTCGATTTGAGGGAATTTTTGGCAAGAAAAACGACATATTTTCTGGTCATAGTAGAATGTAGCAAGGTCATAGGGTGACTACATTTTGGGGAGTTAGTGTGGTTATTGTTAACATTGAATTCAGTAAGATCAATAATTAGAGGTACAGTTGGTAAAGAAGTAGATAAAGATGAGTCTGAAGATTTTGATGTGACAGTGGATTTGGGGTAATAAGGTATGGTTGAAGTAGGAGTCCTAGAGGGGGACGGCAAAGGTGATGTAGGAGAGTTAAGAGATAAGGGATTGGAGTTATCTATACCTGAGGATCCTAAGTGTATATTAACTGTTAACCAAAGAGAAGAAGCAGTTGTTGCACCAGTAGAAGTTGGTGAAGACATGGCTGAAGAAGATTTAAAGGGAAATACTTGTTCTTAAAATTCAACATGTCTGCAGATATAGATCCTATCTGAAGAAGGGTCTAAACACCGAAAACCATAATGAGATGGAGAGTTATCCAAGTAAACACAGGGACTAGATCTGTAGGAAAATTTGTGACGGTTGTATGGGCAAAGCAAAGGGAATACGAGGCAACCGAAAATTTTGAAAGTATAATAGGGAGTATCAATACTAAATAGCTTCTTAGAGGGACAAGAATGTTGTAAAATAGATGTAGGCAAAGTGTTGATTAAAAAGACTACATATTCAAAGGGAAATTATCAAAAATAAAGAGGTACATTAGCATGGGCAAGAAGAGTAAGACCCATGTCCACAATATGACGAATATTTTTTTCAGATAGACCAATTTGTTCATGTGTATGAGGACAAGTTAAACGATGATTAATACCATGTAATTTGCAGAATTGATTAACTCGTTGATATTCACCCCCGAATTTAGATTGAAGTGACTTAATCTTGGTGTGAAATTAACATTTAACATATGCATTAAACTAAAAGAATTTGGAAAATAATTCATTTTTATTCTTAAGAAAATACACCCATATGTACCGGGTGAAATCATCAATAAAAATAGTAAAATAACAATGACCTTGACAGGACAGAGTTGGTGCAGGACCCCAAACATCTGAATGAACTAACTCAAATGACATTAGACTTTTATGATCAATAGAGTGTAAACTTAATCTAGATAGTTTTTCTAAGGGACTTGATTGGCAGGGAACTAAAAAAGATGAGCTCGAGCTTGATAGATTGTTAGATTTAATAATGAAGGAGACCACACGGTGATGAGGATGTCCAAACCGAGCGTGCCACTCATCAAAACTTGAAATGGTGCTAACATTTGCTTGTTTCTTTGGTGGATGTAGTACATAAATTTCATCTTCACTGGATCGTCGTAGAAGAATTCTCATGGTCACCTGATCCTTAACAAGCAAGCGTGAGGGCTAAAACTCAAAAAAGCAGTGACTATCAATTGTGAATTTTTGAATAGAGAGCAAAGATTTTGTAATTTTTGGGACATGTAGTACATTATTTAATTGAAATTTATGAGGATAAAAATGATAAGTTATTTTGCCAGAGTAAGTAATTTGCATATTTTGGCCATTGTCAACCCTTAGATGGTCACCCCTAGTATATTCATTGACGATGTTGAGAGAGGCAATATCTGGAGTAATATGATAGGAAGCTACTGTATCCGAATTCCATAGTAAGTATTGAGCACCTTGGTGAGAGTCCAAATTGTAATGAGGAGTAGTAGTCCCCAGTCTTGAGTTAACACATGTGAGGTTTGCTTGTGCTAGAATAGGTTGCCTTGGAGTGTATCTTTTGCGACAGAGATTAGCTGTATGGTTTCTGTAACCACATATTTGGCATAGTCCTTTGCGTTTGGATTGAGAGAACATGTTGTAATTGGAATATGGCTGAGGCTGTTTGATATCAGCAGTGGAAGGGGGGGTCTTCTGAACAATGTTGGGGATAGGGGAGTCCTGAATGCTTTTTATTAGAATTTCATGAGCAATGAGACCATGGATCTCATGAAACGGAACCGCTTCAGGCTTTATATTGAGTGCAATGATGATTCCATGAAATTCTTGTCCAATATTGTGATAGATAATCACATTGAACTTTGTAGGGGAAAGTTGGGCAACCGACAGAAGCAAGTTCATCAGGTAGAGCTTTGGCTTTATAGAGAAACTGGGAGACAGATAAGTCATTATGTTTCAAATCTTGAAGCTTGATATGTAGTTGAGATAATTTATTCTGAGATACAGAGTCAAATGCATTTTCTAATGCACTCCAAATAGAAAAGGAAGATGGGAGCCTAATGACATAAGAAAAAATTTTCTCTAAGAGAGAAGACATGAGCTAGGAAATAAACATCTGGTCCTTCTTGAACTAAGCGAGATACGCAGGGTTGGCAATGGTGGTGAGTGGATCACCGTTGGTTAGAGTTTCTGGTGGAGCTGGTTCACTACCATTAGCGAGACCCATGAGATTTGGTAGTTGAGAATAGGGATGAACTGTGCCTTCCATGCCATATAATTTCTGGTGTTTAGTTTTATGGTGAATGAGTGATGACTTGTAGTGAGGTTGATGGGTGAGGTGGTGATGGTGGAGAGTTGTTTGTTGTTTGTAGTAAACATCCGTATTTTTTCTTTCAAGGCTCTGATACCATGTTAGCCTTACGCCAGCTAAGTGAAAACAATATGTGCTTAAATTCCTTATTATGATATGTAGCATATATAGTGCAGCTTGTGATATGGATAACTATAGGAAAGAGATAAGAGAGAAAAGCTAGAAGAGATAGAGGTAAGCTGCAACTTGTGATATGATAAGTATAAAGAGAGTAGGTGATGACGAGTAGGAGTCCTTAACACTATGGATTAATGCATGAGTCTATATATTTACATATTATATTTTTATTAATCCTTGAGGGAGATCTACAAATTGATGGATTAGTCTACTACTGTTTTATTAGACAACAACTTTACTAATGCTCCCATTTGCCACTTGTGCTGCATGCCTATTGTGCACATGACAAAAAATGATCATTTATATATATAAATATATATATATATACACATATATATATATACATGCATATACATATATATAGGAACAGAGTGCAAAAACAACTATACTTAAAAGCACGATTATGAAAGGCAAAAATAGCTTTATAATTTACGGCGCCCTAATAAATTTTTAATACTAGTCTCTAAAGATAAATTTTAATATTTTTATATATTTATATATACCTATATATGTATAGGTTCCTAATAAAGGTATAGTCTTGAAACATAGATTATATGATTTTGCATGTATGTGCATTTAGCATTCCAATCCCAATGAAGACAATGTTTATTGTTTTTGGCAACAAAAGTTTCTGCAAATCAGGTTTCTATTATATAGTATATATATACACACACAACCATGTAAATATATATAGCTCCCTAACTCCCTATGTAAAATCTAGGCAGGAGGCTTGAAACTTTGCTAGTTGGATTATTATATGTGGTTGTCTGATCCAATGAGTTGATAATGTTTATCCTTGGACAATGAAATGAAGTATGAAGTAATGAATATATTTGATAGACGGTAGGAAGGGAGCAACATAAATGTACATATTCATACATACATATACAGTTACATACATAAATAAGTGCATGCATACGTAAAATAAAGACACTAATATATTATGAAATATGTATTTACATAATTTTTTTTCTTGTTCAAAATATATTTTTAAATAATTATTTATATATAATAATCTTAATTTCTGATCACATTAATCTAATCATTTCATCTTTTTAAGTCTCTCTATGTATAATATTTAAAAAATAAAAATAAAAGTATAACATATGTATATGTATTTTATCTTAACGCAAGGTACAGTTTTAACTTCCCATTATTATCTATTCGTACTAAATATTTTTTATTTTCCAAATTTAAATTTCATTTCCTTCCACATTTTCTGCATTGAGGGTATCTTAGAAGAGAATACTAACTTCCTTTGTTTAAATATGTAAGTTTGATAAACATATATATATATATATATATATTACTTTCCTATTTATTAATTGTGATAATTATATAATAAGAATAATGGTGGATATATATACATATGATCACAAGAAGACAAGGCTTCGAGCTTTGTTCCCATTAATGCTAATGTCCATTAACTTCAAGGGATATAATATATATATACACACACACACACACATTGAGTAACATATTGCATATTAATATATATATATATTGTATATATACATCGAGTAATATGTTGTATATATACATCGAGTAAGGTATGGTACCTTATAATGAAAACACATATAAAAAATATGTTTTTCTTGAACTCATATTTTTATGGAAATTAGTAGATAGTTTATAATATATATGTATATACATATGTACGCGCATAAAAACAACTAGTTATAACATAGGTTATAGCTTCATTCTCACAGTCCTATATTTTTATTCTCTCTTTTTTTTAATCATTTTTCCTTGTTAGATTTTAAAAGAAATTTTGAAAGAAGATAAAATTGTAAACATACTACAATTTCACTCGTTATAGTATGAGTTATTTGAAAATTAAGATTTTATAATTTATTTTGAAACTTCACTAATTTTAGGTTTTATAATTATATCATGGCATAATATAATTACTTTAATAATTATGTTAACTTTATATTTATACTTTGATTTATGAGAATTTATTACTTTTAAGTCCTATTATTAAATAATATAATAATTGTATTACTTTAAGGCTGTATATATTTATTGTTCTAGTTTTTAGAGCTGTTGTTTTAACTAATTGTATTTGTTTCATGCGTAATTCATGTTTTTTTTTTTTTAATCTTAATCGTGGCAATACACTATTTTTGTAATGGATTTTTATCTTTCATTTCATTAATAAAAGTTCATCTTGATTTTTTTTTAAAAAAAATATATCACGAATATTGGTGTAACTTAAATAATATATTACTTTCGTTGGAGAGTTAATGGCTTGAGTTTCAATTCTAACTCCTAAGCTTCCATGTTATTTTTTAAGTTTCAATACATCACTTCAATAACCATAGATCAAATGAATTAGTTTCTTTAATATATTAAAGTTCTACGAATTCTTAACATTTATTTGTTTATCATAATTATAAAAGAATATTTAATAATAAAATATTGTTAAAATTATGTGATATTCTTGGTGGTCATCAAATAAATAATATACTTTATAGTTGTAAATAGTTCTTTTTCCAAGATTGAAATGAAAATTTTCTTTAATAAAATATTATTACTGCTTTAATTTTTCCTTCTCTTTTTCTTCCAACTTCAGGTTCTTTAAGAGGATCGCTTTTAATTTATGTTACTTTGTTTGTAATGGAGATGACAATGATATATACCTTTCTTGTTAGTTTTACTTGCCTTTTCTAGTGGCTCACCATTAAGCCAATTAAGTTGGTTTCAAGTGAGTCAATAAAAGTATAATGTATAACAGAGGAAAATTACATGCTTAATTAGGACTATAACTTCACATCAACTTAGCTATATAATTCATGTTCAAATTAATATATTTATGAAACTAACTCACATGATATGATATGATATGATACTTAATAAAATTGTAGCAAGAATATCCATCACTAAAAACTAATGATACACATGGCAGAAGGGTAGCTAGCTAGTTTCAAATTTCTTTATATCCATATTATATTTTATATATATGTATAGCCCATATTATATTGTGTATATATGTAGCCGTTTCCAACTTATGGGCCTCGAGTATAATCAAGAAATGATTACAGATGGGAAAAACCAAAAAGGAAAAGAAGACTAAAAGAAAAGCAGAAAAGAGAAAAAGATAAGCAGTAGTAATTGTATTCTTTTTAGGGGGTATGAAAATATACGTACTTTTGGTCTTTTCTCTCTTAAATAAATAAGAAGCTCAAAACTTTTGAGAGCTTTGGGGATGATAAAGAAAATGGCACGCAGACAAAGTTTCCACAACTTGAGCTTTATTAAGAAAAGAAAGGCAATACTGGCACTTTCTTTCTGTTACAAGTGTTTGGATTAAAGTAAGGGATTATTTTCTCGGATCCCAAACACCTACTATATACACACATATACACATATAAATATTTAGTTCATAATTCAATCATCTAAACAAGATTGGCCTTGGATCCTTCAAAATTACACAAAGAATTTTCCTTTAGTCCCACATCTTGCTTTCCTATTTTTGTGCGTGTTTGTGGTCTTATGAGGGTGAATTGGGTGATGGGTGGGTCTGATTTTTGAATTTGGAAGAAATTAGCAGAAGAAGACCAGTCAAAAAAGAGGGTTGGCATAGAAGTTAACAAGTATATTCGCTATGAGATTTGATTTTATGGTATGATCATGTTACTTTCAAATGATTGTTTTTGGCTCTTTATCCTTTTTTTTTTTTTTTTTTTTTGTTGTAGGGTACTTAACTTTTTGTGCATTGTTGTACAACACTTTATATTCAGACCATCATAACAATTATAATAATAGTAAATAATAATAATAATAATAATAACAATAATAATAAATACATTCTACCTCATTTCATCTAAATCATAACACAGTTTAGTTTAAACTACGTTATCCTTTCATAATGCCACAACTTAAAATTTCTATTTTTCATAAAACAATAACATAAATTATATTACAAATAAAACCACTAAAAATTAAACCAAAAATAAAAACCTCTACGTTACCTCTTAAATTATGCATTTCGCAGATAAAAATTTTAACTAATATTTTTATTTAGGTACTAGTCCCCAAATAAATAATCTAATTCATCATATTATTTTATGACAAAAAAATTCAAAGACAAAAATATAGAGATATAGTATTTCAACATCACTTCTGCTTCAGATAAATCCTTTTGTTGTTTGTTAAAATGACTAATATAATTTTTATTAATTTAATACTAGTTAAACAAAATTGAGAAAACAAATGTAACTAAATTATAGAAATAAACATAAAATTAAATAAATAAATAATAAGAAACTTGCAACCATTATGAATATCCACTCTTGATCAAAAAAAATTTTAATGACTACAAATAATAAGATCAAAAATTAAAGTAAATAATTAATAGGTCATAAACAAGGCAGATGAATGTGGTAAACTTCATGGAAATATATAGGTTGGGCAAATTGTGACTATAGGGGAAAACCATAGTACAAATTATGATCATACCTTAATGATCACCTTCAATGAATAATTCTGTTGGACCACCAGTCTAATAGCATATTGGTTAGCCATAATCATTTCCATGTTATTGAATTTAAGGTAAAACTTGCTACTTAAGGCAAAGATCATAACTACATGGTACTAATCATATATTTTTTTTTCTTTTACTATTGAATCATATGAATTCATTATTTTACAAGTTCAAATATGGCATCCTAATTATATAACTATGATTAAGTCATTGATATAAAGTAAGGGTGTAAAACCACCAAGCTTGAAAAGGGATAAGTTAGAAGGTGGAGTGAAATAGAATATTATAACAAAACTCAGTTAAAGGCGACCATAAACACCAGCCTCAAGGAACGCCACTACATATATACTACATATACGGCTAAAAATATTTGTTTAGAATTTCTAATTGATTATTAGATTGTGGGTGGTAATTAATAAAACAACATGATAAATAGTAAAGGTTACTCTAAATTCCTTATAAAAAAAAAAAATTATAAAATTTTTTTACTAAAAATAAGTCATCTTAATAATAAACTATAAATTATCATAAAATTTGTAAATATTAAAGTAAAGGTTGGTTAAGGTCATAAAATGACCATACTTAGATTACTTTTAACCATAAACACAAATATGACATGTTTCACATGTGAAGGAGGAAGTCTTTTAATTAACTTTATAATTAACTCAGTAGAGACCCATGCATAACTGAAAAAATATCTAAAGCATAAGATGCATCAAAGTGGAAGTTTGGTAAATTTGGGAAGCTCTAATGTTTTTTTTTTAAGTGTCCTTCCAAAGACCGTTAATATATCACATAGGATATCTACTTTATAGTAGGCAAAAACTCCCGAATAACTATAAAGTTCGGAACATGAAACTAATGAAGTAATTTAATTCATTACTGCAATTCATTTTTCACTAGTAACTAGTTAAATATTTACCAACATCTTGTAATTCTTAAACAAACAAAACCAAAATTATTTTGTCAACTACTTAATCCATGCCAACCACAATAGAAGGATTAATAGTAAGAGCAGCAATTGACCCCTCAAACATATTAATAGTGAATTGACTACTACATTTCGTTGTCTCTAAACTCATAATGTCCTCATATCCTCTTACTATTAACAATATCATCTACCTTCATGCAAATTTGATAATACCCTACTTAAAAGTACTTCTAAAATATAATTACATGCTCTAATTCATTAAAACATTCCTCAATAACTAGATTGGAGAATTTTTTTTTTTTTTTTTTTGACAGTTCATTGCAAGTTGGTTTTCACCAGTAATTAGTTAAACCTTAGCCAAAACCTTGTAATTCTTGATGAACAAAACCAAAGTCATTTTGACTACTACTTAATCCATGTTAACCACAATAAAAGGATTAATAGTAAGAGCAGAAATTGACCCTTCAAACCTCTCAAGAATAAATTGACTACTATCTTTTGTTGTCCCTAAACTCATAACATCCCAGTATGCTCTTAATACAACCCTCATGGGGATTTGATGATACTCTACCTGAAAGTACTTCTTAAAATATAACTACATGCTCTAAGTCATCAAGGAGCTCCTCAATAATTAGAATGAAGAATTTTTTTTAAGCAATTAAATTTACTGCAAGTCATTTTTCACTAGTAATTAGCTAAATCTTTCTCAACAGCTTGTAATTCTTGAATGAACAAAGTCAAAGTTATTTTATCAACTACTTAATCCATGACAACCGCAATAGAAAGGTTAATAGTATGAGCAACAATTGACCCCTCAAACTTCAATTACTATCTTTAATTATCCCTAAACTCATGATGTCGTCCCCGTATGCTCTTAATACCACTCTCATAGGAATTTGATAATACCCACTTGAAAGTACTTCCTAAAATATAACTACATGCTCTAATTCACTAAAGAGTTCCTTAATAACTACAAGGGAGATTTTCTTTTTTCAAGTGTTACTTCATTAAGATCCCTTGTAATCACATATATTCTCTCTATATCTTCTAGACCAATACGAACGTTGATGAAAAAGGATTATTACAATGCATGGTCATTTGTCCCTGCAACATGATGATTGTGAGTTGCTCAACTACCCCTTTTTGAAGACTAATATATGGATATGGCCCAATAGAAATAGAAGGTACCACATCTTTTAAGCATATGCGTAGCAACTCATGGGGTTTCTAAAATATAAAAACTTTAATTTGAATGATAGTTGCTAAGTCCAAGTATAGAACTCCTCATTATTCTCATCCTTTTTGACAAAATTCAATGACATCCTTTTCGACAACATTCAATGAAATGAATGACTTAAAGGCATCATACCCAAAGAATAATCCAATTCATGTGAGGATAGGAATGCAACTAAATCCCTAAGTAGAATAGATCTCCTGTTAGTTCTAAATTTAACGGTCAAGTTGACAAAATTCCACAAAAAAATTTTCAAAGAACTCAACCATTGGACTCCAAGTATTATATCACAACAGTTGAAAGCCAGAAGGTTTAGTTCCTTGCACAGCCTAAATCACTTCTTTCTATTTGTACCTACATTTAATAAATACATATATTCTGTTTCCCAACCCATTTCATTTTTCATTTTTTATCAACAAAAGTATGGGAACTCCCAAGCTAATGATTCTCGTAAATAAATGGCAATCACTTTCATCCTCAATGGTACCTTCTGATTCAAAGAACTGGATAACTCAGTATAACCAGAAATCAGTCTACAATCCAGATGAATGCTCTTTCATGTTATGATTTTTCAACAGTTTCTTGCACAACCTAGACGTGATATGTAGACCAGATGTTAGACATTGTTGCTGAAACCAGCTGGTTGTCAAAACATCCAGTCTAAACCTTGTTAATCAAGGGACTACACAAAATTTAAGGAATCACATATTACAGGAAATTAAGGTAAATATACACAAAGATAAATGAAAGCAAAAGAGAGTAAATGGATTCTGTTATGAAAGCAAGAGAGAGTCAGTGGATTCTGTAACATAATACCTTCAGCTCCTGCACTCTGGTCTTCCACCTTCTATTAATTTTAACACAAGACCCTCTGTGAGGACCATCTGTAATATCAGATTAATGTTACACAAAAGACAATCACATTACCGCTTGACCATTTGTGGTCATTAATATCATTCACAGATGAATGTTCAATTTCTTCCATAATATCAGTCTACAATGGACTGTATATAGAGCCTAAAGTTATTATCCAATTGAATGTGGTTCTAAGCCTGAACTGTAATAGATTATTTTTAATGGAAAAAATAGAAATAAATGATATTAAACCATTTTAAAACTTCAGACTATTCAAACATCATCCATCAAAGATCAACTCAGCCATTTTGAGTATCACCGGCATAGGAGTCCAAATCTTTACAAAAGCATACAAATATGTTGCAGATTATAACATTTTATTCAAGCTTGTCCAACTAAGACAATATTTTCAGAGGAAGCATGATAAGAACATGTTCACTAAGACATGAACTTAACATATAAGTATAACAGCTTCATTAAGGTAGAGGTTAGCGTAAATGTGGTAGAATTCATTATACCTACAGATACAATATATGGGAAGAAGATACTGCTGTCAGGCTACCACTGCCCAGATCAGAGCCAAAACTTCAAAATGACAGTATCAGGCTTATTGCTAGATGCCAGTAAGCAGCAGCAACAAAGAAAACAAAATATAACCTATCCTTATTTCATTTTAAGAGGGAATCTTCAGGCTGGATCTTTCCCAAAGGACATTATAGCATGCGTTGCTAGCAGAAATCCTCTGCGACTCATTTCCATAATTCGGCCAACAAGCGGTATGCTAATAGTTTCTCTATTCCAGAGAGGCCTTTTGTTCCACCCATATGCATATTATGCAGAAAGTTAATAGGATAATAAAAGCAAAAGTTATTTCAAGACCATCAAAGGAAAATGAATTGACAAATTAGCCTGATTTTGGGGTGTATGCATCGTACCAATAATTCAAATTGTAACATCAATATAAGATCCCAAAACTGACAAAAATAGAGGAGTAGTATCAGGCTCCATAAGCAAAGTGCCTCTAAATAATTGGAAAAAACTAATAACTTATTTATTTTTTACTTTTTTCCCAATGCCTCCAAAGCATCTTAGAATTTCCTACATAACAGATACAAAATAGTTTAACACATACCACAATGACGTCAGTGGTTAGTCAGCAACCTAAATCTTTTGAACCAAATACTCTAGATACAGTCATCAGAAAGGATTCTCCCATGTACTCTTCCACAATTAATTTCCTAAATTAGCAAAAACTGATTTTACGCTATCCAAGGTTGATCATCATAAGGATAACCCCAAAACTTGGTTCCAAAAATCATAATATTTCAAACTTCCATAGACAACTTGATTTCTCGGTTGACCCCCATATTGCTCGTATATCTGAAAACATAGTAATATAATTCTCATTTTTTTTAAATAACAAAAGATGAGGCATTAAACTTTTCAGTTGTATTAATAAAACCATTTATATTGAGAAACATACATCCCAACCTACTCATGCAATTGAAGCCAGGTGGTGGTTCAACATTTGATTACGAAAATGAAATTATGAGGCATGACCATAACTACCCATTTAATTCACAAGCTTTTTGCAGGAAGTTCCATGGCTCAGTGGGTGCGGAAGGGAAAAATGCATCATCTATTCAGTAAAAAGGACCTCCTAACATAGTAACAGAATTAAGCACAAAGCACGAGAAATGCATTAGATACTGAACTACTTTATTGAAGATAAGTGTGGTTTAAACTGATAAATATTCTTGTCATAATATATTAGCTACTTGACTTGGAAGAACATGTTATTGATCAATTTAAGGGCAGGCTATTAACATGTGGAAATAAAAAGAAACATAAAGAAGGTGGCTCAAGAGAACTCAAGAGACTACAGACAACTATAAACTATGAGGGAAGGAACAAAAAGGGGAATTCAACTCTTTCATAATGTTTGACAAAATTCTATCTTGGAATGTTAGGGGATCATATGACGCCCGCAAAAGAGAAGTCACAAGGGGCTGCCTTAACAGATGGAAGCCATCCATAATATCTCTTCAAGAATCAAAGTTGAGTGAGGTCAACAAGAAGATAATCAGAAGTATTTGGAGCTTTAAAGATACTGGTTGGTGCTCTCTGCCTGCTAAGGGAGCTGCTGGTGGTATCATTATTATGTGGAAAAAAGACAAAATCCTATGTCATTCTGTCATGCTTGGTGATGTATCTCTTTCTTGTCTTTTCTCTAATTTATCTAACGGAGACAACTGGCATTTCTCTGGTGTTTATTGCAGAGGCAACTCCTCTGAACGAAACCTACTGAATGCGGAATTGGAAAAAATTAAATTCTCTTTGATATGTAATGGAATCTTTGGTGGTGACTTTAATATAATTCTAAGAAAGTCGGAGAGATCCGGAAATCATACACCAGATGCTGAAATTGAAAACTTTCTCTCTATCATCAACAATTTGGACTTAATTGATTTACCACTAGCTGGTGGGAAATGGACCAAGAGCAACTTGAGAGATCAGTCATCATTCTCCAGAATTGACAAATTCCTCTTTTCAGCTGATCTCTTATCATCTGTTCCGAAAAGAATTCAAAAACTCATGCCAAGACCCATCTCAGATCATTTTCCCATCATGCTTTTTTCAGATGGTATAAATGGGGACCAATCCCTTTTCGTCCCGTAGGAGTCTGGGCCGTGTCTCAGTCCTAGTGTGGATGATCATCCTCTCGGACCAGCTACTGATCATCGCCTTGGTAAGCTATTGCCTCACCAACTAGCTAATCAGACGCGAGCCCCTCCTCGAGCAGATTCCTCCTTTTACTCCTCAGCCTACGGGGTATTAGCAGCCGTTTCCAGCTGTTGTTCCCCTCCCAAGGGCAGGTTCTTACGCGTTACTCACCCATCCGCCACTGGAAACACCACTTGACAATAAATGGCTCAAGCATGAAAAATTCAAATCACTAGTGATTGACACATGGAGAAACATTCTTGTTAGGGCTACAGCTAGCTACAGAGTTGCTCAGAAGCTGAAGATCTTAAAGGCAAAAATTAAAAATTGGGCCAAAGTCACTGCTAAGCAAGAAGAAGAGGACTTTTCAGGTATTATTGATGAAATTGATAATCTTGACAAGTTGGAGGCTGAAAACCACTTATCCCCTCAAGACAAAGAGAAACGAAGCAATCTAAAAATTAATCTGGCACATAAACTTCATCTAGAAGCAATTTATTGGAAACAAAAATTTAGGAAAAAATGGCTCAAAGCTGGGGATAAGAACAAAAACTATTTTCACATGTTGGCCAACCACCGGAAAAGGATCAACATCATTGATGAACTCAACATTGATGGGCACAATCTCAAATGCAATAATGAATTGAGAGATGAAGCAAATAAGTACTTTCATAAGTTATATTCTGAGAATTCTTCCTCCCGTCCCCATCTTGACAATCTTCATTTTAATAATATTAATGATGGTGACTGAAATCTACTGGAAATGAAATTCATTGAGACAGAAATTTATGATTGCCTTCGGGATTGTGATGGCGATAAAGCCTCAGAGCCAGATGGTTTTAATCTCAAATTCATTCAATCTTTTTAGGATGTCATTAAGCAAGACATCATGGATTTCTTTAATGATTTTCATAATCATGGTTCTTTTGTAAGATCACTCAATTCTACTTTTCTTATTATGATCCCGAATAAGATTAATCTGGAGAACATTAGAGACTTTCAGCCTATTAGTCTCATTGGGTGCATTTACAAATTACTATCTAAGGTTCTGGCTAAAAGATTTTCTACAGTTATTCACAAGATAATTAGTGACTCATAAAATGCTTTTGTTTATGGTAGACAAATTTCAGATGCTATTCTTATCACAAATGAAACAGTGGATGAGGTCATTAAGAATAACAAACAAGGTGTTTTGTGCAAACTTGATATTGAGAAAGCCTTTGATTATGTAAGTTGGGACTTCATTGATTATATGTTGGAAAGATGTGATTTCGATACGAAATGAAGATATTGGATTAAAACATGTGTCACTACTACTAGCTTTGCAATTATTGTAAATGGAGGCCCTTCTAACTTTTTCACTACTTCGAGAGGTTTAAGGTAAGGTGACCCACTATCTCCTCTCCTTTTCATTATTATTATGAAAGTTTTGAATAAATTATTTGATAGGGCCAAAGAACTTAAACTGTTTCAAGGGATTTCTATGGGACACAAGGGCAATCAAATTGAATTAACACATCTATTTTTTGTGGATGACGCCCTCATTTTCTACCATTCTAATATCCGTTCACTGATTTTCTTGAAATGCACTTTATTATATTTTCAAGTGGTCTCTGATTTAAAAATTAATCTCCACAAATCTTAATTGGTGGTGATGGGTTCTTAATCTGGTGAATCTTTGGCACAGATTCTGGGTTGCAAAGTTTCTCAATTATTCATCTCGTACCTTGGTGCCCCCCTTGGGGCCAAATACAAAGACCGAAAATGTTGGAATTTGATCATTGATATATTTCAAAATCGATTTGACAATTGGAAGGGGAAATTCCTATCAAAGGGGAGATGATTAACTCTCATTAAAAACATTCTATATAATCTCCCTATTTATCTCCTTTCGGTGTTCAACATTCCAACTTGTGTTGCCAACACTTTGGAATCCATTCAATGCAACTTTCTCTGGGGAGATGATAATAGTAACAATAGAAAAATCTACCTTATAAACTGGAAAGAAATCAAGAAACTTATTAAAGATGGAGGGTTGAGCTTGAGATCTATAACTACACTTAACAAGACCCTTTTTTGTAAATGGATTTAGAGATTCTAGAATGAAAGTAATAGTCTATGGAAATAAATCATATTGTGCAAATAGTTCAACGGTGACTATCATGATCAATCTAAAATTAAAAAAGCACATTTGGTTTGAGCCTTTGGAAGAACATCTGAAAACTAAACAATATCATTCTACAACATTCTAGTTGGGTTATTGGGAATGCCAACAAAATAAGATTTTAGTTTGATATATGGCATGGCAAGTCTACTTTTCAAACAAGATTCCCTCTTATTTATGCTATTGACAGAGACAAAAATATTTTTGTTAAAGATGCTGCGGTTCTTGACAATCAAGGCTTTTGGTAAGTGTTAGTATTCAGAAACTTACAAAATTGGAAGTTAGAGGAATATTTATCCTTACTACAAACTTTGTCTTCAATTCAAGTCTATGACAAGGAGGACAATCTAAAATGGTTACTCTTCAAAATGCTACTTTTACTGTCAGAACTCTCTACAACCACTTAACAGGCAATCTTAATCAGAACAACATTAGCTTCCCTTCCAACATAAAATGGAAATCGAGTGCAACTCCAAGAATTTCATTTGTTGCTTGGGAAGCTGCAAAATGCTACATTCTTACCCTTGACAAGCTAATGAAAAGAGATTTCACAATTGTCAATAGATGTTTCCTATGTAAAAATAATTTTGAGACCTGTAATCACCTGCTTTTAGGTTGTTCGGTTTCACAAAACCTATGGAACATCATTATTAGTCTTATGAGGCTGTCTTGGGTCATGAACGACAACATTCATGTTGAACTCCTAGCATGCAAAGGTTTCAGCAGCAAGAGGAAAATGTTAAGATTAACCCCACTCACCCTAATATGGGTCCTTCGGAAAGAGAGAAACAATCGCACTTTTGAAGGAATATAATTTGATTTTAACAAACCCATTGATTGTTGGTTTCACTATTTTACTTCCATTATTTTGGAACATAACATTGATTGTCTTGATGATATTGGTTTTGTTGTCGATAGTTTAATCGACTTGTAAATATATTATAAATGGGTTGTGCCCCTTTGGCACTCTAATATAAATACAACTCTACACTTTTATTTCAAAGAAAAAAATAATATATTAGCTACCAGGATATAGTTTTTGAAGATTCAAATATTGGGAAAAGTAGCATACCAATCTTCATGGTGAACATATTGGGAAATGTACTCAACTATTCTTGATTCACTAAAGATCTGATTGTGAAAAGGCCAAAAAAGAGAAAATCTTGTTAAATCACTAAAAAAGTTATATACTTAAATTTTCTGCGACGCATGCTTTCTCAAACAAATCAATGATTTTTTAACAGTAACACTAGGCATATTGAATATAGTAACTTCTACCAGCTCAAAGCAGAAATTTCTCAAATCTTGAGATTAAGTAAAGGAGAAACAATACCCATGTAATTACAACAAAAGATATCAACCAAGGATTTCTCACTGCTTTTTTTAGTAGAAGAATTTTTCCTAAATAAGCCTTCCTCCGCTCTTTAGTAGAAAGTTTAAGTAAAGTTTTAAGTATTTTA
Source organism: Carica papaya (assembly GCF_054855325.1). Lineage (NCBI taxonomy): Eukaryota > Viridiplantae > Streptophyta > Magnoliopsida > Brassicales > Caricaceae > Carica > Carica papaya. The sequence goes on from NC_142316.1 coordinate 8,565,559, forward strand.
TATTCTCAATATCAAAAGATCAAATTCAACACTCTTTAAATGTCTTCTAAAGCAATTGCAACAAATTAAACTGGCTTTTCCTACCTATATGGGTTAAACATAATTTTCGACATGGATATGGAATAATCAAAGATAAATTTCTGTTGAAGGTGCAACCTTGTAATGGATTAAGTAAATTAGGAAGAAAATGGAGAGCAAAATATAAGAGAATAAGAGAGAAAGCTTGTGGAAAGTGAAAAATCAATACTTGTATTCACCAACTTTCCATATATGTAACATATACAAGGAAAGACATTTCTATAGCAAGTATTAGCTGTCAACAAATTATCACCTAATAGACACGTTTTATTGAGCATAACAAAGAGGAGTTGCCGAAATTCTTGCTACAAACATGTTTTGTCTTTCCTTTTTAACAACCACTTACCAATTAAAGCAAAATACAAAAACAACCATAATGTTCTTGAAAAGAATTCAGCAGTTACTGTTCACAAGGAAAACTCAACTGCTAACACTCCTTGAGTTTTTCTTTGAACAATCCAAGCTTGGTTCTCAGGTCTTCAAGGTGTGTTTGGAAATGACTTAGTTAGAATATCAGCAAGTTGATCCTCTGAACTGCAATGTTCCAAATGAATTTTCTAGTTCTTCTCTGCTTCACGGAGGAAATGAAACTTAACTTTTATATGTTTTGCCTGCCACGTTTCATGGGGTTATTGGTTATAATAATTGCTGACTTGTTATCAACATAAATCTTGGTTGACTTCGGTTGAACAACATTCAATTCAATAAGAATCTTCCTCAACCAGATAGCATGAGAAGCTGCTGCTGCTGCGGAAATAAACTCAGGTTCTGCAGTAGATTGTGCCACAACATCCTGCTTCTTAGAGCTCCAAGTAAAGGCTCATGAACCAAAGGAAAATAAATAACCAAAGATGCTGATGGCATCATCTATACTTCCACCCAACCACTATCTAAGTAGCCTATCAAGTCATCATCAATTTCCTTTGAAAAAAAGATTCCAAAGTCAACAGTACCCTTGATATACCTATGGACTCTTTTAGCAACACTGAGGAGCCTCTGACTTGGTGAATGCATAAATTTGGAGAGAAAATTTGTAGGATACATGGTGTCAGACCTAGTTGCTGTCAAATATAGTAAATTCCCGATTAAACTTCTGTAAATATTGCATCTGCCTTGTTTGCAACATCATCCTAGCACAACTTTTTATTCACCACCAAAGCAACTGCTACCTCTTTACACTTCTCCATTTGAAATTTTTTTAATATATTCCATGCACACTTCTTTTGAGAGAGAAAAATGTTGTCATTATTTTGTTTAACTTCTATTCTTAAGAAGTAACAAAATTCTCCAAGATCGGACATAGCAAATTCTTTCAGCATTAGTTGCTTCAATTGCTGCACTAGCTGAGAATTTCCGCTAGTAATGAGCAAATCATCAACATAAATCGAGACAATAAGTTTCTTATCATCTTCATAACTCTTCACATAGCGAGTTGACTCAATCTCACTTCTCAGAAAAAACAAGGTTGATCAGATGTGAATCAATCCTTATATATGAGGTCCTAGGTGTCTGCTTGAAGCCATACAAGACCTTCTTCAACTTATAGACCATATCAACTTTTTCCTCAACTACAAACCTTTGAGGTTGTTCAAGAAAGATCTTCTCTTACAAGAGACCATTCAAAAAGCTAATTCTACATTCAAATGATAGAGCCTCCAATTTATCTTTGTTGCTAAGGTCACCAACAGTTTGATGGTGTCATGCCTTGCTACAGGTGCAAAGGTGTCTCCATAGTCCATTCCTGACAATTGTGCATAACTCTTCAGTACCAACCTTGTGTCAAATTTGAAAATGGAACAATTATGGTTAAATTTAATCTTGAATACGCACTTGACTATAATAACATGCCAATTTTCAAGCCTAGATACAAGCTGCCAGGGTCATTTTTGTTTATCATGTCAATCTTTTCCTCCATAATAAGCTGCCACTCCGTGTACTTCACAGCTTCTTCATAGTTAATTGGTTCAATGATGGTCAAATTTTACTTTTCATAAACTTCTGCCAATGATTTAGTCTTTGTGGTTGGTGTGTTTGCAATTAGATCATCAAATTCTGCATAATAAAGTTGAACCATTTCAGTAACAATATTTTGGGAACTTGAAGCGGCAACAGTTGCATCTTGTGTGATCTTTTTTGCTTCAACTTTCTTTTTATCTCAATTCCAGAATGTTGATTCATTAACAATCACATCCTTACTCACAAAAATTTTTCCTATCACCACATTATAGACTCCCTTGGTCTGAACTGCATAAACCAAGAAAATATCAAGTTCAATCTTGTAATCTAATTACTTCTCTTAACTAAAGGAATATGGTTGTAGGATATTAAATCGAAGATTCTCAAGTGTTATATGCATGGTTTTGTTGATCCACTTCATCCTCAATTGGGGTCATGGCTTCAAAAAATATGGTGCAAAATCTATTTAATCAAGTAGACAACAGTATAAACTGCTTCACCACAAAAGCATTTGAGAAGAAAACTCTCAACAAGCATGCATCTCACCTTCTCCATCACTATTTTATTCTTCTTCTCTGACATTTCATTATGCTATGGTGAATAAGTGACAGTAACTAATGATAAATGTCATTTTCTTCAAAAAAAAATTTAATTCTATTGAGGCATATTCTCCTTTATTTTCTTATCTCAATTAAGCAATCTCAAAACTCCACTTTACTTTTCAACTAAAAATTTTGAATTTTTTAAACACAGACAATACTTGAGATTTATTACGAGTGTAATCATCAATAAACAACACAAAATATCTATTTTTACTCAAACATTTAACATTCATAGGATCACACACATCAATGTTTATAAGTTCAAATTTCCTCAAAACTCTTCCCACACCCACTAAGAGAAAACTAGTCCTAATGTTTCTGGGGTGAACCAGTTCAGATTTTCTCAAGTGTTGTACATATGGTTTTAATCCACTTCATGCCTCAATTGGAGTCATGACTTCAAAAAATCTGGTGGAAAATCTTTTAATCAAGTAGATAGTGGTATGAACTGCTTCCCCCTAGAAGTATTTGAGAAGAAAACTCTCAACAAACATGCATTTCACCATCTCCATCACTATTCTATTCTTCCTCTCTGACATTCTATTATGCTCTGGTGAGTAAGTGACAGCAATTAATGATGAATGTCATTCTCTTCAAAAATTTTTCAATTCTGTTAAGGCATATTCTGTAACAGTCCGAACTCTCAACCAGAGTTCTGATTATATGCCCATAATATTATAATAAAATAATCAGCAGGAATACTTCGCGTAACAAATCTTGAAATAATAAAAGCACATTTTTTACATACTTAACTCAAACTATCTATTACCCAAGAAACATGTCTAAACTTTAAAATAAATAATTACTATAAACGAAATAATTAACATTAAATACTGTTCGAATTAAAATAAGAATTAAAAAATCTCCTAACAAGTCTCTCACTATTCAAGAGCGGATTCTAAATATCCTGATCTGAAAAAAAAAATGAATAATAATAAATAGGATGAGCTTAATATGCTCAATAAGCATGTAAGTACTAACAAATAATAGGGTAATCAATCCAAGTTGGTAGAAAACATAAAACTATCGACAAAAATGATTTAAAATACTTTTTTCTTTAATTCAAAAAATACGTGGTATCTATATTCTAATTCATTCGTCAAATCTTCTAAATCAGTTTATTCAATAAATATTCAAAATTCATTATTTCAATATCATAACTCATAGCATAAACAGTTCAATAAATAACATAATTCAGTATTTAGTATCACAACTTAAGCAGTAAGCAGTTCAGTAAATATTAATTCAGTATTTCATTATCGTGAACTTTACTCATGACTTTTTATTTATTTCTATCGGTTTATATCTTATTAAAAACAGTTTTACCGCGCGATATTATTTCTGCCGGTATCAATGAGAGCAATAAGGATCTATTTTACCACGTGAATACATCACGATTTAGTTCACAATTCACAATACTTATCGTTTTGCTATGTCTGGCTAAAGCTATATCCATGGGTAGGGTTCACCACAATCACATGCCAAAAAGCTACACACACACACACACACCTCTTGATGATACCGGTTAAATGGATTTTACATGTCTTTTCATATTTATTTATTTGTTTCAACTCATTAATAAATTTTCTAATTTTATTATTTAACATTTTTTACACCTATAATACACACACTTTATTCATCATCCTAAACTCTTCTATGTATCCTTAATATAATCAAAATTACATAACAACCAGTACATTTACGAATTCATTTACAAAACATAGCATAATAATTTATTAGCAATTTCCGTAATAAATGTAAAAAAATACATAAAAATCAATAACAAAATCCTGTCAGAATTCTGCACCTATTAATAAATTATCAATTATTAAATGCTATAGTTTTAGTATTTTTAAATAGATTAAACTATATTTATAAGCGCTTACGGACTTACCTGATTTCTCCTAAATTTCTTCCATAAAATTACCCTCAAGATACAAGATCAATCTATTACAGTGATATCCGTATTAAGTCAGTAGTGAATTGAGTCTCTCCTAATTTCAAACACCCGTGTCGAGACTTATTCCTAATTCTAAACCGAATAAATAATTCATTGCATTAAAATTAAATAGGATTAATTAACCTTAAATCTAAAATAATAAACCATCAGGGTTTTTGATCTCACCTACCCGAACTGGATTCCTAGGACTCGCTGCACGCAACCACCAAAAGTTTGTACATCTCTACACGCACCACCACCGAACCACCACACGCCTCTGCTGCTCATCACTACAGATTAGCCAGAATTCACTACAGAACACTTTGCGCCCTCAGATCCAGCACAGATATGGTGGTACCATGCTCGTGAACGCGAAGTCGCACTTGGCCGCCACTGCGGGTTTCTTCTTCTTTGATCCCACCGCCCAGCACTAGTTTCTCCTTCTCCTTCTTCTTCTTCTTCTTCCTCTCCCCTTTCTCGGTTGTCGATTGGTGGTAACTCCGCTCTCTCTCTCTCTCTCTCTCTCTCTTCGCCCAACTCACCATTTTATAGGAAAAAAACGAAAGCAGTCCTGCCTGACCCTTCTTTCTCGGCGTGCAGGTCTCCTCTTCTTTTTCGGTGGGTGGCAAGGCATACATGCCTCTGCCTCTTCATCTTCCCCGACTAAAGGCAAACACGCCTCTAGTCTTTTTTTTAACTCTTTTCCAAAACAGCATCGTTTTGAAATTTCCCAAAATGATGCCATTTTGACCTCCCGTTTTTTTCCTTTCTTTTCTTTTTCTGGGTTGTTACATATTCTTCCCTATTTTCTTATCTCAATTAAGTAATCTCAAAACTCCACTTAACTTTTCAACTAAAAATTTTGATTTTTTAAACACAGACAACACTTGAGCTTTGTTACGAGTGTAATCATCAATAAACAACGCAAAATATCTATTTTTACTCAAACATTCAACATTCATAGGATCACACATATCAATCTTTATAAGTTCAAATTTCCTCAAAAGCTCTTCCCACAGCAGCTAAAAGAAAACTAGTCATATGCAACTTACTAAACTAACAAGTACTACACATTCTTTCACAATCAGTTAACATAAATATATTAGCAACCATTTCACTCTTTTACATAAATTTCAAAGAATCAACATTGTAATGATCAAACTTTCTGTGTCACAACTAAGTCAAATCATTATTAGCAACAAAAATATATTGATTTGCATATTTCAGACTAAGCACATAAGTATTCTCATTTTTCTTTATCTTTACGACTTGCACATTTACAGGATCATAGGTAAAACAACAATTATTTTTTAACAAAATAGAATAACCCTTGTTTTGTGTTTGAGTAATGCTCAAAAAATTTTATTCTAAATCAAGAATAAATAGTACATTAGTTATGAGTTTGATATCTTCCTTAATTTGAATCGGTATTGAGTCTCTCCCTTGAGTTTCCACAACTATCATTTCCAAGTATCACTTTGGTTCTGTAATTAACATCCAAACTATTGAACAATATTCAATCTTTAACTATATGGCTTTTGTAACCACTATCCACATATTACAAGTCATTTCAGCTCATACAAGAGGCATTAGTCATCATTAAAAGGTAAAGTTCCTATTGTACATGTTTTTCAACAAAATTGACTTGTTGCTAAGGTAGTTTTTGTCGTTGTTGAAGCTCATTCTTTTATTATGATATTTGATTTTTCCTCTTTCACCACACCTTCTTTATATGACCATAGCTTTTACAAATTTCGCACAGCACATGCTCCTGACATTTGCTTTTAGGATAGTTGGTTTTATCACAGCTACTAGAATGAGGATACTTTCTTTTTTTTAATGAATCTTTTGAACTTTTTGGTTGCTTCCCTTTATTTGTTGAGGACTCACCTCCATCTTTTGAAGTTAAGGTCCTAAATTTGTCCCTCTGCCTTACTTGAAAAGTAACTCTCAGTGATCCCATCATTTATTATTAAAACCCTCTGCTCCTAGGCCTGTAGCCTACTGATAAGTTCAACAACAATAAACTTCAAGATCACATGTTTTTTCAGTAACAGATAGCTTTGATTCAAACTTCTCAGGGAGACAGACCATCATTTTTTCAATTATTCTTTGATCTTTGAATTCTCCTCTAAATAGTTTTATTTGACTTACAAGATTCATAACTCTTGAAGCATAATCTTTAAGACTTTCCCCTTCTACATTATCTACAACTCAAACTCTCTTTTTAAGATCAGCAATTTCACCCATCTTACTTTGGCACTCCTAGTATATTCTTCCCTCAAATAATCTCAAGCCTTCTTGATTGTTCTAAAGGCTGCCAGTATTGGGAATATGTCTTCAAACACTGCATAATAAATAATTGAAAGAATTTTAAAATTTCTCATTGAAACTTTTGAGTCCTGCCTAATTTATGCTAAGGTGGGATTCTCAGGCAATGGAACTTTTACATATTTCTCCTCCACAAAACTCCATAGATCATAAGCAAGAAGGTTGAAATCTATTCTCACTTCCCAATAGTCTTACTTCTCCCTGTAAACACTAGTGGAGCTGACAAGTTTACATCTAAAGCCATTTACATCAATTAGAGCTCACAATCCTTAAAGAATACTGCTATTATATCACTATTGAAGGTGCAGCCATATAAATAGATTAAGTAAATTAGGAAGAAAATGGAGAGGGAAATACAAGAGACTAAGAGAGAAAGCTTGTAAAAAGTAAAAAATCATTACTCGTATTCACAAGGAAAGACATATTTCTATAGTAAGCACAAGCTGTCAAAAAATCATCGCCAAATACACATGTTTTGTTGACCATAACAATAGAGGAATTGCTGAAATTCTTGCTACAAACATGCTTTATCTTTCCTGTTTAACAACCACTTACTAACTAACGCAAAAAATAAAAAAGTGAATAATATTCTTAAACTGACTTCCAAGAATTCAGCAGCTACTGTTCACAAGAAAAAAAATTCAACTGATAACAATTTCAGTGCACATGGCAAATCTAAAAGGCTATCAATCCAATCACAAGGAATTTTGGACTAGAAAAGGATTGTCTTCTGTTAAAGATTCTAAAATAATTACGCAGAAGATGACTACAAACTTTGGAACATTGAATGATACAATGGTTTCTCCAAAAGAAATCAAATGGTACAACAAATAACAATTGTCCAACTACAAACAACAGTAAAATGAATTGATAGAAGATATAAGAAATGTCAAACCTTAGAAACTGAATAAAATGCTGATTTGATCTATTCCACCCTCCATATTTTAATGGCATGATTCGTGGAGGTATGAAAAAGAAATAATATCTTTTGAGGTAGAAAAAGAAAAATCTTAAGTCTTGAAACATTGATAAGATACAACCATCATGAAATGAAGAGGGCCACCATCAATCAAATTAACAATTATGCACTCTGAGTGCAATGCGACAAAATGGCAAAATAGAAAACATTACTTAACCACTCGGCATAACCCAGAGTTTTCTGATAGCAAAATCATTAAACAAATATTCTTGTAAAAGAACTATCATTTAAACAAATAAGCAGATAAAATCCATTGGAAACTTTTTTTTTATATTCACTACCTCAGTACAAAGAAAATTGAAACAAAAATTAAGTCTTGCCTCTTGATAAAAATATAAAGTTGCTTCAAATTTTGGAGAATATACAGGATATGGCAGCTTAGTTCATCTAAGATTTTATCTTCAAGAGCTTCAGTTGTTCATTGAACAAAATCACACATCCCATCCAACTATATGGACACATCTCACTTCCTCTACTCTCCAAGCAAACCAAAAGAAAAAAGCTTTTGATAATCTGAAAATACATGATAGCCACCAGGCAGCAGTGAATCCATTAAAAATTTTATGCAAGACTTGGCAAAAAAAGAATGGAAACTCTTCATCAAGCAGAGATAGATCATGCATCCATAAATATTTAACACTATTATGTACTTTTGCAATGTCCCTTCTCATTTTGCCTTCGATGTACTACTTTAGAGTTCCTGGAGTTAAATAGGCAATTGCTAGCTCAGGGTTGATCATATTTGAGTTTGGCAGGGTATCCAAGGTGATAAGAGAGAGGAATAGAAGGGCTTTCAAGAATATGGTTTTTTCTTTGGTAGAGTTAGGAGCTTATGTTTCCAAACTTACTGTTTTTTATTTAAGGGTCAACATCTTGATTCCGTAGAGGACTTAGGATATCTAATAGATATTTTGACTGACTTGTAATTTATCTTTTATTTTGCAGGGTGAGGACCCTCTTGGTGTCTTGTTAATGCATATCCTTTTTGCTCTTAAAAAAGTAGAACACTACGTCTGCAAAAAACAACTCTGAACCTTTCTATGGAGACATAATAACACTCATAGGAATCAATTCTACAAACAAAAATTTGAAATTGTTGTGTAAATCCATATTTTAATGTTTAGGGTTACTCCTAAATATAAAATTCATTTTGAAATGATTTCATGCAAAATTGATCGTGTTCTTCAAATCGACATTTGGAAATGCACTTGAGACTTAGGAGAATAATGCTTAAAATGTATTTCTCAATTCTTAGTTCTACTTCCCAAATATTGTGCTTCACTTTGATTCCATAAAAGTATCATAAATATGATGATTTTATTTTTAAACAACAAAATTCATTTTTAAATGAATTCCCTGTAAAATTCATTTCAAATGCAATGGAATTTTGTTATTCATTCAATCCAAACAAAGCCTAAAATTTGCTTTTGTAGCAATTTTCCAATACATAACCCTAAGCATGCATGAGTGGATCTTCAAATGATGCATTTGGAGCATAGATTTCAAAGTCCGAAGCTGTGGAGCAAGATCCATACCTGAAGCAATCCATATTCAACAAATGATGATTTTATGATGGAAACATACTGTTTGAGGTTCAAAAGAGATAAATGGATGGGCATCAGCACAAATAGCTGCAAATACTATTTACCATATTTGGCTATTTGAGAATGCTTTTTAGATAAATAATTTCACCTGCCCCCATGCTACCTGCCATCTCCAATCCAATTTCAGAAGGTTTGACAATAATTGTGTCTTATCTACAGTTAGGCAGTGTGATTAACATAACTTAGTGTTTCAAATTTTTTTAAATTTTTCACATCAAAGTTAAAATAAATAATGATGATAAGAACAACATTGACTAGTAAAAGAAATAAGCAGTAATGTGGCATGAATTAATTTAGAAGAATAGTAGAAGGGGGAACATCAAAAGCTTCTAAGGAGAAGATTCTTTAGGGAGGAGGAGAGAACTCATAATGAGGAGTTATGGCTTAGAAAGAAGAAGTAGACAAGAAAGATTTTAAATAATTATATTATAACTAATTCTTCTAACTAACTAATGTGATCCCGGCTAGGTCAAAAACAGACTCCAAAGTCCAAGCAGAATCCCGAGAAGTAATGCTCACATGCAGGAAGAAGAAAGCTCGCGAATTGGAATAATCGTGCAAAGTGCCAAGAACCTGTAAGCACATGGCATCCTGCGGGAAGGTTAGCTGCGCGCATGAAGATGTACGGGAAGGGAGCACCGTGCACACAGCCAGGATGTCACGTGTATGCAGGCTAGCGCACAAGCGCATTTGCGCGCGCACCAACCACATGGAGAGGAGTTCTCGCATCCGCGCCCGCGAGATGAAAGATTCTCATCCCGCGCCCTCGGAATGAAAGATTATAGAATCAAATTCGAGACTTAAGTTTTAAGATTCAAGATTCAAGATTCAAGATTAAAAATTCAAGATTCAAGAAAGATATGTGGCCAAGAGAAAGAGAGGAAGAATGGGAGTTCTAAACGGAGTCTTCTTTGGATTTTATGGTACAAGAATTCAAGGCAAAAAAGGAAACATCAAGGAAGAAAATGTCCTTATTGGAATTCTACTTAAAGAAGGATTCCATTTCTACTCAAAGAAGGAACTTAATTTCTATCTAAAGAACATTAATTTCTACCTAAGGAATGAAGATTTTTTGAACATCTTCAACACCAACTCTTACAACAAATTAATTAAATATTCAAGAATTCAATCTGACTACAACAAAAAGAAATAATTTGACCACAACACTACTTCTTCCTCAATAGAAAAGTTTATGTTTTAATTAAATTTTAGTCTTTTAATTAATATTTTAATGTTTTCCTAGATAAGATAGAATTAAGAGTTTGATTAGGATTTTCAATACCGTTTTCTAGTAGAATAAGCATGGTGAAGCCCATATAAAGGTCACATTTTAGGTTGTATTCATTCAATTCAGTCATAATTAAAAAATTAAAGTTTATTTTCGCTTTAGCTGTTGTGAGTACTCTTTGAGAGGTTGATTTCAACCATCTTGTTGAGTGAATGATTGATTATACTTATTAAGGTAATCCATTATAGCATTTTATCAATCTATTTCTGAGTTGATTCTAACTTATCAGCTTAATGCTTGTGGTGTTTTAATCAATCTGATTTATTTCAATTACCTTAATTTGCATTCACAGGTTGATTGCAAGTTAAATAAAGAGGGTTTATTGAGAGGTTAAGTCTTCTGCACACTAAAACTATATGTTGGGTTTTTTATCACGTTAAATAATCCTGAGTTTTGTATCATTAACTAATGATTGTCAACTCAAAAATTTCACAAGTAATAGACTTCAAACAACTTGAGCATTCTTATTCAAAAACAAATGTACTTTAAATTCTTGATTAATCCTCAAACTTAGCATAATCAATGTCTACTTATGAGAAGCAAAAATGAATGGTTGGGACCAAGCCTTCTAAAATGTTTAAAGCCTAGTAAACCTAATCTCCTAAAAGAAGAAGATATCTTTCAACAAAGAGGCTCTAGTTTTACAGGCATCTTCTCTTTGTCTAAGTGCGGGCTACCCCTTATGGACATCTAGAGTTGTTGCAAGCTGGGAGAATCAAGCAATGTTTTCTCCTCTTAGGTTTTTCCTAGGAGAATGAGGCTCCTTCAGACCCAAGAATGTTGTGGCACCCCAGTTTTACTTCATTCGAATGTCTGCTGATCTCATGTCCAGAGATGAAAAGGCCAAGTGATAAGTAGAACCAGCCAGAAAGAGAAAGATGGAATCTAATAGACAATTGGAATCAATGGAGAGTCTTCTTGAACATCAAGCCAATATTATTCTTTTACCTGTGAAAGGGACAAGATTGTTAAATAAGGTGAAGAAAATTGAACTAGTGATGGAATTGTTCAAAACAGTTGAAAAGCAAGCCGAGCTTAATGGGGATATGCTTGTGTCTACTCCTAAGAAGGGAAGCAACGGCTGAAGCAGAGTACTTAAGCACCTAAAATGCTGAGATGAAAGGTTCAGGTTTTTTAATAGTTAATGATAAATATTATCAGTTTTAGGAATGTGAGGAGAGTTAGCAACTCAGGAAAAAGGATAGTGATACAAGGAGACAAAAGCATTACGAGTAAAGGTAGGGCGGAGAATTCTTCAGTGTTGGGTATTGCATGTTGAATTCTAGTGCTCTGAGATGATCTCGTACTGGAGCTTAATGAGTTCCTCAAGGGTAATGTCAGAATTTCTTGAAAATTCAGAAATTGATGGTTTGTGATCATTAAGTTTTTTCTAGTGTTTATAGTAAAAGAGACTAGCAGGAAAAAAACTTTATGTCTATATTGTACTGATTTGAATAATCTTCACACTTGAAAAAAGAATAATGTACAATGGCATTATATAGTCGAGTATGAGAAATATACATGCCCTAATTAATGGGGTTCTGCCATCCTAATTTAATTATTCTAAATATAGAAGATTTATAAGATACTATTAAATATTCTTACATCTTAAAATTATAATCAATCATCTTAAATGTAGAATAAATAATTAATCATGAAATTACAACCGATCATCTTAAATGTAGAATAAATAATTAATTGACTTTCGTTCACTCTCCCTCAAACTTGGCTGTAGATGTTGTGGAGTCCAAACTTGTCAACTAATCTCTCAAAATCAGGTCTCCAAAGACTCTTAGTGAAAATATCAACTGCTTGTTTGACTCAAAATTAGAACATAGATGATAGACACAATCTCATCTTTTATCTTCTCTTTAATGAAATGACGGTCTATTCCAACGTGTTTGGTTCTATCATAATAAACTAGATTGTGAATGATACTGATAGCAGCTTTGTTGTCACAGTATAAGTTTAGTGGTTCACTTGCTTATTACTTTAATAATCCCAATAAGTTTCGCAGTCATATCATCTCACACACACCGTGAGCCAAGGATCTTAACTCAACTTTAACATTGCTTCTTGCAACCACAGTCTGTTTTTTGCTTCTCCAAGTGACTAAGTTTCCCCAGACAAATGAACAATAACCTGAAGTTGATCTCCTATCTGTGACCGATCCTGTCCAATCTGCATCTGTAAATGTTTCAATACTCCGATTTGAGATTTTTTTGAAGAATAAACCTTTCCTTGAAAATCTTTTTAGATATTTTAATACTCGTGTAACTGCAGCCATGTGTTTGTAACTGCAGCCATGTGTTCCTCTGTGAGTGCATGCATAAATTAGCTTACAAAACTTACAGCAAAATTAATGTCAAGTCTAGTATATGAAAGGTAGATTAGTTTGCTAATTAATCTTTGAAACTTTCTTTTGTCAACCGGTTTGCTTGTTTTTAAATTGTCCAATTTCACATTAGGATCCATAGAAGTGTCCGCAGGTTTGTAACCCAACATACCAGTTTCCTTTAATAAATAAATGACATACTTTCTTTGAGATACTGAAATTTCCTTTTGGCTTCGAGTTATCTCCATACCAAAAAAATATTGAAGTTTACCCAAATCTTTCATTTTGAATTCTGAAGCAAGACCTTTCTTGACTCGAGTAATTTTCTCAATATCATCTCCTGTTATAATAATATCATCAAGTACAATATTAAGATAGTCACTTTATCCTTTTTGCGCTTGAAGAATAGTGTGTGATCCATCTGTGCCTGCATGTAACCTTATCCTTTTATTATTTTCATGAATCTGTTAAACCAAACACGTGGAGACTACTTAAGACCATACAAATTTTTTTGCAATTTGACTACCTTGCCATGGCTGTCATTATTAAATCCCGATGGTAGATACATAAAGACATCATCCTCAAGTTCTCCATTTAAAAAGACATTTTTTTACATCTAGTTATTGTGAGGGTCAATCTAAGTTAGCGGCAAGAAAGAGAATTACACGTACCATATTGATTTTTGCAACAGGAACAAAAGTCTCTTGATAATCCACACCATAGATTGGCGTATAACCTTTTGCGACTAGTCTTACTTTATATCTTTCAATAGTACTATTGGCCTTGTATTTCACTGTAAAGACCCCCTTACATCCAATAACAGGTTTGTCTTTTAGCCTTTTCACCACATCCCAAGTCCAGTTCTTTTCTAATGCACGTATTTCTTCTAAAATAACAGCTTTCCATACTGATTTTTTAAGGCTTCACCTACTGTTTTTAAAATCTCTAACTCTATCAGATTTGTAACAAACGTCTTGTAGTATTTAGATAGCTTATTATACCCAATAAAATTTGAGATTGGGTGATGAGTGGAAGACTTGGTTTCCTTTCTCATACCCATAGGAACTTTTAGGTCATGATTCTTAAGATCTGAATCTAGATTTGAGGTTTGAAATTGTAGGGGCTCAATGTTCTTTACTTCATTTTGATTTTTTCTTCTCAAATAAGTTAACAAATTTTGGACTCTATGATTACCAATAAGAATAGGCTGTAAAGTTTTTTCTGATGGTGAATTCGTGTTTATGGTCTCGGTTTTGGTTAAGGAGATTGTTTTCTTATTTTTTATCACAGATTTTGATGTACATTGATTAGGATTTTCTGCAACTTTTGGAGTTTGTGGGACATGATCCCAGTTCAACTCCCAAGGGTTTGAGGCAAAATTTGGTGTAATGGAATTTGATTTTTGGATTGAATTTGAAATTTCCTCATTTAAATCCATATCTAGAGATTTGGACTTTAAATCTAGAAAAATAATTTCACCATTGCTTATTTTAAATTATTCCCAGAAATTTGGATCACTCTCATCTCTTCCTGAGACAAATTTCGGATATAAAAAGGCTGATTCTTAAAAAAAAATAACATTAGTAGAAGTATAAGATTTTCTTTTTTAGGGACAATAACACCAATAACCTTTTTGAGTAGCAGAATATTCAAGAAAAATACATTTTAGGGAACGAGCGTCTAATTTTAACCTCCTTTGACTAGGCACATGAACAAAAGCGACGCTTCCAAAAATCCAAGACTAGTTGAGAAAAAATACGATAATTAAGAAAGAAAGTCGAGAAATATTCAAGTGATTTTCTATAATTTAGTATTTTTTATGGAAGTCAATTAATCAAATAGCACGTAATTAATACTGCATCCTCTCATAAATGTTTTGGAATGTTTGTTGAAAACATGAGGGCACAAATAATATCAAGAAGGTGGCAGTTTTTTCTCTCAGCCACACCGTTTTGTTTTGAAGTATCGATACATGAGATTTGGTGTAAAATACTATTGATTCGGAAAAATCACCAAGAATAAAATTGAAGTATTTTATATCATTATCGGTACGAATAATTTGAATTTTTATATTAAATTGTGTTTGAACCATCTAGTAGAAATTCTTAAAAACCAATGAGACATCTTATTTGTCTTTTAGAACATAAACCCAAAATACCTCAAGTATGATCATCAATGAAGGAAAATCAATTAATTATTTATTCTACATTTAAGATGATTGGCCGTAATTTTAGGATTATTTATTTGTCTACATTTAAGATGATTGATTGTAATTTTATGATGTAGTAATATTTTGTAATATCTTGTAAATCTTCTATATTTAGAATTATTAAATTAGGATAACAGAATATCATTAATTAGAGCATGTATATTTCTCCTACTCGGCTGTATAATGTCGTTGTACATTATTCTCTTCTCGCGTATGAAGATTATTCAAATCAATACAGTATAGATATAAGATTTTTTTCTTACTGGTCTCTTTTATGGTATCAGAACAAGAAAAAAAAAGGAAGTAGTAAGTTGAGAGAATGTCAGGGATAAGAGGAATTGATTTGGAGGCTCAATTTGAAGCTTCTAAATCTGTTTCCACAATTGTTTTTGCTGTTACTGCAGAAAATATTTCTCATAAATTAGATTACGACTCAAAAATTGAATAAGAAGAATTTCTTACAATGGTCTCGTTCGACAACTTTGGTGATTTGAAAAAAAGACAAAATATCCTTTGTAAACGGTTCTTCTCCTCGTCCAGATGTTGATGATCCCTCGTATACACTATGGGACACTAATAACTACTTAGTTGTAGTGTGGTTAATTATTCTATGGAGGATGAGATAGGTGAAATCTAACTTTTTCATTCTACAGCAAAAAAGATCTGGGATGCCGTCACTCTTGCCTATTTTGATTTAGAAAATTCATGACAATTGTTTGAATTGCGAAATTGCGCATGCAACCTTCGTCAAGGTGATGTGAATGTAACTCAATATTATAACAGTTTGCGACAATTGTGGCAAGAGGTTGACATATTTCATTCAACCCCCTGGAAAGATCTTGTCGTGCTCACCTTTTCAATAAACTAATCCAGAAAAATCATATGGCTGGTTTAAATAAAAAGTTGGATGATGTATGTGGTTGTCTCCTGGGTGTGCGACCTTTACCATCCATAAATGAAATCTTTGCAGAGGTTCATCGTCGTTGAGTTATGCTTGGTGACACCATGGCTGTCCAAGTGGATGCCTCTGCTCTTGCTATGAACCATTCTCCTTCCAATTGATCACAAAATTCTGCAAAAAAAAAAACATGTTTAGTGTGATTACTGCAACAAAACATATCACACAAGGGAGACTTGTTGGCTAATTCATGGAAAGTCTGAGAATTTTGTGCCAAATCGATTAAAAAGAAAGGGGCAACACTATCGACTAATAAACCAAAAGTTGTTAATTTCACAAAAGCACAAGTTGAACACTTGTGTAGCCTTCTTTCCAATTCTTCTACCTCTGTGACAAGTAATTCTGCTATAAGAACTTCTCTCATGGCAAAGCAATATATTTCGGAACCCTTTATTGCAAGTATGCTAAATTCAGATGAGCAATGGATTGTTGATTCTGGATACTGATCACATGACCTGTAATTCCTATTTTTTCCTGTCTTATTCACCTAGTTCAGCACAACAAAAGGTTCAATTGCATATGGAACTTATTTTACAATGGTTGGCAAATGAACTATTAACCTATCACTTACAATTTTTTTACAGGATGTTCTTCATGTTTCAAAATTAACCTATAATTTAGTTTATGTTTGTAAACTAACTATCTACCTATCATGTGGTGTTAATTTCTCAAAAATTACTTGTGTTTTTCAGGATTTGAAGATAGGGAGGAGGATTGGCAGTGCTAGGATCTCAAACGTGAAGATAGGGGTTTTTCACGTGTTCCTACACTTTTCTTCATATAGAAAGGGAGAAAGCAATGAAAGTGCATTAATGTGATCATAGTAAGATGTAGAAGGGATGACCAATGGGTTGGCGGGTATTCAATGTGATTACAATGGAACGATGAATAAACTAGTGGTACTTTTTCCTCTTCATACATGTGTAAGTTCAATAATTTCATTGATAACCTAGGCTTAATGGACCTTCCTCTCTTTAATAGAAGCTGGACATGGTCCAATATGAGATATCTCACTGCCTTCTCTATAACTGAAAATTTCTTGACCTCCATAAGCAATGTGATTAAAAACGATAATAAATCTTGTGACAAATGGGAGACTCACATAGGGGAATATTTCTGTAATCCGAGTATTCACGAAAATATGACAGAGAAATGTCGTAAGCGATCACATAATAGCATGTCTCAAGAGCGTGCAAGGTAGTGTCCCCGAAGAGAGATTGTCTGCCCAATCAAAAAGGAAAGTAATACGGAGCACAGCTCATTTCATAAACAGGAGTAGCCCAAACAGGAAGGCAAGCACATCCATAGGTACTTTCTCAAATGGAATTGGCCCAAACGAAAGCCAAGACAAATCAGGGAGGTGGACTAAAGGCCCAAGAAGAAACCCATGGGCTTGGAGATGCATATAATAGGAAGAAGACCAAGCCTTGGTCCAAACCAAGGCCCCACAAGGCCTCAAAGTCAATGAGAGGCTCAGCCCAAGGAGATCACACCAATGAGAAGAAACCCCTGCCAAGACATGGATTTGAAAGCCCATTGGGTGTGCACGCAAAGGTCCATATGTGCGGGGTGAGAAGCCCACATCCCAGTCGAGGCTGTACACATGGAATTATATTGTGCGTGCCAAGAAGACCATGCCGCACGCTAAAGTCAACAGGTTGTGCGGGAGAAGACAGAACAAACATGCGGCCACTATGCGCAGGGGAAGTCTCGCATGCCTACGGGCAGTCTGCACAGGGGAACCGGGCACAGGAGGTGCACTTGTGCAGGTAGATGTTGTCGCGCGTGCACATGAGCGCCCACACACCTAGGTTGCTCAATGGGATGCACCTGTGAGGGTTGTTCCTGCCGCACATACACCTAGGCCACACGCGCTTGGGGAAGCTTCCATGTGCACCTGGACAGCGTGTATAGCAAGCTGAGTCCGGCTTGGACTCCTCTTATCTTTTCCTAATTTCTACATTATTCCTATGCAGCAACAAAGAGAACTCTTACACAAAATTGAAGTCTAAAAGAGATAAAAGCCACATGATGAAATTGGGAAGAAGAAGAGAAGTCTACTTCAAATAAGTTGGTAATATTTTATTAATTTATTTTGAGTTTAGATTAAAATTTTAATTGTTTTATTATTTTCAATTAAGTATCTGAGTCGAATTAAGTTTTAAAATTAAAGTAGGAATATGTAATCTTACTTCGAGTCATATTCGTAAAATAAAGTTCATAGTGCCTAAAAACGACATCATTATTACCAACTTTTGAATTGTTAAACCTGATAGTATGTTATCTAATTTGAACTATTTTTTATATTTTGTAGCATGATAGCAGATAATGATGAAATAAGAAAAAAACAACACAAAAATAGGAAGAGTTTGTGAAAAAAATCATCAGCCTAAAAACAATCTTTAGGCAAGGCTTGGATTCAGCAGTCAGCAGCAGGTCCCACCTCGGACAACTTAGCCTTGGGCAAGTCTAAGCATCGCGCACGGCAGCTGACTTAAATGAAAATGCACGTTTTTTAAATTTGAAAAAGATCTCCTTCCAGCCAAGATTTGGGGATAAGCCAAAAATCAAGAAAAATGTTCATAATCAACAAAAGAAAAAACATCCTAATCTCCTTGGGTTATAAAATCGCAGCTGCGGAGTAGGTTCATCATCTTCTTTCTTCCGGAGGCAGCACACAGCGATAGTTGCAGATGTCGCACCCTCTTTTCATCTTCCTCATCTTTTTAATTTTTAAGAAGCTTTTTTATATTGAAGTTCACCATGAGTGGCTAACTTGCTTTCTTTTCCTAGTTGAGATTTGGTGAACTCTATTGATGTATTTGTGAGATCGAATTGGTTTAATATATATTTGATTTGAATTTTTGTATTTATTTATTTTCTGCATCTATATATATTTGTGATTTTGAATCCGTTTGAATATGGCCCATTAAACGTTTGGAGAGGCAACAAGCAGCTAGCCGAACCTCTCAAATTCGTAATTATTTAAGCGGTTCCAGCAACTAGTAGCGATCAGTGTTGCACTGAGGAGGTAATTAATCTAGTTGACCGATTCATTCAGATGAATCCGACAACTTGAATCAGGTTCTTCTAGTTCTCAAAACTATTGACAAGTTAAATCATGTAAACGTTCTCATGACTATTTGGCAATAAAGAACCAACTAACAAACGTTTCTTGGTTTGTTTAGAAATAAGGAAGAATTGATTATCAGAACATTTCCGACAATTAAAACTGGTTTACTATAGTTTAAATAAAATAAATCCTTGAATCCATTAAATAGGAATTCTTCTTCTAATTATTTTCATTTCTAATTTGCAGCCAAAAGTTTGTTTAATGTTATTCTACTAAGTGTTTATTTTGTATTTTGTGTATTGGATTTTATAAAACTCTCCTTATTTACTTTTTATTTGTTGGTCAAAGAATAAAATTAGTTTTTAATTTCCTGTGGATTCGACTTTATTTACCTTTACTATAATCTTATTTTATTAGTTAAATAGGAATTTTGTTTTGGTAAATTTGACACCCATCAAAAGTCTCTGAAAATGCTTCGCTATTAGCTTTGTAAACACAACTTTTATATTAATAAATTTCAAGGTTTTTTCTTCTAATTTAGTAATGCTAATTTTTAAGAGAGTGTTCTTCAAGCATGTTCAAGTTAGAGAGTTTCAAACCCTTTCGTTAAATCAAGAATTGAGAATTGATTTATCGTATAAGTCGTGACGTCTTCTTTATTTTTTTTTATTTTTTCCAATTACCTTTATTTGCAATTAAAACTATTTGTTGTAGTTGAAATAGGGAGGGTAAATTAGATGGTTAAACTTTATGGTTGTTATATTATGTGAGATTCCAGGAATCAAAATGATCTTTCCCCGTCCCTCCCGCGTCAATGAGCTTTGAGGAGCATAGGCCAAGTATAGTGCAAAGTTTACTTTCTAGGATGTGGCATCCCTTCAGACTTTTCAAGACTTGGAGGATACTGAATTAAGCTTTTGCATTTTTATTTCAAGAAATGTTACTCTAAGTTGATGACTTCTAGTCTCTTGTCTTGCTTGGTTGGGGAAAGTATATTGGTAGGGCTTTACTAGCTTCAAACCGGCCAAGAGGCTGCAGCATCTGGCACTTATTTGATACAGTCAAGAAAGGGCCAGTTTTGCAACTCCAGTGCCAACAGACACACCTTGCTGATTAAAGATCCTTTTATTCTGCATCACAAAATACGCATATTATCTTCTGGCTCAAGCTGATATAATACATTCTAGAACAGCTTTAGACCTTTTCAATACAAATGTCTGCCTATACAATGACTCCAGTTCAAGCTGTCAAATTATATAACGAATTGCTAGGCAACCTTATTTATCTTGCTCTGGTATCACTCATGCATTTTATCTAAGAAGTCCGTTTGTTGCTGCTCTTAGTTGCTAGCTACTCTGTCATGCTTAAAATCCTCTTTCATGTCAGGAGCAATTTGTTCTCCCCACCGTTCCCTGTCACATCCACGGTGGATCCGATGGCTTATACTAATGGTGATTAACTCTGTGACTTACAAGCTATGCTTCAACTGAAACTAAGGTTCCATCACAAGGTTCTTTTTCTCTTTGAAAAGCTCTCTTCTTTCTTGGATTAGTAAACAGAAAAATATTGTGACCTGCTCCACTATCAAAGTTGAAGTTTGTATCTTGACTGACACAACTAAAGTTCTTTTACTTTGTTGGTTGTTCAAAACATTAAGTGTGCTTCTGCTCCTCCAGAATTAAGGACCAACTTATGGGTTTAGATGCGTGGAGTTAGGGTTAGGGGCTTGTCATAGAGAATCTATACCTCTCTATTTTTTACTATTACATTTTACGTAAAAGTGTACAAAAATAATTCCATATTCCTCGTACTTATTTATTATTTAAATAAATAATTAAAACTAATTTTTTTGAAAGATTAACTAAATATACCCAAAAAAAAATTGATAAGAATTTTGACCTAAACTAATTCATATTCTACCTTATTCCAAACTCCCATCATAAACAACAAATTTCCTAGTTACACCTAAACTAGAAACCAAACCTTAAACAGAATTAACTTAAGGAGATCAACCCATCTTATGCTGTGCCAGCATATACACCAAGAAATTCTTTTCTACTGCTTCCATTTATTATTTAAATAAATAATCAAAACTAATTTTTTGAAAGATTAACTAAATATACCCAAAAAAATTGATAAGAATTTTGACCTAAACTAATTTACATTCCACCTTTATTCCAAACTCCCATCACAAACAACAAATTTCCCAGTTACACCTAAACTAGGAACCTAACCTTAAACAGAATTAACTTAAGGAGATCAACCCATCCTCTCTCTTGTGCGAGCATATACACCAAGAAATTCTTTTCTGCTGCTTCCTTTTTTTTTGTGCTTTCTTTTGTCACTATCCTTGCTTTCTTCTTTTTCTTTACTAATTGGGCATAATCAGCAAGCACCAAAAGATGGTGTGGTGATATTGTTTCGCACTGACCAGTACAGGTTCTTCAACCCCATCGATGACGAAGGAACTCTATTTTACTAAATTCCCATAAACTAAAGACAGACAATTGGTTATGAGCACAGCACAGGCTGAATCTGTGAGTACAGATGCTTCTGTTGCTCATCGCCTTTAGTATTACCAAAAATCCTTGGAAAAGATAATGTCATGCGGCCTTTTTGTGCAGGATCTGGAAATTGAAATCCTTGTATTTTGGTTGTGTCCGTTGCATTGTTAGACCTCCTATTGCACGGTTGTTGCTCCTTTCTAGTGTTAGTTTCGGATCACTAACCCTAGACCAAATTTCATCTGCTCTATTAGCTCTCTTTGTTTCATCTCAAACGCATAACAATCCTTCTACCTTTTTACAAGGTCAGAGTTCCTACACCATGATAATCTTTTCTACACCACTTTTCCTAATTGAAGCCAAACCAGAAACCTAAACCTAAAAACAGAGTCAATCACCTAAGGAGACCAGCCCAGATTTCTCCATCTCTAGGGATCAGCACCTAAACCATGATAACCTTTTCTACCACTTCTTTTCCTTTTTTTTTTTTTTTGCTGCTTTATTCTTCTTCTATTGCCAATTAATAACATGTAACAAGTGAAGGTGTCATTCAGATTTCTTACAATAATATCATTAATGAATGTAATTAGCAAACCAATGACTTCATCAAACATAATCTAACCACCACTATTCCTTGTACGCACTCGATCTTTTTTGTTAGTCAACCTCTATCCAAATTCAATGCTTTTTACGAGTCCACCTTGGCCTCGAGGATGAAGTTAGCATGATTTTAGCTATTAGCATAATATGTCGTGATCCCCATGCTCATATCAACCATAAACTACACGGTTGCTGCAAAATATTCCCTTGATCATGGCCAAACAATTTCAGAAATTTACTTAACTTCCTGTTTTGTGTAGTTTTTCTTGCATAATCAGGAAAGCATCCTCTCATATTTAGACACACATTAAAATGTTTAATATAAACACACGAAAAGAAATTAAAATTTCTTTTCTCTGTAATCACTCAAAACTTGCACAAGAACAAGATCCTAAGGCTCAAACTTTTCATTTTTCTGTTAGCAGAAAATAAATTTTACAAGGATTATCAAGAGCTTCTCAAATCTGTTAAAACATACACCTTAAGATGTTTCTAAGTTCAATCCAGAATCAATTTCACTTCTCTCATTTAGAGTCAGATGCATGAAAAATTTCACAATCATACAGAGGAAAGACAAAAAGAAGCTTACAAGTTGAGGACGTGAGGAATTATACAATCAGAAACACATTTCACTTCAGCAGAATCGCAAGCTTCTTTGCCTCGAGTTTTCCCATCCATATCGTCTTCTTTGGCTAGAAAATTAACAACAAGCATAAACGGTCAACATAGAGATTGGAGGCAAGAAAAAGAAATATTGTGACGGGAAGGAAACTTTGTAAAGGAGAAGCCTGGAACCTCGCGGGTGTTCATCCATTGCAATCTCTGGATATTTTCTTGAATTCTTGCTTGCCGAACAGGCGTGAATTTGATTCTAAAGAGTGGGAGACTGGTTTTTGAACTGTGAGAGAGAGTTTTAACGACTTTTGAGCGGCGGCTAATGGTTTCATACCTTGCTACGTTCCCGCCCATTTTATGTACACGTGTCATCGTGTGAGAGGGCCAACAACGCGGCAATATAATTTATGGCTATACGTGTAGAAGCGGTTAGAGAGATAGAGTTTGTCTTGTACAAGCTTTAAATTTATACTTTTTAAATTAACAATAAAGACTCAAAGACTTTTTCTTTTCAAACTTGAAAAAAAAATTATAACATTTTAAATATAATTAAAAACAAATTACTTTAACTAAATAGTTAGAAAATAATTTATCAATCTTTTAGTTAAATTTTAGATTGGTTGAAGATACTTTAATTTAAAATTTTATTTGATAAATTTTTAGATAAATTACAAATTAGTCTTTAAAATTTAATATTTTTTATAATTTAGTAAATGATATTTTTTATTATAGTTTAGTCTCATATGTTTTTATTTATTTCAAACTTCTAATTTTTTATTTATTAAAAAATTTTGAAATAGTTAATTCAAGTATTGATGCTTTAAGAAAAAGTTCAAAAAATAATTTTGAATAATTAATAAAATCAATAAAAATTAAAATATAATATCCAAATTCAAAAAGCAGTCCAAGATAATTTTTTTATTAAAATAATTATTTAAATTATTTTATTTTTATTTAATTAAAATTTTGAGACAAAAATGAAAATAATTTTGAGAAAATTAGGTGAAAATTTAAGTTCAGGGGTGTTTTGGAAAAAAATATTAGAAACATGGGGGTGAAAGTAAAAAAAAAAAAATTCATCCACGTGAGACGGCCCAGTCAGCAGCTCCGATGAACCGGAGCACACCACGTGTCAAACACGCTGACGTCGACGCCATGCGAGAGGCCACGCGGGCGATCCACATGACTAGCGATTCGACGGTCTAGGTTTGATCCCAACGCGTGAACGGCTTGGATTCGTTCATTCCTTAGGCGCAATCGAACGAATAAGATCAATCGCGATGAACAGTTCATATTTCTTTTCTCCTTATGCGTGATAGGACGAAAGAGATCAATCGTGATGAACGGTCCAGATCGACACATGATGGGTATAAATATCCCACGTCACAAGGGAACCAAAACAATAGTTGTCCCTACTGGAGAAGAAGAACCAGGCACCAGAGAAGGAGGCTAACCGTCGACCGTTAAAAAATGTAAAATTTTTCCCTACCCACTTGAAATTCGATTTCGAGCATCCCTATGGCCAAATCGAAACAAAATGGACGAGAAGTGAGCCGAAAACTGTGAGTAAAGTCTAATAGAGCTGTCGCGACCAAAACCAAAAAAATCCCTCTAATGAGCCCCTTCACGTTTCATGTAATTTTCTTATCATTGTATTCACTGTCCTTTTCAATATTCTTATCGATTTATCTTGTTTATTTGCTTATCTGGTTACTCGATCTCTTGTTATGATAAGTTACATCGCCTACATAAATATAGTCTAATTGATCTGTAAATATAATATGGAATATTAGTATGCATTTGTTGGTTGTATTGCTTGATGATAATCTTAATGTGAAAGACTTACTGGGTATCCAGGGAAAGGGCAAATGAGTCCGGTACAAAAGGAACCATACCGTGAACGTCACCTCAGTTGGACGGGGCTGAGAAGTTCTATACCGAAAAAAGTTTGAAAAATATGGTTCACCCTCATATAAGACGAGATATCGAGGTGATAGAATGTTTGGCACCTATTACTAGACAGGGTATGGGGACTGCCAATTAATTGGTAAAATTAGATATTGGGTTCACGAGTAATGGGACATCACTGTGGACCCCCAGAGGTACTGGTAAGCAAGCAAGAAAGAAAAATTGTCGTCACTTATCCTTTTATGTGTGAAAATGAAAGTGGTATGGATATGAGTCTTAATAGTTACTTTTAGAAAACTCGTAATGGTATGCATCAAACAAATGTCTTTATATTAAATATATTTAATTAAAGCAAGGATTCCATCAGTTGTTTTTCTGATTTTTACCAATATTCAGTTTTTAATATCAGTGATTAGTGTGATATTCTTGCTAGGTTAGTACAACTCACCCTTTTATTAACCATTTCATATCAAGAACACCAAGATCTGGATCTCGATTTCACCACCCAGACTCCCTTCAAGTGCTAGTAAAGTTTGTCATATGATGCTTATTTATTCGTTTTTGTTTAACCACCATTTATCTTTTAGAAAGGGCATTCTCATATCTCTATTGGGTATTGTAAATTATTATATAAGGAATGTAAACCCTAACTCTATTATTCGCTCTTGCATTTAAATTATAAATTCATTTTCTTTAAGATTCCAAGTCTTTACAGTTGGTATCAGAGTCCTGTTCCCCAAAATAATTCCTTATACAAAAACTTAAAAATATCAAATACGAACTATTGTTCAATATTTCGTTGTGAAAAATAAGTACAAGCACATGAGGAGAGGAGGGCCCCTACTGAACAAGGCAGCTTGAGATAGGTCACTTCGAGAGGATGTCAATCAGCTCTTCGACATGTTAGAAAAACTCATCTTTTTTCATCAGGTTAGGGAAGAGAGGGGGAGCTGTTTGACCCTCCACCACTGCCACAATATGAACTACCCCTACAACGAGTGGATCCAGCGCCACCTCGATACAACCCTATCCCTCCACCGTATCATCCGACACCGCCACAGTATAATTCGATACCCCACCATACAACCAGATGCCACTATAGGATCACCTGATCCCTCTCCAATATAATCCAATTCCTCTTTAACAAGATATAACAAGACTTACCAGCACCGCAACAAGGACCATGGGTATCGACCTTGTTATCACCTCAACAGCACCTACTACATCTGCGAAAATGTCCAGCATCATGCAAGAGAGTTTCTGCGGAATCAAAAATCAAGCCAGACCTCTAGTCCAGCGCATAGTCTATACCCTCACCTAGTAGGATGCTGAAGCCAACTCGGACGTGATATAGAGTGAACCTAAAAAAGAAGTTTGCATTCAAGAAATCTTCGTGGTCCAAGAATTTTTGGATGTGTTCCCTGATGAATTACCCGCACTGCCAGTGAACAGGGAAGTTGAGTTTACCATAGGCCTTAAGTTCGGCACCCGACCTATCTCAATTGTCTCTTACCGCATGAGTCATGTTGAGATAGAATAGCTGAGCAAACAAATCAATAAATTGTATAATAGTAGATTCATCCGACATAGTGTGTCCCCTTGAGGTGCTGAATTCATATTTACAAGGAAATAGGATGGGATGTTAAGATTATCTATTGACTATAGGGAATTGAACAGGGTCACGATCAAGAACAATTACCTTTTTCCCATGATCGATGACATTTTGATGAGTTACAAGGCGCCCAAGTCTTCTCTAAAATAGACTTACGTTCAGGTTACCATCAGGTAAAGATCATGGCAGAAAACATTCCTAAGATAACCTTCAGAATCAAGTACGGACATTATAAGTTCTCGGTTATGTCATTTAAATTAACCAATGCACCAACCATTTTTATGGACTTAATGAACAGGGTTTTCAGACAATTCTTAAATTTGTTCGTCATTGTACTTATCGATGATATCATGGTTTATTCAAAAAGCAGAGAGGAATACGCTCACCACCTAACTCAGGTTTTGCAAGTTCTCAAGGAGAAAAAGTTGTATGCAAAATTAAGTAAGTGTGGGTTATGTCTCAAACAGACTACCTTCCTATGATACATCATATCAAAGGATGAAGTGTTAGTGAACCCCGAAAAAGTTGAGGCAGTGCTTGGTTGAGAGAAATTAACCTCAGTCAAAGAGATTCGTAATTTTTTAGGAATGACAGGTTATTACTGCAGATTTGTAGAAGGATTTTCTAACCTAGCCACTCCTTTGACCCGGGTCACAAAGTAGAACGATAAGTTTGAGTGGAACGATGACTGTGAAATGAACTTTATAAAACTTAAGAAGTGGTTGACTACTGTACCCATGTTGGTTTTACCGAGGGGGACAGGTAGATATACAATTTACAGTAATGTCTCATATTTAGGGTTGGGTTGTATTCTAATGCAGTATGAGAAGGTCATAGCCTATGAGTCCAAGGAGTTAAAGAGTCATGAGAAAAACTACCCTACCCACAACTTAGAACTTGTCACTATTATCCACGCCTTCAAGATTTGGTGCCACTAATTATATAGGGAGACTTTTGAGATTTATACTGACCATAAGAACTTGAAGCACATATTCACTCAAAAAGATCTCAATATGCATCAGAGGCATTTGATAGAGTTCATCAAGGACTACAATTGCAATATTTTGTATCACCCAGACAATGACAATGTGGTAGTCGACGCACTCAGCAAAAAAAGTGCAGATATGTTAGCTCACCTAATAGTTTCTGAATGTAAGGTAATAGGGGCCGCACAATAGATACGACTTCAGGACTTGAAGAGAGTTACATATTTGGCCCACCTAACTGTTACACATGAATTGATCTTGATAATAAAGGAAGCTCAATCCATCGATTTCACCCTAGCAGCTCTCAGGAAGGATGGAGAACAAGGATAAATTCAGAATTCTGGATCTCTACCAATGGGTTGCTCAGATTTTAGGATAAAGTGTGTGTTAAATGTGACAGTGAACTGAAAATGAACATCATGATAGAGACTCATATCTGAAAATTCGTTATGGATCTCGAAAGTACTAAAATATATCAAAATATACGACCCTACTTTTGGTGGAGCGGGATAAAAAGAGAGGTCACCGACTTTATTTTTAAGTGTCTAGTATGTCAACAAGTTAAGACAGAGCATCAACGCTCATGCAGGTTACTTCAGCCATTACCGATCCTGGAGTAAAAGTGGAAACATATCATAATGGATTTCGTGACTGGGTTGCCTAGGGCACGCTCAGGATATGATATCCTTTGGGTAATTGTCAACCAGCTCACCAAGTCTTCTCACTTCTTGGCTACCAAAATGATCGATCCCTTAGATAAGTTAACAAAAATATATACTCAGGAAATAGTCAGGTTATATGGAGTTCTAGTGATAGTAGTATCCGACATAGACCCCAAGTTCACTTCTCGATTTTGGTCTATTTTTAAGCAAGCAATGGGAACGAAACTGTTCCTTAGTACTGCATTCCACTCTCAAATCGATAAACAATCAGAAAGGATGATTCGCACACTGAAGGATATGCTCTGAGCTTGTATTCTAAACTTCGGGGGTCATTGGGATGATCATATACATTTAATAGAGTTCGCCTACAATAACAAGTACAAGGCAAGTATCGGCATGGTTCTGTATGAAGCATTATATGGCCGCCCTTGCAGGTCGTCGATCTATTGAAAAAAGGTGGGTAATAGAAAATTATTCGACCCAGATCTTATTGAGAACACTACAGCCAAGGTAGGTAAGATAAGAAAGAGCATTCAGACAACTCAGAGCAGGTAAAAGAGTTATTCAGACACACGGAGAAGGGATTTAAATTTTGAAAAATGTTATCGAGTGTTTCTTAAGATCATCTCTTTCAAGGGGATCAATAGGTTTATCAAGAATGAGAAATTACATCTCTGGTTCATCGGGACATTTGAGATCTTAGACTGGATTGGTACGACCGCCTATAAAATGGCACTACCTCTAGAGTTATCTAGGGTTTATAATGTGTTCTATGTATCCATGCTACCCGAGTACAACTCAGACTCCTCACACATTCTGTTCCACAAGCCCCTTTCACTCCATGAAAATCTATCCTATGAGGAGGTGTCAGTAGGAATTGTAGACCAGAAGAGTAGAGTATTTTGCAATCGAGAAATTCCCTTTCTCAAGATCCTATAGCAGAACCATACGAAGCAAAATGTCACTTAGGAACTAGAATCAAGCTTAAGGGCTCAGTACCCTCAGCTGTTCGACTGAATGAGAGAGTGACCAATTTGAGAAATCAAAATTTCTTATGGGTAAAAAAGTTATAATACCCGGACTCAAAAAAACGACCTAGGATAATTTATTCTTATTAAAATATTTTACTAAAATAATTATTTAAATTATTTTATTTTTATTTAATTAAAATTTTGAGAAAAAAATGAATTAGGGACGAGATTGAAAATAATTTTGAGAAAAAGATGTGAAAATTTGAGTTCGGAGAGTGTTTTTAAAAGAAAAATTAAAAATATGGGGTCAAAGTATAAAAAGAAAAAATTTGGCCACGTGGGATGGCCCTTCCCGCTTCCTGTTTTACATGATTTTTCAGTCATAGTGTTCACAATCTTTTTCTGTGCAGGCTAGCCAAAGAAAGAATCCCAGCTACGAAGGAGGACTGGTGGAGCCACTGCATCCGGAGGCCCCTCCCCACGCTGGTAGGTTCTATTTTTTGTGATTTTTCGGCCACCTAAGGTCCCTAACGTATTTTTCTGCAAGGATACGTGTAAAACCGACAAAATCAGCTAGGTCGATGTGAACCGACGCTGTGGGTAGTGGAGCCTGTGTCCGAGCATACCGCCACCGTGGTGCCAGAAATCCAAAATTAACCAAAAAGAGTTTTAGGCATCGATTTTAGGTTTTTGGAATATTTTTAGGTACACGACGAGTGTTTTAGATTCTACATGAAAAATTCAAGAAATTTGGTACCCATTAGGAAGCGTAGTAAACAGTGCGACGTTTCGAAATACTGATCCGGGTAAGGATCCCTCACTCTATTCTCTGTTACAGTAAATTTAAGCTTAACGATGTATAATTTTGTGTTTTTGTAAAAAGTTGAAAAACTCTTAAAATAATTACAAGTCTTTAGTGGAGCTGGAATTGATTAGTTCATGATTGTCCTGATTTCTTGTTTATTTTTCTATATTATCCTACTTATTTATTATCGTATTGTGCATGTTCTTAATTTATAGTTTCAATAGTCTTATCGATTTATTTGGTTATCTGGTTACTCGATCCTTTGTTATGATAAGTTATATCATCTGCATAAATTTAGTCTAATTGATCTGTAAATATAATATGAGATAATGGTATGCATTTGTTGGTTATATTGCTTGATGAAAATCTTTATTTGAAAGACTTACTGGGTACCAAAGGAAAGGGCAGACGAGTCTGGTACATAGGAAATCCTACCATAAACGTCACCTTAATCAGACAGAGTTGGAAAGTCTCATACCGAAAAGGTTTGGGAGATATGGTTCACTCTCATACCAGATGGGGTATCGAGGCGATGGAATGTTTGACGTCCATTACCGGACGGGGTATACGAACGACCAGTTAATTGGTAAAATTAGATATTTTGTTCACAAGTAGGGGAATATCTCTATGCACCCCCAGGGGTACAAGTAAGCAAGTAGGAAAGAAAAATTGTCGTTACTTGTCTTCTTATATGTGAAACTAAAAAGTGGTATAGATATGGGTCTTCATAAGTTATTTTTGAAAAACTCGTAACGGTATGTATCAAACAAACGTTTTTATGTTAAATATATTTAATTAAAGCAAGGGTTTCATTAGTTATTTTTCTGATTTTTACCAATCTTTAGTTTTTAATATCCATTATTAGTGTGATATTCTTACTGCATTAGTGTAACTCACCATTTTATATCAAGAAGACTAAGATTCAGATCCCGATCAGTAAGAGAGTTATGAGTAGTTTACCACTCAGACTCCCTTCAAGTACTAATGAAGGTTATCATAGAATGCTTATTTATTTACTTTTCTTTAATCACCGTTTGTCTTTTAGAATGAACATTCTCATATCCCTATTGGGCATTATAAATTATTGTATAAGCAATGTAAACCCTAACTCTTTATTCGCTTTTGCATTTAAATTATAAATTCATTTCTTGTAAGGTTCCAACCCTTTACAGAAAATGTTATTTAAGTGTATGAACATTATGTAAATATCTCATTATTAGTTTTTGTATTAAAAAAAAATTATGAATATGATATAAACATTAAATCAATAAGAGTTGCAACTATCATATTTCTAATTTAATAATCTTTTTTATATTCTAGCAAGGTTGGATCCTTTAATATTTTTTAAAACAAATAGGTAAAGAATTTTCAACTCACAGTCCTTAAATAAGTGAAAAAACTTTTTTTTTTTTAAACCAAAAAAAAAAAGAACTTAAGTTAATAGAAGATTCATAAATTTGGCTTCCATATTCTCTATCACTTTGAAAGTTATTAAGTATAAAAGAAGTACTTAAACAAAAGGTTTTTGGTTTATTATATTTTGTATTTTTATATACTTCAAATATATTGAGAAGTGTAATGTAATTATTGAATTTAAATGAGTCAATATTTAATATTAACATTGATTTAAAATCAATATATAAAATTTTACAAACAAAAAAACCACCAAAAAGATCTCAATATACCAAAGCAACAATAAATTTTTGAAAGCATTTTTAAAATATTTAAAAATAACAATTAGAAACATTTTTTCTCGTACCAAGTGGAATAAGCTCATTTATGGTATCTAATCCTCCGTAGAACCAAGTCGAATAAGTTCATCTATAGTATCTTAATAGGCTTATTGAGATATAAACTTTTGATCCTTACACTTAACTACTACGAATGAGAATCTTTAAATAAAGTTTAGGTAAATTCATAATAACTTTATGAATAATACTATAAAAACTCGGAAAACAATAGCCATCTTAGAGTTAGAAGTTGGGAGACATAATTTTTTGAAAAATAAAAAATTCAAATATAAAGAAAGATAAGAGGAAAGTACATAAGGATCAACCTGAAAAAGGTTTATAAAACTTGAAAAAAAAAATTAAACTAAAAAGGAATAAAATGAAAAGAATAAATGAAAAGAATTTTCCAGTTTGGGGTAAAAACGAGAGATGGCAACAGAGAAGGAAGAATAATAGAGTACGACAAAAACTAAAGGACGAAGATTGACTGGACCTTACAGACATCGACATGACAAGTGGTGGATCTCGATAAGTGTCTCTTCACCTTTAGAAAACTTGACGCCAAGATAATCTCTGTAGATTGATTTAGTTTTCATAGCAAAAAAAAGGGTTCTCGTGCATGTGTATGTGTAGCTTAGGAAAATCTAGAATCATCATTGCATGTCACTTTGTAAAAATTATTTATACTAAAGTTATCTTTTTTTTATTAAATTCAATGCATCTTTAAGAAAAGAAATACAGTAAAAAGTTAACCCTATATACTATTTTGAGATAATGCAGTCATAACGTGATTGAGAGATCTTTTAAAAAAATTAATTCTCTAACTCACTTCTTCTCTCTATCTAACTATTATGTATAAAATTTATAACTTTAGCTGATGGAAGACACCTTGAAATTAAAATTTGTACTTCTTTTATAGATGAGATGAGAAGCGAAAACACATTCAAGGTAATTGAATGTGTTGATAACCATTTCTATTATTGTAGATTAATATCCATAAAATATAATAATTCTATAATTTATTTTAAGATTACCCACTCCATCGAGATAGTTTTTCCTTTATAATAGTTATCTATTATTTTGGGTGTCATTTAAATTAGTTTCAACCGTTATAAGTGGATAAAAAAATAAAACACTAGATTAGTGGGTCATCCATTTAATTTTTGAAAATAACCTTCTCTCACTTGACCCATAAAACTGATTATAAAAACTATAATATATATGTACATTTTATACTAAAATATATTTATTGGTAAAGTGAATTTGATATGTGATTACAATAAAATTAACCAACAAGCCCAAAATTACTATACCATAATATAAAAATAACTTAAATTATAAATGTAAATCATAATGGTTACATGACTTCAATGTCACATTTCCTTCTATGCACCACATATCAATAACTTTTACTAATTTAGTCCATAATATTAAAATAGCTTCTATAATTTATCTTGTCAAGACATTCTCTATTGATTAAACACTAAATTGTGCACCAATGATTAAAAAAAAGTAATAGAAACAAACTTTAATGCACAAAATGTAAATTATTCAATCATTGAAATAGCCTTGTCATATTATAGATTACTCAAAAGACCTAACCTTATAACATTTTCTGCATACGTCTTTGAAGGTAGCTTTTTAGTCAATGTATCAACAATCATAAGTGTAACACTAATATTTTCAATCGACACTTGTTATTTATGAACTCTTTCTCTAACAACTAAATACTTTAAATCCATGTGTTTAGATCCACTTGAATATTTTTTATTTTTATAGGAAATAGCTGCAGTATTATACCAAAGTATTCTCAGTGGCTTGGGCCATATAGTCAACAACACGAAGTTCTAAAATGAAATTCTGCAATCACAAAGCATGATTTGAGACTTCAAAACATGCTATAAACTCAGCATCCATTGTGGATGAGGTAGTGATAGACTGTTTTACACTCTTCCATGAGATTGGTCCATTTTCTAGCATAAAGACAAAGCCTGAAGTAGAATTTAAGCTATAACGACAACCACTATAATCTGAGTCCGAGTATCCAATCACCTATAATTGTTTTGATCTTTTATATGTGAGCATATAATCTTTTGTCCATTGAAGATATCTCATAACCTTCTTTGCAGCTTTCTACTGTTCAATTCCTAAATCACTTTAATATCTTCCCAATATACCAACAGCATAACTGATATCTGGTCTAGTACAAGTTTGAGCGTACATCAAACTTCCCACAGCAGATACATAAGGAATGTTCTTCATTCGTTCCCTTTTTAAGTCATTTATTTGGTACTAACTTTTACTTAATTTGTCACCCTTAAGAATGAGTGCAACACTGGTTGAATATAACTACATATTGAATCTCTCCAAAACTCAGTTAATATATTCTTTATGAGATAAATCTAATAATCCTCGAGGATGATCTCTAAAAATTTATGTTCCAATAATATAAGTTGTCTCACCCATATCAACCATTTAAAAGTTTTTAGAGAGATATTTCTTGGTTTCATATAACAAACCAAGATCACTACTAACTATTAAGTTATCATCACCACATAGTCTCAAAAATATAAACTAGTTTCTACTACTTTTTAGATATATACACTGATTAACAACGTTTTCTTTAAATCTGAAAACTTTATATATCATGATATAATTGTATCATGAAACTTTATATATCATTATTTAGAAGCTTGTTTAAGACTATAAATTAATTTTTTTAATTTACAAACTAAGTGTTCTTTTTCTTGATCCATATAGATGTCTTCATCCAAATTCTCATTCAAGAAAGCATTTTTCCCATCCAGTTGATGTAATTCTAAATCAAAATATGTTATAAGTGTCATAATGATTCTAAGGGAATTCTTTTTAGAAACTAGAGAGAATATATCTCTATAGTCTATACATTCCTTTTGAGTAAAATATTTATCCACTAGTCTGAATTTAAATTGTTCGATACTGCCTTTAGCATCGCGTTTGGTCTTGAAGACCGATTTATAACTGACACTTTTAAAATTATAAGGCAATTCGACAAGATCCTAAACATCATTGTGGTCCATAAACTTCAAATCTTCTTTCATAGCTTCTATCTATTTATTAAAATCATCATTTTCCATGATTTATGAAAACGTAATTGGATATGTTCTTATCCCAATATCAAAATCAGATTATTGTTGATAATACCACATAATCATCTGATATAGTTGATTTCTTTTTCCTTCAAGATATTCTCAAATGTATTGATTGAGATTGTTCTATAATATTTTCAATGACGACATCTTTTCGTAATAATGAACCATTTTCATTATGTAGCTCATTTTTTGTAACGTATTGAGAAGAATAGACAAAAGTTATTTCTTGAGGCAAAAATGGTAGTGGGATATCCACTCTTATTTCCTCAAGGTCTATTTTTCTTAGTTCTTCACTCCCACTGATTTCATTATTTTTTAAGAATTTGACATTACTGGTTTCAACTATTCTCGTACCATGGCTAAAACAGTAAAATCTATACCTTTTGTACTAATATGGATAACTAATAAAATATTCAGATATTGTCCGTGAATCTAACTTTTTCTCATGAGGATTGAAGATTCTTGTCTCCGCTGGACAACCTCATATATGTAAATATTTTAAACTTAGTTTTCTACTAGTCCACAACTCGAAAGGAGTTGCAGATATTGCCTTATTAGGAACTCTATTCAAGATATACATTGTATCTTTTAAGGCTTCACCCTAAAAAGAAATAGGTACTAAAGAGTAACTCATCATACTCCTAACCATTTTCATTAAAGTATGATTATACCTTTTAGCAATACTATTTTGTTGTGGAGTACCTGACATTGTGTATTGAGCACGAATGCTATGCTTTTCTAGGAATTTGGCAAATGGACTAGGATTTTATCCTGACTCATCATATCTACCATAGAATTCACCACCTCGATCAGATATCACAACCTTAACCTTTTTATCTAATTATCTCTCAACCTTTATAATGTGCACTTTAAAGATATTAATGGCTTGTGACTTATCATGCATTACATATATAACCATACTGAGATAAATCATTTATAAAAGTAATAAAATATCTCTCTAGTGAAACAAAGAACGGAGAGTAGTCCGCAAATATCCGTATGAATTATCTTAAGAAACTCATTACTTCTTGTGGTATTTTTCTTTGTATGTTTAGTTTGCTTTCCTTTTATGCAATAAATACATATCTAAAAATCAGTGAAGTTAAAATTTTGTAAAATTTCATCATTAACTAATCTTTCAATTCTTTCTCTAGAGATATGCTCTAGCCTTTTATGCCACAAGAATAAAGAATTTTTAATAATTAAGCCACGTTTTGATCAAATATTTGAATGCAAGGTAACAAAGCTTGTGCAAATTCATGATTTAGGAAAATTTTATATAAATCATCATATAAAATACCAGAATCAACTGTCATTGAATTAAACACTAAACTTATTTTTCCACAATTGAAATAAATTTAATATCTAACAACATCTAATTTGAATAATGAAATTAAATTTCTAGAAATTAAAGAAACATAAAAAGTGCTCAAGAGATCCATATGATGACTAGTCTCTAATACCAAATGTTAGGTACCTACAGCTACCACTTATACTTTGAAACAGTTTCCCATATAAGGGAACTTTTCACTTTCTTTCGATTTTCGGGTTGTAAGGAATCCTTGCATTAAATTAGTAACATGAGCTGTGGCTCTAGAATCAATCTACCAAGTATTAGAATGAACCTCAATAAGATTTGATTTATAACATATAAAAGAAAGATTCACAATCTCTTTTTAAACCAAGCCTTACACTTATTACATTCCTTTTTTATGTGACTTTTCTTTCCATAAAAGTAACAACTTAGAGTAAATTTTCCATCATGACTTTGGTTATTCTCCCCAAGTCTACTCTGTTTCTTTGGTGGAATGTTTTTTACTTTTTTGAGTTTGTTTTTATTCTTCATAGCTCCATGAGTAACTGCAAGAGAAAAGTTATGTCCATCTTGCTTTAATCTCATTTCCTCTTAAATACACTTTCTAGCAAGGTCATTCATATTCCATTGTTCATTATTAGTGTTATAGTGAATTTTAAATGGAGCAAACTGCGAAGGAAATGAAATGAGTTAAGGACAAATTGAACTAAGAATGACTCATCCATGTTCATGGCCAATGTCTTAAGTTTTGCAGCATTCTCAGCCATGTTTAAAATGTGTTACTAAATTTTTTCTGACCATTATATTTTATAATGGTCAATTCAGCTATCAATCTGCTTGCAAGAGACTTATTGGCGCATTTGAAACGCTCAAGATAGATTTTAGAAATTAGGAGGCTATATCAATTTGAGATAGGGAAGTTTTGATGTTAGTGACAATTATCATTCTCATAAACATAAGACTGAGTTTGTTTGACCTTGTCCAAACTTTGAATTGTTCATTCTGCTCCCGAGTATTATCATCGGTAGCTTTAGGAGGTTTTTCAATTATCAAAGTCAGATTAAGATCCAATAAACCTAGTGAGAATTGGACCCTTTCATCCCACTCCACAAGATTTGACCCATCAAAAGTTGTCTTTCCATATGCAAGAGAATAGAATAAAGCGGAAACTATAAAAATAGAACAATGGTCATAATAAAACCTCAAGTATATTTATAATATTAAATTTATAAAAATAAACTATTGATATCACTATATTTTTTCATTTAAGCAAAATATAAGTATATCTAGTGTTCACTCAAAGGAGCTTAAAATATTTAATATTTTGTGTCATATATATGTTACCTTTAGGTATCCATCTAAACAACATAAAATAAACTATTAGTTCATAATTAGTAGAAAATAACTCTCTTTTGGGTTAGTCTCAATCTTATATTATAAAAATATATATATTATTATTTTATATGTCTCATTTGATTCTTTAATGTAGTTTAACTAACGTAATACTCATTAACCTGAGTTACTTTGGTAACTTGTCATGTTAATAAATCTTAGGTCATAAAACTACGAAACTATAATTTGTATAAAATATACATATATATTACATTTATGAAATTAACTTTAATTTAACATATACATATATAAACTATTAGTATAATATATAGACATATGTATAAACTGTTAGTGTAATAATATATTAATATATACATATATGTAAACTGTTAGTGCAATAATATATATATATGTATAAATTATTAGTGCAATAATATATATACATAAATTGTTAATACAATAATATATGAATAAACTGTTAGAGTAAAATTATATGTATATATATAAATATAAACTGTTAGTATAATATGCATATAATGTTAGTATAATATATATATATATATATATATATATATAAATTGTTAATAGAATTCTAATATGTGTGAATTCAACTTTACTCTAATACCAAATGTAAGAAACTTTTATGTTGAAGTTATCTTTTTTATTGAATGCAACACATCTTAAGAAAAGAAAGACAGTAGAAATTTAGAGATATATATCGTTATGAGATTATGCAATTATAGCATAATTGAGAGACCTATTGAAAAAAATTTTAATTCTCTTACTCACTTCTTCTCTCTATCTAACTCTTATGTATAAAATTTTATAACTTTAGCTGATGGAAGACAAATTGAAAGGAAAACTTGTGCTATTTTTATAGATAAGAGGAGATGTCAAAGCACATTCAAGGTAAGTGAATGTGTTGATAACTGTTTATATTATTGTAGATTAATACTCGTAAAATACAATAATTCTATAATTTATTTTGAAGTTACCCACTCAATCAGTGTACTTTTTCTTTTATAACAGTTATCTATTATTTTGAGTATCATTTAAATTGGTTTCAGTCGTTACAAGTGGATGAGAAAATAAAATAGTAGGTTAGTGGGTCATCCATTTAATTGCTGAAATTAACACACATCACATCTCCGTGGAACAAAAAAGGTAAGATTTATTTAACCCGTTAGCCTAGATTGTGATTAATGGAAGCTAAAAAATGTTTGAAATTACTAGCATAATGAGTTAAAAATTATAGGATATAGATGAATTAATATTTTGTTATTCAAAACATACCCGAGTTGTGATTTTCCTTAGGTGATTTGCAAATAGGAAGAGTTGTTGGTTATCAATAGAAGGTCTTAGTTTAAAAACTGGTGGAAATGGGGAAGATGAAGTATCTAGTGGGTCAGGTTGGGTAATGGGCTTAATACTGGGTCATCCCCAATATGTTAATGGGTAAAAGAATAAAGCTAACCCCAATTCTAATAAGAGTCAAGCCCAAAGGGCTAACACAATTTTCGAAATGGGCCGAGTTGAGACTTAGGTCTTGTTTGCATGGTTGTTCAATAATGATAATATGATTTTTTCATAATTTTTTTTTATTTGTTTACATTTTCAAACACATGTAATAGTTTTTTGGTAGTTGAGTCATGGTTCTCAAACCATAATTTTTTTTTATTTTTTCAAATCACCGATTCGGGGTTTTATGATGGTTTGATAGTGTTTTTTTATTATTTATAACATTACTCTTCTCTTTAATTTCTTCTACTCAACACTTCTTATATTTTTCTTCTTCTTATTTTTATATTTAATTATATATATTTTATTACATATATACATAAACTTATATATATATGTATTTATGTTTTTATTTATATATTATACATGTATATAATATTTTAATTATAAATATAGATGTATATAATATTTTAATTCTATGTATATGTATATAATATATTTAATTTTATATATATCTTTAATTATATATATGTATATATTTTATATATATATACATATTTAATTATATATGTTTATATATCTTTATATTTAATATTATATATTTTTTTAATTTTTTATCTTTTTATTTTTCATTTATTACTATGGATAATAAAACATGGACAAAATGAAAAATTTGTTCAAATATACAGTTATACTATCCGGTCAATTCAAACAAAAATAGTTGACACTATAAAATATTAATAACCATAATTCAAATGTGATTAAATTTGAATATTAATAAATATTATACATACCTGACCGTATCCGACATTAATAAACCCTAATGCAAGTCATCGAAACTGGGCATTAGAAAAAATCTATTGTCTTAATTTAAGTGAACCAACAATATATATATAGATATATATGGGCTAAATCTAATACACTGAATGGGTTAACCTAGAATTACTAGTGAGTGGAAAGTAAATTTATGAATGGGTTGGATCTGAGTATCTTAATGAATAAATCCAAACCTCATTTAGATCAAGCCCAAATCTTAGAAGACTAAGGGAAAATTTGGCCGATAGTAAAAGCCCATTAGATAAAAAAATAAGTGATAAATACATAAATAAAATAAAAATATAAAAATGTATGGTAATAGAAATTAATTGAAATTTTGTATTTTAACTTTCGTTTTTATAATTTTTTGTTTTCACTTTTCTTTACTTTTAACTTCTTGTAGTTAAAGTTTTTATTTTTTATTTTGTTTTTTAAATTTTAATAATTACTCGCACTAAATTCTTAAAAAAATTATTTAATTTTTTAACAATGTCATGGACCAATAAATGACTTCACCAATTGTTTTCTCTTATTATTATTTTTTTGAATTTTTTAATTTAATATTTTTATAAAAATAATTTAACCACAAAAAATAAATTGCATTTGAATCTTATCAGATTTTTTAATTTTTATTTTTGTTTAAAACTTGTAATTTACAATTAATTTTTTTAAAATAAAACTCATGTAATTAAAAAAATAATAATATTATTATGTTTTAAAAGAAATAAATTTATTGTCACATAAAAAATTCATAAATTTACAAAAAATTTAAATATTATATCTTATAACTAAAATATGCGTCTTATGTAATAATATCAATTTATTTTTCTTAACTAAAATAATCCATTAAGCAAAATCATCAATTTATATTTAATAAATTTTTGAGAAGAAATAGAAAATAAAAATTAAGTTAAAATTATTAACTCAAAAATAAAAAGGTTATCATGTCTTAATTATTTATTATTATTTTCTTATATAATTAATAATTAATTCTTTTCATGCTCTAAATTTCACCTGTAATAAGGAGACCTACGGTTACAGCCTGTCAAATGCCAAGACGGATATGCGTGTCTCACCAAGAAATGTCAAACAGGCGTCCTTGCTAGTCTCCAGCTTTATTTATTATTTTTATATTTATTTTTTAAAACTTTTTCTTTGACAGATCAAATTGATCAATTATTCAAATCAGTTGCAAGTACAACAGAGGGAGAGGCTGCTTTGATTTGTCTGATAAGGAGGAAAAAAGGCAGAGGATAGTGAAGGAGGAAGAAAGATGGGGGTAGCAGTGGTGGGCATGGAATCGCTGAGCGAGAGAGCAGCAATGATGAGAGAGTCTCTGCAGAAGAGCCAAACCATCACAGACAACGTTGTATCAATTCTTGGCTCCTTTGATAGCCGACTATCTGCTCTCGAGACGGCCATGCGTCCTACTCAGGTACTTCTCAGTCTTTCATTTTATGCTCTTTTCCGGTTGGTTTCCGAAAGAGATTGTTAGAACAAACTAAAATCAAGCATGGATTCTCAACTTCGTACTATTCCTCTGTTTACCGATGATAGTTCACTACTGTTTGTTTTACTTTTGGCTTGATTTTTTTATTCTCCCTTAAGAATCGGATTCGAAGATGTAGGAAAATGAAAGAGCGCCGGAAATTGAGAGAAGTCGTGGTTTGAACTTCAAATTTTACTTATTATTAAAGTGTGCTTATTACAGTTTTCCTTCATCTTCTCCGCAACTGAACGGGGGATCCTATGAAAATGTTATACATTCATTTTCTGTTATCATTTTTGGGAAACAAAAATAGTAAAATAGGCCTTTTGTTTATAACAGTTCTCCTTCATTTTCTTGGCAACTGAACCACGGATCTGGTTTTGTAAGAAATAGCTCATGTTTGTCTCTTGAGCTCATCGGTCTAGAACCCTTCTCAATGTTTCATTTTAAGATGTCCGTTGGTTTTTGGTTTTACAGGTAAGAACGCATGCCATAAGGAAAGCTCATGAGAACATAGATAGAACCTTGAAGGCTGCAGAAGTTATACTTGCTCAATTCGATATCTCTCGTCAGGTTGGTTCCCGAAATCATTGATATAACTTGATTGTTTCAATTTCAACTGGTTACTTATTGATTGACATGCAATTTTTCTTTTAGTTACTTGAGGATATTTCCATATTAGTTAATTGCTTAGGCATGGACAGCCTATTGAGTTCATTTTGGGAATTGCACCAGGTCGTATATGCCATGGGTGAATTTGATCTGGATGAGAGAAAACAACTGCCTAGGCAATTGGATTTTTCAAATTCGCTTATAAAAGAGAGAGAAAACTTCTCTTGCATTAGGATTTTAAGGTATAGAACAAAAATAAAGGAGAAAGACACAGAATGTGGGTTGTGTGCTTTAAAACAAGAAAGATGACAGGAAGAAAATACTCTCCCAAAAGCCAAAGCCTTTCTGATTCTCAAATCAGAAGGCATTTAAACTGTGATCATAATATTTTCCAATTTGTGATTGGTATTTTGGCTGATCGACACCATGAAGAATTAGAT
Source organism: Carica papaya (assembly GCF_054855325.1). Taxonomy (NCBI): domain Eukaryota; kingdom Viridiplantae; phylum Streptophyta; class Magnoliopsida; order Brassicales; family Caricaceae; genus Carica; species Carica papaya. The sequence continues at coordinate 8,607,897 of NC_142316.1, forward strand.
GTTGGACAATATATGCATGAAATTTGATTTACTATTTTAATCTAATTAAGTTTTTCTTAATTCCTTCAGTTTCTTACTGAAAAAAAGAAAAACTGGAATTCCGTTTTATGAATAGTGCAATAATGGTGAATTAAATTTGTTGTCAATTCCTTCAGTTTCTTTACTGAAAAGAAGAAAAAATTGAATTCCATTATAGCAATACTGCAATAATAGTTGAACCCTCCTTAAGGCCTCTAAATTTTTCTGGTTTGTTTGAACAAAAGTTACTTTTTTGTGGTTTATTTGTCTTTTCATTTAGGTAATTTTGTAAATATTGTTGGTAAAATATAAGTAATTTATTAGGTTATTTCCTATTAACTCAAAGTTTTGGGGCAATTGGTTGAACCATGTTATTTAATATGCATCTCTATAGTACCATTTATATTAAATTTAATTTAATTTTGCATAAAGTATGTTGGAGCCATAATTAGTTCATACTTTCAGCTTGGTGGCTTGTGCATTAAGGGGCGTGTATTAAGTAATAACAATCTTCTGCTGCATTAGACGTGCTGGAGGTGTTAGTCTTTGAGACAGAGAAGGAGATAATGAGAGTGGAAGAGATGAGATAAAGAAAACTGATTATATTATCTAATTTAATATGTCAAAAATTTAGTATGTTTACTTGTTAAACTGTAAATTTGATTATTATATATATATGTGTGTGTGTGTATAATCTTTACCACTGTGGTGGACCTGATGGTAAATCCAGTGATTGGGAATCATTAGATTTTGTCTTTGACGCTTTGTTGAACTCTTTTTCCCCCCATCTCTGGCCCTGGTTACAGAATATAGACCCTCGATTTTCAGGAGTTTGTACTTATAAATCATTTTTTAAGTTTCTTCTTGCCCATGACTCCACCAAATGCAATTTTGTTTTTCCTCCCTATTTATGTGAAGTAAAAGCTCCCTTAGAAAGTGAGAGTCTTCATTTGGTTATTGTTTTTGATAAGATCAACCCTAATGATTTGCTTCAGGCTTGGAAACCTTGAAAAACTTTATCCAATGTTTGTTTGTGCATTTATAGCTTAGACCATGAAAGTCATCCATTTCTTCATTGTGGGACAGTTCAGTGGCTTTAGACGAAGTTGATTTCTTTCTTCAATGTGGATTTGGTGTAGAGCTTGCAAATTTATTGCCACACGAATAAACAACCCATTTAATTGCAAGATTAAACTTTTATTCTTCTGTAAGCATCTTAAATACTTTAAAATGATCATACCATATGTGTCTATTTTCTAAGCTAATTTATTAACAAAATTATATTGTTAGCATAAATAAATATTTTTAAAAATAAAATAATAATGATATTAATATTCGATAAGGTTAAGTTTATGTAATATGTATATTATTTTAGGATTTACTTGTTTGAATTAAATTTGATGCTATGTTTTTTCTAGTTATTTCATAATTACAATATTGTCTCGAATAACGTAGATAATAGATTGAATATATTTTTTTTAGATAAAAAGAATGTGTATATAATATATGACATCAAGGGGGTGTCCACTAATGTACAAAATATGTACATCTTGGTTAGAACATCAAAGATCTTCCCAAAATCATCCAACTCATAAATGTTATGACCAAGCAAAAGAGCCCCAAAAACACTAATCTATATGTCCCTAATTCTGGTTATATCCCTCACACACCCCTCAAATGCTATACTATTTCTCTTTTTCCAAATTACCCATAAAATAATAAGAGAAATAAACTTTACAATTTTCCGTTTTTTACAAATCCCACCAACTGCCCACAGTTCATCCCTAATATTACCTGCTATCACCTTGTTGATGCCCGTAACATTTTGCACCATAGATCATATATTATAAGTCACCAGGCACCACAGTGGTAAATGATTACAAGATTCAACCGCTTTTACACACATGTAGCACCTATTAACCATGGTCTTGCCTCTTCTCATCAACTTGTCAATGGTAAGGATACAGTCCCGAACCACTTCCCAAATAAAAAAAAAAAAATTCTCAGTGAATCCTTCACTTTCCAGATCTGTTGAGTCAGAAAATTGATGCTGTCCCCATCTCCCTTAACCAAGTGAGCATAAAAAGATTTGACAGTGAACAACCCATTCTTATTCAATTTTCACACCACCGTATCCTTATCATTACTCAGTTGCACCTTAGACACTAGTAGAAGTAGTGCATCAAATTCTTCAATCTCCTAGTCATTAAAGTCCCCAGACAAAGTCAGGCCCTAACCCCTATTATCCTCCTCACCTTTGAACACCTCCTCTACTAACATATTTTTCTTTTTGGCGATTGCATATATTCTTGGAAATTGATCCTTAAGACTACCCCTTCCAATTCACTTGTCATCCCAAAAGCGAATGTTATTACCTCTTCCAAGTTTCCACTAGACACAATCCAAAAACTGAATTCTCCCTGTCCTAATCTTACTGCATAAACCCATACCGTTAGGCCTCACTACCTCACAAACAGGCCTTCCCCCTCTCTCCCCGCCCCAACGAGCTTCAATCACCCTGCTCCATAACCTCCTCTCTTCTGAAGCATACCTCCATAACCACTTCCCTTGCAAGGCTCTTTTCATGTCAATAAAGGATCTAAGCCCCAGTCCCCCTCTCTCCATTGGCTTCTTCAATTCATCCCACTTCATCAAGTGATATTTCCTATTTCATTCATCCCTAAAACGAAATGTCATTGAATGTTTTCCCACTTTTTAGCAATTTTCACTGGAATTGTTAATGCATATAAACAAATATATAGGCAGGTTGGTTAGAGTACTTTTGATTAGAGTTACCTTCCACCTTTAGACAAATAGTTTCTCTTCCATCCTGAGAGTTTTCTCTTGAATATCTCAACCACAGGTTCTCAAGTGCTTGCATCTTTATATTTGGCATCTAAAAGGAGCCCAAAGTACTTGATAGACTACTTCATAGGTTTACACCCCAATACCGTAGCAAGCCTATTCTTATCACCCTTGTCTGCAAGCTTCACTAATTCAGATTTATTCAAGTTGATGTTCAACCCAGAAACAACTTGAAAACACAAGATGACACATCTAAAGTTCAAAATCATCCTTTCATTGGGTTAACAGAATATCAGAGTGTCATTAGTAAAAAATAGATGTGATATCTCCACCTGATTATCACCTTTTTCCCACCTTCACACCCTTCAACAACTCCACTTCGCTAGCTGTAATGCTTCCATGACAATGATGAACAAAAGAGGAGATAAAGGGACACCCTGCCTTAAATCCCCAGTCGCAGTGAAAAAAGAAGAAGGTCTACCATTAACCATCGCAACAAATGAAGTAGTAGAAATGCACACCTTCATCCACTCTCCATTTACTTCCAAAACCCAACCTACCCAACATATAATCAACAAAATCCTAGTTGACATGGTCGTATGCCTTCTCCATGTCCAACTTACAAAGAATCTCATTTTCATTAGTCCCCACAATCTCATCCACCACTTCAGTAGCCACCAGGACAGCATCAAGAATTTGTCTTCTCTCCCCAAAAGCATGCTGACTCTCACTAATCACTCCCTTAAAACTAAAGACAATCTTTTGGCTAGCACTTTGGATATAAGCTTGTAGATCCACCCAACAAGACTGATAGACCTGAAGTCTTTGATGTTCTTCGCCCCTTCCACCTTCTCAATTAACACCAAAACAGTTGCATTCAAAGACTTCACAAACTTCTCTGAGTCATATAGGTCCTTGAAGACCTCTATCAAATCACTCTTAATTATATGCCAGATATCTTGCAAGAAGAAACCTTCCGGCCCTGGCGCTTTATCACCATTGCGACTTTTGAGGCTATTAAGGATCTCCTCCTCGGAAAATTCCTTCTCAAGATTGTCTCTGCTCATATTTATTTGAGTTGATTGATATCATATTATTGTTACTTTTTGCTTTTCTTGTCAGGTATGATCTGTAGAGAATTTACATGAAAGATATTTTTTTCTTTGATTTTGTACATGGGTGGCACCTTCTTGATGCTAAGATTTAATGATACGTATACTTCTTTAGCAAAAAAAAATTACCTTTTTTTATATGTTTCTGTGGTGCTTTCACTTTTTTTTATATGGAACTGTGGTGCTTTCACTCTTTTTTATATGCAACTGTGGTGCTTTTGTATACAACTGAGACTTATCGCTTTATAAGTAGTTTACATCAAGAGTGTTTCTTAGATAGTAAACAGTCTATGTGATAGAGATTACTAGAACATAATAAGCTTTATCTGGTGCTACGAAATATCTCCTATATGCTTCCGCAAGATGGCAGTCCATTGGAGATGTTAATATTGCACCAATTTCTTGTAGTAGGATGTGCATTGTGCTTATTCAGTCTGTCGATCTTTTTTGAAAGAATATGACATAACTGCAACTTCCTTTCCTCAACCCACTTGCCTAAGAAGTGATAAATACTGGTTAAGATTTTTCATACAGCTACAATAGACAGTTTGCACTTTCTTCTCCGAAAAAAAAAAGAATACACTTTTTGCACAAAGGTATATAGCTCCCAGATTGTCACAGCAGATATGCGGAGGCTGTGATTGTGAAACACCCAGTTCCTTTAAGCACCCAAATAAATTATGTGGTTGCAGAGTGTTTCAGGTGCTAATTTGTATTAACATGCCTTTTTATTTTCTTTTTCTCTCTCTTTTTGCCTTTTTTAGGATAGGATTGGAGGTAGGACTTAAACATAAGTCACCAGCTCTATTAAGGGAATGTTATGCCATGTGAGCTACATGCACTCGGCATCCCGTTATTTTTTGTTTCTTTAGTTTTTTATTCTTCTTTTTCCTTGTGGTGGATCTTATCCCTGCTGTAAATTTTTCTCTTTCTTACTAAAATTAGTTCTTCTTTTATATTAAAAAAATCTCGTATAGTCTTTCTTCCATATATTTATTTGCCTCTCTAGTTAGCTATCTACTCCTAGTTTCTTGTTCTTGTCATTTGTTTTATTTTTTAGAATAATAACAAGAGAAATAGTATTAATAATGTTTCAATCTATTCTTTTATTGCTGTGAATATCTTCTTGGTGTCTTTTGTTTAGTGCACTGTCACTGTTCCAGATTATTCAAGTTATGTGCTAATAAAATTGCCATTTTAATTCATAGGCAGAGGCAAAAATACTCAAGGGGCCACATGAGAACCTGGAAAGTTATTTAGAAGCAATTGATCAGCTGAGAAGTAATATTCGTTTTTTTAGCCACAAGAAAGGCTTTAGGAACAGTGATGGGATGCTTAACCATGTGAATAGCTTGCTTGCTAAAGCTATATCAAAGCTGGAAGAAGAATTTAAGCAGCTATTAGCTTCTTACAGGTTTGAACTTTGTTAAACATCAGTTCCTTCCATAATTTGTATATTTATTGGCAGGAAAGGTAATTTGTGCTTAAAAATTGTCCGTTTCAATTATTCTTCATTCACCTTATCTATTTTGTTCTTTCTGGTATGGTTTGATGCGGAACCTCAAGACTCTTGCTTGAACCTTATAACTTTTTAATCGGTTTAGAACAGAATTTAGATTACAAATAAAAAAGAATGAAATTTGTTCAATCATTCAAATGGTAGAAGTTAAATAGAACACAAAAAAGATAAATGATATCTCTTGAACCCAATCCAAACAAGCACCTAGAACAATTGAAATAGGAAATCAAAATTGAAATACAAGTGATAACAATTGTATTCCAAATCAACACCTTGTGCATAAAGTGAAAAAAAAGTCAAAATGCTCTCAACTCAAGTCTGAAATATTTGATTACAACTCTTGATGTCCACAAAGAAGAGTTCATTTGGTATTTATACCCAAATAAATCAATGATAAGTTACAACAATAACTACAATTGTAACTTCCACAATAATTAAGTTAATTATGTGATAATTACAATTGTAATTCCAACAATAAATAAGCTAATTATAGGCATGTAATTGTCATGTAATTCCTTGTAACTCCAATATTCTTAACCAACACCATTAATTATTTGTGGCACCATATAATTATGTACTCATTCTTGTAATAACACTAAGATAAGACTTAAACCGAGTTATACTTGACTATATGGGCTTAATTAACTCAAACTAAAATAAAATAATTCAAAATACTTAAAACAACTTAACTAATTCAGCCCATACATAAGGTTTATTCATCCATTACCAATAAGATTCAAACAAGCCCAAATTATCCCAAATCATTTAAACCCAATTAAAGTTACGAATTTGAGCTATTCAAAAAGTTCATATTTGAACTTTTCACAATTGGCCAGCCCATCATCTATATATTTTTGAGTAAAAACTTGGAGCAATTCTTTAAACTTCTTTGCTTTTGATCTCGTTATTGGTCCACTGAAATTTTTCAGGTTTTGAACTCTATTTGTGTTTACGTCATTTGAAATTTGCTCCAAGTCATATTTTGATGCTCTTTGAGTATCTTGAGTGTTTTTAGCCTTGTTTGCATCATTCCCCTCCCCTCAAAAGGATTCGTTCTCGAATCAATTCCTACATCAATTTCAAAAAGGGGATAAATCAGATATGTTAAACGTAGTCGAAACACTATACTCACCTGATAGGTCCATTTTGTATGCATTTTCATTGATTTTGGCTATGATTTGAAATGGACCATCCCCATGAGCATCCAACTTAGATTTCTATTTTGATGGAAATCGTTCCTTACGCAAATGAACACACACTCAATCTCCAGGTTCAAATGAAATCTTGTGCCTTCCTTTATTGACATGGGATGCTATTTGTTCATTTTTCTTTTCAATGTTTTGCGTTACTTTTTCATGAATTGCTTTAACCATTTTTACTTTCTTATGTCCATCCAAATTAGAAATGTCACTTATAAGAATAGCCAACAAATCAAGTGTAGTTAAGGGATTAAAATCATACACAATTTCAAGAGGAGAAAACCCAATAGAAGAATGTATACTCCGATTATAAGCAAATTTAACAAATGGTAGCATATCTTCCCAAGTTTTAACATTTCTTCTAATTAAATCACGTAATAATGTACCAAGTGTTGTATTTATTGTTTTAGTTTGACTATCCGTTTGTGAATGTATAGTAGAAAATAAATGTTTGGTCCCAAGTTTGGACCATAAAACTCGTCAGAAATGGTTTAAAAACTTAACATCCCTATCGGACACAATGGTTTTAGGAATGTCATGCATTCTAACAATTTCGCAGAAGAACAAATCCGCTATGTGTGTGACATCATTTGTTTTGTAATATGGTATAAAATGTGCAATTTTGAAAAAACGATCAATAACAACAAATATTGAGTCTCGGCTTTTTCTAGTTCTAGGTAAACCCAACAAAAAGTCCATAAAAATATCAACCTAAAGATGTGTAGGAATTTGTAATGGCATATATAATTCATGTGGTTGAACTCTAGACTTAGCTTGCCTACATGAGATGCACTGCGCACAAATTTTCTCAACATGTTTGCGCATATTAGGTTAAAAGAAATGTTCATGCAAAATAGTCAAAGTTTTTTCAATTCCAAAATGTCCCATTAAACCACCACTATATACTTCACGAACAAGCAACTCCCTAATAGAACTATTAGGCACACATAATTTTTTCTTTTTAAATAAAAAACCATTATGCCTATAAAAGTCTTGAAATGCCGCATATTCACAAGCTACATAAACATTTGAAAAATCACTATCATGCAAATACAATTCTTTGAAATGCTCAAATCCCAATAATTTTGTAGAAAGAGTAGAGATAAGACTGTACATTCTTGAAAGCACATCAGCTACCACATTTTCTTCTTCTTGCTTATATTGGATCACATATGGGAAGGACTATATGAATTTTACCCATTTTGTATGTCGTTTATTAAGCTTGTCTTGTCTTTTCAAATGTCTCAAAGATTCATGATCGGTGTGAATCACAAATTTTTTGGGTAACAAATAATGCTGCCATGTCTTTAATGCTTTTATCAAAGCATAAAACTATTTGTCATAGGTGGAATAATTCAATTGTGCACCATTGAGCTTCTCACTGAAGTAAGCAATGGGTCTTTTATCCTACATAAGAACAGCACCTATCCCAAGCCTAGAGGTATCACATTCAATTTCAAAAGTTGAATCAAAATTAGGCAATCTTAATAAAGGCGCATTATATAACTTTTCTTTCAATAAGGAAAACGCATATTCTTGTTCTTTTCTCCAAACAAACCTCTTATCTTTTTTCATGATTTCAATTAAAGGAGCAGCAACGGTGCTAAATTTTTTTACAAATCTCCTATAGAAACTTGCCAAACCATGAAAACTACGCACCTCACTTACACTTTTAGGTGTCGGCCACTCTTGAATAGTCTTTACTTTTTCACTATCTATCTCTATTCCTTTTGCACTTACGACATATTCTAAGAAAATGATGTGATCAATGTAAAATGTGCATTTTTTCATGTTAGCATGTAGTTGAAATTTGCGCAATGTGTCAAACACTTGTCTCAAATGCATGACATGCTCATCAATAGATTTACTATACATAATAATGTCATTGAAGTAGACAACCACAAACTTTCTAATAAATTCACGTAAAACGTGGTTTATTAAACGCATGAAAGTACTTGGCGCATTAGTTAAGCCAAATGGCATAACCAACCACTCATATAACCCTTGTTTTGTTTTAAAAGCAGTTTTCCATTCATCTCCTGGTTTCATTCTTATTTGGTTATAACCACTTTTAAGATCAATTTTAGAAAATACACAAGCACCATGCAACTCATCTAACATATCGTTAAGTCGAGGTATTGGGTGTCGATTTTTTACTGTTATTTTGTTGACGGCTCTACAATCAACACACATACGCCAATTACCATCTTTTTTGGGTACTAAGAAGACGGACACTACGTATGGGCTTAAACTTTCTCGAATGTGCTCTTTTTGTAAGAGCTCCTCTACTTTCCTTTGAAGCTCTTTGGTCTCTTCGGGATTGTTTCTATAGGCTGGTCTATTTGGTATGGCAGCCCCGGGAATGAAGTCAATTTGATGCTCAATCCCTCTCAAAGGTGGTAAACCTTGAGGTAGATTATCAGGAAAGACATCGTTAAATTCCTGCAAAATTTCAACCATAACACTTGATAAAGAAGGGTCAAGTTTGTTAGTTGAGAAACAAGGTTCCTTGTACATGAGTACAATCATTGGCTTGTTAGAAAATAAAGTTTTTCTCACATATCTCATTTTAGCATAAAAGCTCATTTTCTTTCCCTTATTCTTTTCTATGGTCGAATGCACCTCTCTTTCTTTTTCCTTTTGATCTTCATTTTTCCACTTTAATTTTCTCTCACCCTCTTTTCTTTTCTCTTTTTCTTTTTCTTTTCTTTTTCTCTCGGCCTCTCTTTGTGCGAATTCATCATGGGACTTTTCAAGTTGCATTTGGCCTTCAAAAACTTGTTTAGGGGTTAAAGAAAGAAGAGTATACTTTTTGCCTTCTTTTTCTACCATGTACCTATTGAGATACTCATCATGCATTACTCTCCTATCCCATTACCATGGTCTGCTCAACAAGATATGACTAACTTGCATAGGAACTACATCACATGTCACCTCATCACTATACTTCCCAATAGTAAAAGGCACCCTCACTTGCTTATTAACTCTCACCTGCCCACTATTGTTAAGCCATTGCAGTTTATAGAGTTTAGGATGTTTTGTAGTTTTCAAATCCAGTTTATCAACAAATAAGGTACTAGCCACATTTATACAACTTCCCCCATCAATAATCATGCTATACAATTTTTCATTTACTAGACATTTAGAATGAAAAATATTCTCTCTTTGTAACTTAACCCCCTCATCATCATTCCTTACTTGCGTATTCAAAGCACGCCTAAAAACCAACAATCTACCTTCCATAGGTGTTTTCCCATCACTATAATCCTCCAAAGGAGACATTTCATCCTCCACATCACTCTCATCATCCGTTTCAATACCGTCACCACGCATCACCATTACCCTTTTATTTGGGCATTGGGATACAATATGACCTAAACGCAAGCATCTAAAACACTTGATATCTCTATTCTTAGGAGTTTGAGAGTTAGAAATACATTTTTTTTATTATCATTAGCATCTTTTGGCTTAGTTTTGTCATCTCTTTTGAATTGGACAACCTTGTTATTTCCCCTCCAATTCGGCCTTCAATTAGAATTTTGGGCCGAATAAGTGTTGGCTTGCCTTGTGTTCCCCTTTTGCTCTAACTGTCTTTCAATCTTTATAGCCATGTGCACCATATCATCAATCTCCATATAATGTTGAAGCTCTACAATGTTGGCTATGTTTTTGTTAAGACCATTTAAGAACCTTGCCATAGTAGCTTCCCTATCCTCTTCAATATTAGCCCATATAATGTCTATCTCCATCTCTTTGTAGAAGTCTTCTACACTCTTGTTCCCTTGTATAACGCCTTGCAATTTTTGATATAAGTCCCTACAGTAGTGAGTAAGAACAAAGCGTCTTCTCATGATAGCCTTCATTTCGGCCCAAGTGGAAATATGTCTCTCTCTATTTCTCCTTTTACTTGTGATGAGTTGATCCCACCACACAATGGCATACTCTCCAAACTCCACGGCCGCAAACTTTATCTTTTTCTCCTCCGAATAATTGTGGCACTCAAAAATAAGCTTCACCTTGCGCTGCCATTCAAGATAAACATTCGGATCATTCTTGTCTAGAAAGGATGAGATTTTCATTTTGATGCTCCTAATGTTTTTATCAAGATTGTTTTGACTCCTACCATAATTTCGACCTTCATTGACCAAAGTAGTTTGGTCATCAAATTCTTCCTCCACTTCCTCATCAAAAGGTGGTGTTGGAAGTCTTCTTGCCTTTGGATTGGTTTGGGAAGCTTTCCCTCTCGTGGAATTTAACTCACTTTGTTGTTTCTCTAGTTTCTCATTCATGTTGCCAATAGCTAGTTGAATCCTCTCAAATTGTTGTTGCATTGCTTTGATGATGAATTCTTGATCTTTTGATGGTCTTTCACTCCCTTGTGGCTCCATCTTCAATATAAAATTTTAATGACAAACAAAATAGATTGCATCCTTACAAATCACTCCCTCACATGTTTATTCTCGTAGTATGGGCACTCATGTTTCACTCAATTTTGGCTTTTATCCTCTTTTGAGTTCACATTCTCTTGCTTTTTACCACTCAAGCAGTCTTTTATAATTTCATACAGAAGAGCCAATTCAAATAACAATTAATTATCACTATGTACTCAATTTTAATTAGAGATAATAAAGAATTTCTAAAGAAACAAGATACACGAATTCAACTCTAGACGTAAATTAGAATAATCTAAACAATGAAGAGCATATACTTGATATAGAAATAAGTGTATGATGATTTTTATGTAAATTAGGCAACAACGAATCAATATTATTATCTCAAGATGTAATAAGAAGTAAATGGGCAGAAATATTAAATGAAAACTAAAGATGCAAGAAAAAAAAATGGTGAATCTGAAATTTAATGCACGAAACTTGTAATTCTTTAATAAAATCATAAATTATCACCCAAAACACTCAAATTAAGTGCAACAAACAATTTTGGATGAAAACAAACTCAATTGAGGTGAGTTATTTTCAAATAGCCCCAAAAATTACACAAACAATCTCAACCAAATAAACAGACTTGAAATGAGTTTTCTTTTAAATTTTAAATGTATTTTGAATGTTATATGAGATAAATAAAAGGAAAATAACAGCAGGTGTTTCAATTACACAAAATAGGATTGGTTGAAGTTTGTTTTGCACAATTAAGCAAATTAGGCTAATCTTATTTTTTATTTATTTATTTTTTGCTGAATGCAAATTTATCTCTCTTTTTTTTGCAAGAAATAATAAAAATAAAGATAACAAAATAAAGATAGACTAATTTACTTGGTGAACCAATGCTCTGATACCAAATGATGCGGAACCCCAAGACTCTTGCTTGAACTTTAGAACTTTTCAATCGGTTTAGAACAGAATTTAGATTACAAGTAAAAAAGAATCAAATTTGTTCAATCACCCAAATGGTAGAAGTTAAATAGAATTCAAGAAAGATAAATGTTATCTCTTGAAGCCAATCCAAACAAGCACTAAAAACAATTGAAATAGGACATCAAAATTGAAATATAAGTGATAACAATTGTATTCCAAATCAACACCTTGTGTATAAAGTGAAAAGAAAGCTAAAACGCTCTCAACTCAATTCTAAAATATTTGATTACAACTCTTGATGTCCACAAAGAAGAGTTCCTTTGGTATTTATAAGCAAAAAAATCAATGATAAGTTACAACAATAACTACAATTATAACTCCCACAATAACTAGACTAATTATGTGATAATTACAATTATAACTCCAACAATAATTAGGCTAATTATAGGCATGTAATTGTCATGTAACTTTTTGTAACTTCAATCTTCTTAAGCAACACCACTAATTGTTTGTGGCACCATATAGTTATGGGCTCATTCTTGTGATAACACTAAGATAAGACTTAAGCTCAAATGAGTTACACTTGACTATATGAGCTTAATTAACTCAAATTAAAATAAAACAATATAAAATATTTAAAACAACTTAACTAATCCAGTGCATACACAAGGTTTATTCACCCATTACCAATAAGACTCAAAGAAGCCCAAATTATCCCAAATCATTTAAACTCAATTAAAGTTACGAATTTGGGCTGTTCAAAAAGTTCATATTTGAACTTTTCACAATTGGCCAGCTCATCATCCATATGTTTTTGAGTGAAAACTTGAAGCAACTTTTTAAACTTTTTTGCCTTTGATATTGTTACTAATCCGCTGAAACTTTTCAAATTTGGAACTTTATTTGTGTTTACGTCATTTGAAATTTGCTCCAAGTCACTTTTTTATGCTTTTTGAGTATCTTGAATGTTTTTACCTTTGTTTGCATCATGGTTGTTGATTTTGCAGCAAACCAGTGGAGCCAGACCGGCTTTTTGATGGCCTTCCAAACTCACTGAGACCGTCGTCAGACCAAGGTGATTCGGGTATCAAGAATCATTCCAATAACCACCATGAGCAACAAAACAATGACTTAGATGCAACTTACACACTTCCTACACTAATACCACCACGAATTCTGCCACTTCTGAATGATTTAGCAGAGCAAATGGTTCAAGCTGGCCACCAGCAACAGTTACTCAAAATTTATAGGTGAGAGTTTCAGTGCAATTTTGAGTTATTATCTGTTATCCATTGGCTTTTGGTTTATTTAAAAAAAAAGCAATGGCTTTTGGTGTTTAATCATCGGCCATCCTTTAAAAATGGGTAAATAATTTCGTAATTGATGTATGCTAAGTTTACATAAATTGGATTGTTGTAGATGTTAAAGTGGGTTTTATGATTCTTTCTATAAGGAAAGCACTACAAAATTTCTATTATTTTTCTATTGGAAAGAAATATTAGTAAGATTAAGAAGAGACTGCATCTTTGATGATGGTCTTCGAGTAATTTTAGCTAAATACGAGAGTAAGTTAAAGCATGAAATCGATTTTTATACTCAAGAAAGCCAAATAAAAAAGTAATTCTAATTATCGTTCTATCAGTCTACTAACTAGTTTCTATAAGATCATTACTTAGTGAGGTTTTAGAGGACACAACTTAACTGAACCAAATTGCTTTTGTTGGAGGTCGGCAAAGTGATTCTTTATGGTTCTTTCTATTACAAAAAATCACAATTTTGTTTTTTACTTTTTTTGTAGGAAAGGAAACATTAGTAAGATAAAGAAGAGACTACATTATAAAAGTAGATTTAATGATGTCTTTTGAGGAATTTTATCTAAATGGGAGAGTAAGTTAGAGCATTAACCCAGCTTTTATAACCCTCATACTCAAGAAAAGAAAATAAAAAAGGATATTGATTATCATTCTATTAGCCTAGTAACCATTGTCTATAAGGACATTACTTTGGAGGACACAACTTAACTAAATAAATTGCTTTTGTGGGAGGTTGGCAAATTTTGAATGGAGAACGGACTAATGGAGCATATGAATAGGGCAAAGAAGGAAGTACTGGTCCTTAAATTCGATATTGAGAAGGCTTATATTAGGGTGATTTGTCCTTTTTAGGAGAAAGGATGGATAGAAAAAGAGTTGGTGCTAGATTATGAAGATGAATATTGGATGTTCCTGTGCAGCCATAACCAATGGAAATCCATAAGAGTGGTTTGCAAGTTCACAGTAAGAGGATACCCTCTTTCGTTGTCTTTATTTAGCATGGTAGTGGATGTATTGAGTCTAATGTTATCCAGGGGTTTAAAAAGAGGGAGGATAGAATAATTTTTTGTCAGAAATGATACGAGTAAAGGTGTCCCATCTTCAATTTGGGGATAATACGATTTTATTTATTTCACATAACTATAGATTAATCACTATGCCCTGGCGTTTGTGCAATTGTTTGAGCACCTCTTAGGACTTTGTATAAATTTGGCCCAGAGTGGATTGGTAGGAATAAATGCGCAGACAAGACTGTAGGTGACCTAGTTGAGGCAAGCTGATGTCTAAGTTAGCTTGGTCAATCACCTATTAGGTGTTCCATTGGTTGGAAATCCTAGAAGTAAATTTTTTTAGGATGGGGTGGTTAAAAAGTGTCTATAAGGCTAGAGAGTTGGAACTAATATTTGTTTTCTTTAGTGGGTAGAGTCACACTAATTCAGTAATGTTTATCTAGTCTTCTCTATTGCTTGTCATTGTTCAAGATACTAGTAGGGTTAGTTGAGAGATTGAAGGGAGTAATGAGAAGTTTTTGGGCAGGGCTAGTGGAGAGCACATAGATTATTTAGTTAATTAGGAGGTATTTTATCGGTCTAAAACTTTGGGAAGTTTAGGCGCGGCAAATAAGAAATTAAGGAATTTGTCATTATTGGTTAAATTGTTATAGCCTTTTCTGTAGGAACTTACTTTCTTGTGGCATAGAGTGAACAAAAGCATCTATCAAGTTAAAGTTCCATCCAATAACAGAATGTAATGCACCAAGGGTATGTTAGAAATAGGTAATTAATATATAAAGCAAAAAGGGAAACTTACACACAGGGGTAATTAGTCATTTCACGTGTACAAATTAAAGTCAGAGTTTTGGGTTAACCGAATTGACCAAGGAAGATCACCTCAGATCCCTTCCCCGTCGCTGCAGCCGCAACATCTGAGCAGTTTCCACTTGCTTTTGTCGCTCTCCTCCTTATCATTTATAGACTATAAATAGATGTTTCTTTTACGAACGTAATCATAGATAAATTATTGAAATCAAAGTATATTTTCCTTCAAATGTAGCCGATTCTTAGCTTTCTTTTTCTCTCTCTACTTTCTCTCTCTTTCTTCTTCTTTCTTCTAGATTTGAACCATGTATCAGGTTTGTGATAAGGTGGTATCAGAGCCGCATACCAGATCCAAATGGGATGTGGTGGTATTCAACCAGATATGGCCAAATTCAGAGGTAAAATTATGAGATTCAATGACAACTGAACTTGTTGGTGGACATGATTCACGACAGAGCTCTCATTGGAATCACTTCCTCTTCCCTTTTGCTGCGCGAAGAGAATGAAAAAGAAGGGATGAATTGGCTTTTAAGGGAGAAAAACCTAAAATCGGTTTAGTGATTAAATTGTTTGATAAAACCCTAAAGCTGTCTGGTTTGAACCAGATTGGATCACTGAACCGGACCAGTTCATACCCCACTCTTGAAGACGAAGAAGAAGGGGAAAAAGAATAAGAGATAGAAGAAGAAGAGACTAAAGAAGAAAAAGCAAAAGAAGAAGAGGTTAAAGAAGAAGATGTCGCCAGACGAAGCAATTGGCAACAACGGCAAGCGTGGTGTGGGGCATCAAGGTGATGGTGTGTGAGATCTTTGTGCTATTTTTACATTGCCCATCATGCTGATTGCAAGTGATCTTACTCAATGTCTTACGAGTGGCAGCAGAGGAGCTGGTCATGCCTTCACTTTAAACAATCAAGATGAAGACGAAAACTTTTGAGAAAGAGATGGAGAGACGGAAGGCAGATTAATTTAAAATAATAATAATAATAAAAATAAAAAATAGATTAATTTTTAGAGAGAGAGAGGAGAATGAGTGAAATGAGGACGATGATGAAAGTGACAAAGAGAACAACTGTCGATTTTTTTTTTTCTTCTTGAAAAAAAAAAGAAACAAAAAAAAAACTATCTTGAAAACCAGATATATGAGGGGTCAGCAAGTCTTTGGCATCATATAATGGGATGGTGGATCTCAACGTTGGGGGTAAGGTTGATGTTCACGGGGTAGGTATTATAAGGTAGAAAGGGTAAGTTAGGAAGTCGGTAAATAATATGTAGGGGTAGAAAGGAAAATTTACACACAGGAGTAAATTAGCCATTTTGCATGTAGGGATTAGAGTTAGGGTTTTAGGTTAACTGAATCAACCAAGGAAGATAACCTCAAGGCCCTTCCCTATCACTGTTGCCGCAACATTTGGGCAGTTTCATCCGCCTTTGCTGCTCTCTTCCTTATCATTTATAGCTTATAAATAGACTTTTCTTCTACGAACGTAATTATGGAAAAAATTACTGAAATCAAAATATAATATTTTATTTCAAAATCTATTTTCCCATCATGCTTCTTTCAGATGGTATCAAATGGGGACAGGTTCCTTTTCATCTTGACAATAATGGCTCAAGCATGAAAAATTCAAATCACTAACATGGAGAAACACTCTTGTTAGGGGACAACTAACTACAGAGTTGCTCAAAAGTTGAAGATCTTAAAAGCAGAAATTAAAAATTGGGCCAAAGTCACTGATAAGCAAGAAGAGGACTTTTCAGGTATTATTGATGAAATTGATAATCTTGACAGGTTGGAGGCTGAAAACCACTTATCCCCTCAAGACAAAGAGAAACGAAGCAATCTGAAATTTAATCTGACACATAAACTTCATCTAGAAGCAATTTCTTGGAAACAAAAATTTAGGAAAAAATAGCTCAAAGACAGGGATAAGAACACAAAATATTTTTACATGTTGGCCAATCATTGAAGAAGGATCAACTTCATTGATGAACTCGACGTTGGCGGATACATTCTCAAATGCAATAATGAAATGAGAGATGGGGCAAGTAAGTACTTTCATAAGTTATATACTGAGAATTCTTCCTCCCGTCCCCGACTTGATGATCTTCATTTTAATAATATTAATGATAGTGACTGATATCTATTGAAAATGAAATTCACTAAGACAGAAATTTATGACTGCCTTCGGGATCATAATGATGATAAAGCCCCAGGGCCAGATGATCAATCTTAAATTCATTCAATCTTTTTGGGATGTCATTAAGTAAGACATCATGATTTCTTTATTGATTTCCATAATTATGGTTCCTTTGTAAGATCACTCAATTCTACTTTTCTTGTTATGATATTGAAGAGGACTAATCTGGAAAACATTAGAGACTATCGGCCTATTAGTCTCACTGAGTGCATCTATATTTTCAAAGATTCTGGCTAAAACATTATTTACAATTATTCACAAGATAATTGGTGACTCACAGAATATAATTGATGACTCAGAGAATACTTTTATTTATGGTAGAAAAATTTCAAATATTATTCTTATCGCAAATGAAGCGATGGATGATGTCATTAGGAACAACAAACAAGATGCTTTGTGCAAACTTGATGTTGAGAAAATCTTAGATCATGTAAGTTGGGACATCATTGATTATATGTTGGAAAGATGTGGATTCGATATAAAATGAAGATGTTGGATTAGAACATGTATCATGACTACTAGCTTTGCAGTCATTGTGAATGGAGGTCCTAACATTTTCACCGCTTTGAGAGGTTTAAGGAAAGGTGATCCGCTATCTCCTCTCCTTTTCATTATTGTTATGGAGGCTTTGAACAAATTACTTGATAGGGCCAAAGAACTTAAACTGCTTCAAGAGATTTTTATGGGACACAGGGGCAATCAGATTGAATTAACACATCTATTTTTTGTGGATGACGCTTTCATTTTCTGCCATCCTGACATTCGCTCATTGATTTTTTTGAAATGCATTTTATTATGTTTTCAAGCGGTCCCTGGTCTAAAAATCAATCTTCACAAATCTGAATTGGTGGTGATGGGTACTCAATCTAGTGAATCTTTGGCACAGATTCTGGATTACAAAGTTTCTCAATTATCCATATTGTACCTTGGTGCCCCCTTTGGGGCCAAATACAAAGACCGAAAATGTTGGGATCCTATTATTGATATGTTTCAAAACTGACTTGCCAACTGGAAGAGGAAATTCTTATCAAAGGGGGGACGATTAACTCTCATTAAAAGCACCCTATCTAATCTTTCTATTTATCTTCTTTCAGTGTTCAACATTCCAACTTGTGTTGCCAACACTTTGGAATCCATTTAATGCAACTTTCTCTGGGGAGATGATGACAGTAACAATAGGAAAATCCACCTTGTAAACTGGAAAGAAATCAAGAAATCTATTAAAGAGGGTGGTTTGGGCTTGAGATCTATAACTATGCTTAATAAGCCCCTTCTTGGGAAATAGATTTGGAGATTCTGGAACAAAGGTAATAACCCATGGAAATCAATCATATTATGCAAATGGTTCAACGGTGCCTATCATGATCAATCTCGAACTAAAAATAACACATTTGGTTCAAGACTTTGGAAGAACATCTGGAAACTAAACAATATTATTTTATAACACTCTAGTTAGGTTATTGGGAAGGGCAACAAAATAAGATTTTGGTATGACATATGGCATGACAAGTCTACTTTTCAAACAAGATTCCTCTGATTTATGCTATTGTCAAGGACAAAAATATTTTGGTTAAAGATGCTACGGTTCTTGACAATCAGGACTTTTGACGGGTGTCAATATTCAAAAACTTCTAAGATTGAAAGTTGGAGGAATATTTATTCTTGTTATAGACTCTGTTTTTAATTCAAGTTTATGACAGAGAGGACAATCTAAAATGATTACTCTTAAAAAATGGTACTTTTACTGTCAGATCTCTCTACAACCACTTAACAGACAATCTTAATCAGAACAACGTTAGCTTCCTTTCCAACATGATATGAAAATGGGGTACAACTACAAGAATTTTATTTTTTGCTTGGGAAGCTGCAAAAGGCCACATTCTTACTCTTGACAACCTATTGAAAAGATGTTTCACGATTGTCAATAGATGTTTCCTATGTAAAAACAATTTTGAAACCTGTAACCGCCTGCTTTTAGGCTGTTCGGTTTCACAGCACCTATGGAACACCATTATTTGTCAGCTGCTGCTATAGTGTCTTGTTGCTCACAACTTATGGAGCATTATTTATCAACTCTTGGGGATTAGTTGGGTGATTTTTTGGAATGTGAGGGGGGAAATTTGGGCTTGGGATGGGATGATCAATAAATGTAATGTTGCCAATTTGATTCCATTGTCTGTCTTTTGGGTTATTTGAAACGAAAGAAATGCTAGGGTTTTTGATGGGAAAGAGTTAGGGTTGTATAAATTAAGAGATAAGTGAATTAATTATTTTGGGTCTAGTTTGCTTGGTCATGATATTGTAAAGGATGAAGATTTTGGGGATATAATTGACATACTAACTATTTTGTAAATTGTTTACAGGGCGGTACCCCCTCTTTTTGGTACCTTGTTAACATACAAGTTACTTTTTATTTCAAAAAAAAAAAGAGCTCCATTATTAGTCTTATGGAGCTGTCTTGGGTCTTGAACAACAACATTCATGCTAAACTCCTAGCATGGGAAGGCATCAGCAGCAAGAAGAAAATGTTAAAATTAATCCCACTCACCATAATATGGGTCCTTTAGAAAGAGAGAAACAATTGCACTTTTGAAGGAATAGAACTTGATTTTAACAAACTCGTTGATTATTTGTTTCACTATTTTGGTTTTATTATTTTAGGACATAACATTGACTGGCTTAATAATTTTGGTTTTGTTATCGATTGTTTAATCAAATTGTAAATACATTGTGAATGGGTTGTGCCCCCATGGCACTCTAACATCAATACAACTCCACACTTCATTTAAAAAAAAAATATGTTATTTCAAATCTAGCCAATTCTTGGCTTTCTTTCTCTCTCTTTCTTCCTCTTTTCTTTTCGGTCCGAATCATGTAATCAGGTTCGTGACACAGTCCATGGAAAGCTCTCTCCAGAATGTTACACCTGTTCACCCCCCTTATCCACTTTAAAATGGAAGATGGTTCCATGGTTCTAGTTTTGGAGGACCATGCTGTCCCTTGGCCCATTGTCCCTGCTTGTTTAATGTCTCCTCATGCCACCATGCACCCATCACTTAGTTTTTATGCCAAACTGATGGAATTATGACTTTGAAGTTCCACTTTTTCAATAACCTACATGATAGAGGTACAGATGAGATTCCTCACCCTCATGAGACTGTTGGAACCGTCCAAATTTCCCAACAGTCAGATAGTAGGTCCACAGAGAATTCTCAGGTATATACTCTTGTAAATTTTTGTTTGATTATATTACTAAGTATCTGATTATTTTTGTAGCTGTTTCATGACAAGCTAAAGTTCCTTCTAAATTGAAGGTGTTCGTGTGGAAAGCATTTCTAAAACGGATAAACTAGAATGAGTTTTTGCAGATTTGTAGGCTAATCGAGCTATTTCTCGAATATTTGTTGATGTCCTAAGAGGAGGGAAACACTTAATCACTTATTTCTTTAATGTGGAGTGGCTTGGAAATTGTGAACATGATTATTTGACACATTTAGTTTAAACTGGATGAAATGTCCCTTTCTGGAATGTTTTACGAACTCCAAATATTTATGGTTTAGGGGTGAGGAGAAAAGCTAAAACTATGTGGCAAGTCATTCTGTTTGCAGACTTGTGGACAATATGGTTGGAAAGAAATCAGATCTCTCCCTATTGAATTCTATGGGAGAAGATTACTTTTTTTAACCTCCCCGTGAGCAAAGGCCTAAGGGAATTTTTCAGATATCTCCTTTTCTGTCCTTCATGGGAATTGGGGGCAATATCTCTTGATCCTCAGGGTTTGGGATGTTTTGTTACTTCAATTCCAGGAGGATACCTTATCATTTGCAATTGTAATGAATCTTTCTTAATCCCAGTGATATTTTTTTTTCCTTCTATTATTAAAAAAACAAGAAAAGAGAGTGTATAAAAAACAGCGGAGGATTATATATCCTCTCAGATTAAAAGAAAATGGAGATAGTCTAGAACCCTTTGGACAAGGAATATGGTCTAATCGCCACACGTCAAAGGTAGTGTTAATTCTTAAAGTGATGATGGCCCTTTTGCCCATAGAGAAACCAAAAGGGGATTTATCCCAAAGAACTAAAAATAGAGAAGCTTGATCCCTTAAGATCCTGGTGTTTCCTTGAAACAAATCACCCAGAACCCAAGATCTGGGCCCCCTCTATGACATGTTTCTCTCTTTTTTCTTTCCCAAACTGCAAAAGGCCATAGAAACAAACCTCTCAACACTTAAAATATGAAAAAGTCAATATTTCTACTGTTAGGCTAAATCATAATGCTAAAATAGGTGATATTGAGTCTCTGTAGCTCGATAACACATGAAACATACACCTGGAGACAAAGCACAATTCATTGGTATTCAATATATGCCCAAAAGCAGTTTAAACAAAGGGCTTTGACCCTAGAGGGAGCTGGAACCTTCTAAAACGTTATTAAATGCATCACTATGATTTGGAAGAATTGTGTCACAAAAGCAAAGGACTTGCAGTTAAACGTGCTTGAGGATTCGAAAGACCAAACTCTTCGATCTGAATTCCTATAGGATAAAAACAGTGCTGAACAGGTGTATGTTGAGCAATGCATAGTTTGTTATCATTCAATGGTGTAAAAACTATTGCTTTATTGTCAATAACTTAAGTGGTGCATCAGGTGTTTTCTGCCACAAAATCTCAAATGCAATTTTTTTGAAATAAAAAGTGTAGTGTGGTATTAATATTGACAAAGATACCAACGGGGTACTGCCTGTATATAAGATATTTACCGGTCAATTAAGTGGTCAATGACATTTGCTGCCACAAATGCACATTATAATTTCATAAACTTTGAACTATGTTAGGTAAACAATAGCATATTGATGATGCAAGGGGTGAGATAGGGGCGCCCTCTCTCCCTATTCTGAAAATTTCAATAATCCCTTTTGGCTACATGTGATGCACGTACGTGGTCTACACATGGAATTTTGGAGAAGCTGTTTGTCTTTTTTTGAGAGAAAAAGAAAGGAAGACTTTTGCATTAAAAGGTACCAAGGGGTACTACCCATGTCCAAAAGAAGCTTGAAATACAGGAGAAGCAGAATTACAGGCAAGGATGTAAGGCATCAATAAGTTTGCAAAGGTCTTCACTAGAGAGGGGATGACCATCAAACAAAATACTTGAGTAGGGAACCAATGAGCACAAAGTTTAACAAAATTGGATGAAAGCCCTACAAAAGCTCTTCTGTTTTGCTTGTTATTATGCTAAAACAAGGAGATAATGCTCCCGTTCTTCTTGAGTACCCCTCAGAATGGAAATAAAGATGGGGGGTTTGAAAGAGGAAATGCAAGACTCATGAGCATAGAGACTTTTTCTCTTTTTCTATTTTGTTAAGAGATTGGACAATATTTCTCTCTTTATTTTTGCTTTCTTTTTTCTCTTGGATCTTTTATTCTCCATTGATGCAATTTCCACTTTCCAATATATTAATTATGCCTCTTGTTTCTTATCCAAAAGTAAGAAGATGAGAATAATGAATGAGAAATATAAGGAACTTTAGAGAAGATGTGGAGGGCTGGCAAAATCTATCATTGAGAAAAGAAGTTATTCAAGCAGTTTATCATTACTTATTGACCAGTATCGCCATCTTCGTTGCCTTGTTTTTTCCTGTTTCTAACAAGTCAATGAGGACAGAACAAGGGATAAGGTAGAGGTAGAGTGCCCCTGTTTCATTTAAAAAGGTGCTCTGTTTGCAGTTTGGTTGTTGAGTTCCTTCACATATTTTCTGGAGCATAATCGTAGGTGAATTTTCTAGGCAGCTTCTAGATTCTCTTTCTCATCATTTTTTAAAATTAATTTGATTATTAGTAAATGATGGATGCAATAGAAGTTGTCATGAGTGCCTAAAATTTCCCCATCATATATCTACACACATAAGACATGTTTGTTTCTAACATAGTTGATTCTTTTGGTAGGGACACTCGGTCTTCAGTTTTGGAAGAAAGCCTCCGGAAATTGGGAGTCGAAAGACTTGGAAAAGATGATGTTCAGAAGATGCAGTGGGAGGTGTTGGAAGCGAAGATCGGAAACTGGATACATTTCATGCGAATTGCTGTAAGAACTGGAATGTGTACAAACTTTTGACTAACTGGTCTCCCAACTAACATAATGGTTAAACAGGTAAAATTGTTGTTTGGCGGGGAACGGAAAGTTTGTGATGAAATATTTCAAGGCTTTGATTCTCTCAGCGATCAGTGTTTTGCTGATGTTACCACAAGTAGTGTTTCGGTTCTGCTTAGTTTTGGGGAGGCAATTGCCAGAAGCAAGCGATCTCCAGAAAAGTTATTTGTACTTCTGGACATGTATGAGATAATGCGAGAGCTTCACTCAGAGGTACAGGAGGTTCCAGTTTTAATCTGCATGCTGATCCAAAATATATTTTGTCTGTTAAGGTGAAATGTTGTATGGTAAACCATGTGAAATGTGGTCTTAGTCAGGAACTGTTCAGAAACTTTAATAGTTCAACCCTTTTTTTACATGTTTATACTCTAAATGTTTCCATAAACTCGAA
This sequence comes from Carica papaya, assembly GCF_054855325.1. NCBI lineage: Eukaryota > Viridiplantae > Streptophyta > Magnoliopsida > Brassicales > Caricaceae > Carica > Carica papaya. Next base: position 8,631,736 of record NC_142316.1, read on the forward strand.
AAGATCTTTTTCCAAGGGAGCTGTAATTTTTGTTCATGTATATTAATATATAACAGGTTTGGTGTTTGTAGTGCAATGCAAGAAATATAGTGCTGAACCTTAACATTTATATTTAATGCTATTGCAGATTGAAATGATTTTTAAGGGGAAGGCTTGCAGTGAAATTAGAGAATCTGCATTAGGTTTGACAAAACAGCTCGCTCAAACAGCTCAAGAAACATTCGGTGACTTTGAAGAAGCAGTTGAAAAAGATGCCACAAAGACTGCTGTTTTGGATGGAACTGTTCATCCATTGACAAGTTATGTGATCAACTATGTCAAGTTTCTATTTGAGTAAGTTCCACTTACCATGGTTTTGATCTCCTAGTCCACCTTTGAGAATACATGCTGATGAGTGAGTCATGAAGTCATAGAGGCTTATCAGATCTGTCCTTTCTGAAAGTTTCTCTAACCTTCTACTTTTTTTTTGGATGTGACTTGGTTATTTTATGCTTATGTGACATAAATTGTCAATATGTTTGTGTGTTGAAGTTTCTCTAAGCTTCTACTTTTTTGTTTTAAAAGATGCCTCACGCTAAATGAGTGTTGCATTGTACTCTTCTCAGATACTTGTACGTTTTGGTTTATTAGGTATTCGCTTCATAGGGCACATATTGTGTCAAAATGCACTTTTTCTGTACTTGTTTCGTTAATTGCAGTTTTTATTAATAAGGGTAGGTATTCTATTTTTTGTTTTGATTGCTCGGCTAAAAAAATTAACCTTAGGACCAGCAGTCTAGCGGGTCTTAATATTGGTATGCAAAACTTGAGAGATCTAGCAGACTCAGTTAGCTGTGAAATCTTACAATTAGCCTTTCTTACTTTGGTGTTCTTGTGGTAATCCTGGAGCTACCTCTTTTTGGGAGCCTGTTGTGAGTAGAACCTCTAAGTGCATGGTTTGTTGGAAGGGTGCTTCTTTTTCTCATGGGTGTTTAGGCTGCTCTTATTTAGTCTTGCTTGTCTAGATTCACTTTATTATCTTTATCTCTTTAAAATACCTAGAGATGTTCATAAAAAGAATTGAGATGGTGATACGGAGTTTTCTTTGTTTTGAGGTGGGTGATTCCTCGTGAGACCCACTTATTAGTTGGGAGAGACGTTGTTTGTCCAAGCTTGATGGTGGTTTTGCTATCTATAATTTTTTTTTGAAATTTGTTAAATCTGGCTAAATGGCTTCAGAGGTTTCCTTTGTTGTCTAACTCTTTATGGTGTAGGTAACCAAAAGCATTTTTTATTTACATCAGAATAGATGAGATTCCCAAGTTATTGTTTCCGAGACATACAAGAGCCTCTGGAAAGCCTTTATAATTCTCACTTACCCTTGCAACATGAGGGTGGATGACGGTTCTTGGTTCATTTTTCAGGAAGATCTTGGTTTAATAATATTCCTTTAGCGTCCTGCTTCTTTGATCTGTATAATCTGTCTCGAGCTTGTCATGCTACCATTTCTTCTTTTGCAGACTACTTTAATGATTCCCTTTTTTGGAACATATCTTTAGAAATTGTTAATGACTGAGAGGCTGATGATATGACCTCTTTGCTTCGCCTACTTGATTTTGTTGTCTTATCTAATAACTTTGGTCGTCGAATCTGGTCTTCGGAACCTTCGTGTATCTACTCATGCAATTCCTACAATGTTCTTCGGACTCGCAATCCTGCCTCCCATAATGACATTCTTAATAAGAGTTTTTGAAAGGTTCCGGCTCCCTCTAAGGTTCAAATTTTTGGTTGGGACTGCAGTTTGGAGCAAGCTGAGTACTAGTGTTTGCTTCAAGCTTGCCAATTGAATCATGCTTTATCCTCAGGGATTTCTTTAATGCAATACAGAGCAGTGGAACTTACGATCATCTGTTTTTGCATTGTGTATGGCCTGGAGAATTTGATGTCATTTGTTTGATACTTTAGGTGTCTCTTGGGATTTGCCAAACACAACTGAGGGCTCCCTTTCATCTGATGTTTTGATTCTGAATTTGAAGAAAGAGATTAAAGTCCTTTAGTGAATGCATTCTTTGATGGGGTACGGCGATTTGGCTTGAAAAAAATTCAAGAAATCTTGGGGACTACTTTTCACCTTTATGATCCTTTGGGAAAAGTTATCTTTCTTAACTTCCCTTTGGTTTAAGGCACATGGACGCTTCAAAGACTTGTCTTCGTTTGCTTTACATGAAGATTAGATAGTTATTATGTGGCAAGAATAGTCAACCCTCTTTTTTTTTGTTTTCCTTTTTTTTTTTTCTTTTTGGCGAGGTTGCTTATCCTCCTTTTATTGTACCTTGTTCTTTCTCCTTTTCTTAATAGTTTTTTTTTTCTATCTCTCTCTCTCTCAAAGAAAAATTGATTGTTAATTTGCTACTAAATGAATTTTAGTCAGTTTCTTTAAAGCTTTGCATTTTTACCCTGTGGTATTAGATAAAAGTCCTTGGAGGAAAAGAGTGGTCTTTGGGTCCTTGTGATAGTTATTTTATTATTTACATTGTGCTGGTTGTTTTGTGGATAAATGAGCAAATCTTAATTGGCATCATCTAAACCTTATATTTTAGCTTGAACCTCACCTTAGGAGGTATCTGCCCCAAATAAACCACCAATTTTTGTAGTTTTGCTTCTTCCCCCCTGGATAACACTCTGTGTTGAAGGATCCTTAAAGGAAAGAGTGGTATTCAGGATCCTTTAACGAAAGGTGACTCCACATTCTACCTGCCTTATACATTTGATCAAGATGGTTACTGCAAATTAGAGTTAAGGAGCATGGAGTCCTATGTCTAGCTGTTGGCATTCTGCATCTTCTAGTTTGTTTGGAGAAACATAAAAAACGAATTTACTAATAAAGATCATACATTTGGCTTATCATGGCTGCAAATGGTTAGTTTGGCCAATATATATCTTTGTAGGCTATTTGTAACAACTTTGTTTTTTTCATTTCTTCTTAGCAACTATCTGTAGCTATCTATATCTCTGTTTTAGTTATTATACTATGATTTCCTTGTTTTTTCTTTTGACATTGGCTGAATATTATATGGTCTACAATAAAGAGATAAATACCCTATGAAATTTAATATGAGGACAACACTATCTTAGATCTTTTAAGTCTAATAGGACTTGCTATTAGATTTGTAATATATCTGTTGTGTTTGTGCCATAAATAGCAATACAAGATTCATTGATAGACAAGAGATTATTTATTCGTAAATGGCACATGATATCAGACATTATTTCTTAGTTCTTGTCATTTCTAATAGGATTTGTTGTTAGACTTATAAAATATTTCATTGTACTTGTGCTATAAATAACACCGATATTTTCTTTTTTTGAGAAATAAATAGCACCATATTATACATCAATATATGAGACAATCTTTCCAAAACTTCACATGGAAGCCATCAGTGATTTTTATGCGCCAGTTATATTTGCACCAAGACACAGAAGTAATAGCCCTAGTCCTCTGAGAATTTTGTCTTAAATAATTAATATTCTCATGTGTTCTTTACTTTCCTGTTTTGATATTGTTGACAGGGATTATATTTATCCACATAATTTATCATGTATTTTTACAGCTACCAATCGACCTTGAAGCAACTTTTCCAGGATTTTGAAAATGGAGATGGGACGGGCTCACAGTTGGCTTCCATAACAATGCGAATAATGCAGGCTCTTCAAACCAATTTGGATGGAAAATCCAAGCAGTATAAGGATATTGCTCTAACTCACTTATTCCTAATGAATAACATTCATTATATGGTCAGATCTGTGCGCAGGTTTGCCACGTTTCTCCCTGAACGAGTAAATTTTGGATATCTTTTATGGTTTACAATATTATCTGGTAATGTTTTTATTTGATGTCTTCAGGTCTGAAGCCAAGGATTTGTTGGGGGATGATTGGGTGCAAAGACACAGAAGGATTGTGCAGCAGCATGCAAATCAATACAAACGGAATGCTTGGGCAAAGGTGCATTTCTTTGGGCAGTCAGATTTGTTTCTAAAAACTTGATTTAAATTGCATTTAGTTAAAACTATTATAATATTGATTAAAAGCAATATATCTTAGTTATTTGATATATAGAAGTGAGTCATAATTTACATTTTTGATATATAATTACTGCAGTTGTATCTTTAATTCCACAACCACGAATTCTGTATTTTCACCTGTCAAAGAAGAATTTATAGAAAACCTAACTTGAATTGATCGTGGAATTGACTTGGTATTAGAATGCTATTTTGTTCAAATTTCTTCTTAGTTGTCTTGTATTCTCATTTCTATTCCCTAGCTTTGAAATTTGAACCAAATTCAACATTGTAGTTTTAAGGACGTGTACATAATTCAATCAGCCAATGAACTTTTCTTTAACTCGAATTGATAAATTTCTTCTTGGTTGTATTGTATTCTCATTTCTATTCCCTACCATTGAAATTTGAACCACATTCAATATTACAGTTTCAAGGACATGTACATCAATTCAATCAGCCAATGAACTTTTCTTGTCCTGGTTCTACCTAGCCAAAATGTTAAATTTTTATGTTCTTTTGTTACCTGAGTACTCGATTGAAACTTGCCACTTCAGGAATGTATTCTGTCATGGAGGATATATAGGATATGTGCATTTCTCAATATATTTCCTTAAGGCTTCTCATTTTTTCAATGTTGATGTATCGAATATTTGATAATAAAGTATCACTGTAATCTTTTATCTCAAAAAATAAAAAAAATGTATCACGGCAATCTTATTTGTTGTTTGTTATTATATGGATGTAACATGAGAAGCTATCTTCACCTAAGTTGATTTAACTAGTAGGAATATTGAAATGATAAACTGAAAAAGAAAAAAATAGATTATAATACATAATAGTCAAGTATGCTTCTATTCGCTTATATTTCACTTTATTTTGGTTTTAGTTGTTTCTGCTGATTCTCTATTGAGAGTGCATGAAGGATATGCCACCCCGAAAACATTTATATAACCAATTTTACAAACTTTGAATGTTTAATTGAAAGAAAATTATCCTTTCACCCAAAGGTTGAAGTGCATAATCATCCATCTTATTTATGATTATATTTTTATTGATATTTAATTTTCCTATTTATAGTAATAGTATTAGTATTTATTATCTTTGTCCTATTTAGTAAAGGTTACCTACCAAGCCTATATTTTTATAGGATAGTTTGTTGAATGGTGGATAAACTATTGTATCTGGTTTAGCAATAGTTTATTGGCAGTTTAAGAAGTAAAATTCTATTGCATATGAGGAAAAATAAGGAAAAGAAATCAAAGATCGATTGTGATTATCCTACTCATAGAAGATAGTTTGATTGTTTTTTCTTCTTTTCTTTTTGCTCTTTTTAGGACAAATGAAGCTTGTTAAAAGAGACTATTATATGTAATCAAGTTAAAGGGCATTAGAGTAAAATATATCCAAATTAATTAATATAATTAATGGTCAATTTCCTTTTCTCTTATAGAAAACCTATATATATATATATATGATTGTGATATTCAATAAAATACATATTTAATGATTTTTAACATGGTATTAGAGCTTTAGAGAAAAGAAATTAGACCTTCTTCACAGTCCTGATTGGCTTTCATTGATAAAATAAGAGACAAAACCTTAAGGGGCTGACCTTTATTGTCTGCCACCACAGACCAGTTGCTGGCCTACCTAGACCGGCCTCCAGCACTAAAAGAGGCCTACATCAAACCTTCCAAGTTGCCAGACCTGCACAATGTACAACTAGTTGGGGCCCCTCTTGCAGCATGTGCCTCTATCCAGCTTGCTAGGATCCGCGTAGCACCTTCTGTCAAGCCGCACGTTGCCTTCCTGCTTAGTCGCTTGAGGTGCGGTGGCTCTGTCCAGGGCACATAGCCGTGCACGGCTACCTCCAGCACACTTAGCCAGCCGCCGTCAGGCGCGTTGCCTATTGGTAACATCCTCCTCATGGCCTTCTATTTGGCCTTAATTGGCCTACAACTCTTGAAGTATGTCAAAGGTTACATACAAAATACTGAAGCAAATTATCACTTGGGAAATCCTACACAAAATGATAGGGAGTTTTAGCTAATCCATGTTGCTTATCGCTTCAATTGAAAGAACTATTTGAGTTGGTCGCTACTAATGCGGATCACTCTCAAAGGAATAAAAAAGCTCAACCACCTTGTGTGTGCTGGTCTAAGACCAGAAGACCTAGGTTTTGATGCATGGGATGAGGAAAGCTCAATGATTATGTTTTGGGTTTGGAACTTTTGCTGCTAAAGATAAGTAAGTCGGTTAAATTTCTTGTTTATAGCAAAAAAAGTTTGGGATGCAATCAGAGAAACTTATTCTAAAGTCAAAGACGCAGCCAGATTTATAACACAAACGTCAAAATATGATATACAAAGTAAGAAAACAAGTCAATCACTAATATTCTAACATGTCGAGAGGTTGGTGGCATGACTTGAATCGATTCTGTAGCCTTACTATACACTATAGTAATGATGCAACCCGTCTCAAACAGTTTGCAGATAAAGACCGTGTCCATCATTTTCTAGTAGGACTCAACCAGAAGTTTGGTCAAGATGAAATGTCATCACTAAATGAGGTAATTGCTATTGTATCTACAAAGGAGAGCAGGAGAAGGATCATGTTAGAATCTCGATCCTCTTGTAGCTCAGTACTAATCTCCAAAAGCTCTAAGTCACATCAACAAAGAAAGGAACTAAACCAAGCTAAAAACTTAAGAGTCTAGTGCTGGTAACAGGGATAATCTTTGTGTAATTTTTATGAGAAGCTCAGACACACCAAAGATAAGTGTTGGAAGCTCCGTGGCAAGTTCAGTACCTCAAGCAAGTAATGGGGTTACAAGTGCACCCCATAGAAGTCCCACAGATAGGTCCATGTGACCCCCAAGAGTATCAATGAATTCAAAGTCAAGATTGAACGATTACAAAACAGATTAGAGAATCTTGAGGAACTTACAAATACAAGTTTGATGGAACACTCAGGTATGCTTGCTTCCAAGTGTGCCTCGGATAGACTGTTTGAAAACTCATGGATAATATTTGGTGTAATTTTTACAAGAAGCTCAAACACAGCGAAGAAAAGTGTTGGAAGCTTCATGACAAGTCCAATACCTTAAGCGATGAGTGGGGTTACAAGTACACTCCATAGAAGTCCCACAGACAGGCCCATTTGACCAACCAGAATGTGGAAGACATTGATACCAATGAATACAAGTTAAGATTGAACGACTACCAAGCATATTAGAGGATCTTGAGAAACTTACAAGTAGAGGTTTGATGGAACACTCAGGTACGCTTTCTTTCAGGTATGCCTTAGATAAACCATTTGAAAACTTATAGATAGTAGACTTAGGGACTACTAATTATATGACTAATACTTCTAAATATTTCTACAGTTATTTGTTATATCTCAATAATAGAAAATTTGTTATTGCATATGATTCTCTAAACACCATCTAGTAAGGGAACAATCAAACTGAATCCTTTCTTGATTTTAGAAAATGTGTTACATATTGTCATGTTCTATAAATCTTGTATTAGTCACCAAATTATCACAAGGTTTGAGCCATAAAATTCTATTTTTTCTCCTTATTGTGACTTTTAAGATCAGAACTCAAGAAACATGATTGGACTTGTTAAACTTAGAAATGAGTTTTATTACTTGGATACACTTGGTTGATCTCTCTTTGTTGTCTCTGCGACCCTAATCACAAGCTTTGCTTTACCACAAAAGACTTAATCATCCTTTTCTTTTCATTTTAAAAGCTGTTATTTAGAAATTCTAATGAGAAACTTATATTGCAATGTATGTGAGTTTGCCAAATATAAGAATCTCCTGCGACCGGAGCTATACCGACCGATTTGCTTTGTCTATGCACTGAGCCACGCTGCATCTGCCGGTCAGAACCCTTCACTGTGCCATTCCAGCCTTCCACGCACGGGGATGTCCAGCTCTCATTATTCCGTGCACCGAACCACTCCGATCTCTGTTCGCACTTAAGCAGAACCAAGCCGTCCTTGCCTGAGCCGAGCTGTGCCGATCCGAGCCATTGCCTTGCCAAATAAATCTGTTTCTAGTGATCTTCTTTAGGCTTGCATTGCTTTTTCGACCGTTATTGGTGCTGTTCAGATGGTCTTTTCTATCTCGTTGAGATTAGCTATTATGTATTGTTCTTTCCTATTTCTAGTTATTTTAAATATTGACCGAAGTAAAAAAAATAGTTGTTCCTAGTTCGGTAACCCTTCATCAACTATTGGATCCTTTTCAAATGAGGAAATTCAAGTGTCTCATATCTCAATTTAACCATTCATCAGCTTTTAGTACATTAAAAATGGTAAAATCAAGTATTGCTCATCTCCCTATTATTTCTAATTTTGATACTTGGATTATAGATTCTGAAACTAATAAACACATGACAGATTTTTCTAAAGATTTCCTAACAAATTTTTCTTATACTAAACAACAAAACGTCCGTATAGTAAATGGATTATACACTCTTGTATCTAGAATAAGTTCTATCAATTGTACTCCAACCATTACTCTATCTTTAGTACTTCATATGCCTAGTTTTTCTAACAATTTTTTATTTATTAGTGTCATCATTAAAGATTTTAACTGTAAAATTGAATTCTTTTTTCTGATTATTGTGTCATTCAGAATCTTCAAACAGGGAAGATGATTAATACTGGTAAACTGCAGGATGACTTACATGTCTTGAATAGAAGTTAAAGCATAATGGGGAATCAAGCTGCCTTCGGAGTACATTATCAGGAGACATTTGCACCTGTCGTGAAGATGAACACAATCAGAATATTATTGTCTTGTGTAGCTAATCTAGATTGAGACTTACAATAGTTTTGAAGTTTTAGAGATGAAAATTCTACTTCTACTTATTATTTCCATCACCATAAGGTGTCAATTTACAGGAAAAATATAACCAAATTATAACAAAAAACCTAACAAAATTCTAGCAACTTTATGGGAAGGAGGAATAATAAAATCGGTTATACCTCATCAACTTTGTGATTACCTCCACTAGGCTAAACATTACGCTAATAATAACAAAAAATAAAAACCGAATTGATTCTTTTATTTTCTACACTCCCCCTCAATCTAGTTTACGTATATGTTCAGTAAATCTAGATTGAATATTATGTCATCAAAGATCATTTTTGATAGTTTTTGTTAAGATGTCTACAATCTGTTAACTAGTTGGAATGTGCATGAATGTTATAATACCATCTTCTAACTTCTCTTTGATAAAGTGACGATCAATCTCCACATGCTTGATTCTGTCATGGTGTACAGGATTCTTGGCCATACTGATGGTCGATTGATTATCACACTAAACTTTCATAGGAATATTATTCGAAACCTTTAGTTTGACAAGTATCCTTCTTAGTCACATACCTTCACATATACCATGAGCAAGTGCCCTAAATTCAGATTCTGCACTATCACGAGATACAACTGACTGTTTCTTGCTGCGCTAGGTGATCAAGTTTTTCCAAACATAGGTACAATACCTTGATGTAGATCATCTGTCCTTTATTGAGCCTGCCCAATCTGCATCAGTATAGATTTCAACATCTCTTTTCACTGTCTTTCGAAATAACAATTTTTGTCATGGAGTCATTTTTAAGTATCTTAGAATTCGATACACAGATTTCATGTGTTCCTCAGTTTGCTGATTCATGAATTGACTCACTGTACTTACTGTAAAACCAATGTCGGGTCTTGTATGTGCTAGGTAGATGAGCTTCCCAACTAGTTTTTGATACATTTCTCGATCAATTATTTTATCACCGATTTCGGATTTAAGTTTGATGGCTGGATCCATAAGAGTGTCAGCAAGCTTACTTTCTAACATCCTAGTCTCCTTTAGAAGATCTAGAACATTCTTTCGTTGAGGTACCGAAATTCCCTTCTTGGATCTAAGCACCTCTATTCTAAGGAAGTATTTTAGTACTCCGAGATCTTTAATTTCAAACTTTTTGGCTAATAATTCTTTAAGCTTCTGAATCTCTTCAATATGATCTCCTGTAAGGATGATATCATCTACATATACACAATCAAGATAACTTTCATACTTAAGGTATAATGCTTGACAAATAGTGTATGATCAAACTGACATTGTTCATATCCTTCTCGTTTTACTGCTCTTGTGAATCTATCAAACCATGCCCTTGGAGATTGCTTTAGAATATAGAGTGATTTTTTCAGTTTGTATACTTTCTGAGGACTGTCTACTAGTTCAAATCCTGGTGGTATGTCCATATACACTTCTTCCTCTAGATCTGCATTTTTCACATCTAGTTGACAGAGTGGCCAATCAAGATTAGAGACGAGTGAGAGAACTACTTGAATTGTATTGTATTTGGCTACCGGAGCAAATGTCTCTTGATAATCTATCCCATATGACTGAGTGTAGCATTTGGCTACTAGTCGAGGCTTATACCGATTCACATTTCCATCTGGATTTTATTTAGTTGTGAAGACCCATTTGCACCCCACTTGGTGTTTCCCTGGAGGTAGATCGATTAATTCTCATGTTCTGTTCTTTTCAAGTGCCTTGATTTTCTCTTGAATAACCATCCTTCATTCAGATATTTTTAGAGCTTCATGGATTGTTTTAGGCTCTGGTGAGCTACTGCCTAACCTGCACACAAAAGCATGATGCTCTGAAGACAACTTGTCTAATGAAATATAGTCCTGTATAGGATGTTTGACGCATGTCCGAGTCCCTTATCTCAAAGCAATAGGCATGTCAATGTCAGTATTTATAGTAGGAATAGAAGTCTCATTATCTGTCAATTTCTGGGCACCAAGATCAAAGGTGGATTCATGGTAAGACTTGGATGATTTAGGTGTCTTCCCTTTATTTCTTTTAGTATAGACACGTAACTCACTAGTTGCAAGTACTGTGTTCTCTGTAAATGGTTTTGGTTCAGCTTCTTTATATTTATGTGAGGTTGTAGGTTCAGGCTTCAGAGAGGGTTTATCTGGTAGAGGGTGACTCTGTGGATATAGAGGAGGTATGCTTACATTCCGCTACTAATATTTCTGAGTAAATGTTTCCCCTTGAATATCAATTGTGGGAGAAAATGGCTAGTTTTCAAAAAATATAACATCTATTGTGTTATAAAATCGACGGGTTTCTGGAACTAGACATTTGTATCCTTTCTGATTAGTAGAGTACTCAACAAAGATGCATTTAAAGGCTCTTGGGTTAAGTTTCCCACGGAGATGAGTGTGACTATGAACATGTACTGAACAACCAAAGACTTTGAGTGGTAATGTGTTTAAGATATGAGATTCAGAAAAGGTTGGTGAAAGAATAGTGTAAGGCGATTGGAACTTTAGGACACGGAAGGGCATCCTGTTTATCAAGTAGCAGTGAGAACAGCCTCTCCCCAAAGAAATTTTGGTACGTGAGTGATGAACATGATTGATCTAGCTATCTTAAGAATGTGTCTTTTTTCCTCTTGGCTATGCCGTTTTGTTGTGGGCTATGTACACTAGTTTTTGTGAATAATACCATGTTCATTAAAATATTTTTCAACGGTGGCTTCAAAGTATTCACAAGCATTGTCAAATTTCAATACTTGGATGGTAGCATGGAATTGTGTTTGGATCATTGTATGGAATTTTTTAAAGAGAGGTCCAACTTCAGATTTTTTTTTTTTCATAACAAACACTCGGTAATTCTTATATGATCATCAATAAAGGATATAAATCACCTATTTCCGGTGATGTTGGTGACCTTAGAAGGTCCTCATACATCGCCATGAATTAATGCAAATGATTTTAAGGGTTTGTATAGCAGACTAGGAAGTGAACTTCGAACATGTTTACAAAATTAACAAATTTCACACTGAAATGAAATGAGATCTTTTTTTTCAAATAGTAAAGGGAACAACTTTTTCAAATACACGAAATTTGGATGTCCTAATCTATAGTGCCACAACATAATATCATAGTCATTATTTGCAGAAACAGAGTTTGCACATACTGCATTGTGAATTTTTCTTCTAGAAGCATTGATTTGAAGCAGGGATAGTCCTAAGCTCATTCTAGCATTGCCAATCATTCTCCCCGTGTCTAAGTCTTGAAATTCACACATGTTAGAGACAAACTTGGCAGCACAATTTAAATATTCACTTAGCTTGCTTACTGATAACAAATTACAATCCAGATTTGGAACATAAAAGATTGAGCAAAGAGTCAAATTTGGAGACAAATTTACAAAATCTATTTCTGCCACTTTTGAGAGGGATCCATCAACAATTCTGATTGAATAATCTTCTTTACACTTGTTGTATTTTTGAAATATTGAGGCATCTCCAGTCATATGATCAGATGCTCCTCAGTCTACAATCCAAACCTGCCCTTTTTCTGAGTAAGCAGACAAACCAAAAAAAATATTTTTGTGTACCACTGAAGCACTGACCGGGTAACTTTTTTGGGACAGCATGCGCCGGAGAGCTTCCAGCTGTTCAGGACTAAAGGAACTGCTCTCCACAACAGCAGGTGGAATTTCTTCAGCAGTCACATGATTTCCCTGGTGCTTGTTTGAGTTTTCTGGCTTGAAGGGCTTCTAATCACTTGGCTTGCCATGAAGCTTGCAACACTTTTCGCGTGTGTTCTCGAGCTTCCTAAATTGGTCACACTAAGGTCTCATCTTCTTTGTATGAGCATCCAGTGCTCGAGTTGTGAGCGTAGAGGAATTTTTGGCCTAGTCGGTGCGTTCGGCGTCTCCCAAAATGACCTTCCTTCGGCTTTCTTCTTGTCGAATCTCATAGAAGGCCTCATGAAGACTCGACAGTGACTTGATACTCAGCACACGTCTCCGAACCTCATTGCGGTTTTTGTTCAATCCCAACATAAATTTGAAGACTCGCTTTTGTTCAACAATCGATTTGATGATTTTTGCATCTTCGGGACAGTTCTATCAATACTCTTCGAAGATATCCAATTGCTGCCAGCTGCGGGTTAAACCATTATAATATTGGGTTACGGTTAACTCACATTGCCGAAAATTGTGAAGAGTCAATTCTATCTCAAGGATGGCAGAGATGTTCTCCTTGTTGGAGTAGAATTCCTGAGCCGTTTCCCAAATTTCATGCGCGGTATCATAGAGAAGGAAATTCTCTTCGATTTCTGGAGTCATTGAAGTTATGAGGCACGACATGATCATGCTGTTTTTTATCTTCCGTGTACGAGCATTCAGGTTAGTCGGGGAGGAGTTATGAGTTCACCAGTGAGATACTTGTCGTGCCCCTTACCTCGGATGAACAGCAGAACGAACGATGACCATTGAAGGTAATTGGTGCCGTTTAGTTTGTGTCATGTGATAAAGGACGAAGGCATTTCACCCACACCGTTGTTGATGGGTGTGTGATGATAGGAACCCGAAGAGATCTCGGGTGGAGAAGACGGAAGCTTACTTGTGGCCATTTGTGACTTCGGCACAGTAGGCATGATTCTCTTGGATCAAATATGCTCTGATACTATGAAGTTTTAGATAATGGAAATTCTACTTCTGTTTATTATTTTCATCACCATAAGGTGTCAATTTATAGGAAAAATACAACCAAATTCTAACAAAAAACCTAACAAAATTTTAATAACTTTATGAGAAGAAGGAATAACAAAATCGGTTATATCTCACCAACTTTGTGATTACTTCCACTAGGCTAATAACAATAAAAAATAAAAATTGAATTGATTTTTTTTACTTTCTACAAGTTTGATGTCAAAAATATTTTCTTCAATGGACACTTAGATGAAGAGGTATATATGGAAATCCCTCTTGGATTTAAAGATGAAAGAACACAAAAGAAAGTTTGCAAATTAAAAAATGCTTTATACTGATTGAAATAATCTCCAAGAACATGATTTGAATGGTTTAGAAGAGTTATGATCTTTTTTAAATATTAACAAAACAATGTTGATCATAACCTGTTTATCAACATTATGAGGGTAAAGTCATCATTTTTATTGTTTATATAGATGATACTGCGGTGATTGAAGAAGATACAAAGGAGATGGTTCGATTGAAAGAACTTTTTGTTCAAGAGTTTAAAATAAAAGATTTAGAAAAATTGTAGTACTTCTTGGGAATTAAAGTTGCTAAATCTAATAAAGAGATTTTCATTTCTCAAAAAAAGTATATCCTAAACTTATTAGAAAAGACTGGTATAATGGCTGCAAGCCGACATAATCTTCCATTAAAAACAATCACAAATTATAAACGGGTAGTAGTACATTAGTTAACTTGGGAAGATATTAGAGATTAGTTGGAAGACTCATCTATCTCTCACATATTAGACGTGATATCGCTTATGCAATTAGCCTGGTGAGTCAGTACATGCATAATCCTCACGAGATTTATTTATATGTCATCTTTCACATACCTGAAATCTGCACCAAGAGAAAGTCTGCTCTTCTGAAAAAACGGTCACCTTAAAATAGAAGTATTTACAGATACCAATTGGGCTGGATCTCCGAATGATAGAAAACCAACGATTAGTTACTGCACATTGGTAGGAGGCAACTTGATTACATGAAAAAGTAAGAAGCAGAGTGTAGTTGTCTGCTACAGTACTAAAATAGAAGTATTTACAGATACCAATTGGGCTGGATCTCCGAATGATAGAAAACCAACGATTGGTTACTGCACATTGGTAGGAGGCAACTTGATTACATGAAAAAGTAAGAAGCAGAGTGTAGTTGTCTGCTACAGTACTAAAGCAGAATATAGAGTAATGGCTCAAGAATTATATGAATTATTATAGTTGCAAAAACTAATGAGAGAATTAAAACTATTTAAAAAAGGGAGTTTATCCTTGTTTTGTGACAATAAAGCAACCATTGGCATTATTTATAATCTAGTTCAACATGACTGGACAAAGTATATTGAGATTGATTGACATTTCATAAAAAAAAATGTAGTTGATAGCTCCTTGTGTTTATATCATGTGTCTTCTAGCGATCAGGTGACAGATATCTTTACTAAAGGACTTCACAACAAATTTCTTAAGAACTTTCTGCAAGTTGGACATGTATGATATTTTATGCATCAATTTAATGGAGAATGTTGAGTAGAATATTTTGTTGCTTAATTAATTGAGATGATGTAATTAATTAGAATTTTATTAGAATAATAATTTTTTTATCTATAACTAGGAATTCTCTATATTTATTTTAGGTATAATAACATAAAGTGTATAAGAAATAAAAAAGAATATATTTTTTCTCAAAAATCTACAAGAAACGTAACTTTTCTTACTCAAATTTAAATAAGATAGTAGCCACATAATGCTCCAATGTTGTAATATGATAAAACAATTCCGCATTGAAAATGCAAAAGACTTCTGCAACCTCACAATCTTATCTTTTTCCACCAAAAAGAGATCATTCACGAGTCATCATGCGTCCACTTTCCACAAGAAAATGGAGTGACAAAATATAAGAATGATCATTTTTTTGCGACCACTAGAATCTTTCTATTCTAGAACCACATATATTATTAATTGCTTATCCTTGAGTACCCTAGAGTTCAAAAGTCTTCTAGAAGCCCCTTTTAGATTTTACCCATAAGTAAGTGTCACAAATTCTTTGGTTTCACAAATATTTGGATGTATAAGCTTTGTTTACATTCATTAGCGTCAATAAGGAAACTTTATCCCAGTGTCTTAAAGTGTGTTTGTGGAATACTATTCTTCTAAAAAATGGTGTAGATATAACCATCCACCAACTCAAAAGTTCTTTGTGTTTATAGATATCATTTTTGTTAAAAAAGATTCATATTTTTTCCAACCTTATCTTGAAGGGAAGTTTATATTTGAAAATAAAGATACCAAGTTATTTACTGACTTTACTCTACCACTCTTACTATATACTCAAATACCATCCCCATCACCACCAGAAAACCTACAGAAAGCACCAAAAACTCACCCACTCAAGATACACTTAATTCCAGGATCACTCATATATACAAAGAAGAAAAATCTGACTTCTAAACAAAAAAAAGTTCAAGCATCCGACACAAGTTTTGAGACTAAGGTAAGCCTTGAAAATTCTATACAATCTGATAATAATAATACGTATTGCAATTTGTAAATGAATAAGGGAATGCACTTAACGTCCCTATTGTTATATCTCATAATTTGTGTCATTTGATAAATATTTATATTCTCATAAAAATTTTTACAAATTTGAATACTGAGTCTATCCCTAAAACTATATTTGAAACATTATCCTGTGAGAAATGAAGAAATATCATGAATATTGAAATACAGTCATTATAGAAGAACTAGGCATGGAAGTGGTGGACATGCCAAAGGAAGGAAATCCATGGGTTGCAAGTGGGTGTTCAAAGTAAATAGAAGGCATATGGGACAATCCAGAAGTATAAAGCAAAATAGTGGTAAACGGCTTACTGAGATCTATGGAATAAATTATCAAGAGATGTTTGCACCAATAGTTAAGATAAACATAGTGCAATTTGTTACTGCTCATTTTGATTGTCAAACAACAATATGATGAGAAAAATGCTTCTTGCATTGAAATTTATAAGAAGAAATCTATATGGAGATTCTATTAGGATTTGACAGAGGGACATGACCAAATAAAATTTGTAAACTGAAGAAGGTACTCCATGAACTTAAGCAATCACCTGATTGACAAATTCATATGGATGATTATGGGTTTGGGATATAAGCAGACTTAGGAAGACAATACTCTGTTTATCAAGCACTCAGAGGCTGGAGGAGTTACAGCTTCCAAGTCTACATTGATGACATTATTGTAACATGACATGATAAAAAAGAAAAATTAATACTCAAGCGATGCCTGCCAAGAGAGTTTGAAATCAAGGAGTTGGATAAGTTGAAGTACTTCCTTGAAATTGAAATCAGCTGCTCAGAATCCAAGATCTTTGTCTCCTTGCAGAAATACATTCATGACCTGTTAAAAGATGTATGCAAGCTAGTATGCAAACTAGTTATTACTCTATTGATCCCAATCGTAAGCTGGGACTGGTAGAATAGGATATATCAATTGATAAGGAGATGTATAGAGAATAGTTATGAGATTAATATATGTCACAAAAAAAAAAAAAAAATTCAGACATTGTTTGTGCAATAAGTATTATAAGTTAGTTGACATACAGTCATAAAGAAGTGTACTTACAAGTAGCCTATAGAATGCTTGTTACGGAATCCAAAATCAACTAATTTGATTAAAAACCCCACATATTTTAGTGTTCAGAATCTTTAAACTTTCAACAAACTCTCCCTACTTGATCTATATTCAACACGTGACACCAAGGTACTTGAGATGATGATTTAGATTGATTAAATGCCACAAGATGGAAGCTTGATAAGTAAAATCAATTCAAAAATGATTGATAAAACGCTACAAGTAGTTACCTTCTTAAGTTGAATCAATTCCCACTCAAAAAAAAGGTTGAAGAAAACTTTACTAGTTGAAAACTAAAATTTCATAATTTTATTATTCTCAAATTTGAATGAGTACAAATAGGAATTGAAGACTTATTTATAGATTAGGTCATGTGCATTATAAGAAAATAAATCTTATAAATTAATTGTAAAAATTATAAGCAAATTAAATATTGTTTTGAATGAGAAAATAATAAAAATTGAGAAGACTTTGACTAGAATAGGTTAAATAGGATATTCTCTTTTTAAATGAGAATATTTTAATTAACTGTGAAGGAATCAAGGGAAGTAAATATGGTTAATTAAAACTGGCCACTAAAGGAGCAAAGAAGTCGTCCATATCTTTCCTAAACCGTGGGATTTAGTTATTTAAGGAATGAAATTTGATTTTCTCTTCCTTAAGATATCACATGGTTCAGGACGAGATCTGCCCTCTTTGTTGATTCTCCCTTTAAAGAAATTCTTTTTTTTTTCTTTGCTCGCATTAGTGCTGCATTACCTAAAAGTGTTTACGTTCTTCTTAGGAGCCTGTCAAATATATTGAGATTGAAAAATATTTTATCAAAGAAAAGATAGTGGTTTAATATGTATGCTATACATGCCAACCAGTTCACAGCTTGTAGATGCATTGACTAAAAACTGAGTAATCAATATTCTAAACTATCATTGGCTAGCTGAAGATGTATAATATCTATTCCCCAATTTAAAGAAGAGTTGTTAAAGAAAGTGTATCATATGTAATTAGGTGAAAGGGTGATAAGATAAAATATACCCTATGTGATTAATGTAATTAATGGTTTATTTTCTTTTCTATTTTAAGAAAACTATATATATATATGATTATAATATTCAATAAATTTACATATTCAATCATTCTTTACAAAGTCAGCTTGATTGTTATAGTGATAAAAGAATCAATTTATTTCACCTCCAAAAAAAAAAAAGAAAAGGAAAAAGCCAGTTTGGTAGAGTTAACGAAAACTCTGTTTTCATGCTTTGAGGTTTATGTGCAATACTAACAGTATGCAATTGGAATATTGACCTTATAATATGCTGCTTGTTTTTTCCTGATAGATTCTTCAATGTCTATCTATCCAAGGGCTGACATCATCTGGGGGTGGCAGTACAGTAGGTGGTGATGGAGGAAATAGTAGCGGGGTTTCAAGAGCTTTGATCAAAGAAAGGTAGATTAACATGATCCTTCACGAATCATGTGCATGTTTTGTACAGACCCAAACACATGAACCCTAATTTGGCAAGCTGTTTTTACCTTGGTGGAATTCTCGTTGTTTTCAGGTTCAAGACATTCAATATGCAATTTGAAGAGTTTCACCAAAAGCAATCTCAGTGGACTGTTCCGGACACGGAATTGCGGGAGTCCCTAAGGCTTGCAGTTGCAGAAGTTTTATTGCCTGCTTACAGATCATTTGTAAAGCGTTTTGGGTATATTTCTCTCTCTTTGTGCCTACTATAAAAAAAAAGTTTGGTTTAATTTCTCTTTAACTTGTGTATGTTGATTGAGATACACAATCCTGTGGTGGACATTCCAACACATCATTCCAAAAGCTAAGTTATTGAGGTTTTACTGTGTTTGTCTCTGCGCGTTTGTTTGTGGAAAGGTGTGTACTTATGCTCCTAGGTTTTAAAGGGCAAGTCTGTTGTCTTTAGATGTTTAGTTCTAGGACAGGGTGTCTCGGGAAAGGTTTTGTCTATCAACAATATTGTGAAACATGTCCGTATGCATGTTATTTTAGTAACACAAAGTTTACCACATTCTTGCAAGTGCTACAGCATATATACAAACAAAATATACTGAAGCTGAATTAATCTAACGTCAATTTTTCACGTTATAGAGGTTCCATTAATTCGGACATTATTGTAATTGTATCCTTGCAATTTTTGGTGTTACAGACCTCTAGTGGAGAATGGGAAGAACCCACAGAAGTACATCAGATACAGTGCTGAGGATCTAGAGCGGATGTTGGGTGAATTTTTTGAAGGAAAGAATGTGAATGAACCCAAGAGATAATTTTAGCTGGATCTCCAGTCTCTCAGATTAAGGTGGGTTACATTTATTTAATTCTTATCTGATGGTGCGGGCACTCCTCCTTCATTGTTTAGCGGGTTGATTTCTCAGAAGTTGTTTACATGGGTGATGGTGGTTGCCTGAGATTATTGTCTTTTCCCTTTACGTCTTTCAGCTGGTGTTAACATGGAGAAAAGAAAATGTATGTTGTTAATTCACACCATGCACAATGTAGAAATAACTGGTGAGGTGTTATATGCTTTTTTCTGGAGTGCTTCTGTTTGTTGTATTACCTACAGTAAATAATGATATTACTCAAGTACATATTGGAAACCAGATATATAGTGAGGATAGTTTCCCTTTGTAGAGAATTTTCAGTTCCAAATATAAATGCTCGCAGGACAAAAATGCATTTGTTGAAGAAGAGTTTAGTTTATATAAGAACAAAAATGCAGTTGGGAGAAACGACATTGACTTGTTCGGCTTTAATATTGTTGTTACCAGAGAAATTTAAATATGGTAGATCTATTTAGGAAAATATGTTCTTATTATATATATATTTTGTAAATATATATATATATATTCATTCATTCTAGGATTTATTTTTAAAAAATAGTACAAATTTTGTAAATAAGCTGAAATTTAAATTTTCTTTTAACAGCAATAGTTTTGTATACGGAAGAAAAAGAAATGAAAGTTAGAGCAAAAATGAAGGGTTCATTATTATATACATTGTTAGTTAACATAAGAATAAATAGGTATTTAAATATTAAAGAAGTTAGCATAAGAATAAATAGGTATTTATTTTATTTAAATTATAATAAATAACTTTTCTCTTCAGGTTCTTTGGCTGATTATTGTTCTCTTTCTTTCTGAATGCATTAGACTTTTTTTGTTTCAACATATAAGGTTTCCACAATTACCTTAAAAAAGGCTCAAGAATTTTTATTAGTTGCAATTTGAAATAATCTATTTCTTGTTTTGGTTGAGCATATTTCTATAATTTGCTTGAAGACAGTAGTCAGAAGCATCCAACCAGAGTTCAAGAAAATGGGTTAGTTCGAAATTAACATTGACTCGAAATATTTCAAATAATTATAATGCCATGTATATAAAGTAGGGAATGAAGAAAGAAGACGACAGGAGGAGACAAGTTTTATATACATATACATATTAATGGGCTACTGGGAGGCTGCTTCTTTATATACATACATATACATACGTCATCATAATATATGTATGCATGTGCGTTTGTACGTGTTGAAGAAAAGCCAGGTGTATACTGTTATTTTTCAATAGGTTTTGTTGCTTGCTTATATTGTGTTAAATTTAACCGAATACTAACTTGAAACGAAACATTTACTTTAGAATTTTTTTTTTTAATTTTAATATTTAAAATAGATGAATTTTTTCACTCCAAAAGAGTTTGGAAAAAAAAAAAAAAAAAAAAAAAAAAACTTAAAGCAAAAGTGAGAAACCAAATCTAAAGAAATATTTATCTATTCATATTCAAAACTCTATATGTGACCTTTATTATACCTTTGATCTCATAAACAGAGCTTTCTTTCCTGCTTTCTCTGAGCCTTCCTTATCAAACAATTTCAGCCTCTAATTAAGCTTGCACATCAATAGCTATAGAATTGTAGCTCCTTTAATGGAAAACTTTTGCAAAACATTACATTTAAAATTTTTACACTTCTTCATCAACAGCTACCCAAAGAGCAAACAAATGTAAATGTTAATTCTATAATTACTTTATAATCACTATTCCAATTTCAAAAGACAAATAATTTCCGACGAAACTTTTTAATCTCTCTTTCTCTTTTCTTGCTCTTCAATTAGTGAGTTCAAATCACTTTATTCAAATTTTTTTAACAGTTCATAAATAAAGTGAAATACATTATGAGACGAAATAAGAATTTATGTAAAAGTATAATAGAAATTATAGTTAATAGAAATAAAGTAATATCTAAAATTTTTTTTTTTTTAAAAAAATTGAGATTAAAACTTCGGGTTAATTGATTACCAAAACTTTCAATTTTTATTATATTACAAAGAGAGATAAAATTACAACTGAAAAATGGAACTTCATTGGACATAATCCGTTTTGGAACACAAACTAATTCCTTATTAAGTTTAAAACTTTAAAAGAGTAGAATACATATAAACTTCTCATATTACGTAAAAAATTTTATTTTACCATCAGTTATTAAACATTACACATAAAAAAGTGAGTTTTCATATAAAAATATATAAGATTTGGAGAAGATAATTAACAATAAGTAGATTTAAATGAGATAAATGATTATAGAAAGTAAATAATTTTATTAGAGATGTTAATTTTGATCCAACACATTATATGAAATGCACGAAAAAAAAAAAAAAAAAAAAAAAAAAAAAAGTTATGATTTAGTTATTTAGGGAATGTTGCGTTGGAGAAGATAAAGGGAGAAGGTTTCCTAATAACTTTTTATTTGTTGAGATTTTAGATGTTTAAAAGTGATAGGGAGAGAGATTTAATTGGAAGGAGCATGACTTGAGGAATAAAAAAAGGAAAAAGAGGAAGAAAAAGCTGTTTAAAATGTGTATATATATATATATATATATATATATTTCAAATTAATTATCATGAATATCTTTTGTTGACACTAAAAAAAAGATCTTACTACATGCAGTAGTATAACAATGAAGGTATCTTACATAGCTTTCTACACTATCATAAGCTACACTAACTCACCAAAGTAAAAAGTTTATAATATATTATTTATGCATGAAAGCTGCTGCACCAAACTACACTAATTTCAAATATCAAATCTTAAGAATAAGATTGTATTTTCACGAGATCATATAATTTGAATGATACAACAAGACTGTGAGTAACTAATCTAAAGTAAACCCTTATTCTTCCACTAATAAATACATACATATACCCAATAATGAAGTCTAATGATATAGGTAAGTTTCTAAACTTCCAATTAACAATATACTTATGAAAACATAATTTTCTTAACAACCAACAACTTTTGCTCCACTAAATTAATCATCTCGCAATCTAAATTTCTAATTTTTTAAGTGTACTTACCAGAAGAAAAAGTAGAATTACCATTTTTTTAAAATGTTCTTGTGGTAGCATATTCTTTTTATTCTCCTCTCAATCAAATATTATTCTCATTACTATCAAATATTTTATGAATTAAATTAATAAGGAAATATATTAAAATAATGTAAAAAAGAGTATTCATTAATTAAAAAATTAATTTAAGACAGCAAAACTGATCGAAAAGTTTCCTTGCAATTAAAAAAAATTATTTTATGTTTTATAATTTTTAATTCATTTGAAACTTTTTGAAAAAGAAATAAAATAATAATAATAATATCAATCACTAAAAAAAAAAAACATAACATAACATAAAACAAGTCATCACCACCATGGAAGGAGCTTCAGCTTACAGCTTACATATTATTTATATATTCCTCTCCATTCGCATCTTGGACCTCCACTTGAGCTTTTGCAGAAAATCCAACTTCATGCAAACAGAGAAACGCCAAGAGATCTAGAACCAACACATAGAAAAACCTTGAGTAGTGGAGTGGAGAGCATGATGGCGCAAGTAGCTAACCTCAATTTGGAGCAAAGTCATGGCAAATCCAGAGTCAGAGTGGCTAGGGTCTGGAGAGGTCGAGATGGGTGCCATTTCATGGTCGAGTGGAACGTTAACATCACTTTGCTCTCTCACTGCCTCAATGCTTATGTTCGTGGAGACAACTCCGACATAGTTGCCACCGATACTATGAAAAACACTGTATGTATTATTCTCTCTCTCTCTCTCTCTCTCTGTTTTTTCTTTTCTATATTTCGGTTAATTTGAACTATGAAGACTGAGAAAGTATAGCAAAAGGAATAATCTAATGACACATCGTCACTTTAATCGACGATTTCGGAGTCAGTCTTTCCTGAAATTAATGAGTTTTTCCCTGTGCGATCGGAAAATCGGTGCAAACGGATTTAATTAATTAGTTTGTGTTAATGGTTACCCCCTATTTTATTAGCTTGGTGATGTGTATATAAACTCTGGTGGTATCCGATCAACGGTTCTTTTTTTCTCTCTCTCTCTCTCTCTCTCTGTATTAATTTGGTCTTGTACGTATTAAATTAAAATCTTATAGTCTGATTGAGTCGTATTCATGGTGAGATGTAATATAGGTATATGCGAAAGCCAAGGAATGTTCAGAACAACTTTCTGTAGAGGACTTTGCTATTCTACTTGGCAAACACTTCACATCGTCTTACCAGCAGGTAAAAATTATACGTTGTTTTCTTTCTTATGTTTTCTTATAAATTTCAGAGTTGATCGTAGAGCTATACTACTTCCTTTCTATGTGTATGTTGGTTTCTTCAATTCTTTGGAATAGGAAGTATGTGTCGGTTAGATCTCAGCATGGATGTAGTATATGTTTGGTTATAATTTTTTTGTTTCATCATTTTGTTCTTATGTTGTTGTCCATCTTATCCTTCTTACCAGGTGAGGTAACTTTCTTGTATGTCGTACGGTCTTACGAAAATAATTCATGGTTCATTATTTTACTGTTCTGAAGTACATGGAGAACAGTGTCGGTTAGATCTCAGCATGGATGTAGTATATGTTTGGTTATAATTTTTTTGTTTCATCATTTTGTTCTTATGTTGTTGTCCATTTTATCCTTCTTACCAGGTGAGGTAACTTTCTTGTATGTCGTACGGTCTTACGAAAATAATTCGTGGTTCATTATTTTACTGTTCTGGAGTACATGGAGAACAGTAAAATGCTTCCCTGTTGATGTGAGTCATATATATGATTGATGACAGGCACAGAAACGGTTGTTACACTTCGGGTTGATTCATAATTTTAGGGGAAATTCTGTAGTGCTTTTGAGACAATTTTTGCCTCCTTGAATGTGAGAGTAAAAATTTAAAGAAAAAAAAGCTCTTTGTAAGGGCTATAATCTGGTTTGCACCCATTTTTAGAATATAGAGATTCAGATAAGAACAGAGGAAGGGCGTCAAGTGTCTTGAAGAAGACACTCCTAGATCTCTATGGATTTTAAGCACATGGTCGTACTTTATTACCTGAAAAAATAATTATGTCCTTCATTTTACTAGTATCTATTTCAGAACTGAATGAAAGGAAAAGAAAAAGGGAAGAAACCGTAACAGTACTGGTTATGTTACTATAGCATAATACTGTTAATGATATTCATCGCGCTGTAGAAGTGTTCTTTTTTTCTAAGTTTCTGTTAGACTTATTTTAATGGTTGTGATTTCATTGTGAGATTTAAGGATTTATTTGATTACCAACTATGACATCAAAATGACCATTGACTTTCATTATCAATGAAATCAGCTTCTGGCTTTATCATAATGAGGTTGTTTTTTTTTTTCTTCATCATAATCAGATTTTGACATCATAAAGGTTATTTGAACGTCAAAGAAAATTCGGTCGTTCAAGTTAAAATACTTTAATTCAGATGACGGGTTTTCAGATTCTTAAGTTCACCTAACACGAAGAATTGAAATTTCTTACTAATTTTGATGAAGGTCAAGAATAGATCATCCACAATCTTTGACGCACATGTTATTTGACATGTCCTTACTTCTTATACTGCATCAGCTATTAAACATCTTTGGATGACTACTAAATTAACCTGTGGATTGTTTTAAGTTTACTTTATATAGCTTAAACTTTAATCACAAGTGCACTGGAATCTTAACAAACTGCTACGTAGATCTCGCTAGAGTTTTGATGAGTTCTTAGATTCACTTAATAACCGGAGTATAAAGTACTGAAATATATGTAACTTATCATGCATCATGTTCCATGAAAATAGAGAACTGTATCGTTTGAGTTATCGGCATTGTCTTTTACCTCCCAGGTTACTACTGCCATAATAAAGATAGTGGAAAAGCCGTGGGTACGTGTCACTGTTGACAGGCAACCTCATAATCATGGTTAGTTTTTTCAATATCTGAAAAGGATTAATTAGTGATTGAGTCTCTGTTTACTTGTTTTCTTGACAGGGGTGAGCAATATGCATGATTTTGTTTTTCAAAAACTTTTAGACAAGACTGTAAAGGATGAGTCATGCGTAAATATATAATTGGGAGAAATGGTAACAGAATTGAAAATTGTTTCCTTGCTGAAAAAAGGGAGTATACTTGGTGATTGACACGGTGTTGTAAGTGGCAAAAATATTTGGAGAAGCCTAAGGTTCATTTGTTGCATTATACACGGACATTATTCAAGAATATTAGTGTCATATTCAATACTTTCATTAGCGAAACCATGCCACTGTTATTTTTCTGAAGTTATCCCAATTGCTTATTCTTTCGTTTTTACTTATATTTGCTCATTTTTTGATCTCTTTCTCTTCCTTGCCTTTGGTATTTATATTAGTTTTCTAATTGGAAACTGCTAGAGGTTAAATTCTGCTTGAGATGCATTTTGGAACTTCAATTATGCCTTAAGCATTAACTAATAATATTTGCAACTTTATTTGCGCTATCTCCATTTCTCCAAGACTAAAGGACATTAGTTGGGTTACCTCCTTCTCTTTCTTCCACAAAGGAGGTTTGGGGTTTCAGAAGGTTATTGCCTGTAAATGGTTGAAATTTATCCTCATCTTATATCAGGCCCATGTGCTGCATAAGGTGGACTCAAAACCCAAAAAGAACCATGTTTCTCCAAATAGATTTATCCTTTTCCTCACTTTTATAAAGTTAGAAAGAGTAAAATGAGTGTAATTGCTCAAAATTGGTTAAGTTTTTCTCTAGTTGTTTGGTAAGATCTTTATTTCTTATGTTACTCAGTTAATTATTCAATTCTTGACCTCATTTTTTACATGAATATTTTCAATAGGATTACTAACTAATGACTGGAATAAGCAATGTTCAACTATTATTTTCCTTCTTATTCCATGTTATCTGTTGGTTTTGGGTGAGCTTGTAAGCTTCTTCACTCCAGCAGTTCTGCTTGTTTCCTTGAAAACTACAGTTTTTGAGACATTCTCTCCTTTGCAAAAAGAGCTTCTTCTTTTTGGGCTCAAACTATATTTGTTGCGGACCCATTTTCAAGACATCTATAGGAAAGCTACTGCAGTTCTCGATATCTTTTTCCAAAGTGATATCTTATTCCAAGTAAAGTTGCCCCTTTTTATTGAAGAAGAGAGATGTCCATGGCATCATTGTGTTGTCACAGTTCTTTCAGTGGTTTGTTTGCTCCAATGAGTAACTTGTACAGTACTGTGCATAATCCATTTTTCAGTTTACAGTAGAGATCTGGAACAACAACAATATTTCCACAGGGCCCTACATCATTTAGAAACCTTGTAAAGGTTTTCAAAGAGGAGTCTTAGTTCCTCCAATCTATGTTCAAAGCTTTTAATGTTTCAAATATTTAACAAATATACTGTCTGCTAGTAAAACTGTCAAAATTTTCATGTGTTTTCAGTTTAATGGCATGCTATCCACAGCCATTTTTTTTGTACATTGGTTTGGCTAGTTATGAATAGATTGTGCTAGTTTGCCTCTTTTCCTACATACAGATTGCACTTAATTGACTCTTTTCCAATGTCTTTCAATTTAGGTTTTAGACTTGGATCTGAGAGGCATGTTGTGGAGGCAATAGTACAGAAGTCACTTGTTCTGCAGTTAACTTCAGGCATTGAAGGATTAACTTTGTTGAAGACAACCCAGGTAGACTTCCCCATTTATGCATGTCCTATAGTGTGAATCATTTTTGAGGTATTTTTTAAAAAACTAGATTGCATGAAATAGGATTGCACAGAACTATAATTTTTTTTTTCTTTTTGGTGTGTGTCAATAAACCTGTGAATATTTGTATAATATTCCAGTTTAGTTGACTATAAGAATTATCTGCTTAGGTGCTTTTATCCAAAAAATATTGTCTTTTGTACATGTTGGACAGAAATCTACGTAGGTCTTGGGCATAAAGTACATATAGGTCCATCCAAAAGGACTAAGGAGGAAAGTGACTACGTAGAAGGAGACCTATCTAAGAAAATTCGTAAGAGAATACTATACAGTAAAATATGATCTTTTCAATGCTACCCGTGGGCGTAGACAAGGGGAACCCCTCTCACCACTTCTATTTATTTTTGTAATGGAAGTTCTTAATAGGATATTGGAGAGGGCTAAGGAGTACGAGCTCTTTAGAGGTGTGTGGGTGGGTAAAAATTTGCAGCAGGTGGAAGTTTCCCATTTATTTTCTGTGGATGACACGATTATTTTGTGCCAACCGAATGTGGAGATGGTGCAGAACTTAAGAGCTGTGCTGCAATGTTTTCAGTTGGTATTGGGACTTAATATTAATATGGAAAAGTCTGATTTAGTATGCTTTGGGAGGGAGGAGGATGCAAATGTCTTTGCTGATCTGCTTGGGTGTAAAGCTGCTAAAGAGAAAGGTAGTTGGGATCCGGTTTGTTGAAATGTTTGAGAGAAGGCTAGCCACATGGAAGAGGAATGTTTTATCTAAAGGTGGTAGGCTCGCCCTCGTGAAGAGAACTCTCTCTAATATTCCTATCTATTACTTATTGGCCCTTACAATTCCGGTCTCAATTGTCAAAAAATTAGAAAGAATCCAATGCCGTTTTCTTTGGAGATGAGGATGATAGGAGAAGAATTCATCTTGTGAATTGGAAGGAGGTCAAAAAGCCTTTGGTGTGCTGTGTTTTGGGTATTAAATCTTCTATTGAGATGAACATGGCTTTACATGGGAAGTGGTTGTGGAGATACCTTACGGAGGAGGACAGGTTATGGAAGAGGGTTGTGGAGGCGAGATGAGGGTTCTTGGAGTGGGAGAGGTGGTTGCCATGGAATTAGAGGTCCTTACGGCATGAGTCTATGGAAGAAGATTAGTGAGGGTTGCCAGACCTGGAGTAATTCCATTAAATGGAAGCTTGGCATGGCAATAATAATATCCAGTTCTGGTTGGATGAGTGGAATGAAGGGGGCTGTCTCAAGGATCATTTTCCTAAAATCTTTGAAGTGGCGAGTAATAAAAACATCAAAGTGGAAGAAGTTTGCAAGGGGGCGGGGGGTGAGGGTGGTTGGAATGTGGTGTTATCCAGAAATCTTAATGATTGGGAGGTGGAGGAGTTTGAAGACCTTCTGCTTTTGCTGTCCAGGACCCAGATGAGCGACTGTAATGACAAACTGATCTGGAAGCTTAAAAAAAATGGGACTATTTACTGTGAAATCCTATTATGAGCATATTTTGGGGGAGAATGACAGCAGCCATGGGACTTTTCTGTCCAAAATGATTTGGAAAGCTCAGTCCCCTCCTAAGATCTCTTTCTTTGCTTGGGAAGAATGCAGAAATTGTATTTTGACTTGTGACAAATTGATGAGAAGGGGCATGATGATGGCAAACAGATGCTTTATGTGTAAGAAGGAGGAGGAGTCCTGCAACCACCTGCTTCTTCGCTGTTCTGCTGTCCAGGAGCTGTGGGCGATGATTTTCAGATTGGGGGGGTTGAGCTGGGTGGTGGCGGGTTCGGTGAGGGAGGAGTTGTGGGCTTGGGTGGGTTTGAGGAGAAAAGATAGGAAGCATAATATGCTTATTCCATTGACTGTTTTTTGGATCATATGGAAAGAAAGGTACAGGAGGGCTTTTGAAGGGAAAGAAAATGATATGCTTAAGATTTGGGATAGGTGGTTGCATTTATTTGGATCGTTAATTCTTGGATATGACTTGTATAGGGTGGACAATTTTGGGTACGTAATAGACTACTTAACAAATATGTGATACTTTTGTATATGGGTTACACCCCCTTGGTGCTTTGTTTATTCACACTTTTTTATTAAAAAAATACAGTAAAATATGCTCTATATTCTGATAGAAGATCTTGGAAACCATCGCCCATATATATAATTCTTTATTCGGAGTGAGAGTAGGTTCTGGTCCATCTCTTCTCTGGAAAAATTAGGAGATGAATGACAAGAGCACTAAATTGGGATGTGAATGACAAGAACGCTATGAGATGTGGAACATTTCCCCCATACCCACCCCATTGCATTTCTTGCATCCTTGAATTCGGTGGATAAAAAAAATTGAATCCATCTACATTCAGTGGAATGCCCTGCCTGACCACCGATTTCAATTTATCTGTTCCATTTGATTTAAAATTGTTACAGTTCCTACTGACAGATCTAGTTATGGGATTTTGTTAATAAAGTTATTAAGAGAGAATCCAACAGTCTCTTGACTGAGAAAAGATAAAAAATTGATCAAAAGTTGATAAATTTTTCTTCATTCATGGTCTGCTGACAAAGACAGCTTGGTCCTTTAATACAAAGAGAACCAGTTATGTTGGAAATTATTTTCCGGAATTATTGTAACTAAGTCATAATTACCCGCATTTCTTATCCTAGCCTTACCTTTTCTTCCCTTCTCCTATACACATTCTACTTTTCACCAGTATAGCATATAGACACATAAAACAAAGAGGAGTAGTTATTCTGAAAGTTACTTTCTAGAAGAGCCTAACTTCTCACCTATTGCTCCCTAATTTTCCCCTACTAACACTCACAATGCTTCATAGAAATACAACATCTAACCCGGAAAAACAGCACACAGAATGCAGTACATGCCTCTATCTAATAAACCCATAAACAACACCCATAATACAACAGATGCACCTATCTACTAAGTACCTGATTTCTTCTTATTTTCACCTAATTTCTTCTTATTTTTCCGCTTGTGTTCCTAACATCAGTTTCCCCCCTCAAGATGGCGCATGTCATAAAGTTCAAATTTCTGCCACTGCTATTGTGCTACTCTTTCTGGTTCTACAATGCTGGAATTTCAGAATTTTCTCCATTGCCGAAGTGCACTTCCACTTTTAACCAGAACAACCTTTTACAGCAGTGATCCAGTTCAAATTTTTCATCAATTAAAACATAATCTTCGCACTTGCTGATGATCAATCTCCTGAAGGAATAGCCTCTTCATTACAGTGGCATGCTGCTCTGGAGGACATCCAAGACTAAAATTTAGTGGTGGCTGTGGTGCACATCCAGGAACAGACGCAGCAAAGTAAAAACACTTCAATAACACCTTAAACCGGTCTGTTCTCTGTTCATATATTTTGCCCAAACTCATGGTATTTGTTAAGCTTTTGGACCAACAAACCTGAAAAAATTCAGTTTTGTAAAACGTGACAGAAAGGATGCTCACGCGTTGCACCAGGCTGTGGGTGCGCACAAGGTGCAATTGCGTGGAGCACACCGAGATGGATGTTCTGAGTTGTGCAGATCACGCCTTTGGGTGTCTTGCAGATTGTGTGGTGGTTTTTGACTGGTCTGCATTTGTGGGGGTCTTGCGTCGCATGGTTGAGGGTGATCGGTTTGACTGCTTCTTTCACTGGTCTCCCGCAGGACAGGATGGGTTGATTACTCCTCTAATCGACTCGCTAAAAATTCAAACTTTGACATGTTCTTTTCCCAGTGTTCATTATATATCTTCAAAAGATTCTCAAAAATGAACTGTAATTCACCCATAACGATTGGCTTTGGTGCCAGTTTGTCACAGTCCCTATCAATGAATCCAGTTATGAGATTTTGTTTATAGTATGGGTTCGTTATGAGAGAACTAATGATCTCTTGAATAAGAAAAGTACTCCAAACTTGATAAATTTTTCTTCATCCATAATCTGTCCATAAAGACAGCTTGGTATTTTAATACAAAGATAACCAATCATGTTGTGAGTTATTTCCCAAAATTATTATAACTACTCAACTACCCATATTATCTTAGCCTCACTCTTTTTTCCCTTCTCCTATACACATCCTACTATATAATACATATACACAAAACAAAGAGCAGTTATTCTGGAAGTTACTCTCCAGAACAGCATAAATTTTCACCTGTTTCTTCCTAATTTTCTCCTACTAACACGCAAGATGATTCATAAAAATACAGCCTATAAACCCACAAAACAGCACACATAATGCAGTACATACCTCTATCTAATAAACCCATAAACAACACACATAACACAACAGATACATCTATCTACTAATTAGCTAATTTCTTATTAATTTCTTCTTATTTTTCTGCTTGTGTTCCCAACAAAAATATTGGTATATTTATTAAAATACAATTAAATATTATTATTTTTATTTGAAACCCAAAAGCGCAATATAGAAAAATCTAAACTCGACAGAAACATCCAAATTAAAGTTCAATAATATGAAAATTAGTGCATAAATTATAAAGAAAAGTAAGGAATTCTCACAATATTAATTTTGTTGATGCATGTAATTTTTGTTTGCCGATAAATAGAATATTGCATACAAGAGGTTATATTTTGGAGGTCTTATTTGCGCACTACTACTTATTTCAATGCATACTATGGCATAAAAATGAAAATAAAGTAGGCTGCTAGTTTTCTTTCTATGTCTACATTCTTTGAGATTTATGGATGCTAGGATCATGCATGTACCTAGACTCTTTTAGGTCTTGTATTTAAATATGGGAAAACCACCTTTCACCCTTTGTTATTTGTATTTATTCAAATTCAAACCTTGTGGTTTTTTTCTATGACAATTCAATATTTGTGGTTTAGTTTTTTTTTAAAAAAAATCATTTTATGAAAGATCAAAACATTGAGGCTCTTGTTTTATATATATCTATATACATATATTTTTTTTTCTTATTAATTTCAATTGTCTAGCCTTAGATTTATTTTAGAAGTCTAAAAACGTGCAATATCCTTTAAAAATTAAAAATGTTATGTAACATAAAGAAAAAATCAAACTAGGGATTGAATTGTCACATAAAAAAAGAAAAAGTTTGAATTTGAGGGGATGAGTATGTACTTTACCCTTAATTTTTTTGTTGGTCATGGTACTTCATTGTTTGTTTTTTCGTCTTGTTATATTCATAGTTTATTTCTTTGTCTTGTTATATCTCTTTTTGATTTTGAAAATTTTGGAGCTGACCAGAGTTCAGAATTTTAAAATTTGGAACCCAACAGGTAATATCTGTTCAATGGGGGAAATAGGAAAAAGAACATTGAAAGAAACATGGAACAAAGAAGACTTGTGCTTCATATGTAATTACAAAGCACATGTGGCCTATTTGCAAATATATCTGATATGATTGACAATGTGATTATATATCAGCCTGGGTTTGATTCGAATTACAATTCTATGCAATAAGAATGAGAATATAATACAAATATCATAGAAATTTAAATAAAATAATATTCTAATTCAAAGTCAATTTCATGTCAATTCAAGTTTGGTGCTTTTGTGATTACTACCTTGACAATTTGGAATATGAATACATGGCTTTATGGGATTAAAGATATGAGTGAAATATATTCAATTATATACCAATTTGTAAATTATAACTATTTTCTGCATATTAATTACTAAAATCTTAAAATTGAACATTAATAGAATAAGTTTGAATCAAATATAAAATTAGGTTGTTTTGTGCCATTTGCTTGCTACTTATTATCAGCTTTAATCATTTTATCTAATGTTTACGTATGGTAATATAAAAAGAACAATGCTTATTAGATTTTTAAAGATTTTAATAAGATAGAAAATGAACTGCCTAATTCGTAACTGAGAGGTTTTTTTTTTTAATCAGTTTACTTAAGTACCTTTATAATATTATCTCAAAATTAAGAATACTTGTATAATGTAAGCTACAAAACATTTTTAATAAATACATAATTTTTTGTTAATTTCTTTACCAAATACAACTAATTTTTTGTTAATTTCTTTACCAAATACAACTAATTTTTTGCAATTACTACTTTATTCAAATACATGACTACTTAAATTTTTAAACAATTTCTGTTTTAACTAACTTAAAGGACCCTACAACTTTAAGCACATTTCTTTCGGTAGCTCCAAACATCATCACATTTACTTAGGAGCTTGTGTTAATGAACAGTCAGGGTTTGAAGGGTTTATTAGAGACAAATACACAGCTCTTCCTGAAACACGAGAGAGGATGTTGGCAACGGAGGTCACAGCATCCTGGAGGTAAAAAATTTCTTATTTTTGTAATGAATTAGTACAATACTACATTTTGAGGACACCAAACTATCTGTGGTTGCAGGTATTCGTTTGATTCTGTCTCTAGCATTCCTCACAAGCCTCTTTACTTCAATGGGAGATATGCGGATGTGAAAAAGGTTTTGACAGGAACCTTTTTTGGCCCTCCAAAAGAGGGAGTATACAGCCCATCTGTTCAAAGTACTCTATATGACATGGCAAAAGCTGTACTGGACAGGTTTCTCACTATAGCATTCAGTTTTTTCTAGATGATCGTGGTACCTTTCTGGATATTGATTCTATATTATCTCATTGTTCTCTTATCTCAAAAAATATCATCTTATTGTTCTCAGGTTTCTTGACATTTCATCAATCCAGCTTAAAATGCCTAATATACATTTCTTGCCAGTTAATCTATCAAGCAAGGATAATCCTACTATTGTCAAGGTAGTGCTCTTGATCTGTTGATGCATGTGGAAAGTTAATGGTTGCAACTTGAGACATGGAAAGGGACAGGAACCTAAGCACTTCAGGATGAAAAATTAGAAGAGGCAAACTAGGATATTGTGAATCAGTTTTTTTTTTTCTTTCATGTCTGAATTTGATTAGGGACTTTTAAGAGGTAATATAGTGTCTTCGTTCTTCTTTTTAAAAAAAATTCTTCTCAAAAAGTATAGTGTCTTTGATTTCAAAAACATTTGCCCTAGCTCAAACAAAATGAGGTGGAAGAGGCAGGATTATTTCTTGAAAACCACCTTCCCCTAGCCCATCCATTCTGCTTCCTCCCATCTCCTCTCCTCCGGCGTAAGTAGAAAATATGGAATAGGGAAATTAGGTGAGTAAACCATTTAAGTTTATAAGACCTTGGATTTAATTCTTTCAGAACATTTTTATTGATTTTCATACCAGGCTAGAGTTTTAGATAATAAATAAGTGCAGCCAGCATAGTTGGCTACGAATGGTGTAATATAGGTAGGGTTAATTAGTGCCAAACAGGAACCATGCTCAGCTAGAAGAAATAAACTCCGTCTGAGGAAGGGAATGGTTTAGGAGTATGAGGCACAACTTCTTTTGAAAGACCATGCCATGGATCTTTCATTTTGCATATTTTGTTACAAGGACAAAAGGAATGACCTATATTGCTGATCCACATAATTTTTGCAGTTTGAAGATGATGTATATTTACCAACAGATGAACCACACGGAACAATTGAAGCCAGCTTGAGCCGAGTCCGTTCAAAGATGTAAAAGTTGTGGTACACAGTGGATCACAAGGAAGCTATGGTTAGCAGCTCTGCTCTTTTAATCTTCAAAATAATCAGTGAAATGGGAGCTGCTTTTACAATGAACTTTGTTAGTAAAGGACTCAAAAAAACCCCCACCTGGTAGTATGATATTTAATCATAATGGAGTAATCATGGTACTCCACTTAGTTCTTCCATATTTAGTTTTTGTGTATAACAGACTGAAGCAGAACCCAACAGTTAAAAATAAGTTGAAATAAGTGCTGATTAATTCTGTCAGTGCATAATTTCTGCAGATTTTGGTATCAGGATCCAATAATAATGATTTGAAAAGTAGCAAGTCACCACAATCATTTTTTAGACGCTCTACTCTCTATAATTCTTGATTCTATTAGTAGTAAGTACTTTGATATCAAATTTTTTAAGACAGAGATAGAAAGTATGATCCTGAGTTACATTTTCTAAAGAATTAGAATTAACTAATTTGTAATTTGAGCTTGCATTTGGAGTTGAGGATCAGAACTCAGTTTCTAATTATGCACAGAATTAAACAAATTCATAATATTCCCATGAGTTACTTAGTTTTAAATAGAAAGGAACAAGAGGGTATCTCATATTGCTCGTATAGAAGTGAGTTTCATATGATATTTGCCTTTTCCTTACAAGAAGAGAGATGATAAGTATGTGCAATACTGATGAAATATCATAGAAAAATTCAATAGAGTTTAACTAAAAATAAAAATAAAATGGAAAAGGACAAAGGTTATACATAAAATGCTCATAAACTCTCTTAAATATATTGTTCTAAAAGCTTATGATATTCACTTCCCAAGTTTTCCATCAATTGAGTGCATTATTTTTATCATATTCCAAGAGAATCTTTAAAATACATTTTCCTACTAAAGTAAACTTTATTTATCCTAATAAAATTTTACCAATTGGGAATTGGACAAAGTTAATTTATATTTTTGTTAACTTCTTCTATAAGATGACTTACTTGTGGTCTTAATTTATTCATAAAAATTTATTTGTAACTAAAATAAGATAAGAAGAAAATCTTACCCTTCACACTTCCCAAAAAAAAGTTTTATCAACTCAAGTGGGGTGTTTGAGTTGGTTACTTAATACTATTTCCATTCGACGTCAGCAACTAAAATATGCTGTTAAAATCATTAGCATGATAACTATTAGTATTTTATTTTAGATATTATGAATTTAAATTTTATTAAAAAAAAAAAAAAAAGCAAGTAAAAAGTAAAATTCACTAGTTTCTTAAATTATCTATTTAATTTAAGTGTATTATTATAATTTTGACGTAAAGAAAACCCGGTGACTGACTAATTTTTTTTGGTTTTAGTGGCTGCAGTATATTAATATCCGGCTTAGTCTTTTTGTTTATAATAAGTAGTATTATAATCTTTTTTTCTTTAACCAATAATATATATATTCAAACATACAAATATTGGGAGAGAGAGAAGCTGGTAGCTAAAAGATTTACGTGAAGAAATAAATGGATCCCTAAAATTAACAAACGAACCAAGAAGAATGAATCTGTAAATTTGTTTTATTATTTAATCAAATATTTATGTGCAGAAATGAGAATAAATCCTAAAATTAATAAATAAATACAACGAAACAATCCACAATATCCTTCTTACACATTAAAAAAAAAAAAAAACACCAAACTCTACTCTTCTTTTGTTAATGGATATTGGGCCAATGGAACTGGTTGTGTGCCTGAACCCACAAATCAATAGAGATTACAATGCAATATTTTATCAAACCCGCATAGGGATACTGATATATAGCAAGTATGGTGTACAGTGTGCCATTTTTGTTGAAGATATAAATACATTGTATTCTCTAGAACTCTCATTTTTTTAGACTGATTATAAAATCCTAAATAGGGTTTTCTCTCACACGATGGTCCTACTTCACTCCCCTCTAATAGATTTGAGATATTTTCTCATCTTTCCTTTTAGTTTTCTTCATAAATCTTGCTTACTAGTGAGATTATACATTTAAGTATCAATTTATTACATAGAATCAGAGTGTAGCTAGGGATAGAAAATGAAAACTCGAACTAGACCACTAGTAACCAAAACTCTACAAACAAGTAGGATGATTTTAGATCCCTTTGAATTTAATAATTCATATTATATCAGAATAAATGAAAGCCCAAGACTAGTTCCAAGTTCTTAGTTGCTCAAAGCCAACAATTATTACATATTGGCTAGATCCATGAAACGCACACTATCAATTAAAAACAAACTAGAGTTTAGAAACAGAACCCTACATGAGTCGATAAATCTGACCGAGCCCTTAATGGAATATTGGATAAGATGCACGATACCATAATCACGTGGATTTAGAATGCATTTCTGCTTGATATCAAGGCCAATATCCTTTATATAGAGATAACACATCACCTATGAAATGATATTAAGGAGAGGCATTATGTAACACCTCGAAAACCTTTGCGCTTAATTTGTAATTGTGAACCCCTATTTATTCGAGTCCTAAGACCGCTTATACTCTTTAGATATTTCGTAATTTTAATTTTTCGATAAATATTTTATTTTGTATTTTAAATTCATATTTTTAATTTATTTAAGTAATTTTTAAATTTATATTTTTGTCATAGAAAAATTTTATTTTTGTCGTTATTATTTAAAAAATAAATTTTTAGGAAAAAAAGACGGAGAAACTGCAAAAATCCCACAAGAAACGCCTGCGGGAAAGGTCCTGCCCGTGCGAGCATCGCATGCCCCACGCGCGGCCAGCACAGGACATGCGCACTGTGTGCACGTCCCGTCCGCACGGGGCGCGGGGCTTGGTCTGCACGTGTGTCCCATTGTGCGCAGACGGGTACAACTCTGTGCGCACGCCCTCCTTGCAGTAGGCCTACACAGCGTAGGTCCAGCGTCCTGTCCTTGCACTAGGCCTACGCAGTGTAAGTCCTGCGCGCTATAGGTCCGGCTTGGGTGTCGTGCGCCTTTAGCTTAAGTGGTGTGTCGTTGTCACTTGGGTGATGTGCCACTGTTGTTTAGGTGGCATGCCTTTGTTTTTTGCATTGCTGTCACATCGCATCATCCGTTTGTCAGTCGTCATTTAATTTATTTTCTAATTGACTTTCTCTCTCCTCACCAGATTTTGCCACTTGGCGCAAATCTGAAGGTCCTCATTTTTTATAAATAGGGACCCCCTTTCACCATTTCTTCATCACTTTCATTCCATTCTTCCATCCTCCAAGAGCTTAAAGAGAGAGTGAGTGATCTAAAGAGAGAGGAAGAGGAGAAGAAAAGAAAAAAGGTGTAGAAAACTTTAAGGTTTTAGTAAGGAATTTAGTAATTACTTTTAAACATCATAGAAAGTATTTCTAGAGCCAAAAGTATGAAGCTTAAATTTATGATTTGTATGATTATGTTTAAATGTCTAAACGAAGTAAATTTTACTTGATAATGCATGTTACATGATGGTATATGAATTTGTAATTTGCATGTGATTTAAATGATATAATTCTTGAGATCAATTACCAAAATGTGAAAAGGTAATTAAGCATGAAATGGTAAATATGTATATGTATTGACATGCATAATTCATAAAGTATTTTGTTAGGCTTTTTATCTTTGAGGAGTTTATATTTCTCCTACATATGGTCTGAAAAGACGTGAGAGAACCGCTTCCTGTGACAGTATACTCTCTGACAAGAGTGGTGACGTAATATTTCTGTAGTAATCACCTTTGGTGAAGTAGGACCGTGTCCATAGATTTTCCGATAAGACCACTGTGGTTGGCACGATCGTAGGCATAGATCATGTTATGATTTGATAAGTCATAAATGTATTGTTGGTTTAGCAAGCCGCAAATTGTTGTTTTATCTGAACTAGCCATTACACATGGATAGTCGAAAATCTGTATCTACCTTCAATAGATAAAAGTCGGAACGACTTCACGAAGAAATGACAAGAAAAATTTTGTATATCATAATTTGTTTGATTTTTTCTATTATTAGCATGATTGATTTGATTAATATAATCATGACATGATGGATTTGATGTGTTCTTAAATAAACAAATTTTTTTTATAATTTAAAAAAAGATCTTGGCGTGACTCTTGATTGTAAGTCTTAATGATGTAATTATTCAATTTTAAAATTTTATGATATTATTTAAATACTATTTTTTTTTACTGATTATATAAAACTCAACCCTTTCTATGCCCTTTTCCAAATGAGGATGATAGTGAGGAACCGATCGTTGAGCTATTCCTTGAAGTCTTTGAGGATCCTGTGAATCTATAAACCTTGAGTGCATGACTTGTTTCGCACTCTGATGAGTCCTTTCACATAATGAAAGAAGTGACCATTTTTGTATTTTGATATTTTCTATTTTGTTACCACTTCTGACATCAGTTATATGTGTAATTGGAACTCATATATTTTGTAAGAAATTTGGAATAAATTACTCCGCTGCATATAATTGACTATTATGCACTCATAATCTATTTCTGTATATGGAACTTTTATGCCTTAATTAGCATTTGGGAGGTCACAGATGGTATCAAAACAGTTATACGAACCAAATTCCTTACGATTGAGGTTGTAAGTAGAAAACTTTTTATGATATTTAGGAAATGAGTCATCTTTCCAAAAACTAGATCACCAACTCGTGTCTTTTTTTTTGTAGGAATGACGGGAGGGAGAGCGTCTATAAAACGTACCGAAAGATCTGAGACCCAGGTTCAATCGACCAGGGCCGAGTTTACCGAACTCTTCCGAGCTATCCAGGGACTGACTGCAACCGTAAGACAAAACCAAGTCAACCCTTGCCAATATTTTGCCCTAGAATATCGACCAGCCAAAGATCTATCTTTCACAACATAGTAGAGTTTAAGAACCTTAACCCGCCTCACTTTGAAGGAGACCCCAACCCCTTAGTAGTTGAATTCAGCCTGGATCCTGTAGACAAAGAAACTTTTCTTTGTTTAAAACCTAATCGAGGAACAAAAAGTCCTCCTAACAGCCTTTGATGCTAACTGATGAAGCCAAACACTGGTGACAACTCAAAAAGAAGTCCTACCTACCCCTACCACTTGAGAAGTTTTCATGGACGCATTCTTTGATACTTTTTTTAGCCTATGTCTGAGAGAATAAGGAGGAGGAATTTCAGGACCTTTGCCAGAAAAACTTAACGGTTGCTCAATATGTAACTCGATTCATCCAACTGTTTAGGTTTGCCCCACTAATGGCTACCCCTGAAAGTTATAAAGTTAGAAAGTTTCTGAAGGGTTTTCGTACCAATATCTTCGATCGGATTGCGATGCTGAGACTCAGCTCGTATGCAGAGGTGCTTAAACATGCCAAGTTAGCTGAAAATCTTATCTCAGCTAGGCACCAATACATTGCCCCAGTCCGTACCCAACAACACCAATCCCAACAACTCAGAAAAAGATTGCCAGACCCAGTACATAGTCACTTGATAAACAACCCCGAGTTGCCCCTCCCCTGCTTTACCTCCACCTACTAGACAACCTATCCGACCTTCCCAACCATATCAACATTATGGTCGCTCGCATGGTGATATGCCCTCTCGGCGTTTTAATCACCCCTACTATAGGTGCAGAAGCACCCAACATCTTGTGAAAAACTACCTTTATTGGTTAAAGGACGTGGCCAGACCTGTAGCTCAGAGTCGTGTGTACCACCTTGATGAACCCAGTGCCCTCCCCACTCCTGTCCTTATCCAAGTTATACTTTCTATAAATGATATTTTTGCAAAAGTTCATATCGATACAGGTATTACCCACTCTTTTATCTCTTATGCATTTTCTTATAAATTAGATATTAGGTCTGAACCTTTATATGAAGTACTATATATAGAAACTCCCTCTAGGGATTTATTAGAAGCTAACTGTGTATATAAAAATTGTAAAATAAAAACTTTGGAAGTAGAATTATTAGTAGATCTAATATTTTTGAATTTATCAGGATTTGACATTATGTTAGGAATAGATTGAATAGAGAAATATAGGATAATCATTAACTATGAAAGTAAAGTTATAACCATGCAATCCCTAAAAATGAAATAAAAATCTACTTTTGTTATTTTCTAACTACTGAATAAACAAGATTATAGATGTTAACCCTGGTGTGTACTATATTCCTACTGTTTATGACTTTTTGAAAGTCTTTCCAAAAGAACTATCTGGTCTGCCTCCCCACGAAAAATAGAGTTTTTTATCGACCTGCTTCCTGGAATATAACCAATCTCAAAACTTGCCTATCGCATGAGTCGTACTGAGCTAGCAGAATTAGAAAATCAGCTTTCCGAACTCTTTGATAAAAAATTCATCTATCCTAGTCATTCCCCTTGGGGTGCCCTGGTGTTATTCATGAAGAAAAAGGACGGCTCCCTCAGACTATGCATATATTATAGAGAACTCAACCGAGTGACAATAAAGGCAAGTATCCTCTACCTCGTATCGATGATATTTTCGATCAGTAACAAAGAGTCACGATCTTCTCCAAGATCGACATCAGATCAAGGTACTACCAATTGTGAGTCAAAGAAGAAAATATTTTGAAAATCACCTTCCGGTATTGATATAATCTGTAGGAGTTCAAAGTTATGCCTTTCAAACTAACTAATGCCCCTATTGTCTTTATGGATCTTACAAACAGGATTTTTCGACATACACTAGATTAATATATCATCATATTCATTAATGACATCCTTGTATACTTTAAGAGCCTAAAGAGCATGCAATCCACTTATCTCAGGTACTGGGGACACTTTGTTTGAACTAGCTGTATGCTAAACTCAGCAAATGCTCTTTTTGATTGGATCGAGTCTCCTTCCTTGGCAATGTAATTTCAAGTGAAGGAGTTTCTGTGAATTCAATCAAAGTTGAAACAGTGATCAACTAGAACCCGTTAACCAAAGTAACTAAGGTATATAGTTTTCTTAGTTTAGTAGGTTATTACTGACGATTTATCGATGGATTCTCCAAGAATGCTGCTCCATTGACCCGTCTCACTAGGAAATGTGTACCATTTATTTGGGACTATGAATGTGGTGAAAATTTTATGAAATTGAAGTATATTCTCACCTTTACTTCGATGTTGATCCTCTCTGACAACACTAGAAGATTTTAGGTTTACTGTGATGTATATAATATTGGTTTGGGATACGTTTTGATGCAGCACAGTCGAGTGGTCGCTTATGGATCTAGAAAATTAAAGCCCCATAGCCCAATTACTCTACTCACAACCTGGAATTGGCGGCTATAATCTTTGTCTTGAAGATATGGCACCATTATTTGTTTGGTCAAATATTTTAAATTTATACTGACCACAAAAGTTTAAAATATAATTTCTCATAAAGGGAATTAAACATTAGATAGAGACGATGGATGGACCTCTTGAAGGACTATGACTGCAAAATCATCTACTATTCCGGGAAAGGAAATGTGGTCGCAGATGCGTTGAGCCGGAAGGAGTCCCCTGTGTCTGCCCACACCATGACCTCCGGTTAGAAATTGATTGATGTTATACAGGTATTCTGCCTCAAGCACTATGGTAATGGTGCCTATCTTGCTCAAATTCAAGTTTTGCCCGATCTTTTTATGAAGATTTAGGAAGTTCAGTTCACGGATCAAGAAATCACCAAAAATTTGAACAAGTTTACTTCTGATAAATTTGTTGACTTCAGGCTTACTGATGATGAGTTATACAGATTCTGGAACCATATTTGGGTCCCTGTCACTGTCAGAACAGATGTTTTCAAGGCTACCCATGCCTCCAAACTATCCATCCACCCTGAAAGTACCAAAATGTATTGGGACTTGAAGCATCAATAGTGGTGGCCTAAAATGAAGAAAAACATTGTCCAATATATCTCCCGATGCCTTTCTTGTCAACAAGTTAAGGCAGAACACCAGAGATCCAATAATTTATTGCAAGGCCTCTTGATTCTAAAATGGAAATATGAGCATGTAACTATGCATTTTTTCACTGGTCTGCTTAAGACCTGTTCTGGTCATAATGTCATATAGGTCATTATTGACAGATTAACCAAGATCGCCTACTTCTTACCCATCAGAACCACTGACTCCACCAGTAGATTAGTATGCCTATACGTTGATGAAATTGTTCGACACTACGGTGTCCCCTCATCCATTATGTTTGACTGAGATTCTCAATTCACCTCCCATTTTTAGGACAATTTTCAAGAAGTGCTTGGGTTTATATTGTACTTCAGCATTGCTTATCATCTCTAGACTAATAGTTAGTCTGAACGCACTATTCAGATATTAGAAGACATATTGCATGTTTGTGTCATCGACTTTAGCAATAATTGATATGGGTATCTTCCCCTATGTGAATTTGCTTATAATAACAGTTATCATTACAGCATCGACATGACTTCATATGAAGCCCTGTACAGTAGATTGTGTCGTTCTCCCACCTGCTGGAGCGAAGTAAGAAATCAACATCGTTTGTGAACTAATTTCATCCAAGAGACTATTGAAAAGGTTGTAATCATCTGTAAGAACTTGACCACTGCCCAGAGTCACCAGAAAAGTTACGTGGATAACCGTAGAAGACCCTTGGAATTTGCCATTGGTGACCAAGTCTTCTTCAAGATTTTCCCTACAAGGAAAAAATGCGATTCGAAAAAATGAGAAATTCGAGCCTCGTTATGTGGGACCTTTTTAAATCGTGAAATGTGTTGGACCTGTGGCATACAGCCTTACTCTGTCCCAAGAGTTTACAGGTCTACATGATGTTTTTTATGTCTCAATGCTTAAAAGGTACCACCCTAACTCTTCTCATATCATTCTTCATGAAAAGATGCAGATGCAAGCTGACATGACATACAAGGAACTCCATGCGAAAATCCTTGGTTGAACTGACAAGGTTTTATGCAACAAAAGGATTCCCATAGTAAAGGTGCAATGACAGCACCACGCCCCAAAAGAAGTGACGTGGGAGTTGGAGAGCGAGATGAGAGAAAAGTTCTGAGACTTATTCATGACAAATTTGGGGGACCAAAGTTTCTAAAATGGGGGGAATATAACACCCCAAAAATTTTTGCGCTTAATTTGTAATTGTGGATTCATTCGAGCCCTAAGGCCGCTTAAACTCTTTAGATATTCTATGATTTTAATTTTTGGATAAATACTGTATTTCATATTTTAAATTCGTATTTTTAATTTATTTAAATAATTCTTAAATTTATATTTTTGCCATAAAAAATTATTTTTGTCATTATTATTTAAAAAATAATTTTTCAAGAGAAAAAGACGAAGAAAATGCATAAATCCTACAGAAAACGCCCGCGGGAAGGGTCTCGCCTGTGCAG
Organism: Carica papaya; assembly: GCF_054855325.1. Lineage (NCBI taxonomy): Eukaryota > Viridiplantae > Streptophyta > Magnoliopsida > Brassicales > Caricaceae > Carica > Carica papaya. The sequence continues at coordinate 8,675,934 of NC_142316.1, forward strand.
GCATTGTAAATCACTTTTTTGGGTAGTGTGCCACCATCTTTTGGGTGACATGCCTCTATTTTTTATGTCACCGTCACATCACGTCATCCGTCTGTCGGTCACATTTGTCAGTTGTCACATCACTTTTTTTTCAATTGACTTTCTCTTTCCTCACCAGATTTTGCCACTTGTCACAAATCCGAAGGTCTCCATTTTCTATAAATAGGGACCCCCATTCACTATTTCCTAATCACTTCCATTATATTCTTCCATCCTCCAAGAACTTAGAGAGAGAGGGACATGAGAAGAAAATAAAAGGTGTAGACAACTTCAAGATTTCCGTAAAGAATTTAATATTTACTTTTAAACATTCTAAAGAGCATTTCTAGAGCCAAAATTATGAAATAGTTGAATTTATGATTTGCATGATTATATTTAAATATCTAAACGAAGTAAATTTTACTTGATAATGCATATTATATGATCGTATATGAACTTGATAATTTGCATGTGATTTAAATGATTAATTCTTGAAATCAATTACTTAAATGCAAAAAGGTGATTAAGCATGAAATGGTATGAGAAATATGCATTTGTATTGACATGCATAATTCATAAAGTGTTTCGTTAAGCTTTTTATCTTTGAGAAGTTATGTTTTTTCCCATATAGTCTTAAAAGACGTGAGAGAACTGCTCCCTGTGGATGACGGTATACCCTTTGACGAGAGTGGTAATAGGTTTTCTGATAGAACTGCTATGACTGACACGATTTTTGTCATAACTCATGTTATAGTTTGGCAAGCTGTAAATGTGTTGTTGATTTAGCAAGCTGTAAATTGTTGTTTTATCTGAATTGATCATTCCACATAGGTAATTAAAAATTTATATATGCCTTCAAAAGATGAAAGTCGGAATGATTTCATGAAAAAATGACACGAAAAACTATGTATATCATGATTTGTTTAATTTTCTCTATTATCAGCATGATTGATTTGATTGATATGACCATGACATAATAGATTTGATATTTTCTTAAATAAATAAATTGTTTTCATAATTTAAGAAAGAACTCTAGCGTGACTCTTGATAGTAGGTGTTGATGACGTAATTACTCACTTTAAAAATCTTATGATATTATTTAAGTACTATTTTCCTTATTGAGTATATAAAACTCACCATTTTTCTATGCCCCCCTCCAGATGAGGAAGATAGTGAGAAATTGATCGTTGACCTACCCATTGAAGTTTTTGAGGATCCCATTGATCCATAAATCTTAAGTGTATGACTTGTCCCGCACTCTGATGAGTTCTTTCACATAGTGAAAGAAGTAATCCTTTTTGTATTTTGATATTTTCTATTTTTTGCCACTTCTGGCTTCAGTTATATGTGTAATTAAAACTTATATATTTTGTAAGGGATTTGTAATTAATTGTTCCGCTGTATATAATTAACTATTATGCACTTGTAATCTATTTCTGTATATGACACCCTTATGCTTTCATTAGTATTTGAGATGTCACACATGCTTAACAAAATGTATCGAGAGCTTATGAGATTAATTAGACTATTGGAAACCTCATACAGGATTAAGATCTAGATCATACACATTGGTGCATCAGATCATATTATTCATACACCACAGTTGTACACTGAAATTACATCAAATATTACTTCTAAAGTAATCTTGTCAAATGCAAAAAACATGAATGTATCTCATATTGTGGTAATTAAGTTAAGTGATAAGGTAGTACTTAATAATATTTTGTGTGTCCTATATTCAACTTGAACTTAATATCTATAAGGTGACTAGCACAAGATGCTAGATATTGTTTAATATTTTCACAAGAGCATTGTACAATTCAGGACCTTATGACCTGAAATACTCTTAGAATGGGGGAATTAAGAAATGGACTGTCTCAGCTTAAAAAGTTTGGAGGTTCTAAGGATCCAACTCAACAAGATTTCTCTGGTACAACAATTTCGGGCCCTAATAAAGAAGAATATTTTAATATATGCATTACAGACTTGGTACATCCTTCATAGTCCAAGTCAAACATTCCTTCAAGTGTTTTAAAGATAAAAAATTGTAAGTTATGTTATTTTTGTTCTTTGGCTAAGATGCATAGAGTGATATTGATAATAGAGTAAATGAATGTTTTGATTTAGTATACTATGATATTTGAGAATCTTATAATGAAATCTCTTATGATAGATTCAAATAGTTTTTATCAATTCTTAATATTGGTAGTAAATGTACATTGGTGTATTTAATAAAAAACAAGGTTAAAACTAATTTTCATTTACAACATCTTTGCATTTTTGTTGAAATACAATTTGACAAAAAAGTCGAAGTAGTTCGAAGTGATAATGGAAAAGAATTTCAAATAAAAAACTTCTATTATAAAAAAGGTATTATACATTAAAAGATCTCTATAGAGTCTCCTAAGCAAAATAGAAGAGTGGAGAAAAAGCACAAATAGATACTTAATATGACCAAAGCTTTGAAATTCAAAATTAGATTGGACTTGAGGTATTGAAGTGATTTCATACTTACTGCACTTTATCTTATTAACATGACTCCTTTATTGGTAATATGTCATAAAACCCCATTTGAGGTGTTATATGGTAGGAAACCAAAGTATGTCACTAAGAGTCTTTGGATGTTTAACATTTGCATCCATATTGACAGGTAACATACATAAGTTCGACCCCAGAGGTAGAAAGTGTATATTTCTAGAGTACTTATTTGACATTAAAAGGTATAAGTTACTTGATATGGAGACAAATAAAGTTATCATATCAAGAAATATAACCTTTCATGAAAGAGTCTTTCCTTACAGTAACAAAAAATGGAGAAAAAAATCTCAAACCTCACTAGAATCAAGGATTCAGTGAGCATCTCACAAATTACTTTTCCCACACAAGTAGAAATTGAAAAACTGTGTTGGGAGAGATAGAGACTCAAATGTAGAGATTGGAGTGTCAAGCCAAATAGAAGAAGTGAACTCAAGTGAAAAACTAGGTAATGAAGAAGAAGAAACATAATAAGTCCTTTTCTATGAAAAAGTAGCTAATATGACATAGACGACTTGGATCGTTCAAGAAACCAATCAAACCAAGGAGGTCATAACTTGGACCCTTCAAGCTTAAGAGGTCATAGTTTAAGTTGTCCAAAGACAACTCCAAGTGACCAAACACATCCAAAGGAAGCTCCAAGTGGCCAAGAACATCTAAAAGAAGATCCAAGTGGCAAAAATAAAGACCCAAGAAATAAAGGTTGTCTAAAGGAAGATCTAAGTGACATGAGGCTGTCTGAATGAAAATCAAGGTGCTTTAGGCCATGAACATTATCCACATAAGGCTAAACAAGGCTTGGTCACATCACAAGATGTACTTGAGCCACATGAAAAGAGTATCTTAATGTCAAGTGAACCAAACAACAAGATCAAGGTCCAAAAAACTTAAGAAAAATTATCTTGTTTACATTAAAGGATGGATCTGTGAAGGCATAAGTATCGAGCAAAACTTTGGAGGCCTTAAAGTGGGGAGTTTGAGTCCACCATGCTAAGGAAATAATCGGCCTCTAAAGAAGCCAAAAGATCAATAAACCCAAGAGCAAAGATTCAAGCACATGAGAAAATCTCTCACCCGTGAGAGATTTTTCCTGCCAAAAAGAGATTTTTTTCTCTCAAGTAGGAAAATTTCTTTTCTTCCTTCATATCTTCTCGAAATAGCAACAATTCCACAAGATTAAGATTTTTGGTAAGTCATCAAAGAAGGATCCTCCCTAGCTGATCATATATTTACAAATAAAGAAACTAATATGTGGAAAAATCAAAAGCATTTAACACAAGATCTTCACATAATCGAGGGAAATCATAGACGAATTAAGGGAGATAATGGACATTCCTCTTTTCTCAAGTATGGTTGACCCTAAATTTCCTTTTTTCATTCAAGATCTTTATCAAATTAGTTTGGTTTCCTCAAGAAATTAGTCATATCTATACTATTTGTTTAAATCTTTTCTATATGTAATTTATTAACTTTTTGATTATTGATTTAATTTCCTAGCCAAGTATTTATAATCAATTAGGAGATTTAGTTTTTAATTGTAACCTATTAGCATCAAGTATAAATAGGCCTCTAGAATTTAGTTATAAATCAAGCATAAAATACAAAGTATTTTAACTTTTTAACTAGTAAGGTTTTCTTCAACCTTCTCGTTGAGTTAGGAATTGGTTCAACTTATTTTGATAACTCTTATGCCATTTTATTAATTTTTATTTTTTCTAATGATCTTAGTTCCAATGATATATTGATTGCGGATTAAATAAGGAAGGTCTATCTATAAATAAATTTTGGTGTTAAATTCTATGTGTAGAGTTTAGATTACATTGTTGATCTTGAGTTCCATATCAGTAACTGTTGATAGTAATATTTCAAGAAGACAACAACTAGAATGAGGAAGGCACTAGCATACCCAATGGATTATGTGTGTGAACACATTCAAAATTAAGACCATAATTCACAAGCTATTGAAAAGCTTGTATGGCCTTAAGCAAACATCAAGATAGTGGCAAGCAAAGTATTTAGATTTCATCATCAGACAGGGATTCACCTAATCCAAGATTGACTATAATCTCTTTGTAAAAAGAAGTGGTAAGAGTTTTATAAGTTTACTTATTTATGTTGAAGAAATAATTATGGTAGAAGATGATGAGAATATTATAAATGACTTAAAAGGAAAGCTAAATAATGAATTGAAAATTAAGGATTTAAAAAATTTTCTTAAAATTGAGATTATCAGGTCAAGAAAAGTAATAAATATATGCCAAAGGAAGTGTGTATTGGATTTGTTAAAGGATACAAGTGTATTGGGTGGTAGAATTTCAACACTGCCAGTTGTCCATAATACTAAATTATGCAAAGATGCAGGAGAATTATTCTCATCTATAACTATATACAGGAGGTTGATTGGGAGATTCATGCATTTAACGCGCACCAGACTAGACTTAGGGTACTCAGTTCATGTTCTAAGTTAATTCATGGAAAGTCCCAATAACCAAAACTTGAATGCTGTTTTTAAAGTTTTGAGGTATATTAAAGGAACATTAGGATAAAATTTGTTTTACTCAAGCTTATATGAGTTAAAATTGAATGCTAATACTGATAACAATTAAGTAGATTGCCTTAGCACAAGAAAATCTATCACAGATTATTATGTTCTGTTTAAAAATTTACTAATACCCTGGAATCTAAAAACCAACATATTGTCTCTAAATCCTAAGTTGAAGGTAGACATAGAGTGATGGTCAGTGTATGTTGTGAGCTAACTTGGATCAGATATCTTTTGAACAACTTTGGAATCAATCATTCGAAAGCAACAGTTTTGCATTATGACAATAAAACAACCATATAATACACATAGTTGTTAATCATATACTCAATGAAAGAATCAAACACATTGAATTAGATTTCTCTTTGGAAGTGTAGTGATAAAACATATGAATTATAATAACTTACAAATATCTTTATAAAGGCGTTATCTAGTTGACTACTTAAACAACATATGATCAAGATGGGAGCAGAAAACATCCACTCTCTATTTTAAGAGAGATGTTAATGGATACTAGGCCGAAGAAATTGGCTGCATGCCTAAATCCACGATGTACGGGAGACCAAAATGCGAGGTCTCATTAAACCCATGCATGAACAATTGTATAGGACCAACATGTTGTACATACACCACTTTTACACAAGGTATAAGTACCTTGGATTCTTTATAACCTTCATTTTTATGCAGCTGATTACAAAACCCTATATATGTTTTCCTCTCATGCGTTGGTTTTGCTTCGGAGCTCTTCCAACAGATTTGAGGTATTTTCTCATTTCTTTCTCCTAGCTTTATTGATAGATTTTGCTTGCTAGTAAGATTATACATTTAAGTACCTATTTGTTACATCTTGGAAGAAAATTTTTGAGGAAAAAATTAAATCTCACTAATCAACAACACCAAAGATGCAAGCATTTATCTGATTACTTAAAAAAGAAAAAGAAAAAGGTAAAAAATAAAAGCCGAAAGCGCCAATTAAGCATCCTTTCAGCCTTTTCTTTCAAGTTTAATACTTCAAAACTTCACAGTTTGTTCCTAATTTTTTTTTTTTAGTGTTTGGTCTTTTTTCAAGTTTATAGCTGAAAAGGCTTTGGTATAGATTCTCCAATTACCGGTTACATCATTGTCGCCGTCCAGATCTGGGTTCTTGCCTTTTTCTTTTGAAGTATTACAGTTTCTGGTTTTATCAATATCACCATATTGAATTTCTTCCTTATTAGCTGTCTTCCTCATAAATTCTGATCGTAAAATTTTCCGTCTGCTTAAATGGAAAATTTTGACATATGTCAAGTTTTCTGTTTTCCCACTCGTTAGGTGTGTGCCTCTCATCTTCATTCTCTCAGACGTACGCAGAATTCCACGTAGAAACAGAGTTAGGCAGATTCATCTTCTGTTTCTCTTTGCGGAAGCTTTTTAGTTACGATTCATAAATTCTTTCCATTTTTGAAGCTTATTAGCTCATCCATGGCTTCCCGTGAACGCAAACAAGAACCATCCAATCCACCACTCTCCATCGGCTCAAGATTGAAATCCTTTATATTCTTTTCATTACCCATTTTAATTCTGTTTGTAGCTATTTCATTTAGTTTCAACAGAACAAACTTCTTCCAAATCGACCTCCTTAAGTCGATCCTCAGATCACGCCCCAACTCCTTTCAACCCCTTCTAGGGTTTTCTCACCCAACCTATAAACCAAACCATAATCCCCAGCCCTCTCACTGCGTACTATGGATGGCCCCCTTCCTTTCTAGTGGTGGATACAGCTCAGAAGCTTGGTCTTATGTCTTGTCCATCAAACAGCATATTAAAAACCCTAGATTTAAATTAGCTATCGAACAACATGGGGACCTGGAATCCCTAGAATTTTGGGAGGGGTTGCCTCAATATATCAGGAACTTGGCATTGGAGCTGTATCAGACAGAATGCAGGATGAATGAGACCATAGTGGTTTGTCATAGTGAGCCCGGGGCTTGGTATCCTCCATTGTTTGATACCATGCCTTGTCCACCATCTGGGTATCAAGGTTTCATGTCTGTGGTGGGTAGGACAATGTTTGAGACTGACAGAGTGAATGCTGAACACGTAGAACGTTGTAATCGAATGGATTACATCTGGGTTCCTGCTGAATTTCATGTTTCTACGTTTGTGCAAAGTGGGGTTGATCAATCCAAGGTTGTGAAGATTGTTCAGCCTGTCGATGTTAACTTCTTTGATCCTCTAAAGTATGAGCCAATAGATCTTTTTTCTCTTGGGAAATTAGTTTTAGGTGCAAAAAACCGGAAATTGAACTCAAAGGAGTTTGTATTCGTGAGTGTGTTTAAGTGGGAGTATAGGAAAGGTTGGGATGTGTTGTTGAAAGCATACTTGAGAGAATTCTCTGAAGCTGATGGGGTTGTTTTGTGTTTATTAACAAATGCATACCATTCTGATAGTGATTTTGGGGATAAGATTTTGGAGTTAGTGGAGGATTCTGATGTTGAAAAACCCGTTCATGGTTGGGCTCCTATATATGTGGTTGATACCCACATTGCTCAGATTGATTTGCCAAAAGTATACAAAGCAGCTAATGCCTTTGTGCTAGCTTCAAGAGGAGAAGGATGGGGAAGGCCTTTGGTGGAAGCCATGGCTATGTCTTTACCGGTCATCGCTACCAACTGGTCTGGACAGATGGAGTATTTGACAGAGAAGAACAGCTATCAATTGGCAGTAGATGGGTTAAGGGAGGTAAAGGAAGGGCCATTCAAAGGCCATTTTTGGGCTGAACCATCTGTAGAAAGATTGAGAGTTTTGATGAGGCATGTGATGAGTAATGTTGAGGAAGCTAATGAGAAAGGACGGATGGCAAGGGAGGATATGATCAGAAGGTTTTCTCCAGAAATTGTTGCTCAAATTGTTACTGACCATCTACAAACAATATTTGACAAGTTGACACCACGTTAAAATATCTGTTTATTTGGCAGGAAAATGTCTATCTTTTCTTGCTTAGCAATCTGTGCAGAAAGAATTAAACAAGTTTTTTTCAGATGAGTCGGGTACCCGACTCTCTTAAATTACATGTTATCTATACAAATAGTTGCAATTTTTGTTAGATGATGTGACTTTCATGAATCTAGAGTTTGTCCAAAGCAATTAACTCAGACTCATGGTTCATGGAGTTGTAAAACTCATGGTTATACAACATAAAGTAAATTCTCTCTTTCTCCAATACTCTGCTTTTTACTATACCGTATTGGGACAAAATTTATGTTGGTTCAAATAACAAAAATTTGCCCACTACATTTTAGTATATTGACCGGAATATTGTTATTGATCTATGCTACATAAAATTTTTCTAGTGTTTTCTTTTTCAAGGTTTTGTCCAACTAAGCTGATTTGATTGATTATAATAGTGTTGTTATATATACCAGTACTGTCCCTATGATCAAGACATAATCAAGACAAACATGGTCAGGGAATGTATCAAATAACAAAGAAGACATGATCAAGGGAGGAAAATATGTAAGAAAATATACACCTAATATTTTGCTTATGTTATAGCGATCTTCTTCCATAATCTCCTCTTTTTATTCCTCCACTACTCCCCCTAAAGTTGGAGCATGAAGATTGGAAATGCTCAACTTGCTAAGTAATTCATGGAATCGATCATTGGCAAGAGCTTTGGTAAAAATATCATCTAGTTCACTTTGAGAGGCAATGGATCGAGTTGAAAGGATTTGTGATTAAATATATTGTCAAATAAAATAATAATCTATCTCGATGTGTTTGGTATACTTATGAAATATTGAGTTAGTCGTTATGTGAATGGCAACACGATTATCACAGAATAAAAGAATTGGTCCTGCATGTTTGACCCCAAAATCTTGTAATAATATGAGCAATCATATTATTTGACACGTAGTGTTGGCCATAGCACAATATTCTGCCTCAATAGAGGAACGGAAAATTACTGTTTGTTTTCTTATAGTGCCATGATATTGGTGAAGATCCAAGAAAGATGAGATAACCAATTGTCGATTTTCTTGTGGTTGGACATCCTGCCCAATCTGCATCACACTATGCTTGTAGTGTTAATGACAGATGTGGAGATAGTAAGATACCTTGTCCTGGAGTGCTATTGATATAACGAAGTACTCTATATGCAACTTCAAGATGAGGTTGTCACGGAGAATGCATGAATTGATTGAATAAATGGACTGCATAACATACGTCTCGACAAGTGATGGTGAGATACAATAAATGGCCAATTAGTCGACGATAATCTTATGGATCAGTACATAGTTCATCAAAATCATTAAAAAATTTGTGTTGTTGCTCTATGAGAGAATGATACTGGTTTGCAACCAATGAAACCACTATCAGCTACAATATCAAGATCTTTGATGTGGAATTTGATATCTAAATAATGCTTCAGCTTAGAGATGCATTCAACATTTGTCCCCACAATGATAAGATCATCAACATAGATGAGAACGACAATGAATGATCCATCATTAGATGATACAGTGAATAAAAAATAATATATATCTGATTGCTTGAAGCCAATATTAAGTAGAGAATTGGTTAATTTTCTATACCAATTGCGATAAGCTTGGCGAAGGCCATAAAGAGATTTTCACAATGGATAAACTTGTTGCTCCTCCTGTTTAGTAAATCCCTGTGGAATTTTCATGTACACTTCTTCTGCAAAATCTTTCACATCTAATTTATATAGTTCCCAATTATTCAACAATGCAAGTGCCAATAAGCACTAAATTGTTACCAATTTGGCAACAGGTGCAAACATCTCATGGAAGTCGATTCCTTCAATTTGAGTGTAGCTTTTAGCAACAAGACAACTTTTGCAATGCTCGATGCTCTCATCCAATTTATACTTGACTTTGTAAACCCATTTGGAATCAATAACCTTCCTTTCAAGAGGTAAATATTCTAAAATTCAAGTATTATTTGCTTCTAATGCAGAAATTTTCTTAGTCATTACATCTCTCCGATGTTGAAATTTGACTGCTTGAGAAAGTGACTTTGGCTCATCATTTGATGTAATGGCCACTAGAAAAGTAGTGTTAGTAGCAGAAAAGTTTGAATAATAAATAAATTGTGAAAGATGATATATCGTCAAGTTTGTTAATAAAAGAGGGGAGAGTGATGTACAATTTGTGGGAGCAAAAGAGAGGGGCAAAATGTATTCATAGCCAGATAAATGATATGAGACTTATATTTGCCGTTTGTTTTCTTTTGGAGCAGCATTTGAATTAATCATCATGTGATTGATTTTGTGGAGATAATAATTTTTTTCAACCATTTCAATCTTAATCATGTCTTAAAGTTGTGGTTGAGATAAGGTAGAAGCAATTGGTTTTGATTCTTGATAAGTATTCATTGATATTGAAGTAGATGCAACTGAACAATCATCATAAGATGGACTCACACTTGATTTTGAGAATCCAAAATTTTCTATTGTAGATTTGGTGCCACTTAATTTACCATCAGAAATATCAAATTGATTTAATCCTACAAATTAAAATATTTTTTCAAATAATTGTATATCTCGATAAACATAAATTCTTTTACTTTCAAGATCATAAAGACACTTGAAAGTAATATTTCATAAGTAGCTCGTGATGCAAACTTGGCTTAGCTCGTGATGCAAACTTTTCTCATGGCTCATCATTCACATCTCGATAACAAAGGCATTTAAAGCTCTTTAAATGATCATATGTACACCTCCTCTTCAACTATATTTCATGAGGAGTTTTATTTTTTAAAATAGAAAGTGGCATATGGTTGATTATATATGCAGCAGTAAGGATACACTCATCCCAAAATGAAATTAGAAGACTTTCTTGAAAATGCAAAGCACATGCCATCTCCAAGAAGTGTTTATGCTTGTGTTTGATGACTCCATTTTATTAGAGTGTGTATGTGTAGCTAGTTTGATCATCATGTATGAAATCAAGTTCGTTATCTATTTGCAAAATCTTAACTCTCAAATTAAATTGAGTATAAACCCACTGTATTAAGTATGTTTTAGCTTTTGATTTATTCTTTATAAGGAAAAATCATGTTGGTTGATTGAAATCATTTACCAAAGTCAAGAAGTAATGACATCCAGAATAAGAATTTTTTTTATAAATGTCCCAAGTATCACAATGGACTAAATCAAAAATATTCATGGTCTTATTCATATTAATAGGAAAAGATAATCAAGTTTGTTTTTCTCTACAACAAGCATCACAAAATAAGTTCTTGAAATTCAGAGAGATAGATAAATGTGGAACCAAGTGAATGCGATTTATTAGCAAATGCCCTAACCGACGATGCCACAAGTCTGCTTCAATTGTATCAACGGCAATGAAGGCCTTCTCCCCTCTCATCGGCTCTAAATAATGCAGACCATTTCGCTCTTTACCCACTCTGATAAGCTTCCTCGAGACTAAGTCCTAAAACACAAAAGATCTGGCAGAAAGATTACCAAACAATTTAAATATTTTGTCAATCTTCTAACATATAATAAATGGAAATAAAAATTGAGAATTCGCAAAACTTGTTCAAGTATTCATTTATTTTTTAGATCTATTTGACCAATGACATGAACTTTAACTATTACGTCATTAAGAATTTATATTGGTGGCATATCGGGTTGAAGAACAGGTTTAAACAAAGATTCAATATCACAAGTCATGTGATTTATGGCCCTTATATCCACGACCCACTCGTCATTCTCCTTACCCGAAAAATTAGAGGTTGCCATATTCGTATATAGATTACCTTATGTTCTTTCCAAACCCTTTAAAACAGCTAATAATTGTTGATGTCGTGCAAAAGTCAGACCTGGAATTAGCAATTTTATGTAGTCTTCTGATACAACAAAAGTTGTGTTGGAAGATGTCCTTGTTCCAGCAACATTCTCTAATTGATTTTTATGTTCACGAGACTGATTAGTTTTAACTTGCTTGCCACTCTTATTTTTTGTTCTACGTAATCTAATGAGTAACTGATCACCTTGAAATAATATTCCTTCTTGTGATTAGTTTTTCCATAATGAATACAAGGTGGAAATCGATCATCCTTCTTTTATTTCAGTCCATTCCCTTTTGCAAGTAGTGCAACTCCTTTAATGGGGGGGGGGAGTTCAAGTCGCCACAATTGATTGTTGCTTCTCTTTTTGTGCTACAATGGCATAGGCTCTCATAAGGTTTGACAATAGATCTATGTTAAATATTTATGACCTAACAGTTGAGTAAACATCGTCAAGCCCCATTAAAAAATCAAACACTTTTTCTTCTTCATGTATAAACTGCATTCGGTTTGCTGCACGACACTTATATTCGCAAGTGCATAATGGAATTGGATTGAGATTTTGCAATTCATCCTAAGTAGATTTTTATTTTCCATAATATGTTAAAATTGAGGATTTCTCCTGCTGTGAGAACGCTAATGCTCGTTTCAACTCATAGACTCTAGGTGTTATACCTTGAGTAAATCTTTGTTCCAAATCTTCCCATACCTTTCTTGTTGTCTCGACATGAACCGCACAATCTTGAAGCTCTTTAGCAAGTACGTTTATTAATCAGAACAGAACAATCGCATTGCCTTACATCCAAGGTTGAAAATCTGGCAAACTAACATCAGGTCTTTTAATCATTCCATTCACAAAACTAGCTTTGTTTTTGAAATGAAGTGCATTTATAAAATTGCGCCTTCAAATGAAATAGTTGTCTCTATTTTCACTAAGAGGGTGCGTGAAAAAAATCAAGCCTAGATGGTCAGATGGGTGTAGATAATAAAGAGAACCTTCAGCAGCTTTGTTTGAAGGTACAATTTTAGTGGTCATACTTCATATTTGCAGTTTGTAAACCTGCTCTAATACCATAAAAATTTGTATAGTTAAGTTAACTTGATTAATTACAATAGTGTCGTTGTATATATAAGTACTATTCCTATGACTAAGGCATAACCAAGGCAAACATGATAAGAGAATAAATCAAATAATAAAATAAACATGATCAAAGCATAAAAATGTGCAAGAAAATATACACCAAATATTTGTCTATGTTATAGCGATCTTCTTCCATAATCTTCTCCAATTATTTCTCTAATAGAAGTTAGGACATCTTATATTGAATATTTTAATAAAAATATGTGATTTTAATATATTTTTATTTATTATATAATCTTGATTTATTTGACATAAAATAAATTATCAATTTGGTTTATCCAAAAAAATATTTATCACTTAATATAAGGTAAATTATTATTTTGGGTCTAAAAAATTTTATTATAATTTGGTATTTAAATTTATTAAATTATTTTAGTTTATAATCTTGTTATACGTAAGTCATAGCCTGACATAAATGATGTACTGAAAAAATGTTTTGACATAAATGACAAAAAATTATTTTTTACCCATATTTTATTTTGTGTAGAGGTTAAATTGTTTTTTTTTTTTTTTTTTTTTTGTAATTGTTTATAAACATAACAATATTTTTTTTTTCTGTAGATATAATTTTATAGAAGAAATCAATAAAACTGAAATAAATCCAAAATCGTAAACCTAAAATAAGTCCAGAAAATCTCTTTCTGATATCAAAAACAATATACTGATTGATAAACATTTATTCTTGTGCATTGAATGGGTCTTGACTAACTAATTTAACCTGGAGCAGCCTATCTTGAAGTTAAAGGTTCAAACAGGATACAAGATTAACCGCTAATTGTTAATTGCTTAACATGGCATTATCTGCACATTATGTAAGACTTACACAAAATTGTAAGAGAGTTAGTCATAAAGTGTTTTTTTTTTTAACTCCGTAATTATAATAAATTATTTTTAAATTTACATTAAATCATAAAAATAAATTTTGAAACTGATTAATTACATTTACCTAAATCAATTGTGTTTTTAGAGTATTTTTATAATTATTCTTTAAAAAATATTTTAAAAACCATATGAAAGGACAATAGGTTTGGAAAAAATCTCAGTTTGAATCGTAGGCAAGATATACATATATATATATATATTATTCTCTAAAAATTTGTTTCTACCACATTAATAATACTATTTCTAATCAATTTCCAATAACACCTGAGGAAGAAAAACACACATATACATCCTTGAACATTCATCCAAGTGTAAAGTGTTGCCTTGAGATACTGTAACTTCATAATTTAATCCAAATCACAGAATCAAATAAATGAATTCTTATCATTATCAGTGAAATTATCGGTAATAAATTCAAGAACTCTGAATTGAAGAGACAATATCACATACTTGACATTCTTCCTCAAGCCATAATAACACAACTTCGTAGTTGTTGGCAGTTTAGTTGTACGAAAAATGTTGACACGGGTATATCGGATTTAACTGTGATAATTAAGAAAAATGTACAATTCTCTGTTCCTTAGTTAACACAACGGGAGATTATAAATATGTCAGTGATATAGGAGTAGAATTTTTATCTGAGTGAAAGGGAGGCAGATGGCAAAAAGTACCACTTTTCCTCGGCCAAACCAGAATCAATATGAATTCATTTGATAGCAGTGCAAACAATCAACATCTAAACAAAGTTGTTACTGAAGATGGGGAGCGAAAACTGCCAAAACCTCTTTGTAAACAGACTTCTTGAAATCTACCGCCTGCACGGAAATTAGGAAAAGAACAATCAGGCCAAAATATTTTAAAGATTGATTTAGGGCCAGCAATATGTTCCATATATATATGTGTGTGTGTGTGTGTGTTTAAACAGAAAAAAAGCCACCCACATGCACAATTATTTCTTCAGGTGACATCCACAACCACTCGCCAAACTCTGGTTTTTCAGTTCCGTCACCCAAAAGATTGATTTCATCTTCATTCCCAATGAATTTAAGAAGAAACCTGCAATTTTTGTTGGGAAACCAATGTCATTGCCAGCTCAAATGGGAATGAACAAAAGGAGAAATCCAAATGTATTTCCGTATGAAGAACATGAAACTACTAAAAGAGTTCTGCATATTTAAGAACTGTCTACTTTTAGAAATTTTCAGATTTTTTTTTTTTAAAGTTAGACTTTGCTTATTATATAGAAATATGTTTATTTATTGACACACAGTAAACTTATGGAGGATTGCATCTCTAAAATCATCTAGGGAAGAGACTTCGCCTTGAGTAAAACTCAAGATATCCCTTATATCTAATCTAAGAGGATAGTTTTCTAATAGGAAGCTAGAAATATTTTGTTGTCATTTTCAAACTCGTTTCCTGTTTTAATTTTTATTTTCTCAAAATTATTTTTACTTTTACCCATCAAACATGCTTTTCTGTATTAACATGAGTAAAGGAAAATGAAAACTAGAAGATTTTTTCTTTACCAAACACAATTTTCCTTTTTTTTCTGTAAACAAATAAAAACATGTTTAGTTTAACAAAATGAATGCTTTTTCATCAAAAAAAATTACCCCAATTCAGGAAAAAACTAAAACTCTTCCTTTAAAACTCTGTTCTCACACAGTTCAAACAAAATCTAAACTTCTTTAGGAAGAGAAAATTGAAAATCAATGCTCACATTACAATATTGATTAAAAGGATTTTCTTTTGTTCATTCTTTTCTTCTTTTTATCGAGTACTATCACTACTCATACTTGTTACTGGATGATAATTAATTCCTTAAAATGAAAAAAAAAATTGTAGGGGATTGCATTACAGTGGAAAACAAAAATCTCTTCTACAATTGCACAAACAAAATGAGATTTCTACATTTTTTACCCAATTGCATTGCAGAAATATTATAATTTGCTTCATGAATTATTAGAAACCAACCTGTAGGATTCATATTTTTTTAACTTGACAGCCCATAAACTTGTTTGCACCTTCCAGTACTATCACAACTAAAACAACGACAGCTCAAGTATTTCAGAATTCACACATCAACAAATAAAATTGTGCCATTTTCTAGTAGTAAAGAGGACCCAAGTTAGCTATGCATTTCAAGTTGACATATTATCTAACCATAAGTGGTACTCAATTATTCAAAAAGCAAAAACATATAACTGGTACTACTCAGTACTTACCACTTCTGTGCTTGACCTTTCCAGTCTGATCCCCATTGATGTTTAAGCTTTTCTCGGACTTCCGGTGGGAAGTCATATGTCAACCAATAAGGTACCTGCATGTCCAAACCAATAAATAAACACAGTAATGATGCATCTATGAGGGGCTTTGTTAAAGTCCAAACTGCATGATATCAAACATATATACTCATTCAGTTAAATTCACATTCAAGGTATTTTATTCTTAAGTATTAGCATAAAACTTCACAAGTAAAATAAGATTCTAGTCTTCATATTTGAATCAAACCAGTATTTACTTGAACTCTTCGGGGTTAGGCTAAGATGAAAATTAAATAGGAATTAAACCAAACAGGGCGTGATTGACAGTTTTGGTACTGACACTAATGGCAAACAATTGTGTGCTGCTTGAAGCATACTCATCGACACAAATTGCAAAAGAGAAATGCATATGGATAACGTGTGTGTGTATCCAATAAAATCAAGATGCAAACATTCAACTTCTTTTTGTACTGAAACAAGCGAGTCTAAAGTTTGCATATGGGATAGTCCTCCATCACCAACGCTATTACAGCACAAAAACTACGCTTCAAAAATTCCAAAATCTGTTAACTACAAAACAAAAGAAAAGAGAAAGTTAAGGAACGAGCAATTTCTAGAAACCATACCTCTGCAAGAACTTCTACTGAGTTGACACCTGTCTCTTCTTTTAATTCTCTTATGGCTGCAACTTTTGGATCTTCACCCTCATCAATTCCACCCTAGTTAGTGAGTTGAAAAAAACAACATAAACTTTCAAGATAGAAATTCAGATTGAAATATAAGTTCAAGATACAACTGCTACCACCAGCAATTGAACCATTAACTACATTTAAGTCCATGTTCTGCAGGTATACTTCCTCAAATGCTCACATCATGCTAATTAACTCTTCTCTTTTTTGGATACAGATTAAGTTCATGTTCTGCAGCTATACTTTGTCAAATGCTCACATCATGCTAACTAACTCATCTCGTTTTTGGATACAGATTAAGTTCATGTTCTGCAGCTATACTTCCTCAAATGCTCACATCACTAACTCTTCTCTTTTTTAGATACAGAGTAGAGGCTGCTACACCAGTCATAATCCAAACACTCATTCTCAAGTGAGAAGATGCAGCGACCAATGTGGTTGCCAAATGGTTGTGCATTTAACTTATTCATGCTAAGCTAAATAACACCTCAAATACAGTAGAATGCAGTAGAGTTAGCTGCATTACGAAGAACAATCTCAAAGAAGTTCTTTGAACATTTTTTACTAGGCAACATAGCTTGTTCTTTAGATGCAAAATGGATCACTTCCTATGATTTAAAGAGACTGCTAGAATATATATAAATAAGATTGAGTAATTTCTTAGCAGATCAGAGATTTAGGGTAATTAATTATCCAACCAATAATTTGACATGAGGACAAAGGTCCAGGTTATACTGCAGGAAATTACCCCTAACTGTTTTTATTTTTACCTACTTGTTCTCCACATCTTTATGCTAAGTGTTGAGAAGCCTATATTAAGTACAATTAGAGTAAATGGTATGTTCATAATATACCCTCTAGTGTAATGAATTATTTTCCTTTACTGATTCATAAGAAACTGTGTAATGAATTATTTTCCTTTGACATGAGGACAAAGGTCCAGGTTATACTGCAGAAAATTACCCCTAATGAATTATTTTCCTTTGACATGAGGACAAAGGTCCAGGTTATACTGCAGAAAATTACCCCTAACTGTTTTTATTTTACGTACTTGTTCTCCACATCTTTATGCTAAGTGTTGAGAAGCGTATATTAAGTACAATTAGAGTAAATGGTATGTTAGTAATATACCCTCTAGTGTAATGAATTATTTTCCTTTACTGATTCATAAGAAACTGTATATATAGGACCCTAATATTCAATAAAATACACAACATTCCATTCTTTCACATGGTATCAGAGTTATAGGAAAAAACACCTTAACTCTTTTGAAACTTTAAATCACCCTCATCACTGAAAATAGAAACAACCCTAAATGGGACCAGCCTTTATAGCTGGCTACCAGCCTCCAGCCACTGTCACCTGCAGCCGCTGCCACTTGCATCTAGCGCACCAGTAGGCAAGGCTCAGCTATGCAAACAGCCAACAGCGTGTGTCATTCAGCTGCATGTGCCACCAAGCCGTAAGCCTCCAGCCGTGCTCCTGCCATCCAGCCACGCACTTCCAGCCATGCACCAGCCACCTATCAGCAGTCTGTCTACCAGCTGCACATCCCTCCAGCTGTGCCTCTGTCCAACAGCTGCAAACCAATTCTGTCCAGCCACCTGTTCAGCCCGGTAATCTCTTTTTTTCCTTATAAAATCGACCTCTAATTACCCTAAAAAACTTTAGATCATGTCAAAGGTTACGTCTTAAGGCACAGGTGCGAATCGCCATATGGAAAATTCACAAGAAGTTAACAGAGAATTTCAACTAATTCTGGTGGTTTATCAGAAATTATTTGAATCTGACACTATTGATTCGGGTAATCCTCAAAGGAAACGGAAAACTCAGCCACATTTTGAGCACTGGATCTAAACTATGAGACCCATGGTTTAGTGGCTAGTATGAGGAAGATTTGATGATAAGGCTTGGCTCTAGAATTCAATGTCACTAGAGATAAGCAACACTTGCATGTTCCTCCCTACTGCTAAGGAGGTTTAGGAAGTAGTCAGACAAATAAATTCTAGAGTAAAAGATGTTGCTCAAATCTATGACTGATGATCAAAACCTGGCTTGCAAAACAATGAAGCATATCAGTGTTAGAATATGCTAACATATTACAAAACCAGCGATAAGAATTTGATCAGTACCGTTGTCTCACTGTATTAACAGCAAATATGTAGCCCGCCTAAAGCAGTTTGTGGAGAAGGATTGTGCATACCAATTCATGGTTGGCCTTAACCCAGAGTTTGACCAGGTAGATATTAGGCAAAGAAGACATATCGTCCTTAAGTTATTTCAATTGTAGTTGCAGAAAAAAGTAGAAAGGGGATAATGCTAGAAACTCGTTCCACGGAAAGTTCAACAATGACAACTAAAAGTTTAAAACCATGCCAATATACGAAAGAGCCAAGACAATGAAATCCCAGCTACTGGTGAGGAGAACACGGACAATTTTTGGTATACCTTCTGCAAGAAACTATGACACACTAAAAAAGAATAAAACTCCATGGGAAGCCTAACATATTCAACAAAGAGTAGAAGTACAAGAATATTTTCTAGAAGCGTCAAGTACAGGCACATATGACCCACCCAGAAGGAGAAGAATAGACTGCAGATCTAAATGATTTTAAGACAGAAATTGAGCAACTGATGACTCGACTTGAATATCTGGAAAAATCTAAAAGCACAGTCTCTACACACTAAAAAGGTTGAAAACTCCATGGGAAGCCTAACATATTCAACAAAGAGTAGGAATGTAAGAATAATTTCTAGAAACCTCAAGGAAAGGCACATATGGTCCACCCAGAAGGAGAAGAATAGACTGCAGATCTCAGTGATTTTAAGATAGAAATTGAGCGACTGATGACTCAACTTGAATATCTTGGCTCGTTCATGTAAGTTTTCCATCTCTCATGGTTAAATGCCTAAGAAACACTTTTTGCACTATCCTGGATTATAGATTCAGGAGTCACCAACCATACGACCAATTCCTCTAAATATTTTTAACACAACACCTATGTCCCATGTCCCAACAATAGGAAAATTATTACTGCTGTCATTAATCATAATAGCAGGAGTTGGAAACATAAAGCTCAGTCCTCATTTTGCTCTTACTAATGCACTTCATGTTTCTCAATAATGTATAAATCTAATACCAGTGAAGTGATCTTTTCTTATTCTCTTTGCGAATTTCATGACCAGAACTTGGGAATGATGATGGGACATGTTGAAGCTCGAGATGGATTATACTTTGTGAATGCACCTGAGATGCCACGTATTACTTTTTCTACGAGCTCTCCGTGGATAAGATATGGCTACACCATAGAAGATCAATACACCCTTCTTTCTCTATCCCTAAGATTATGTTTCCCTCTTTATTTATGGTTTCTAAAAACAAAAATTTACACAGTGATGTATGTGAATTGACAAAAAACAAATGTGTAATTTTTTCTCCTAATAATAAAAGATGCAATTTCCAATATTCAAAGTGATATTTTGGAGTCTTCAAATATTTCTAATATTTCTGTAGGTTAGATGGTTTGTTCTTTTATTGATGATCGTACTCAAAAATCTGGTCTTTTTTTTATTGAAATCCAAATATGAAATTAGTCATATTATTTTCAATTTTATAATATGATCAAAACTCAGTTTGGAGTGAAAATAAATGTTTTTGCCCTGATGATGCCCATGATTACTTTAACCAAATGTCACCCTTCTTTTTTCAAGTGAAGAAATTATTCATGAATCTTCCTGTGTCTACACTCCATAACAAAATAGAGTGACGGAACAAAACAATAAGCACTTGCTTACTATTTCACATGTGTTTTTGTTCCAAAACTATGTGCCCAAACACTACTGAGGGAAAGCTGTATTCACTACCACCTATCTTATAAATAGGTTACAATATGAGGTGTTAAAATGCCATAGTCCTATAAAGGTTCTAGCTACCTATTTTCCTTAGGTAGGAGTTACAAATAACCTTATTCCTAGAGTTTTGGGTGTCTTATCTTTGTTCACATATATCATTCTCAAAGGGGAAAACTTGATCTCAGGGTCATCAAGTGTGTGTTTGTGGGATACTCGTACATATAGAAAGGATATAAATGTTACTATCCCTCCACCTTTATATGTGTTGATACTGAGTCCTTCTTTAATAAACCTTACTTTTAGGAGGAGATTATATTGGAAGATAAGGGGGACTCATTCTTATTTGATATTCTCTTACCCTTAACCATTACGCTCTCTATATCCTCTCAAATAAGCATCATATCGAAAACCAGAATCCACAAATTGAATTTGAACACATAATACCATAAAACCATAATATGCAAAATAAACATGAATCCCTAACCCTACAAGAACCACAATTTCCTTGTATTTAAGAAGAAAAAACTTGGACTCTGATCCAAAGCAAGTTCAAAAATTTGAATTGGGTGCCGTAAATGAGGTAAGCTCTAAGAACCTTTTACTTTATGATGTACCTATTGCACTCAAAAAAGGGACAAGAGAATGCCCTAAGCATCCACTCTACTTGATACCAAACTTTGTATCATTTGAAAGGGGTTCTTTGTTTCACAAGAAATTTCTTATGAGTCTACATGCAGTGCTTATTCCTAATACACCATCTAAGGCTTTAACTTATGAAGAATAAGAAAAATGTTCTAATTGTTAAAATGCAGGCACTGTAAAAGAATTAAACATAAAAAGATAGGGACTTACCCAAGGGAAAGAGACTAGTAAGGTACAGGTGAATGTCTACTATAAAGTACAAACTCAATGGAACTACATAGAGGTACAAGGCATGAGTTATGCCTAAAGGTTTAAGAGACTTATGGGACTGATTATCAACAGATATTTCCACCTATTGCAAAAATGAATATGATACGAGTTCTATTATCCTTAACTACAAATTTAATTGGATGGGCAATTTGATGTAAAAAAATGTCTTCCTACGGAAAATTAGAAGAAAAAAATTATATGAAAATCCCTCTAGGGTTTATCAAAGTAAGTACAAATAAAATGTGTAAGCCAAAAAAGGCACTTTAGGGTTCAAGCAATCTCCGAGGGCATGATTTGAGTGACTGTTAGCAGATGTCTGTTCTTGAGGTTTTCAGATGAAAAGAAAAACAGAAAGGAAGACTACAGTTTTTCAGTTTACTAGTAAAGGTGCAACTAACGCAATTTTATTTTTATTAATTGGCATCCTCATTTTGGGACATACAAAAGAGTACAGGCATGAAGGCCGTGCCACCCATGTAGGAAACTCAGTTTATTAATAGTTATAAGATAAAGTATCCAAAAGATCAACTAGCTCTTACTCTTCTTCTGTGCTGAATTAGCATGAATACTGCCATATTGTTTCAGACAAAAGATTTGTAAAAATTCAACATGCCATGGCTGCAAACTCAAGAGATCCTTTAATATTATCTACCTATTGACCGACCCTGCATTACATGGTTTCAAGTAACTACTGGAAAGCCTGCAGTAACATCTAGAGATGCAAGAAGAGTACAATGTATAAGTGCTCTCTCAAGGCACAACAAGTCAAGCAATAGCCTAACTGTTGCAAATAGAGACTAAAATGCAAGTCTTCTTGATCAGATTGGTTGGAATCAATCCTTTTTTCCTCTAGCCTCTACCCATTTGGTAATGCAGCTACACGACTACTAAATGAGAAGTATTCTCATCAGAATATGTAGTAATCTCTCATTAACAGTTCATAAATCTACTATATGTAAACTATAAATACTCACGTATCAACATATATCTATGGTTGAGGTCATGATGTTCATGGTTAGCCAATTAAACCTTAGATTTTAGTTGTAAAAAAGAGAGGACTGGAAACCTAACGTCATGTCAGCTCAAGCTCACTGCAATATTTCCCATGTAGATACATACATATCCAAATTAAAACTCCTGCAATCATGATATCATACATGAATTGCACAAAAATCAAAGATGTTCACCGTGATAGAGGCCAAAAATCATTAAAATTTTCACAAAAAACAAAAAAAAAAAAAAAGAACCAGAGAAGCAAGTCATTCAATTACGCATCACGTATATAAGATAATCGTCAAAATATGAAGAATCCACAAGCAAAACACTGACGAGAAGTGGGAAAATATACTCGTTTATGCACAGGTCAGAATATGTGAAACACTTTTCCTGACAACAAACTGGACTCCAAACATTGACAATAATGAAACTACCAAATTCACTGTAACAAATAAAAAAAAAGGAACTAATATTGGAAAATTACCTGCGGCATTTGCCAAGCATCAGGTATATCAAGCCTTGAAGCAGCAAAAATCTGCAACAAAAAAATGAATAAACACCAATTTAGGATTGCCATGCACATGCTAGAAGACAGTAAATAAGAAGAAACATCGTTAATCATGCTAACCTTTTTGGAAGAATTGATAAGACAAATACCAACATTTCTTCTGTAACCTTGAGGAGGAGAGTCCATGGAAGGCGACGGTAACGATGAGGCGTGAACACAGGAGATAAGAGGTGGAGAACCTTCTCGCAGGAGTGGCAGCTTAGAGAAATTAGGAAACCTAGGAGGATAGTTGGGGAAGAAAGTAATTAGATTGGAGGGAAGAAAATGGGAAGAAGATGTTTTATGTAAGGGAGAGTGAAAGAAGATGCGTCGACATAATGCCATATCGCCTGTGTTTCAAGCTTGGCTTCGCAGCCTCGAATATTTTTTATTTCTACTGTTCATATTTTGAATTACTCTTGAGAGAGAACCTAAGGTAATTTATTTTATTTTTTATTTTTTAAGGTAATTTATTTTATTTAAAAAATCAGATTAGAATTATGCACTATTATCAATTTAAATGATTAATAAAAAATAATTAATTTTAGTTTAAACACTCAACATATCCTTAATTATTTTCTTTTTGAGGCATTCATGAAGAAAGTAAGTTCTTTTCGTGATAATACTAGTTTATTTCTAGTATTTCTTATCAAATCAAGGTTTGCAACTCAATTATGCTCTTAATTTTTCTCACCGAATTAAGTTTAACTTTACTAAATCAAGTTATTGCTTCTAAAGATTATCTCACTTAAGCTATTAATATCATATTTATAGGCTTGCATTTGGGCTATTTGCTTCTTAAAATAGGGTTATATTACTTTCACATTTATCATTATATTACTTCTCAATATTTTTTTCCGTAACGAATAGTCATCTGCACATCGTTACACATAAATTAGTAATAAGTTAATTAATAAATATAATATTAGAATTGAAATAAGTGTATAAAGTTTTCAAAAAAACTTTTTTATTAGTGCTAAATTTATTGTATAATTGAAAGTTTCATTTTGTTAAAATAAAGAAGAAACTTCTATATTTAAATTTTTCTCATGGTTTAAGGGTTATGACAAGACATGGAGCATGCTAGAAAATGTATGTTAATAAAGGGTACATTAGGATTATTTATATGACACTAGATGATATACTTATAACATAGTATAAAGATTAAGACCAATTTGGCATCTTGTATTTGGCATATTCCATCTTTGATGGGAATCTCATAACCATTTTCTTACAATTAACTCATACTCAACAAATTGGCCTTCAGCTTTGGAAAAAAAATACTGAAAATTGGTTTGAATAACATTTCTTTTAGTATGGATGATTTGTTTTCCTTTATTAATGACTGAGGCCTTAGAATTATTTCCAGATCACATTATTTTAAAATAATTCATATAAAATGGGACGAAACTAATTAACTATCACATATATGGTTTTTGCAGCCTATATCTAAATACCACAAATTCTTGTTGGTTTCTTCTTTTGCATAAACAACCGCTAAGAGAGATATCTTCTCTTCTTTTATGCACAATTTGATTTTTCTCCATTATCCTTAGACAAATTAGTTTTACATTCAGTTTAATAATGTCCATACTTGTGGCACAGATAACATTCCATATTTTACTTGTCTGCTAACTTTAAATATGAAGTGGTTGAATGATTTCCACCTCTGCTCCTTCCTCTCCTTTGAGAAAGTTGTTATTGATGTTAATACCTCTTACATCTTTATCCTTTATCTTTTTCCTTATATCTTATATTGAATTTGCAAGATAATCAATTGAGGGCTTCAATACTGGTTCATTTTTATGTTGTTGTTTAAACTTTTACTCGTATACAATAATAAGCTTTGTAATTTATCAAGTGAAAGCTCATCTATATCTTTAGAATATTCTATAGCACAGATAATAAAATTAAATTTTGATGTCATGGGTTGAAGTATTTTTTTAATGATAGTGATATCTTTTTTATTGTCTATATGAATTCATATTTTGTTGACAATTATCATCAAGTTCTCCTAACTTTATTTGAAGTATTTAAAATTCTGAATGTAAAGCTTAAAGTTGTTACCTCCTTGCTTTTGCAGAGCTTTGATAGTTCTCTTTTCATGGAATTCTATATCTACTTAGAAATGTCTTTGTAGAGAAGTCTCTCTTAAGGTTGCACGATCAATAGTTTGATACATATAATTTTTAGCCTTAGGGTCCTTCAATCTTAAATTTTTTTATGTTTCAAACGTTGTTGTACCAGTAATAAATATGAAATTCCTTCTGAGGCAACTTGTCAATACTTCTTGGATTTTAAGAAATGCTCAATCAACATGTTTTAATGATCATATTGACCATCAAAACGGGGAATTATAAGTTATATGAAATTTTTTGCTGCCATGAAGAACTACTGGTGTTTGTAAAAAGGCTATAATGTCTTCTTTTTTCAAGCTTTGATACCATTGTTAAAAGGTATCAAATAGAAGAAAAATAAAGGAGAAAAAAGAATAATTAAGCGATTTTGAAAGATAAGAACTAGCCCTTAAAAAATTGGTAAACAAATCAACTCCTAAAAAAATTATGTTGAGTAAGAGATTTAAGCATATGAAATATAAGTAACACATAGAAGATGAGAAAAATATGAAAAAAAAACATGCAATTAATTCAACAATATTAAGCATTAAGTATTAAAGTATAATGAGTATACTGTGCATACCATTCCATAAGTTATTAACTCTATATAGAGCATAAAGTTATGAATATT
Organism: Carica papaya; assembly: GCF_054855325.1. Taxonomy (NCBI): domain Eukaryota; kingdom Viridiplantae; phylum Streptophyta; class Magnoliopsida; order Brassicales; family Caricaceae; genus Carica; species Carica papaya. The sequence goes on from NC_142316.1 coordinate 8,701,855, forward strand.
AAGATGAAACATTTTTATCATCTAAGCATGCGATACTAATAATCAAGCATAAAGGGAGAAATATGGTTTATTACTATTGAATACCTAAGAGTGGAGAAATATAAAAATATACTAGTGAGTATATACACTCATTACTTAAAGTTGACTTGACTTCTAATCAATTACTGAGGAAATACATGTTTTACCTCTAAAGAGATTTTCTTATATGTCACTTGTTAATAGAAGAAAAGACTTAAGTGATATTTATCTGCTGCTAAAAGAATATCATGCCTAGTTAAGTGCAAACTATTAGAAAATAGACACAAGATGAGGGGTTGTTAGAGATTCATGAGAAATAGAAAAACTTTATCTATATATACATATTTGTTTACTTTTTTTTTCCTCATAGTGGTATAAAACAAGCTTATATGGTATTTATACATAAACAAACATATGATGAAAGAAAGGAATTTATAACATACATGATGGAGATATTAGAGCAAGAGGTGAAGGATTTCCTAGAGATTATGGTAGATCTCAATGTGTAGGTTATGAGTACTCCTCACGGAGGGCCTAGAGGAAGATATAATAAAGAGCTTTTGTGATGAGGATCATTTAGTAGGTAAACATAGAGGAGATGGAAGGTGTAGAAATCGAGATCAAAGTAGAAGAAGAGGAGACATAGATAATGAACATGGTAGTAAACTTCATAATAATTCATTTAGTTACAAAAGTTCATTTCATATGGAGTCCTTTGCACCATCTAATCATGTTCATTTCATAAACAATTAATTAATGTTTTAAATATTATGTTCACATCAACTTCCTTTTCCATTGTTTTAAATATAAAAGAAGTTTCATCTTATTTAATAATGTGGTAGTTGAGGAGCAAAGAAGTGGTCCCATCTAAATGCCTATTTAGAAGAATATGATTGTACATAGACTTAAAGATAACAAATATGCTTAAACAAAGTAGTGTTGTGGATATATATAATGTCTACGTAACTAAGCCAATTTTATACTACTTTAAAAATGTGATAATCAAATATTAAATGTGGTACATGATTATTACTGAAAATCTCAAGATACACATGCAGAAGGGTCCTTGAAGGTCAAACACATGAAGTGTCAGATAGTGTTGAGCACATGAGAGAAGCCCAAGACAATCACTTGAGCATGAATCTTGATGGTTGCTAGATCTACTAAAAGTTTTAGCACTTGAATGAAATCCAAGAAGATTCTTAAAGGCTAAGCTAAGAAATATCTATTAATTTTTAGCATTTAGGATAACCCATGGTGGAATAAAAATACTTTTTAAATCAATAGATCTGTAAATATAAGCAAGTAATCTCATATTGAATCAACAAAAAATGTAAATAGAAGCGTACTTGGATCCATCGTGGAAAAATTATTTGTGTCCAGCAGTAAAATCTTCTGAATCAACACGATGTCTCAAAAAACTAATTTTTTTGTTACGGAATTTTAGAAAAATAAAATGATGATCTTGTGATTCAGGGACCATAACCACTTTTTACATCGACAAACTTTTATAATTTTTATTTTGTCCATCATAAAATAAGAATATTACAAAAATAGTATCAACACATTATAAGTTCATACTTAAACCCAATGTATTAAGGTCCAATACTGTTTAACTATATTTAATTAATTTTAAACGACCTCATTAAATTGATAGTCTGATACGCATACTAAGGCCCATATTAAGCCCACATGTTAGAAAAAATCCAACAATCTCTAATTTAGACTTTATGTGATATATTCACTATGCGTTAAATAACTGTAGGAGTACTTAAAACCGTGTTATTAATACTTGAATGCATTACCAAACAATCTCGTCAATCGATCATAATGACATAAGATCAAAGTGGCTTTCGTTACAACTAATGTAGCTAAACCCATCAATGGTCACGTATATCAGTATAACCAAACGACGTAGACAAGTATAGATGTGCAGTATGAAAATTACATGTTATGTGATCTAAGCATGCTTATTTTCAACTAGTCCTATCTTAACTTTAATGAGATCAACTGTAAAAAAACTCAGAGATAATATATATAAATAAAAATAAAATATAAAAACTGGAATAAAATCATATAAACCAAAACCAAAACCAAAACCAAACTATAAAGTTTATGACATGTCGTAACTATGGTACAAAACTACCACTGAACCTATACATCATCTAAGAATACAACACCCATATGAGCAGTGTACTCATGAAAGACCTTAAGTGGTAATCCCTTAGTGAGCAGATCTGCAATCATGGAGTTTGTTTTAATGTACTCTATCGATATATATTTACTTTGAACTCTTTTTTTAATAACGAAGAACTTGATATGTGTATGTTTTGACTTCGTCAAGCTCCTGTTGTTGTTTGAATACATAACTGCAGACTTATTGTCACAAAATATCTTTAATAGTTTTTTTATGTCATCAACAATACGCAACCCACTGATAAAATTTCGCAATTATATTTCATGATTGGATGCCTCATAATAAGCTACAAACTCTACTGGCATAGTAGAATAAGCTACAAGTGTTTGCTTAGCATCTAGGAAATAGCTCCCCCAACAAATAAGTAGATATAACATGATGCAGATTTCTATTATCTTGACATTCGGTGAAATCAAAACTAGAATAACTAATGATTTCCAACTTATTTGACCTCCTATATATGAGTATATAATCTTTTGTTCTTTGTAGATACCACATGACACATTTGGCTACTTTCCAAAGATCCATTTTTAGATTGTTTAAATATCTACCTAACATCCTAACAATGTACGCAATATCTGGACGCGTACAAACCTGTGCATACATAAGACTCCCTATAGCTGAAGCATAACGAATCTTTGTATTCCCATACTCTCTAAGTTATTCTTAGAGCATTGATTTATAGTAAACTTGTCTCATTTAGATACGTGGCTGCTGACGTGGCACAACTTTTTTAAATTGCGTTTCTACCCCCGGTTTCCGATTTTCTTTTCAAAAACACATCTGAAATCCAAATTTTCACCCCTTTTTCCCAAAATCAATTTCAATTAAATCCAAATAATATTTTTACCCAATTTTATCATTATTATTATTATTATTTTTATTAAATTAAATTAAATTAAATTAAAATCTTATAAATTAAATATATAAAAAATTAAACTAAAAATTCAAATACAAAAATAAAAATAAAAATAAAATATTTGGGTATTACAACTCTCCCCTCCTTAAAGAAATTTGGTCTCCCAAATTTGCCTCTTACTCTTGGTCAAATAAATGGGGATACTGGGCTCTAAAATCTGATTCTACCTCCCAGGTAGCCTCCCTGGGCGTGTGGTTCTGCCACACGACCTTTACAAATGATATTTTTCGGTTGCGGAGTATCCTGCTCTTTCGGTCCGTGATACCGACTGGTACTTCTTCATAAGACAAGTCCTCTTGGAGTGGAAGCGGTTCATGAGCCAAGACATGAGAAGGATCCGGGTTGTACTTACGTAACATGGATACGTGGAATACGTTGTGGACTCTGGAGAGCTCTGGAGGCAGTGCTAGTCTGTAGGCAGCAGTACCAATCCTGTCTAAGATTTCAAAAGGTCCGATAAATCGGGGGTTTAATTTTCCCCTCCTGCCGAACCTACTAATTCCCTTGAAATGAGCGACCTTAAGAAACACTCGGTCGCCTTTCTCAAATGCTAAGTCTCTTCTCTGGGTATCTGCATAACTCTTCTGCCTACTCTGAGCTATATGAATGTTCTTTCTGATTTTAACTATTTTGGACGTGGTCTCCTCTACCAACTCCGGGCCGAACAATCATCTATCGCCCATTTCCTCCCAACAAATCGGTGATCTGCACGGGCGCCCATATAACGCCTCATATGGAGCCATGCCGATGCTTGCTTGGTAGCTGTTGTTGTAGGCAAACTCTATCAGGGGTAGATGGTCGTCCCAATGGCCCCCAAAGTCTAGGACACAAGCTCAGAGCATATCTTCAAGTATACGAATCTTCCTTTCTGATTGTCCATCAGTCTGGGGATGGAAGGCAGTACTAAGAGACAACTTTGTTCCCATAGCTTGCTGAAAGCTACTCCAAAATCGAGAAGTGAACTTGGGATCCCTGTCGGATACTACTGTCACTGGAATTCCATGCAATCTGACTATCTCCCGGATATACATCCTTGCCAACTTGTCCAAGGAATCGGTCATCCTGATGGCTAGGAAGTGGGAAGACTTGGTAAGTCGGTCAACAATTACCCATATGGCATCATGTCCTGAACGTGCCTTAGGTAGCCCCAATACGAAGTCCATGGTGATATGTTCCCACTTCCACTCCGGGATCGGTAAGGGCTGAAGTAACCCACCTGGGTGCTGATGCTCTGCCTTGACCTGCTGACATAACAAGCATTTAGATACAAAGTCGGCTATGTCTCTCTTCATCCCATTCCACCAAAATCAGGGTCGCATGCTTTGGTATATTTTGGTGCTTCCTGGATGCATGGCAAACTTCGAGCTATAGGACTCCGTCATGATGTCTCTTTTTAACTCACTGTCATCTGGGACACACACCCTATCTTAGAAACGAAGTAATTCATCGGTAAAGATTTGGAATTCTGAACTCACTCCCTGTTCTACATCCTTCTTGCGGGCTGCCAGGGCGGGGTCGACTGACTGGGCTTCCCTTATTCTCTGGATTAACTCGAGCTGGACTGTCAGGCGGCCCAAACATGTGACTCTTTTCAGATCCTGAAGTCAAACCTGTTGCATGGCCCCAATTGGCCTGCATTCTGAAACCATCAAATGGGCTAAGATACCTGCACTTTTCCTGCTGAGAGCATCTGCTACCAAGTTACCCTTACCCGGATGGTATAAGATATCACAATCATATTCCTTAAGGAGTTTCATCCACCTTCTCTGACTCATGTTGAGATCCTTCTAAGTGAATATGTGTTTCAAACTCTTATGATCGGTATAGATCTGAAAGGTCTCTCCATACAAATAATGGCGCCAGGTTTTCAAGGTGTGTATGATTGCGGCAAGCTCCAAGTCATGGGTGGGATAGTTCTTCTCATTATTCTTTAACTGTCTGGACCCATATGCTATAACGTTTCCATGTTGCATCAGGACACAACCTAGGCCCAGATAGGAGGCATCATTATAAACTGTATATCCTCCCGATCCACTCGGTAAAGCTAGCACGGGTGCAGTAGTCAGCCGCTTCTTTAATTCTGAAAAACTTCTTTCGCAATCCTCATTCCACTCAAACTTGGCATTCTTCTTTGTGAGTCAGGTTAGAGGAGCTGTTAGACTGGAGAATCCTTCAATGAACCTGCGGTAATAACCTGTCATTCCCAGGAAGCTGCGGATTTCCTTAACTAATGTCAGCTTCTCCCAGCCAAGTACTGCTTCAACCTTTTCGGGATTCACTGACACCCCTTCCTTCAATATGATGTGTCCTAGGAAGGCGGTCTGCTCAAGCCAGAATCCACATTTACTCAACTTTGCATATAACTTCTTGTTTCTGAGGACCTGCAAAACTTGGGCAAGATGGTGAGTATGTTCTTCTCTGCTTTTTGAGTAGACTAAGATGTCATCGATGAACACGATAACAAATTGATCCAAGAACTCTTTGAAGACCCTGTTCATCATATCCATAAAGATTACTGGGGCATTGGTTAGCCCAAATGGCATGACCAGGAACTCATAGTGTCCGTACCTGGTTCAGAAGGCCATCTTGGGGATGTCTTCTGTTCTTATCTTCACCTGATGGTAACCTGATCGCAGGTCTATTTTAGAGAAGACCTGTGCACCCTGCAGCTGATCGAAGAGGTCATCAATCTGGGAAATGAGATACTTGTTCTTGATCGTGACCTTGTTCAATCCTCTGTAATCAATGTACAGTCTCAACGTTCCATCCCCCTTCCTTGCAAAAGTGACTCTGGCACCCCAAGGGGACACACTGTGTCTAATAAATTCACTGTCTTGCAATTCAGTGATCTATTTCCTCAGCTCTTCCATCTCAATGTGGCTCATGCGGTAAGGAGCAACCGAAATGGGCTGGGTACCTAGCTATAGGTCTATGGTGAACTCGATTTCTCTGTCCACTAGCAGACTAGGCAATTCGTCCGGAAATACATCGGAAAAGTCTCGGACTACCGAAATATCTTGAATACAAATTTTCTTCTTGGACTTGCCTAGTCAGAGAAAATAACAAGATTAAGGCATTAGAAGTTAAGAAAACTTGCCATCAAGAAATAAGTACTGAATGATTTTATTAATTTGTAAATGACTCCTCGTTAGGAGGATTAAATACAACTTTCTTGTTAAAGCAATCTATGGTGGCGTGATACACCGCTAGCCAATCCATTCCTGAGATTACATCAAAATCTCCCGTGTCTAATCCTATCAGGTCTATACTCAGTTTCCTATTTGCTATCTCCACGACACAAGTCCTGTAGATAACTTCTCCTAGTAGTGTTTCACCTCCGGCAGTAGACACAAATAACAATAAATCAAGTTTATTAGGTGATACATTATTTTGGAAGCAAAAACATGTGAAACAAAAGAATGCGATGCACTAGTGTCAAATAAAACATGAGCAATATGGTCACAGATAGTATACATACCCTGTATCACATCCGGGTCGGCGTCGGCATCCTGTTGGGTAAGGTTATAAGCTCTGCCCTAGATAGGAGGCTTTCCTTGATTCTGGTTCCTCGGGCATTCTCTTGCATAGTGCTGGGCACTGCCATATATGCAACAAGTGTTGTTGAGGCGGTAGCAGGGTCGGTCCCCGTGATCTCTGCCGCAGTGCTGACAGATCTTCCCACGTGCTGCCCTAGGAGCCTGAGGAGGGGCCTGGATGGCTGGTCTTGCCTCTTATTTGGTTAGGCAGACGCAGTAGGTGCTGGCCTGCGGAACGGAGCTGAGGGTCGGGAATTCCCTCCTGGCTGAAGATGGGTGTTGAAGCTCCTTTCCATGATCTGTGCCTTTGCTAGGACTGCTGAATATGTTTTGAGCTCCAGTACCAACAAGTATTGCCTGATCTCCGGGCGGAGACCCTAGTGAAATCTCCTGGCCTCTCGGCCCTCATCCATCAATGTCTCTGGGGAGTATCGGCCCAGCTCTAGGAACTTACGGGCATATTCTGATACTGTCATGTTTCCCTGAACCAGTTGAACAAACTCCATTTCTTTTAGGTGTCGGATGTGCTCAGGGAGATACTCCGCATGGATGGCAGCTAAGAACTGCTCCCAAGTGACTTGTGTAGGTAGGGTGGTCTGTTTGAGCTCCCACCAACGTCCTACTTCCCCTACCAGCATGTAGGAAGCAAGGGTAGCTCTCTGCTCAGGAACTACTCCTAAGGTCCTAAAAGCTCTCTCAATCTCCGCTAGCCAGTGCTGGGCCTCTTCAAAAGAGGATCCCCCTGCAAAGGTGGAGGGGTTCAGTCTCCTGTACCCCTTTATGTAGCCTGGGTCGATCAAGGAAGGAGCGAGGTCCTATGGTAGAGGGACTGGATCCGGCTGGGGATAGACTGGGGGGTCCTGTGGTGGCACTTGCTGATATGATGGGGACACTGGACTGTACTGTGGCGGTGTCGGGTAGTACCGTGGCTGGGGTACCGGGTTGTACTGCGGCAGTGGTACCGGTGGTACTGTGGAGGAGCAGGCTCGTGCCGGGGTGGCTCGGGATCAGCCTGCTATAGCGGAGGCTCAACCTGCGGTAATGGATGAGGGTCAGGTAACTCCCTTCTCTCCTCTCGCCCTTGCTGGGCAGCTATGAACCCTTCCATCATCTCAAATAATCTGTCTACATCCTCTCGAAGCGAATTATCCCGGGCCGCTCGATTTAGTGGGGGTCTTCCTCTCCTCATTTATTTGCACCTGTATTTCATAAGGAATGGTTGAGTAACGACTTATCGGTGAGTATTTCTCTAAGCATTATTGTGTAAGGGATGGGTCTGAGGAACGCAGCTCTGATACCAACTGTAACAGCCCCGAAATTTTAAATGAAGATGTATGTATTAAAAATCTCAAATGTGGAAGTGTAATAAAAATTTTGATTAACATCCCTTACACAATAACCAAAAACGTACTCAAAATATGAAAGAATAAGCTAATTAAAAGAGATACTCGAAACAAAAACTATCAATAGAGCTATAAAGTCCTTAAGCATCTAACTCGCCGTCTTCCTACGGAACGAGCTCGGGAACCACGTCTTCCTGATCTGAAATGGTTAAGTAAGGAATGAGCTACACTAGCCCAGTAAAGACATCACACTATCTCACTGCCACAGAAGTAAAGGTCGGTAGAAAACAAAAACGACCAATGGAGCATAATTTATAACAAACTCATTTATTCACATAAAAACGTTTACTGTCCACTTATCTCAGTGAGATTCATGAAAATAACCTATGAAAACAATAACCTTTAATATCATGAAATTATATACACTTTATAACATAACACATATCATACCTTTACATTTCAATCATCAGAAAACAGATTTTCTCTTTTACCAGTCTACTAGTATCCATGGGGATCCATAGGGGGTCCTCGCTACATGTGAACCATTAACATTTACAACCTGGTTCCAGGGCCGTCCTCATACCCCGTCCGGTATGGGCACCAAAACTATGAACCTCAATACCCCGTCCGGTATGAGGGTGAAACGGGCCGTCCCCATACGCCGTCCGGTATGGGCACCAAAAAACATAAGGTCTCCATACCCCATCCGGTATAAGAGACCACGTTCCCGGTAGGGTTCCTTACGGATCCGGTCCGTCCACCATCTTCCAGGATATCTAGTAAGGCTGTCCACATTATCCACTCATCAATTCACATAATCTTTTTGCCCTTTTCCTTAGTCTTAATCATCCAATCATACACAAACCTGTAAACCAGTAATTGACACCCAACAAGACACACAGTATCGGGTTCACCATAATACCAACCATAATAAAAGAAACCATAATTCATGCATATGAGACCATAAAATAAATATATCAAACATCATATTGCATTTAATACTGAAAAATAGATCAAATGACAATTGACCAATAATGTACCAGATTCGGACTCCATTGGCAACCTTAATCAATTTCACGTCTATAAAGTCACAAAATATTGTTTAATTATTTATTAAGCTTTAATACTGTGATAGAAAATAGGGTGAGGGTCTTTACTTATTTCGGGGTCTGAAATCGACTCTACAGTGCGCCTACGGGCTGTTCCTAATTTTTCTGAATTTTTTCCAGAAAACTGAAACGCACTACCGATACCTGCATGTGTCCCAAAAAATCCCAAATCAGACCTAGGGCCCCTTTCGGCCAATATCAGAATTTCGACACGGCGATCCGCCTCAGGTTGGCCGTTTTCGGCCGAATTCGGCCAAACTTGCATTGGTTCCTACTATAAAACAACCCTAGGGCCCTCGGTGGGTAAAAAAATCACAAAAAACCGAGACTTACCGGCGGCGGTGCTCTTGGGTGCGGCAACTCCTCCGGCGTGAGTCGCATTTTGATGTTTGGCTCTGATCAACCTGTAGAGAAAAGAACAGTGATCACAGTGGTATAAAATTTTCATCGAAGGGAGGTCGGGAAGGGCTCATCGGAGGCAAAAATAGAGGGGAGTCGCGGCGGCGCCGCCGGACTTCGGCGGGATTTTTTGGCCGATTGGGCGGTGGTTTGGCTTTGGTTTGGCCATAGGGGGATTCAGCATCGAAAAACGAGCCAGGAGGAGAAAATTTACCTCGATTGGCGGTCGAAAACTTCTCAGGTGCGGCGTCGGGTGGCGGCGGCCGGCTCCTCCGGCGTCTGGTTCTTCTTCTCCGGCGAGGCACTAGCGGCTAGGGTTTTGTGGTCAGGTGTGGGTGGGGTTATTTATACCCATTGCCTTTTAATCTCAACTGTCCATCAAGATTAAATATGAACCGTCCGATCGCGATTTAATTGGGATTAAATCTGGGTCGTCCATCGCGATGCGATCTAGGCCGTCCGTGCCTAATTGAATCTGGGCTGTCCGTACGCGTGAAATCTGGGCCGTCCATGCGCACGTTTGATCTGAGCCGTCCGTGCGCGCGGGAACGGATCTGGGCCGTCCGATCACGCGCACACGGATCGCCCATGTGGCTCGTCCTGTGTCAGTGTTTCCTTGCCACGCGGCGTGTCCTGGTTGGCTGGGGCTGTTGACGTGGCTGCTGACGTGGCACAACTTTTTTAAATTATGTTTCGACACCCTATTTTCGATTTTCTTTTCAAAAATACCCCCGGAATCCAAATTTTCACCCCTTTTTCCCAAAATCAATTTCAATTAAATCCAAATAATATTTTTACCCAATTTTATCATTATTATTATTTTTATTTTCATTAAATTAAATTAAATTAAAATCTTATAAATTAAATATATAAAAAATTAAACTAAAAATTCAAATACAAAAATAAAAATAAAAATTAATATTTGGGTGTTATATACCTAACAATGTACGCAATATCTGGACGCGTACAAACCTGTGCATACAGAAGACTCCCTATAGCTGAAGCATAAGGAATCTTTGTATTCACGTACTCTCTAAGTTATTCTTAGAGCGTTGATTTATAGTAAACTTGTCTCATTTAGATACAAATGGGTCATTTTTTTACAATCTCACATGCCAAATCTTTTAAGAATCTTTTCGATATAGCTCTTTTGTGATAATCCAAGAATATTCTGAGAGTGATCCCAATTTATCTGGATCCCTAATATAAAATATGCATTCCCAAATCTTTAATCTCAAAGTTTTTTTTTCAAAAATCTCTTGGTTTTATACAATAAGCCTATATCACTACTGACAAGTAGTATGTCATCGACATATAAAACTTGAAAAATGTATTTACTTCCATTAAACTTGTGGTATACATAATCTTCTACTAAATTTATCTCAAAACCAAACGAGATGACGACTTGATGAAATTTGTGATACCATTGATAGGAAACCTACTTAAGTGCATAGATAGATTTCTTTAGTTTGCAAATCATTTGTTGTGCATATCCGGATACAAAGTTTTCTAGTTGCATCATATAAATCGTCTCATCAATATCACCACTAAGAAACGATGTCTCTAATATAAAGATTGAAATGTGCCACTAAGGCCATTATAGTCCTGAAAGAGTCTTTTGACGAAACTAGAGAGAAAGTTTCTTTATAATCGATGTTATATTTCTTTGTAAAGTCCTTAGTGATAAGACGAGTCTTGCACCTCTCCACATTATCTTTCAAATCTCTCTTGATCTTAAATATCCATTTACAACCAATGGATTTTGCATCCTTAGGTAATGGGACAAGATCCCAAACATCATTGTCCTTCATGAACTTTATCTCTTCATTTATGGGATCAATCCATTTTTTAGAGTTAGAATTTTTCATGACTTGATAGTTAGAATTTTTCATGACTTGATAGAAGTTGATAGGATCATCTTTGATTATACCAATGTTAAACTATATTCTTGGAGATATACAATATAATCATCTAGAATTGCACTTCTCTTCTTTCTAGTGGATCTCCTTAATAACATAAGTTCTTGAGAGTGTGAAGTTTATGCTTTAGGAACAGTTTCTTGAACAGGAACGAGAAATACTATGACGTTGTCTTAATTTGGAATTGCTTCTTGAATAATACTAGATATAAGAAGCTGATCCTGATCATTATCAAGAACAACTGAGAAAATAGAAATATTGACATATTCCTCTTCAAATACAAGATCTCGAACTCTTTCTACCCCCGCAAACTCAACATCCTTAAAGAGCTGTACATTTTTTATCTCAAAAATTATCTTAATAGTTATATCATAAAACTTATAACCCCTACATCGCTCAAAATAACCAATAAAATACCAACTAATAGTTCTAGAGTCCAGTTTTTTTTTTCTTATGGCCTATAAGGCCTAGCCTCAACTGGATATCTCCAAATATGCAAATGTCTCAAACTAGAGTTCTTGCCCCTCCAAAACTCATAAGTAGTATTTGTAGTTCCTTTAGTTGAAATTCTGTTGAGTAAACATGTTATAGTATTTAATACTTCTCTCTAGAGTGATTCAAGTAAGGTAAAATAACTAATCATACTCCTCATCATATCCTTAAGTATTCTGTTTTACCTTTCAGTAACATCATTCATACTAGGAGAACCTGACATGGTGTATTGTGGGACGATACTAAATTCCTCTAAGAATCGAGCAAATTGCCCTAGACACTGTTAACCTGATCCATAAGGTTTACCATAGTTTTCACCATCACAATTAGATCTAATAGGCTTAATCATTTTGTTGAATTGATTCTCAACTTCTCTTTAAACTCTTGAACACATTTAAGGACTGAGACTTTTCATGAATAAGATATAGGTAGCCATATTTGAAATAATTATCTATAAACGTTATGAAATATTGTTGACCATTTCAAGAAGCCGTAGGGAACTGTCCATAAATATCTGTATGAATGAGCTCTAATACGTTTATAGTCATGTTGGCACCTAATTTCTTAATGTTTGTATGTTTTCTATTGAAACAATGGACACATATGTCAAAATCTGTAAAATCAAAGGGATCTAGAATTTTATCTTATATAATTTTCCTTTGGGAGATATGACATAATCTCTCATACTATATTGAAGTGGAATTCTCCTTGGTTAATTTCTTTTACACCTTTTGACCTGACATGCAATTATTCATTATAAAAAGCAATTATATCAAGCAAATAAAGATTATTATGCATTAATAAATAATCAAACCAACTAGATTTCAATTAAAAAAAAGATTAAAATTTTCATTTCTAAATGAACATAAATAACCAAATTTGTCCAATGCAGAAACAAAAATCACATTTCGTCTAAATGACAGTTTAATAAAAGTATCTTCTAAATCTAAATAAAACTCAGTCCTTAACAACAATCTAAACTTACTAGTTGCTTCTACCTTGACTGGTTTGTCATCGCTTACATAAATGAATATGACATCATCACTTGACTTATGGCAATGAAGGCAACCCTGCATAGACATACTGATGTGAGTTGTGGTACCATAATCTATCCATCAAGTGTGTGTAGGTACAGAAGTTAAATTAACATCAGAATAAACAAAATTAAGAAACATATATTTCTTTGTGTGTCACGCATGTAGTTAGCACATTGCTTCTTCTGGTGTCCCGAAGCTTTACAGAAGAAACAAACGTTTTCGGTCTGAACTTTCTGTTGTTTCTTCTGTTATACTCGAACCACAATAGATTTATCCGTTTTTTTTATTTTATTCTTATCCTCTGAGATCACAGCAAAATGAGCATTCTCTATCCTCTCATACTTGAGTCTTACCTCCTCTTGAGCACAATGAGAAATAAGCTCTGTCAGATTCTAAGTTTCTTTCTGACAATTGTATGTCACATTCAAATGATTAAACTGTGGTGGAAGGAAAATCAAAACATAATATACAAGTACTTCTTCTTAAAATTCCACTATAATTGCTTAGAGCATTGCATGCATATGTGACATCTTCATTACATATTCTCTAATGTTTACAGTTCCTTTATACCTCACGAAAGCAAGAGACGATAGAAGTATATACATCTCTGCCTTATCATTTCTGGTGAAATGTTGTTCTAGAGAATGAAGAAAATTTCTAACTGTTGTGATCTCATCGGACATAGTGCCCCGAAGAACCTCTAGAATAACCCGTTCTATAACCAACATACTCATTTAGTTTGACCGATCTAATCTTTAAACTCTTTCTTTTCCTCAAAGGTACTGTCAGGAGTAATCGGATCGGGTGGATCAACACGTAAAGCACAATCCAAATCCATAACTTCGAGCACAAGTTGAACACTATTCTTCCATTACTTGAAGTTTGTGTCGTTCAACATTGGGATAAAATTAACATTCACAGATATAATTCCAGTAGAAAAGGAAGCTGAACAGAGAACATACAATAGTAAATTAATTAATACTCGCATAAAATTATAAATTATAAAATTTAATAATGAATTTTAAATAAATGTATATTCTCATTTTAAGATACCGAATACTGTATTAATACTCTATCTTTGGATAAAATATTAACTTGTAAGTGATACCCTATAATAATAACTAAATATAGAGAGTAAAAAATATCAAATAATAAACTTTCATTTGAGCCAATTTAAATGTCACATGTTATAGTAAATAACTGTCATGCATTCATTACTACAAAAATAGAATGCAATAATGTTAAATATTAATATTCTTTTGTGTCAATTAATATTCACATAAATTACACTCATACAATTGGTTACATTATGATATAAATAAATTATACACAAAAGATGTCACTTTGATGACATGTTGTATAAATTAATTTATTTCAATATGTATATGCACATACCAATCTTAAAATTCAAAATTAAAACCAAATTGAAACTGAATTAGGAAGAAAATTAACTACAAAATGACCAAAAATACTTTTAAAAAATTCTATTTTTTTGTCAAAAGCTTGACTGTTGACCGATTAAAGTCAACATTGATCGTTGACCATTGACCGATCAACCATTGATCGAGTTAGGTCAACATCCGGTCGGATCCTGGACCAGGTTGGTTTGATCTGGGTCGGCCCAGCCTATACCCATATGAACTTTGGCCTAGCCGAATCGACCTCTTTTTTTTTTCCCCTTTCTTTCTTGTTTTCTTTTGTTTTTTCCCGTCTTGTAGACTAAGCCTGCATAATTTAAATTTAAAAAACACAGAAGAAAACCCAATAAACCCATAACTTAATTTTTTTCTCTTTTTCCTTCTTCTTCTTCATGCCCAAATGGGCTTTTGAGATGCTACAGTAACAGCTGAAAAAACCAGGCGTTACGCGCAAGCTTCGACAACCATTTCAGCTGTCGAACGATCGCGTGACCATCGTGCTTTTTTGTTCATGCAGCGACGGCCGACCACTATTTTTTTTTTGTTTTCTGCTTCATATATATACATATATATATATATCCTAAACTCATATATATATATATATACACACATATTTTCTACTTTAGTTTTTTTGAAATCCATATATATATATTTTTATTTTTTGATTTAAAAATACATATATATATTTTCTGGATCCTAAATATATATTTCTAATCCTTATATATATAGTTCTCAAAATCTAAATTTATAAAAAAAAAAATTGAATCTAAAAAATTAAATACGAGAAATACCCTATTAGTAATTGTTGGAATAAAAATATTTTTCAAATAAATAGATCTGTAAATCTAAACATATAATCTCGTACTGAATCAATAAGAAATGTAAACGGAAGCGTACCTAGATCCATCATAGAAGAATTGTTTGCATCTGACAGTAAAATCTTCCAAATCAATCCGATACATCAAAAAATTAGTTTTTTCTAGTGACAAAATTTAAAAAAAATAAAATGACAATCTTGTCGGGAACCAAAACTGCCTTTTATATTTATAAATTTTTGTAATTCTTATTTTGCTTATTATAAAATGAGAATATTATAAAAATAGTATCTACACATTACAAATTTATAGTTAAGTTCGATACATTAAGACCCAATATTGTTTAAGCATATTTGATCACTTTTAAACGAATCAATTAAATTGATAGTCTGATACACATATCAAAATGCATATTAAGCTCACATGTCAGGAAAAATCCAAGAGTCTAATACTTCGTCCTTATTGTTTATGTTGAAGGTTGCATATTAAGAGAGTTAAAACATAAAAATACTACTAGAATTGATACTATAACAAAAGGATCCTATTAGTGACCTTGAGAAAGATAGAAAAGTCAATCTAAGTAAGTTATAAGCTCGACATGAGCTCTAATTAGTCGTTGAGTTACATGCTTGTGAGTTTATATTGTCATGCTTATAAAATATTTTTTTAAGCATGCACAAACTTCATTAAAGTGACACCAAATTCTGTTAATTAAATAATTATAATAATGAAAATTTATTTTTATTGCAAAATTTAATCATTTTAATATCTATAGTTAATTTAATAGTATACTTAATTCAACATAATATCATATTTTATATTGAATTTTTTTTAAAAAATAAAAAACTCTTTTGACACCGGCAATCCTTGTAAACCACATTGCTAGACTAGGCGGAGAATCTATCCAGAATGGGGACAAATCACAGCACTTCGCCAATTAAACGAATAGAAATCTGCCACGCGTAATGCCCAGGTAGGCTTTGTCTCACCTGATTAGCACCGTTTGCAAAGGTAGGAAATTAAAATTAAATGAAATTTAATTATTTTCTAGGAAATTGCTATTGAATTTCGTCGATAAGATTCTGGCTTCGGGATTGTGGGTTTACACCGTCAAATTCAATAATATGAAGAGCTCATGAAGAGATAATAACTTTGAAGCCCTTGAATTTTCTAGAAACCAGAGTTCTCCGTTTACCTCCCATCAGTTTTTTCGCAGAAGAGGAAAAGGAAGCAACAAAATGAAGAGAGTATTTGGTGTTAAGAAAGAGAAGGAACCTCCTCCGTCCATTCAGGACGCTTCCGATCAGGTTTCTGCTACACTCTTCTTCTTTTTTTTTTTTTTTAATTTTGTTTATAAATCTGTGCATATGCATCTCTAGAATATTTTCTTCTCTGTTTATTGCTTTAATTATTCTGTTCACTCACTCGATTTTACTTTTTTTTTTTTTGTTTCAGCCCGTTTTCTATACCTTTGCTTTAGGTTACCGAGAATTGTGGTGATCTATTAGAAACATAATCAATTTTGTTACGTTTAATTGGTAAACAAACTTTAGGGCATCTTAGGATTTGGGTTTTACGATTATGGCCTTTGAGATTTGGGTTAACTGTGGCTTTTGATTTAGTTTTGATGATAATTGGTACTTCTAATTGTAGTTAGTGATAATGTCTGATGGAGGTGAACTTTAAAGGTTTCCAACATACGGGATGATGTTATCCTTTTCTTTTAGCTGCATTCTTTTGCATATTTTTGTGAATGTATTGATTAGCTGATGTTTTTATTACAGATTAACAAACGAGGGGATACAGTGGAAGATAAGATTAAAAAGTTAGATGCTGAACTTACTAGATACAGAGAACAAATAAAAAAAACAAGACCTGGTCCTGCTCAGGAGGCTATTAAAGCTCGGGCCATGAGGGTTCTAAAGCAGAAAAGGATGTGAGTGTGCTTGATTTACATAAATTCCCATTTATGTATGTTTAGGTTTGATTAATTTTTCTGGGATGCTAGCTGTTTACTTTCTTAAATTGATCTTGTTCTGTAAACAATATCCATGCAAGGAATACTCATATTATATCTTGTTTTTTGTTATACTTCCATCTTAGTATTGGAACAAGATTTCTAGAGATTAGTTCATGGAAGGGGTATCAATTCTATAGAATTAGATGAAGTGAAAAACAGTTCAAAGTGCTAGTGTTTTAAGAGAAGAGAAACGCATTTACAACTTTCAGATGAAAGATGCTCTAATAAAAGACTTAAAGATGTGACAATGACCTTCTCCAACTTGTAAATCTCAGGTTTTTGAAATTTGGAAAAGCTTCTGTTTTAGAGGATAGCTTGATAGTTATGGGCTTTGACCTTTGTGACTTGCTTTTGTCTTGTTGTGGATCAGAATGTTTGATTGGTGAGACTAGCGATTCTGGACTGTGTTCTGATATTTTTTACATGTGATATTATAATTAGCTTGAATTGCTTTGGAAATGCTTAGAAAGGCAATTTGTGCTATTGCAAGGCTAAATTGTAGAATGCACATTTTTTTGTGCCAATTTATTCTGGAAGTTCGTGCTTTTTGCTTCCCTTCACAATCCGCTTAATGCTGATGCTGAACTCTCATCAGGCACCTCTTTACTTCTCATCCATGATCCCACTACACTACAGTCACCAGCACATGCTCTCAAAATCTGTTGTAGTCATCATCTTGGTATTGTTGTACTTGCTAAAACACAAAAGATCCTCGCCAAAACCCTTACAAATTTTACATTTCTTGATATTTAATCTTTGCTTTTAAGTTGCTCACTTTGTTTCCATTCAATATAGAAGCCACTTGTATTTGTGTTAAAATAATATTTCACCCATACACCCTGTAAATCTATGTTTCTTTTTGTTTGGAATCTTTCAGTGAGCCACATGTGAAAAATTGAGACTATAGCCAACAACGCAGCCATAGCTCTGCCAAATCGTAATTATCTTATAAGAGCAAAAAATGTCCTCTCCTAAATCATACTTACTTATGTTATCCTTTAATGTATAGTAATTGCTTTTGGTTCCTCATTTTGCTTCCAGTTTTCTTTCTTCTTTCTTTTCAAAATCGTATCAGCTTTTAGTTTCTTCTCTCTTTTCCCTTGCTCCTTATCTTTATTAAAAAAAAGCTACTGTTCAGCATTTTTGAAGATTCACTAAAAACCCGAATACAAGCAAGAATCCAGGATATACAAATTACAAGCTCTTAAAGGAAAGAAGATCAAAGAGATCCAACATATCCACACCATCAGAGATGGAGTGACCTTTAAGCAAAATATTCTAAACCAATGATATCTGATCTCCTGAAAGAGGGACGATGAGTTGTCATCACCAAGGGGTTGATCACACCCCAATTCGTTTAGATTTTAGACAGCTTGGAAACAAAGAAGACTAGCTCTTAGATGCAGGACATATTCTCTATTCGGCTTGAGGAACAAAAGAGAGTTACCTGCAAGCAACATAGGAAATTCCAATAAATCTCGCCCCCAACCAGTAGGCTAGCTCTCCAACAATTGTCTTCTGTCGCTTTAGAGGTCATGCGATTAAAAGCTTCTATGATGAAAATAATAGTAGAGGAGATATGGTCACCCTCCCCAAGACCTTGAAAGCGGAAAAGAAATCTGAAGGACCCTATTAAAATAGCAGCAAGAATGACAACAATATTTTTTTTTAAAATAAAAGCAAGAATAGCAACTATAATATTATTGTACCCTAATTTTCCTTATCAGTACCCATCCAAGTAGATGAGTTTCCTTCTCAACTTCATAGTTTAACTTCCTTAGGCAGGTAAATATGCCACCGTGTAATTTAAATTCAAAATTGAACCGAACGGGTATAAAGGATTACCAACCCATATTACTAGGATTACTTGCTGCTTCTTTAGACCAGGCATGCCATTAGATTTCAGTGCAATAATCTAGTTCAGCAAATTTGAATGGAGCTTGAACTTCACTAAGATTTAAGTGCTCTGCTTGAGATGGCAGAATTATTTCCAACCCAAGCTACAACAAAATGTTCACATAATTGGCTGACTTGATTTCTTTTCGATTATTATCATTTCCAACAACAGCTGGTGTAAACATTAAGTCCTGTTAGTTTGAACTACCTTCAATACAACTCTGCTGCTAGTACTCATAACTATGCTCTAGGAATACGGGATTTCTGATTATAAACCCTTATGTTTTTGGTTTGACAGCCATGCGCTTAGTTGTGGAAGATTTAGGGGACATCAGAAACACCTTGAGGAACTTGTAAACTTTATATTATATTTTCTTTTATATTCAGGCTGCACCTCCTTGGTTATAGGACCAAAAAATGCATTTCAATCTTTGGTGGGAAATTAGAGGTTTGAAAAAGTTTCGTTCAGTCCAGTCTGGTCAGTTTCTAGACAGATGAATACCCCTACCTTTGGTGCTCTTTAATGAATCTTTCTTTTTCTTCCAAAAGAAGAAAAGTTCTAGCATTATCCTATTGAAAAGAAATCTTTTTAAGTTTCATGGTTTATACAAATTACTAAGCTCTTATACAGGTATGAAGGACAACGTGACATGCTTTACAATCAGACATTCAACCTGGATCAAGTTGCATTTGCTGCTGAAGGCCTTAAAGATGCTCAGCAAACTGTAAGTCCCTTAGTGTTTATGTTCCTTTGTTATAATCATGTGTACTCTGGCAAAGAAGAAATCTCCTTTTTCATTTGTTTGATCATAATCACTCAAAATTTAGCTTGGATAATTACATAATCTAAGACTTTAATATGCTTTTGAGTTGCTTTTGAAGTAGTTTTAGATGAAATCCAGCTTTCTTCTAGGCTGGGCTTAGCTTTCTTTCTAAATTTGATCAACATAAACTTATTTATAAGGAACTTCAAATGAAGCTAAGGCTTATTTCGAGGGTGATTTTTATTTGCAGTTCTATATCTGTGGTATTTGGATAAATCATGGCAATAGTAGCAATAGTATTAGTCTTAGTATTGGTGGCAGTACTAGTAATAGTAGCATGACAATTTACATATATGATTACACCAACAACAAAAGTAGCAGGAATAATGTTAATAGCGTTAAAACAATGAACAGTAGGATTACCATACATCTATCTTACACGCTGTAGATTATATTTTTATTTAAATCTAATTGTAATTATTAGTACAGAAGAAAAGCAGCAACTGCAGCACTAGTAGTAGATAAAGAAGCATGCTGAGAGTATATTTGTTGATATTTATATACAAAGTGTGGCCAATAAAATCTGAAAGCTATTCTGTTGCTACCCTTTTACAGGGTCATACTGTTTGCTATATGGGCTTGTATGAATAAGCTATCGCCGTTGTGAAGTTAGTGTTTATTGTGACAAAACATTGAAGATTACCTAAAATTACATTTAAGTCTGGGATGTATGGGGCTGTGGATTATTTACTTTGAAATATTTGTTTCTCTTGATAGCGCCCCAAGGGGCATGGTTCAAGGCAGTTGAGGCGGAGCTTTATCTGTACCATTTTTGGGACTTTCTGCCTACCTCATAAGAGGTAGGGGTTAAACCATTTGTGAGGAGGAGAAGAATCTGTTCCTACAACAAATGATTTTCTTTTTCTTTTATATTTGAGATTAGTTGAGGTTATTGGCATTGGATTGATGTTAAGATATTTTCAAAGAATAGAATTCTATGGTTGCTTGACTTTGTTATGGGTCAATTTCTTTTGTTCTTGTCAGATGTCAGCTCTGAAATCTGCCAACAAGGAGTTGAAAGGAATGATGAAAACTGTGAAGATTCAAGACATCGATGTGTGTTGAGTTTTTCTGAATTTATACCTTGCTAAGTCCATATTAACTTGAGAACTTCTGTGTTAATCAGTTCTTCCCTGCAGAATTTGCAAGACGAGATGATGGACCTGATGGATGTGAGTAATGAAATTCAAGAGACCTTAGGCAGAAGCTATAATGTGCCTGATGACATTGATGAAGAAGACCTAATGGGTGGTAGGCCTACACTTTACGGGCTTCATAGTTGGTGTGAAGAACGTTTTTTGGATATATGGAGTTTTTTCTGAATTTATTTTACATCTAGAAACTGTCAACATAGGAAGAAGTTAATTGTTCTAGGTCATTATTATTTTACTAGGTTAAGAGCCCACTTAATGCATGTGCATGATCATAATAACCTTCTAAACCTTACCACCTATGCTTGTGTTGTTTGAAAATCTTTTATAACGAAGAAAAACCTAGGTCACAGATTTACAGTTTTTTGTTTCCTAAAAAATACTCTATAGTGAGAGGAATGTAAAATAAATGAGGAAAACATTTAGGAACTTCAAGAAAGTTTGGCATCCCTGTGGGCTGTGTTGCCGAACAATAGTAGGAATGTCTAATCAGAGCACCATGCCTACAATATAAAAAGACTTATTCTGGATGAAACTGCCTTATCAGTGTATTACTGGCATTTGAATCACTGTGACATGAATTCTCATTCAACAATGTCGAAGTCATGCTCTCTCTTATGTACTCTTATTTTCTTTGGAGGGAAAACCAATATAAATTTTCGTTTATTATGCATCCTACTTCACTCTTAACTAATTTGAGGGTACAGAACTCGATGCATTGGAAGCAGACATGGGAAACGAGACAGAAGCTGATGGGGTGCCTTCTTATCTCCAACCTGATTTGGATGCGGAGCTGAACTTGCCTTCAGCACCCATAGGACAAACAGCAGCACCACCTGGCAGATCAAATGTGAAGGTGAATTTGTCATCACAATATTTTTAGTTTTATTTTATTAAAAAGTGCAGGTATATTAAAAAATCTGGTTATGTATGTGATTAAAAGAGGACCTTGGTTCTCTTCCATTTTCCAATTTGCATAATGTCTTATTTGATATTCGTCTTACAAAGTCAATTTTATCCATTAGTCTAACTCTACGTTAAATTATTCCTGGTTTGATCGTTTTCAGACACTCTAGCAATGAAATTATACTAAATGGGTCTTACTCTTCATGGATAGAGCTGTTGAGGATCTCCATTGTTTCTTCTGCATTTATTCATATGCCTTACAGTCTATTGTTGTGTAAATATTTCTGGTTGGCAGGCTGAGGATGAATTTGGATTGCCTGCAGTCCCTCGGGCATCAATTCGTGGATGATGGTTGCTGAGACAATTCATGTAAGGAAACTGGATAGAGTGAGCTCTTGTAAACGTATTGTGCAGAACTTTTGGGATTGTTCTTGTGATTTGTTTATTTTTATCCATTGGTTGTCTTGCATGGAATTATTGTTTACATGCTAAGCGCCATTGCGGACACATACTGTGAGTAACAAGAAAACTCTGTTTGTGGTGGGGGGGGGGGGGGGGGGGAGAATGAATAGGTTGGATGGGATGGAATGAGATGATGATTATTGGTCTTCACAATAAAATCTTATTTTTAATATAACGAATTGGATATAATTGCTTGATGAGAAATTTTTTTTGCTTACCGTAGAGATCAAATAGTTGTTCTCCTTGTCTCCCTCTCCCTTCTTTTTTCCAAACGGATGATTAATCTACACGATTACTTAATATTTGGCTCAAATTATTTGTTCAAGTATTAATAGTTTTAGAAATTATAATTTATTAATGTATATAATTCTTGTAAATTAAATTTTTGATTAAATAAGAATGTTATACTTTTGTAAACCATCAAATACAAATAGAATTAAGTATTTATCATCACGATAACATTTAAATAATCAAACAACAATTGTCGTCTAGATCCACATATACTAAATACAAGATTTGTACTATTAAATTATATTTATTCAGAAATGTAATGTACTAAACACAATGTAATTCATTTTATTTTTTATTTTTTATTTGATCAAGGCATAACGCTGTATCATTTAACTTGATTATCTTAGTGAATCCAATTGATTTCATTAAAAGAACTATATTAATTACATATAGCAAAAGTGAAGATAGCAATTTTTTCAAATGCCAATATTGCCACTTGAAAAGTGGATTTTATACTATAATAAAACAAAAGAAAAGGAATTAAAAATGAAAGATATGTAGCTATATCTGCAATGTGCATTAAATCAAGATCTGAGTGTTGCCAACATACATTTACAAATGGTTTCCAATACACCTCTACATGGAAACGATATACCATCTACGCGTTAGATGTATGTATACATATGGATGATCAGACCTAACTACAAACAAACCAATTGTGGTTGATAAAAACTTAGGTAACCAAATGCCTACCTATAACCAAACTAGATTCTGTCAGTAAAATGTTCACATGGTACACAACCTTTTAGATGGAGAGCGGCTCGCCATTTGTGCCTCGATACAGTGATCAATTTGAGTCTCGACCTGTGATGGGAAACTTCACCATGAGAGACCTCTTCTTAATAGAGTTCATAACCAGAAACATGCTTCCTTTAGCACAAGGGGATCTGTGCTCAAGAGAAAAAAAGGGGTCACCGATCATAACTTTTGGGTCCATAAGAACAAATCATAGATGGAAAAAAAAAATTGTTGTAATACGCTCCAACTATTTAGCTTCCTTCACCTCAGTTACTCAAAAGCTATTCTAACAGCAAGTCACCACTTACAAGAAGTTACGAAAAATAGGCACTTACTGAACAAGAGACATGTTGCACCAATAGCATAATCAAGTTTCACCTCCGGTTCTTGTGCATGAAGCTTCCTAAATGAAGTTTAGGTGTAGGTCCTACCAGTTTGCTTATTATTGTTATATATGACAAGAAAATAAAATTCTTAGAGACATGCATTTGCCTACCCCCGTGACATCAATATAATGTCTGCTAAGGTGGGAAAATTAAATGAGTGTGTCCACTCCAATGTGATGTATAACTGTGGACTTCTACAAACCAAACTGAGTAAAGGTGAAACCAGTGTGAAGTATTATGTTGTTTATGTAACTTCCACATCCGATATTTTTGCATATATTTGTAATTTGTGATTGTATATATTTGTAATCTAACAATCGCAAAAATACCAATTAATAAGAACTGTGGGTACTAACTCATGGTATTACAAAGATATTGGCACCAAGACAATACAAAAGAATGGTCATAAGTCAGTCAAATCGATGGTGTCCTGTAATACTCCCCATGGGAGAATTTTCGACCCTTAAAAAAGAAAAGGGAGTGTGAAACCAATAATATCTAATTCTATAAAGATGGGTACATGCAGCATCATAAACTCTACTGGTCCTTGTTTTTTCAAAAGTTTTGCAACTCAAATTCAGATATCCAAAGAACGATTCTACAGCTTTCAAGGCTGCGAACACCCCAGCAGAAGACAATTTGAAGATGCCTTTTTAGGCACCAAACAACAACCATTGACTAGTACTTTAACCGTCCTCTTCCTCCTCCTACTCCTCCTCCTCTTCCTCCTCCTCCTCCTGTCTATTACTAGAATTCTCTTCCAGGCAGGTTCCCACAAAAAAAAAAAAAAGAAAAAAAAGAAATGTAATTTCAAGAATAGTGTTTGTTTTCCAAATTTGCTTCCAGGAAAGTCTCCCTGGCCTGACCAGTTGCACAGGGTATGACGTTAGGAACAGCTAGCATAATCAATTGACTAGGTATTTGGTTATGAATCAATGAAATTGTTTTTAAATTAAAAAGACAAGTGATGAGGAAATTATGTCTTGGAAGGAACAATAAGTGGTTCATGCTTCAGATATCATACATATAATATTTCATGTACATTCTAAAGTTACTCCCATGATACTTTTTGGCCTATGCATAGCTGCACAGTAGTTTACATGTGTCCAAATAGTTGGTCCTTATTACAACTAAATTTGGTGTCAGGCTGAAATGTTTCCATTAAGGTCAACAAGATCCACATGTTTAACCAGTTCAAGCAAATTGCTTAACTATTGGTCCCTATTAAGGGAAACTGTGCTTCAGAGAAAACATGGATGCAGCAAACAGGCTCTTGACAAATAATTAAATCGCAAGAAAATCAATACTTAAAAGGTAAAGGAAAAAGTATGCTTACGACTTCAGAGTTGCTCACGAATGTAGGCCATCGATCTCAACATGGAACCGAGTGTATCTCTTGACACTTGAAATTTCACCTCTGTTTCTCCTGAAGTAGTCTTCATATCTTGGAGCTGAGAAGTGCTAATTAGTAATCCTTACTTAAAAACAGACTATTGAACAAAATTATTGCCTTTTAGAAATCTCAAAAGCAACTCCGACATCTTACCACAGGCTTAAAGTCACACAAGATGCTCTTTTAGGCTTTACATCACCTATATTTCATCAGTAGATACCTTATGATTTTTTTTAACAGTAAAAATTACTACAATATATATAGGCATCAAAGATGTGCAGCCCGTATACAAGAAGCACAAATCTGTCAAAATATCAACCAAGTCTCTTAAATCCTCAAAAATGTAAAGATGATGACCCTAGTTAAAAAACCTAAAGTCTAGGGTCAAACAACCTTTTACAGTATCAAAAGAAAATTCTGATACTTTCGAAAGCCTTTATGTTTCTTTCTTTCAAATTAACACATAAGATAGTCAGAGGGATAGGGCCCAAGTTCTTATTTTAATGCTTATCCCCATGGATGTCCCTTAACACCTAAATCTCCTCTCATACTGAACCAACCATCACTCAATTGACCCCCTACAGACTATAGACTGTGTACCAAAGTCAATAGATAAAAAGAAGAGGATAATTGCTGAATCTACACTTGTTTTAGATAAACAACACCTATTCACAATAACCATTACTGTTTATAATGAGGTTATATATAGTTAAAATACATTTGTTGACGCTTCCCATGCAAAGAAGGTCATTTTAGGCGAAGCATTAATCTCCCAGATCAGTTTCCATGGGAACTGCACGTTGATTCTTCTGTTCTCTGCTAAATGGAGATGGTAGGATTTTATCAAAAAGGCCCCTTTCAAGCCAAGCTTCCAAGTTGCCTCATCCAAGGCTCCGTTTGGCCTTTCACATTCAGACAAACATTGGAATAAATGTTTACTCCATACTAAGTTGGAGGAAAGTGTTGTACAAATGTTCCACCCTCATGACATTCATCCAAAGCTAACCTTTTGGCCCAATCCAATCTTTTACTGGATACATCCATCTAAAAACCTTCCTTATCGAAATTATTTCTTCTATAGTCCAACACCTACAAACCCCTAGTACTTCTAGAGTACCAATCCCTGATTTCTGTTCCGACCTTAGCTTTGGTCACTCTTTTTCGGAAACTGCTCTGCTCTCACATGAACCTCTCTAGCCACTGCTCTATAATGCTTTATTGAATTAAACAATTGACCTGATCCCAAGACCACCCTCATGAAATGGGTCCTTAACCGTATTCCAAGCGACCAAGTGGAAGCTCCTTTTCTTCTCAGGATCACTCCATAGTAAGTGTCACAGAATAGCCTCCAAAGTTTTCCCAATGCTCTCTGGCATAGTTCAAAGCGACAAATAATAAATCAGTAAATTAGCCAATATGTGCTTAATAAGTTTCAGTCTTCCCCATTCAGAAGGTAACTCTTTTTCCACCCAACCTATTCATAATCAGGTCCCAAACAGCAATTTCTTTGAATTTAATTCCAACGCGAAGTCCCATATATTTTAATGGAAATGTGAACACATTACACCCTAGACTACTAACAAGTAAAACCAAATATCACCCTTCTTCAATCGATGTCGATTCAGACTTGGGTATATTGATTTTGAGACTAGATATCGCTTGTATGCAAAGTAGAATACATCTAACATTTAGTGTAGCGTTCGGGTTGAGCTCGCAAAAGAGCAATCCATCATTGACAAAAAAACATATGAGTCACCTCTAAGACATCTTCACTTTCCTTTGCCAAAAAACCCCAAATAACTAATTTTCTCTAGCTTTGTTGATCTATCCGTTGAAGACTTCCATTACAATGATAAAAGTAATGGAGAGAGAAGTTCTTCCTGCCCAAGGCCCTTAGAGACTTCAGAAAGTCCTGAAGGACCACTGCTGACAGGACAGCAAAGGACTTGTAAGTAATAATGTCTTCATCCACGAACACCACTTGGCATTAAAACTTATTCTATTCAACATAGAAAAAGGAAACTCCAAAAGACACATTCATAAGTCTTCTCCATGCTAAGCTTGCAAATTTACCCATTCCACATCAATTCTTAATAAGCTATCTACTGTTCATTTCTGATCACCGTTGCATCAAAAATTTCTCTCTCCTCAAAAAAGGCAAGTTGACATTCTCTTAGTACCTTACTATGTCGTCCCTTTACTAGTACATTTGCAATGAGCTTGTATACACAGCCCACAAGATTGATAGGTCGGAAGTCCCTTATGCTTAAGTCCCCAGCAAACTTTGAGATGAATACTAGGAAAGTGAAGACTGAAAATGAAAAAGACATTTCACAAAATTCCTTGAATAGCATCATAAAATCATCCTTTATCAATGTCCAGTTTCTTCAATAAACACTTGTTGAAGCCATTCAATAGCTTTATCAAATATCCATGACATGGAAGATCAAAAAATCTCTCCCTGCGTGCAAGGAGATCCCACCAAATCTGCTCCTGCTCCTCCAACGTATTACAAGTCTAAGTCATCTTTATGTAGATCTCCCAAAACATCACTCAAGTATGGATTCTCAAAGACAGTTTTCACTTTCTCCCTCAACACCCTGTTCACTTTAAAATTTGGCCATCACTCTCCAAACTCATCTACTTAATTATATCTTCTATGATGATTAGCTATATTGCAGAGAAATTTGGTTTTCTCATCCATTTCTTTAATCTGTGAGGCTCTTGATTTCTATTTCCATGCAATCTCCTTCACTTAGAACAAGTTGGCCACTTGAAGACAAATTCAACTCTCCTTTCTCCATCTTCCGGAGATATTCTGCCTTCCCCATCCAATCCGCCTATCGTTTCCGATTCTCTTAGAAGACATTCCTTCTTCAACCTCTCTGCACCAAATTCAACATTATTCCACAGTTTGATCTTGTTTTATTATATATTAAATTTCTTTGTGATCCTGTAGTTAGAATGACCCTCCATCAGAGCCTCATCCCACTATTCCTTAACTTTGTCATGTGATCCTAAAACCTTAAACCATTTATTTTCAAATCTAAAAGGAGATGGTCCTCACTTTGATGCATACTGAATTGTGGCAGCAATCACTATATCATTCTTGGCATGTGTGATTGGAATGAAGTTGAAATGATGAGGCGATCAATTCTAGAGAAACACAGATTATCACTAGAAGTTGACCAATTCTAGAGAAACATGAATTTATCACTAGAAGTTGACCAATTCTAGAGAAACATGAATGTTCCAGACGTACCCTTGCTCCTGAAATTTGATTGTTTTAGAGTTTAACTTTTCTTAAAAAAAAAAAAAAAAAACTTCCCAATCAGTAGATTTAATATCTCATCATTCATACAAACAATTCTACAAAAATATGATTTGATTAAAAAAAGAAAATTAAAAAGCGGTGGAGGAGTCTCAACATAAACCAGGAGAATTACTTAAATTCTACACAAAACACAGTAAAGAAGCTTCTATGAGAGAGTTTGGGTTGCTGAAAGAAACGTGTTTAAAGCAGTAAAGTAAAGTAAATAAATTGTTATTCAAAAAATAAGCAGTTACATGTTCCAATAAGTATTGTTGCAAAAAATAAGCAAGTATTTTTTATAAAGATTAACAAATATGTTTGTATTTCATTAGTTATATAAAGCAACAAAAATATTTTATTAGTTATATTGTTTTACGTATGTATTATTAATCTTAAAAAATACCAAGAGACTTATTAAGTAAATTATTTAA
Source organism: Carica papaya (assembly GCF_054855325.1). Taxonomy (NCBI): domain Eukaryota; kingdom Viridiplantae; phylum Streptophyta; class Magnoliopsida; order Brassicales; family Caricaceae; genus Carica; species Carica papaya. The sequence continues at coordinate 8,730,868 of NC_142316.1, forward strand.
AAAATAAGAACCTAAAAAGTTAGGTTTAAGTCCTTATTTTTTTATCTTCTTCAATTTTTTTTAAAAAATAAAAATGTAGAAATATATTAATATGGGGTACCAAAGGGGATCCAACCCATGTACAAAAGGATTTACAAGTCAATTAATATATCTACAATTGACCCTAAATTATTAAAATGGGTAATGCTATGATCTAACACAATGGAACTAAAGATATGGAGCCATTTGTTCAAAATATTGCTAAAAGTGTCTTCCTTTCCTTCAAAAACTCTGTTGTTCCTTTTTTTTGCAAATTATCTAGAAAATAGTAAGTGGGATGAGTCTGAATTTTTTGTTCTTTCTACTTATCATTTCCCAAGCAAGTAATTCATATTTGACAGTACCAGCCATAACTCAATAAATGCCAAGAAGACCATAAACCATGGTCCATAGAGAGTAAGTGATAGGGCACCAAAGCAACAGATGATTACATGATTCTGAATTGTTCTTGCACAAGTAGCATCTGTTTGTTAGAGTAATGCCTTTTTTCATGAGATTATCAATGGTAAGGATACGGTTTTTGGAGGCTTCCAAGCAAAGAAGGAGATTCTTAGGGGTGCACTAGTCTGCCATATCATTTTTGCTGGAAAAACCTGTTTGATCCCGCTGTTATGGCCAGTAATGTGGTTATAGAAAGATTTGGTGCTAAAAAAGCCACTTTATCCAAAGACCATATCAGCTTGTCATCTTTTATTACTATTCTGATAGATTCTAGGATAACCATCAAGTTATCAAGTTCCTCTATTTCCCAATCGTTTATATTCCTGTTCAGCACGATATTCCAGCAGCTGCCCGTACTATTGTCTACCGCTTGCTCAATGCACATAAGTTTATCCTTGGCTAAAGCATAAATTAGAGGGAAAGGGGATTGTAGATTTTTGTTTCCACACCAGATGTCCGATCAGAATTGGATTTTATTTCCTTTGTCCACTGGCCATTTAGAACATTGCATAGCAGCTTTACCCATACTAGAGATACTCTTCCATAGATTCATTCCATAATTGCTGTGGTTCAACAGATTCTGCTTAGACAACCCTTCATATTCCATTTGCAGTCCACAACTTTTTTCCACAAGCTATTAGAATCATTCCAGTATCTTCATGCCCATTTTTTCATGCAAACCTTTATTTAAAGTGTTTATGGATCTCAACCCGAGGCGTCCTGAACTGATGGGAGTCTTCACCTCCTCCCAATTTACAAGATTGAATTTTTTCTTATTTTCCTCATCTCTTCATAGGAATCTGCATTGTGTTCTTTAAAGAATTTTGGCAACTATCGTAGGGATAGTTAGGACAGAAAGATAGTATGTTAGGAGGTTTGATAAGGTGTTTTCGATCAAAGTCAATCTCCCTTCCTTTGACAAGTAATTTCTCTTCCAAACAGCAAGGTGTTTATCAAAAATATCCATAATTGGCTCCCAACTTTTAGGATCTTTATGTTTTGTACCAAAGGAGACCCCAAGGTATTTTATGGGAAGCAAAGTTGTTTTGCACTTCAAAACCGAAGCTAGAGGATCCACGTCATTGTTGATCCCAAAGCCCACCATCTCAGATTTTGACATGTTGATCTTTAAGCCTGAAACAGCTTGGAAGCAAAGAAGAATGCATCTAAGATTAAGCAGCATGTTAACCTCAGGTTGACAGAAAATTATGATATCGTCAACAAAGAATAGGGGAGTGATCTCTATGTTTTCCTCTTTACCCATATTGATTCCTCTAATAAGATTCGAGTTTCTTGCTTGCTCAATAAGCTTGTTTAAAGCTTCCATAACCATGATGAAGAGTAATGGAGACAGCAGGTCGCCTGAGCGCAACCCTCTTGAAGTATTAAAAAATGAGGAAGGACCACCATTGACCATGACAGCAAAACTAGTTGTGGATATGCAAGTTTTAATTCATTTGCATCATTTTAAACCGAAGCCAAAACAATTGAGCATATAGTCAATAAAGTCCCAACTAACATTGTCAAAAGCCTTCTCCATATCCAATTTACACAACAACCCCTTCTTTTATTTCTGTTAAGATCGTCGACCACTTCATTTGTAATCAAAATGACATCAGAAATTTGCCTTCCTTCAACAAAAGCATGTTGACAATCCCCGATGATAGACTTTAGAACCTTAGAGAGCCTTCTAGCCAACACCTTTGAAAACAATTTGTAAACACTGCCCACTAGACTTATTAGTCTAAAATCGGCAAAACAACTAGCCCCTTCTTTCTTAGGGATTAAGACAAGAAATATGGAGTTGACTGATTTAACAAATGAGTCATTCTTGTGAAAATTATTGAAGAAATCAAAAACATCATTTTTCAGCACATACTAGAATTCTTGGAAGAATTTTAGGTTGAAACCGTCAGGTCCAAGTGCTTTGTCACCATCACAATGTTTTAAACAGTCAAAATTTCTTTTTTCGAGAATTCAGATTCTAGAATTGATCTGTCAGCATCGGTTATCTTGTTGAAATGGATGTTGTCGAGTCTCGGTCTTTGTTCAACAAATTCTGTGTATAATGATTTGAAATGGTTTCCTGCAACATCCCTTATGGCCTCATTGCTGCTGACTGGGCGACCGTTCACAGAAAATTCCTCCACATAATTTAATCTTCTTTTATGGTTTGCCAAACAATAAAAGAACTTTGTGTTCTTGTCCCCATCTCTAATCCATTTTTCTCCAGCTTTCTGTTTCCAGGATACTACTTCTATATGAAGTCTGTTAGCAAGTTCCTCACGCATGCTATTCCTTTTCTCATTTTGTTCAAGGAGCAGTTCGGAGTCACTTGGCAGAATAGCAATTTCAGCAAATTTGTTCAACAAGTCATTTGTTCTGCTTTCTTCCTTCAAACCAACTTCCTTGGTCTAAGATTTAATATTCTATTTGAGTCTAATCAGCTTTTTATATAGTCTGAAACTTGCGGTGCCTCTTTCAAACTGATGGTTCCATATTATACTGACCATGGACTTAAAATTGTTCACTAGTAGCCATTTATTGTCAAAACGAAATGGGGTAGGTCCCCATTTGAACCCATCAGAAGCAAGGTATATAGGAAAATGATCAGAATGGGATGAGTGATTGAGGCCCGGAATAGACACAAGAAAGTCAGTGGAGATCAAGAATCTATCAATTTTGGGGAAAGAAGACTTGTCTCTTTGGTTGCCCCATGTCCATTTTCCTCCTTTGAGAGGAATGTCTTCTAACCCAAGACTGTCGATATTATCTTTGAAATTTTGGGTCACAAAAGCAGAGAAATTTTTCCCAATCATTCATCTCGGTGCATGACCATGTTGAAATCACCACCCACCATGCTATGTACTCCTCATCTGACTTGACACTAGAGCAGCTCATTCCATAATTTTTCTCTATCCGATGCATTCCCCCGGCAGCAGATTGCAAAGAATGACCATTTTTCTTGTTGACAAATAAGTAAAAAATAGATATTTCACTTTTATGTAATCAATATATGCTACTGTGTCTGATCTCTAACAAATGAGAATACCTCCAGCAGTGTTGTTTGCCAGAAGATAGAGTCAGTCGATATCTTGTAAGCCTCACACACTATTGACTGTAATCTTGTCAATGACTGCCATTTTGGTTTATTGCAGACAAATCAAATCCGATTTTCATCTATTTATGCACCCCTTGATGATATTTCTCTTCTTTAAATCATTTAAACCCCGAATATTCCAAGATATAATTTTGTTAATCATCGACGTTCCTTGGTTTTTGTCCCACTGTTGGATGCTATTTTGTTTCTCCCTTCATAATTGATAGAAAAATGCAGTCTTTTCAATTTGCGGGATCCTCCCTTGATCGGTTTTTTCTTTCCCCGGCTGGTTGTCTCCTCGCCTTTCGTTTTTTCAAGGGTTTTTGTTTCCAACATGGCAAATAATGCTATTGATTGCTCTTTGCAGCCTTCAAAAGTGACCTTAAGAGTTTGCTAACTCTAAGAATATTTCGTTTGACCCATCTTGAATAAAATTTCTCGTCGCAGTGGGTCACAGCTTCTGTCGGCCCCATCATTTCCATGCATGGTTCAACAGACGAGATAGGAAGTAGATAGAACACTGGCTCTGGAATAAGAACCA